>NC_136063.1:997997182-998597182 GCF_964261635.1 Lissotriton helveticus
ATTGCATGAGTTAAATATCCTGGTGATTCTGAAACTGACTTTATTCCCCATTGCCCAAAACTCCGTAATGCCCGATAATTGAGCTGGCGCTAACGGCCAGAGTTGGTAACCCTGGGCCTGCAGCTTTTAGTCAGATATATAAAACAAGCATTGAAAATGCAATAGGTCTCGCAATAACGCGAGTCTGAACTATTAGCATTGTAAATGATTATGCCCTTTATTTTTGCGTTCTGGTTTTTGGAACATAAATAAAAGGCTTTGCCATTTACAAGGCCTATAGCTTAAATTTGCGTTAAAACGAGACCTATTGCATTGCAATGGTGGTGGTGCTGCTGAGTTTTCTCTGAATCTGCACCCACAATCTGCACCCGTGTGTGAGTGGCGTTGCGTGTGTGAGTGGCATTGCGTGTGTGAGTGGCGTTGCGTGTGTGAGTGGCGTGGCGTGTGTGAGTGGCGTTGCGTGTGTCAGTGGCGTTGCGTGTGTCAGTGGCGTTGCGCGTGTCAGTGGCGTTGCGCATGTGAGTGGCGTTGCGTGTGTGAGTGGCGTTGCGTGTGTGAGTGGCGTTGCGTGTGTGAGTTGCGTTGCGTGGCTGAGTGGCGTTGCGTGGCTGAGTGGCGTTGCGTGGCTGAGTGGCGTTGCGTGTGTGAGTGGCATTGCGTGTGTGAGTGGCGTTGCATGTGTGAGTGGCGTTGCGTGTGTGAGTGGCGTTGCGTGTGTGAGTGGCGTTGTGTGTGTGAGTGGCGTTGCGTGTGTGAGTGGCGTTGCGTGGGTGAGTTGTGTTGCGTGTGTGAGTGGTGTTGCTTGGGTGAGTGGCGTTGCGTGGATGAGTGGCGTTGCGTGGATGAGTGGGGTTGCGTGGATGAGTATGAGTGGGGTTGCGTGGATGAGTGGCGTTGCGTGTGTGAGTGGTGTTGCTTGGGTGAGTGGCGTTGCGTGGGTGAGTGTGGTGTTGCGTGGATGATAGTGGGCTTGCGTGGGTGTGAGTGGCGTTGTGTGTCTGTAAGTGTTGCTGTGTGGGTGAAAGTGGCACAGAGCCTTTGATGTGACATTTCAGGAGCAGAGCATGAGATTGATGCAAGGAGCAGGCATGGGAAACAAAACCTTCCTGATGTGAGAGACGATAACGGGTGCATATGCATAGGAGGAGAATACAGGTATATGGCATGTGAAGATATCAGGTGGAAAGATTGGGTAGGGAAGATAATAGGTTCAGGGCTTGCAAGGCATGAGTAGAGTAAAGCATGACAAAATGGTGCAAGGCATGAAAAGAAACTAATGCCAGGTGTGAAAATTGAGGAGTAAAAATAACGATACGGCATGAGATGTCCAGCAAGAGAATATAAAATGTGTGCCAAATTCAGGTGGCATGGGTAGGTAATCTAGTTCAAGCAACTGTGATATAAGTGACATCACAGGCTTTGGTGTGCAAGGCTAGCGAAGGGCCGTCACTGATGTAAGGCTTAGGAAGAGAACATAAAACGTCGAAAACAAGGACAGCGAACAAGATAGCTGTCTGACCGTAGCTGATCCGAAAGTTGCCTTGTTTGCTATGATTACAAGTGCAAAGAATGTCCCGAGAAGGTAGGGAGTGCAAGGCATGATACAGGAAATTATGTGTGCCTTAAACCATGGTAATGTAAGCAAACTGATACAAGTTGATCGGCCGGGAAGCGGCCAGGAAACACAAGTACGGCCGGCCACATAATTAGGGGAGGAGAAGCCGCACAGCACACGCTGGGAGAAGCCCTTTGATGTGCTGTGCGGCCGCGATGCGCGCTCTGTGCTGGGGGAGGGCCATTAGGAACAGGAACAGATGGCCATGAAAGTGTATGGGCCAAATGCGCGTGCCTGTACGTGCACTCGAAGAAAACGCCACGGAAAAAAGCGGTGGTTTGACTATCCGATGGAGCACTTGAATTCTCCCCCATTTCCCATTGCTTCGCAATGGAAAAGGACGAGACCTAAAAATAGCAGGTCACCTCTGTAGAGAAAAACAGGCGCTTCTTCAAGCACGTTTACCCCTACATGCATATTCACCTATTAATTATTCTATCATTCCATTCTCCGCTTTATACAGATACAAAGAAATGTGTATGGGATATAAAAACTTTAACCGCTTTTGAAATTCATGTTTTCATTTTAATCAATGTTACCAAATATTTTAGATAGAACAATGCTAAAATCTGAAGAAGCACAGCCGACTAAAAGACCAGCTTGCATTGTCAATACATACAAATTATTGTTTTGTAGGAACATTTTACGTTAAAGAAAATTAGAGGGCACAGCTTCTAAAAATCTATTAACTATGATTGTGCTCTCAGATCGCCCAAGCTGTTTTGAGTTGAAGCTGTGGCTCTGCATTATCATTTGCTATTTTATATAGCGTAGACATGGCCCGTAGGTATCAGAGTGCTTTACGAAAGTAGCAAGATACAAGGGTACAGCAAGTTACTGTTACAATAATTATGTTCAGACATTGTCGCTGCTGAAAAGGTGAACAGCCTCAAACACGCCTGTTACTTTCCTCTTGGGCCAAATAAGGCCTCTCTAATTGTATTGTAATTGCATGGCTATAGTGCTTACTACCTCGGACAAGACATCATAGCGCTGATATGCAAGTTTAGCTCAGACTGCAGCAACCTGGGCGTCGGAGAGGCTGTTAATTCTCCCTAGACTGGGCCACCTATGTTTTATTTATGGGAATAGGAGTGCGACAGAGGGATGAGAGAAATACAGGAAACTAAAAGTGACACCAAGACTTTCAGTCTGAGAAAACAAGGGTAATCCCCCCAGGTGGAAGATGGAAGACACAGGGTAAAATAAAGTGTGAAAGAGTCAAAGAGGAAGAGAAGGAAAGCAGGACTTAAAGGCAGAGATAGGAGAGAAAAAGAATGGCTGAAGAGGAAAGGCTTCGTCAAGAGGTGGAGAAACAAAAAGGATGAGGGAATAGAAGACGCTTTAGCATAACTGAAATTTTCATCATTAACTGACCATAAACAGAATGCAAGCTTCCTTATTGGCGAATAAAAAGGTTAAGTAATGGAAACATATTTGGCAATTAATATTGTATAGTTTCTCACTTAAAGAATTAAAGTTCTTATTAAATGACTGTTATATTTTAATTCTGTTACCAATATGATTATAGTACCTTCATCAGCTCCATCCCAATTATTTTCAGGGAGAAAACGGGAAGTACTCCTGAGGTCGGGCTTACATCCCCCTAGCGATGAAAAAAAAGTGAAATAATGGGGAGCCACGGCCAACTGCCAATTAGGTCAAAGGAGCCACAGGTCGAAAAAGTTTGGGAACCACTGCTCTACCCTGCTCTTCTCTACAACCCTCCGCTCTAGGGTATACCATTCAATTCAATAAGTCTTTATTTCAATAAAATATCATAAAAGACAATCTCATATAAATGGATGATAACAATAAAAAGCAATATAAAATACATCTGCATTAGACATTAACATTTCTTGTGACATTTCCGTGATCAAGGGTGTTTCGCAAGAAAAGATAGATATTCATTGAGAGGAGATGAACCGAAAATAACCGGTCCACAGTTAAAATGTAATTAAAACAATAAGTAATACTAATCACTTAAAATCTTTAGAAGATCCCCCACCATATTTAGCATAACACTCATAAAATCCTAGAAAAGCTGCCAAGTGGATACGCTGAGGTCAGTGGGACACTATACTTTTAGTTATTCGCCCACACATACAGAGAGAAGCATAGTTTAAAGATACCTCCTCTCTTTGGCACGAATAACCCACGTTCTGCTTAAAAATTTGGCAACAGCATTCACAATCAGTTCATTCATAGATGTTTTTAGAATCCTGAAGGCTTCGCTGCCTAACCTAGTCCCCAGGTTCAAACAGACAGGCTTTATCCATCTAAGCCTTGGGACTTTATAAGCAGGGCATGCAAATAAAATGTGTGCCAACGATTCATTCTGTGTGGGGCAAAATGGACATTTGCTGTTGGTCAAACCATTCCATTTGCTAGTAAATAAATTGGTGGGAAGAGATCCCACCCTAAATTGATGATAGGGTTTCCTATCTTCTATGGAAGTGATGATATCCCAGTACTTTTCATACTTTACTTCAAGTTTATGTTCTAAGAAATCATGGGTAAAGATGAACTTATTACGGCAGAGAAGTGTTTCATTTTGATCATGTTCCAATAAGCTGCCTTATATTCACTTTCAGAAGGAAAGGAGTTCTCCATGGGATTTAGCCACCGACTACTCAATCCCATCACAGATAGAGTAATTTTTACTCGTCTCAGCCATGGAATTTTATGCATGCTATCAGCGTCCCTGATCTCCAATAGTGCTTGTGCATACTGGGAAAGTTCCGGAGAAACCCAGAGTCTTCTCCAGTACGCTACTGGTCTAAAGTGTGCCGTGTCTTCAACAGAATAACAGCCAAGGTCTAAGAACAGAGGCAATAAAGGGTATGACTGAGGGAGACCAGTCACTAACCTCAAAAATGTATTTTGAGCTGTTATGAGGGGGCAAGATTCTCAAAGCCCCACAGTTCGGCCCCATACAAGACTGAAGCACTAATTTTGGTATTATAAATTTTTAAAACTGGAGTTACAGGTTTGGTGTATAAAAACCCCTGCTCTTTCAACAGGGCACCTGACAGCTGAGCATACCTAAGCGTTAAAAGATTGATCTGAGGCTTCCAACAAAGTTTACTGCCAATTGTTACCCCCAAATAAGTGAAAGACTGGGTCTGCTCCAGAGTACCTTCCTTCATTTCTACTCTCCCATTAATCACCTTGTGCCTATGTAGGACCATACATTTTGTTTTCTCCACGTTCACTAGGAGATCATGGTCTTGACAAAACTCCTCGAATCGTCCGTAAGCTAACTGTAAACCCTTTTGAGTCTTGGAAAGTATGAGGGTGTCGTCTGCAAACATAAGCAGTGTAATTTTCAGGCCTGCTAATGTAGATGCATCGGTGGGGAAATTCTGGAAGTACTGGACTACCCTGTTAATATACAATGAAAAAAGGGTTGATGCAAGAACACACCCTTGCTGAACCCCTTTTGCTATAGGAATCCTTTGCGTAACCCTACCTTGAAAGTCCCAACCTACCTGCGCATAAGTAACTAAAAAGGCCAAAATTTCAAGTGGCATACCTAGTTCTAAAAGGTTCTCCACATTTTGGCACAGGGGACAAGATCAAAAGCCGACTTAAGGTTGACGAATGCACCATAAATTGTACCCCCACCTAAGATTACTACACGCCAGTAGACCATAATAAACCTAAAAACCTCGATGGTGCTGATACATGAGCGGACACCTGCCTGGAGTGGTGACAAAATGTCAAATTCCTCCATCCAGGCTTGTATTCGGCACAGTACCATTCTAGCTGTAACTTTCTGAATACAGTCAATAAGGCTTATAGGCCTGTGGTTACCCGGGTTAGAACGATCCCCTTCTTAAAAATCGGGTGGATTTCTGCTCCTGGCCAAGCATCGGACATAGTTGCCCCACTAGCGATGGCATTCGCAAGGAGCTGGATGTAGGATGCCCAGGTATTTATATTGTGGAGGAACAGATCTGCCGGAATACCATCTAACCCGGGTGCTCTGCCTCTTGGGACTGATTTAAGTGCTATTTCCACCTCTTGTTTGGTAAAGTACAAGAAGGATTCAGATAAAGGCAATTCCAATATTTCCTGGGAAGGGTCTATATTTGCAAACTGGGTCTTAAAATGAGATACCAGAAGCGTGGGAGGTACATGGTTTACTGGCACCCGGTTCAAATCTCCCCTGCCCCATTTCACGAGATGCCAAAAAGCAGTCATGCTTCTCCCTGTACAAGCCTTAAGCAACTCTTCCCAATATTGGTCTTCCCATTCCCTTTTTGCTTTCAAATGGACCGACTTATATCCTTCCCTTGCCTTTCTTATGTCCTCTCGGTTTTTAGATCTAATGGCCAGTGCACACATCACTAGCTCCCTCATCTGATGTATATGCTCTGTGTTGTTAATAACCTTGGACCATTTCGCCCTCCTAGCAAAATTTGTTGCATGGACTTCAACGTAAGCAGTTCCCGGCACCCGCTTATCGAAAATAGGTATGCTTTTAAGCTGTAAAGAGAGTACTAATGGGTTGTGGTCGCTCTCGACCCGTTCCCGAATGACCATATCTACTAGGGTGGGGCATAATTCCTTATTAAGGAAGATGAAATCAATGCAGCTACTACGCAGCCCATTATTAAAGGTATGAGAGCCCTGTCTATCAGAAAGAGATCTTTCATTTACTGCCCCTACCCCTTGTTCTAAGCAGAACATTTTAACTGTACTGCAGCCCCAGTCCATTTTTTTATGGGGGGAATTATCAGATGTGGTATGTACCACAATGCATCCTCCTCATAACTGAGATTAATATCATTATCGTCAAGGGGCTCTAAAGAGCAATTAAAGTCACCGGCTATTAATATATTACTTACACCCTTATAATCATTTAAAAACATATCTAAAAGAGCCACAGTAGGAGAGGCTTTCCCACCTTGCATACCCATAGCATAAACATTGATGAGCAACAAATCAGGGACATCTGCCATCTGTATTCTTATTATTAGGATGTCCCTGCTATCAATGGACAGTTCATCCACCCTATAACAGTCGGACTGCCTTACCCATGTTGTTAGGCCCCCACAGGTCTTCCCCTCTGTCCTCCTTGTGCCGGTTTGGGGAAGTTTATAAAACCCTTTCGAAAAACATTGTCCGTTGCCCAAGTTTCCTGGAAGGTCATTATGTCATGTCCTTCAATAAAAGTAACCCATTCTTCTGAAGTTAACTTAGAACATAACCCTGCTACATTCCAGGAGACTAATTTCAAAACAGAACCACCATGAGACCTATTTAGATTGGTCACCAAAGGCCCTGATTGGCATCCGTGAACATTCCCAGGGACCCCCTCTCCTACCATAATGCTCCGGTGCGACAAATCGCTACCCCCTTCTTCACACGCCGTGCTAATGCCAAGTGATCTATCCAATCTGTTTTCACCAACTGGCATTGGTGGTGATACACAATTATTGGGTGATACTAAGGTGCGGGTGACCGCACACACTGGATAACTGATGGCACTAGATTTGCGTCGAAGTCAATCAATATCCTCTAACCTTGTAAATTCTTCGAACCTATTGCGTGTAGGAACCACATAATTATAGGGACATTGTTTACAAAGAACAGGCCTCGGGGCTCCCCTACCTCTATCAAGGGGAGTATATTGATATCATCCTTTGATAGGCGACCAGTCCCAGCCCAAACTAAAATTTCCTGGACCAGTCGGGGAGACCTGAAACTTAAGACCACACAATCTCCCATAAATACCTTTGGAGATTTACCGACCCAAGGAACTCTTCGCACCATTTTAAATTCACTAAATAGTGCATTCCCAACCACTAATCTTGTGTTTAGCAGGTGTAGAGCCTTGTTCTTAAGCGATGACCAGTGCTCCTGTGTGTTCGGAGGAAGCGGTGGTACATTTGCCAATACAACTGTTTAGGGTATTGCTTCAGGCAGAAGGTGCAGGGAAATGCAAGCATCCACATCCCCCCCCCGTGGATACATTGGAGCCTGAGGACCAACTAAGCCCCCTTTATAGTTTATACTAGTGTTTGAAATTGGAGGTACTAAGATATCGGTCCTGGACATCCTTTCCTCAACCAGGGGAGTACTAATAGCTGCACTTGCGGAAGGTCAAACATCATCAGTCCTCTCCTGCCTAAACTCTACCCTTCCCACTTGTCCTTGACCTTGTCTACTAGGAGGAGTGGGTACACTGTGTAGGTGCCGCTCCATAGAGGCCAGTCTCTTATCTATACTGGGCAATTTTGTTATCAATGGATCTTAAAGGGCCATGAGTTTCTCCTCGACTCTCTTTAAAAACTCAATTTCATTAATACTGCTTGCATTACTTGAACTACATGTTCCCTGGGCATCTAGAATTAATGCTTTGTTTGAGCCTCCCTCACGCCCCGTTGTACAGGCTTCCTTTTCACTATTTTTGATGCTTGTTGCGTAGTTTTGGGAAGGGTGCACGCTTCCCTTTTTTTCTGATTAGGCGCACCCCCTGATGCTACAGAACTCCGTAATTGACGTGTAAGAGTACTAGCAATGGAATTACATGGGGTTAAAGGAGTTGGAGGAGTGCTGGCTGAGCAATCTAAGATGGGTGGTTCTTTGTGCTGACACTCCGGGGTTGACCTCAGTTGGGGGGCACAACCGTTAGCATCAATATGATCAGGTGCAGAAAGTGTTACAGTTGGTAAGGTCCCACCGGAGAGACTCTGGGGTTCTAAAGAGAGTCTTTGTTCCGTCAACTGAATCTCGTTGATTAAAACTGATTCAGCCCGCGACAGGAACGCATCCAGTGTGCCCACTACACCAGGACCCCCTCCTCCCCTTCGCTTGTTTCTGCTCATTGCCCCAAGCCATATAAGCAACAGACGTGTAAGAGCAAGTATAAATACAAACAATATACCAGCAACAGTGGGACAGCTTGTGCAGATTAAATTATCAATGGGTTGGCCTAGTCCAGTCTCCTCCTGTCTCGGACGGTCTAAGGCGGGCCAGTCTTGGCCTGGTCTTCGCCCAGGCACCCCCGCATGCCCCCCATGCGCTCCCGCACTGCGGGAGCCCTTGCTTTGCTTTAATCGTCGGTGGGGCCGATGCGGTGACACGGCTCCTGCCGCTGTAGCCCATGGTGCCTGTGGTCCTTTGGTCCTGTGTGCAGGGCTCACTCGCGGGCTGATTCACAGTCTCCCACACTGCGTGATCCCAAGCTTGGCTTTAAGCGCCGGCGGGCGCGATGCGGTGATGCGGCTCCTGCCGCGGTAGCCCCTGGTGCCTGTGGTCCTTTGGTCCTGTGTGCAGGGCTCACTCGTGGGCTGATTCACGGACTCCTGCGCTGCGGGAGCCCTTGCTTGGCATTAAGCGCCGGCGGGAATGATGCGGTGACGCGGCTCCTGCCGCGGTAGCCCCTGGTGCCTGTGGTCCTTTGGTCCTGTGTACAGGGCACACTCGTGAGCTGATTCACGGACTCCACTCTACAACACTCCACTCTACCCCAGTACACTCTATGTTACTCCACTCTACAACATTCCAGTCAACGCTATTCCACTGTACTTCACTACACTGCACCTCTCACCAGCTACACCACTCTACTATATGCTATTCCACTCATTACCATTCCACTCTATTGCCACTCTACTCTTCCGGACACCACTGAACCCTATTCCACTGTATGTCACTACACTGTACCTCACTCCTCTCTATGCCACTCAGTTCTATAACATTCCACTCTTTGCCACTTTACTCTACACTATTCTACTGTATGTCAATCCACTGTAGCACACTCCACTATACGTCATTGCACTGTACACCACTAAACGGTCCACCAATCCACTCTACACCATTCCATTGTACGCAACTTCAATGTACAGCACTCCACTCTATGCCATTCCACTCTATGCCACTCCCCTGTATGTCACTCTAATAAATAGTATTGCCCTTTATGCCACTCCACTGTATGCCACTGCACTCTACACCACTCTCCTCTACCCCATGCCATCCCTTTCTATGCCACTCCATTTTATGCCATTGCACTCTGTGCCACTCCAATCTATGCCACTACACTCTACTCTAGTCCCCTCTACACTACTCCACTCTATACAATTCCACTGAATGCAACTACACTCTTGCCACTACGTTCTATGCTATTCCACTCTATATCGCTCCACTGTATGCCACTCCACTTCACGCCACTTCACTATACGCTATTCTACTCTCTGGCACTACACTCTGCGACACTTCACTGAACGACAATCCACTATACACTATTGCACTTTTTGCCACTTCACTCTATGACACTCAACTCTACGCTATTGTATTGTATGCCACTGATCTACCTCACTCCACTGTATGCCACTGCACTCTACTGCACTCCACTGTACCCTACTCCACTGTCCCCCACTACGCTCTATGCCACTGCAGTCAACGGTACTCCACTTTATACCACTCCACTCTACAACACTGTATTCTATGCTATTCCACTC
Source organism: Lissotriton helveticus (assembly GCF_964261635.1). Classification (NCBI taxonomy): domain Eukaryota; kingdom Metazoa; phylum Chordata; class Amphibia; order Caudata; family Salamandridae; genus Lissotriton; species Lissotriton helveticus. Next base: position 998,007,266 of record NC_136063.1, read on the forward strand.
TACTGGGCATAGGTAATTTCCAAATCACTCAACATGTACATCCTCGTTCACAGTCTAGTGGCACAAAAAAAATTATGAGTCATAATAAAATGGACCGTGACATAACAGAAGTCTGGCAAGCATTCAAGACTGGTGTTTCAAAGCATTTTTGGTGAATAATTATTGACTTACTCCTTAATTAAGTGTTACTTAGGCCCTGATTTAGAGTTTGCACATGGGTTACACCCGATCCACAGGATATCTGTTAAGTTTATGATGGCGTACCCCTCCACTAAACTCTAAATCAGGACCTAAGCCTTGTATTTCTAAAAATAATTACTTTCTTATGGAAAAACGTTGTTGTGAATTGGATCCTTAAAACCTCTTCACTTTATCACTCCAGTGAATATGTGAATGGAGTTGAAGTGGGCGAGTGTATGAGCTGTCTTTGGAATCCGCTTTTATAACATGAATAATGAGGGAAATAAATGGATGTGGGAAGTGTGTGTGTGCTTGCGATGTAGGCTATCTTCGAATGTGGGTGCGGTGGGGGGATGTATGTGTTGTGAATACAAATGGCCATGAGATACGTCTATTTCCTGTACAGATCTTACACTGTCCTAAAAAGTAGAGAATAAAAATAAATTAATTCAAATGTCCTTCATGTGGAGCTTGTGCGCCGTTGGAGGGGTTGAGATGCATTGCCTCGTCCATTTCTACGTGTGTTACTTAGCAGTAAGCTGTAAAACAAATATGAAATATGTATCGCGAAAATACTGGATGCCATTAAGTTTTACAACACGATTCTGCGGCTAATGTCACACAGAGGATTACACTGCCTCAAGCAAAGACACAAATTCTTTCCTAGGGTCCAGTACATTTTCTCCATAAGAGAAAGTTGACAGTTCATTTTTATGCTCATATGTGTGCTTTAGAAATATTGTGCAGCTCTATCCATCTTGCTTTGAAGTGTTTAGAAGATATATCAGAAGCTGTTTTGTAGTTGTTTTTGTTTTCAAATGTGAATAACCATGCCGCTCTTTTTGTTACTATTTCCTTAGCATTCTTCAGATTCACGTGTCTTTTTTTTATCATTTTTGAAAATTGTCATTTTGGACGACTGTTTGGAAAGGACTACGGACAATGTAAAGTCATGATCTTTACAACAACTTCTGCGCACTGCTGAACTACCGAAATATATAATGGCGGTTGGTGTTAGTATTTCATGTAATTTTAGACAGGTGACAACAGCATGAATCATTCCATAACATTGGAAATAGTAGAAACTTCAGAACAGTTTCATGCACGCTTCTTTTCAAGAGATGGTGCAGGACCACAGGCTCCAGACACTAGCAATGACGACAGTTCCTCCTTTGTAGCTATTATTTGAGCATATAGCATGCCTGCGTCTCCGACCACAAAGTAATTAACACAACTACATGTGAACAATCTATGGAATGAACAGATCAGACAGCTTTAGAGCTTTTAAAAGCATGCATTGACATGAGTAACCTAGGGCAAGTTAAAAAAAATAATTTGACCTTTTCTGCCCCACTATCTTTGTGCAAGAAAAGCTGCGACTTGCCAGACTTCAAGTAGACAAAATGATACATTCTGCTCATTTTGTGCCCAGATTATACTCTCAAGAAAATGAAAATGTGGCATAACCTCAGATTTCCTGTTTTAGAATGCAATCCAGATTTTAAATCATGTATAACACTTCCATTCTGCGTAATGTTTGCAACAAAGTTACTGTGTATATATATAAATTGGGGCTGAGGGGCACGCCCCTCCACCTTTTTCATCTCGCAAACAGTGTCTGTCAGGCTGCACAACGATCAGCCTGACAGACACTGTTCAGTTTCAGTTCAAGCAGCCAGGAGCCACTCATGCACAAAAATGCGCAGGCTCCTCGCTGCCTGAGCTGAACTTTGCTGGTCTGAGGAAGTCACAGCTCCTGTGGGTGTGACCTCCTCAGCTCAGCAAAGGTCCCTGAGGCCCTCCTCTCAGTGACAAAGGGTATTGTCACTGATTGCCTCACACCTGGGTGCTTCAGTTTTACGCCCTGAAGCGCCAAGGGTCGAGTGTCAATCAGTGACACTTCATTACAGAGTGGGGGGGGGGCAGCAGTCTCACTGACCCCATCTCACTCTGTGATGACATTGGGACTGCTGCCTTCCCTCTCAGCCAATGAGGGAAGGCAGCAGTCCCAAGCCTCCGGGAACCTCTGAGGCAGAGCTGGCTGCAGGTAAGTGTGTTTTGTTTTCTTTCAAATTAATGTTTGGTGCGTGCGTGCTTGCGTGTATGTATGAATGTTTGGTAAAGACTGTTGTGAACAGATGTCTTTGTGTGTGTGAGTGCATGTGTGTGAATACCTGGCTGTGAGTGTTATGTGTATGTGTGCGTGTGTGCGTGTGTGCGTGTGTGCGTGTGTGCGTGTACGCATGTGCATGTGTGTGTTCCACCTGCCTCCCTCACTCCAAAAACATACCGGCCGCCACTGAATATGTACGTGGTATTTGTTTGCCGCGAGCCAAAAAGGCATTTGAGTGCTGTACATTGTCAAAGGCAAGCATCCAGTAAATGAGTGACAGGGGAGGTAGCTGGTATTGGATTGAAACTGAATTGTGATGTACTGTTCTTTAAAGCATTGTGTCCTTAGCCTTCGCTCAAATTGGAGCGGAGATAAGAGAGTCTTTTGGATACAAAGATGTTGTTCCAGGTTCTGCGTGCATAGTTTAAAAAGGCCCGCTGCCTTGTTTTCACTTTTTAAAAAAAACATTTATTAGCCTTTAGTCTGATGGTGAACTGGCTGCAGTTGTGCCGAGAACCATTAGAAATGGTGACTTTGTCCAAGAGGAAATTGGAGCGCTTGGTCATGATGGCTTTATAAATGATGCAGTTAGTTTTGAAGATGGGGTGGGACATTAAGTGAAGCCAATAGAGTTTGGTCAGGATGGGATTGAAGTGACCATATTTTTTCCGGGCCTGCATAAGATGTGATGCAAATGTAGGATGCCCTTAGGTGTTGCCAGTGAGTAGTCTGGGAGGCCATGAAACAGGGCGTTAGCACCATCCAGATTCAAGAGTATGAGGGCTTGAACAGCAGTTCTGAAGCCGCTAATGTTTTTGTATCATATGATATGTTATGAAAAAGTTCATAAGTAATAGAAAACAAAAGAACACATTTTAATGACCTGCTGTGGCTAGTAGAATATGTGAAGGTATGATTTCAATTGCTATTCTCATACAGGCAATCCTTTATGAATCAAGGATTGATGTTATTCCTCTTTATGTTATGTCAATCAATCAATCAACCAATAAATCAATAAAAACTGATATGTAGCAAAGCAGCCATCGAACCAAATCACTATGACTTCCAAAGTGCCATGAACAAGGAAGACACACTATTTTGCCATAACAGTGTTCCAAACTGTTGTGGCTTGGTTGTGGAATGTCACTGATAGAGTGCTTCACCAGTGATGCTCCAGGGTGCTAGGAAACTGGAATACAATGTTGTGTTGAGAGTGGAAACAGCTGTTGATGCTGAGTGAAGTATAAGACTGTGTCTCTCCGTTGGTGGAATAAAGATCTAGATCAACCCTGCTGTCCTGCCTGTTATCAATGGCGACAAGTTGACCTGCGAGAGGTAGGAACTGACCACCAACAACCCTCTGGATTTCACCCAAAAAAATGCATATTGACTCGTTATTCTGAACCTACGTACGACAGTTGGACTCCTACAGAGTAAGTGGCCTTTATTGAAAACTCTGCAAGTGTATTAGATATTAAGCATCTTAGCCCTCCAGCTGTAATTAATTGTGGGACAATGCATTGTACGACTTAAGTTAGCATTCGCTGCACCATTTTGAATTCAGCCGCCATTTTGAGCCATGATCGAAACTAACTTCTGTCTCACTCTCTGTCTGCTTCAGATGAAACCAGCTGCAATAGAATTTATTTTTTGTTTCTCCAAGGCTAAGCTTCGCTGTGCAAATGAATACACTGTATTTGCTAGTGCATACCTTTCCCTGTAGATAGGGCTGCTCCCACCCTTAGAGCGGTGGGCGCAGACAGAGTGACCTTGGTGTTGAGATAGCATGCACCCGGTCTCAGGACCTAGACTCATCCTTCTGTATCTCCTTTGTTCACCAGCTACCAACTGGACATTTCCAGTGAGGGTACGTCATTATTGGTTCTGAACTGTATTTCATGTGTTGCTATGCTTGCTGAAGTTAGTCCCTCAGCAACAATCCAAGGAGGCTGGTCAGACCGGACTCCACTCAAGTGTACCTTAATAAAATATCTTTGGTTTGTATTCTCTAGTGTCTGACCAACTCTTGATTTGTGAGGAAGGCTGAGAGGTGGTTGCGAGTGACCCGAGTGTTCCTAATCAGGTCACTTCCTTCGCGCGAGCATCAGCTTATAAAAGCTGTGCATGCCGGGTTGTAACCAGCATCGCAGGTCTCCCCATGCAGATTACGCAAGCTAAGCACCATTTCCTGGCGTCCTTGTGCGGCAGGCATCATGTATGTCTTTGTGCAGTCAAGGATTCAATAGCAGACTCCATGAGACGCATTGCTGAGCATTATGCAGTTCTTCTGATGCCACATTGTGACTGGCTGCCATCGGAGGCTGCAAATGCATGTAAGGATAAGCCGCATTTTGGTTCAATGTCTAGACCACACAGCGCCTTGTAAATAGGCCAATAGAAGTATCTGGTGGTCACGCATTGAGCATTTGGCATTCTGTAAGGCTCGTTAGGCAACATAGTGAATGGGGTAATTTTAGACATGTTTATGAGCTCAAATTAACACATACCTTGTTCATTTCAGGACTGCGACACTCACATTTACACCTGGCAGGTGGTGAGATCTTTGCAGCATCCAACATCAGCCTGAGGACAAACTTAAGTATCCTATTACAGTGGTGGATCCTGGACATAGAAGGACATATTTCCACTTGTTGAAAATTGATTGTTTTAGTTTATTATATTAATTTGTTGATTTGGGTAGGTATTTTGACTTGTTGTATAAGTTAATTGCTTTAGTTTGTTATATTAAGTTGTTTTGAGGCACAGAGAACATAGCTGTAGCAAATATGTCGCTACCACCACCATTTTAATCAGAATCTGGGGAACCTGTATTGTCATGTAAAAGATGGAAAATCCTTTTTCTTTTTTCTTTTTTTTTTTTTTGGTCCTCATCTCACCTATCAAGCCTCTGCGGGTCTTACGAAGTCGCTCTTACGATCTGTGGCCCTTCCTGCTTACTGCACTCGCTTGGGTCATCCAACCGATCCCTTTTTGTGAGGGAACTTGGTGTAATCATTAGACCAATTATATTAATCTTAAATTATGGCCCCAACTCACAAAAGGATGCCAGATGTTCAATGGCTTATCTTCTGCGCTCTCATATTCCAGAGGAACTCTGGCGAATGAGACCTTGAGCCAGTCCTCCCTTTTTGGTGGTAGGGGATCTTTCCACTTCTTACAGATTTCCCTCCGGGCCAGCAATACCAAATAGATTAATAGACCTCTGTTTTTCTGAGAGAGGGTCTGACAGAATCGGCCATCATCTCGAAAAAAGACCAGTGACATGTTGATATCAATATTGGTGTTAAAAATATCTCGAATGGTGTCGCCCACCTCTGTCCAAAATGTTGCTAGTTCTGGACATTCTAGAAAAACATGTAGGCCATTAGCTAGGGGTAGCAGACATCTTGGGCATTTAGGGGATGGCTCTGGGGCAAACTTGGCGATGTTTTCGGGAGTATAGTAAAGTCTGTTGATGACGAAGAAATGGTTCTTTTTCAAACAGGCAGGTTTGACATATTTATACAAGACATTTAATGAGGGCTCATATAAGCACTCTATTGATGGCCCAAGAGGGGTTTGAGTCCACACCGCCGCCAAAGGGGGGACCTCAAAATCTTCAACTTCCATCAAGTGGTTATACCAGACTGAGATTTCCTTCTTAATTGGGAGAGTGGATCGCCACAGCCCTTCAATCTCCCCATTCCCACTGACTCCCCCCTTTTCTGCGTCATACCATGACACCAACTGCAGGTATTTAAATCTAGAAAACCCTGGCCCAATCTTTGCTCTTAGATATTCCCATGGGTGGATCCCCCCAGAGTCTACTATGTAGTGATGCCTGCCCTTCCTATAGGCAACGCCAAACTGACTCTGAGGCATCCCGGTGTTCCAGGTGCATCCCAAACAGGGGCATTATCCCAATAATACCCTATGCCCCAGCTACATCTAAGCCTATACCATAGCTCCAAGGCCGCCCTCAAAAACTTCAAACGTACCCGCTTAAAATTTTTTGGAGATCCAAACTTATATAAAAATGCCTCACCGCCTCCTATTCCTTCCGCTCTCGCCATTTCTCCTAACAGCCTGCCCCAAGCTGACTCCTCTGGTTTGACAAGTAGCATCCGGATGCTTTTAAACTGGAATGCTGCTGCATATAGCCTAACATCTGGAAGGGCTAGCCCGCCTTTCTTTAATCTGAGTCTGAGTTTTTTCCATGCCAATCGAACCCCCTTATCTCCCCACACAAAGCTCCCAATCTTGCTCTGCACCTTACTTAAGCTTTTTTTCGTGAAGGTTAATGGTATAGAGGAAAATAGGTAAGACAGCTTAGGAAGAATGACCATCTTTACCAATTTGGTTTTTCCATAAATGGTTAAGGGAAGGTTCCTCCATCTACTAAAGAGGCTTTCTATTTCTTTAATGACTCTGTTGAGATTGATCTGAGGTATTTTTTCCAAATCCTTGACAATATAAATCCCCAGATATCTCAGCTCTGTGCTGACCCTTCCTGTCCACTCCAAGTTCCAGCAAATCACCTCTGTCTCTATTAACTAAATATCCAGAGAGGGATCCAAATTCCCCCATAAGCTGCTCTACCCTCGTAATCACCACCTCGGGGTCACTCGTATACAGTATTAGATCATCGGCATAGAGGGCTATTTTAGAACTATATTGTTCAGATTTAAAGGGATAAATTAAATCGTCCAATCTCATGGCCGTGCCAGTGGTTCCATATATATTAAATGATAGGGGCGAGATCGGACAGCCCTGCCTGGTCCCTTTCTGGATATTGAAGCTCGATGTTAATAGCCCATTGAGAAGGATTCGGGAGGAGGTGCCCTGGTAACAGTTTTTCAAGGTTTGGATAAAGATGGAACCGAACCCCATTGCCTTCAGAACCTCCCAGAGGTACACCCAGCAGACTCTATCAAAAGCCTTGGCCGCATCATATCGACTACGGCCAAGGGTTCAGTCCTCTGAATGGCCAGATCTATATTGCCTATTAAGAGTTGCGTCTGCTCCTAAATATGTCTTCCTGCAACAAACTCTTTCTGATCCGGGTGTATCAACTTCGGAATCAAATTTGCCAATCTCCCTGCCAATATGCCCATAAAGATCTTATAATCGGCATTCAGCAGGGAGATTGGACGGTAGGAGTCCGCCTTTTTAGGGTCCTTACCGGGTTTTATAATCAATACGATTGTTGCCTCCTTTCAGGAGTTGGGCACCTTTCCGGTTGGACAGTACACTGAGTTAAAAGTAACCCCCATTGCAGTTATCAACTCGTCTGCGAGGAGTTTATAAATTACACTCGGGAGTGAGTCCGAGCCTGCAGCTTTTTTATTCTTAGATTTTTTAATTTGATCGCTATCTCTTCTAGGGTAAAGGGAGCATCTAGTTCGATCCTACTTTCTTCAGACAGGAAGGGGAGATGTTTATTGCTCATTAATGACTGAATAGCACTGGGTAAAGGTCCAAGATCCTCTCTATATAGTTCCGAAAACAGGGAGAGAAGACAGGATTGCATATCCTCAATCCTACTTGAGGTTTCCCTGTTGATATTGATGATCAGTTATTTTATATCATTCCTGGCGCGATCAGTTCTCGCTTTCCAGGCCAAGAGAGCTCCTGCTTTCTCCCCATATTCAAAATTCTGCATCTTTCTGGTGTTCCACTGTGCTCTGCATTTGGCATCTAACTTCCCTCTATATTCCGATCTTGCCTTATCTAAATCCTTCAAGACTTGTGAAAGCCGCTCCGACTCCCTATTACTTAGTCCATTTCTTTCTTTCTCCAGTTTGTTTATCTTCCCCTCGATACTCTTTAGTGCCTCTGCCTCAACCCTATTTTTAAAACAAATAATTCCATGAAGTTTCCCCCTTAACCAAGCCTTATACGCATCCCATAAAACATCCAATGTCGTAGAGCCCGTATTCAATGAAAAAAACTCCAGAGAGAAAGCCTGCACTGCCTCAATGACCTCAGAATCAAGAAGCTTTGCCTTGTTCAAAGTCTATCTCAGTGGCTGTCGCTGCAACTCTTTTCTCTGATATATAAATTGTCGCGGTGCGTGATCTGAAAGGTGGCTCAGCAAAACTGATATCTCCCCTAGGTTATCTGATGATAGTCTAACTGAAAAGACATAGTCGATCCTTGAGGAGTGACCATGTTTTTTGCTATAGAATGTAAAACCCTGTTGATCACCTCTTTGGGCCCCCCATAGATCGATCAGATCCATATCGTGCATCATATTCTATACCGCTCGCCGTATCTTTACTGCTCCTACATAGCGGCTCAAATTGGATCTGTCTTTTAACGGATCCAACAAAACATTGAAGTTGCCCCCGATAACATAGGGCGGTGGTTCCAATGTCAATATTGACTGTAATTTGTATATGTAAGTCGGATCGTCTATGTTAGGGCCATAGAAAGAGGCACATATTAAATCTGCATTCTCAAATGCTAATTGGGCTACCAACCACCTTCCAGTAGAATCCGATTGTGTTTTTTTTATAGCGCAGGGGGCTCCTTGTTTAATTGAGATTGCCCCTCCTCTGCTTTGAGATATCTGATGTGACGCACAGAAGCATTTAACCCAAGGAACCTTGGAGAAAATTGCACTACTTTCCTCAAAACTCAAATGGGTCACTTGTAGCATACAGACTTGGGCAGTTGAAAGCTCTAAATATTTAAAGATTAGCCTCTGTCTCCGGGGGCACCTTAACCCATTAACATTCCAAGAGATAAAGATGGTCTTTCAATCCCTCAGGCCCTGATATCCCACCATTCCCTTGTTCTACCTGCAAAGACTGACCCCCCTGCATGGTGTGATGTTCCGTACCTAAGGTTGAGATGAGGTTGATTATTATTTGTTTTTCCCCACTGCTCCCCATCCTCGTGCCCCCCCCCCTTCCCCCCCGCCCCTGACCCCAGTGCCCCAGTGTTCCCTCTTCCCACGAGGAACCCTCCCTTCCAATAGGCGAAAGCCTATTTAGCCCTCCCCCCCTGTGGAATGATATAAAAGTTTTCGAATTCAACTAAATTTCTGCCAGAAGCATAGCATACGGTGCAAAAGGCCCCATGGATCTACTTCCCTCCCCGCCCGTCTCTGATCTTTACTATGAGAGCGTCTGCCTCCTCTCCAGTTTTAATTTGGTACATGTGGTTATTCCACATCACCCGAAGGAATGCTGGAAACTTCAACTGGGCCTTGGCCCCAATACTGTTCAGCTCCTCCAACCTTTTCCCCAACTCCCACTGTCTCGTTGCTGTTATATGTGAGATATCTGATCTTATTTGAAAAGTGAAAGGATTAGAGCTATTGAAGAGTATGGAGCCTTCTTTCAAAGCGGAAGACAAAATCTGCTCCTTCACAGAGTATGTTAAAAAATTAACTAAGATCTTGGGTTTCTGTTTCGCGGGGTTCCTTCTAAAGGGATCACAATACACCCTCTGAATATCATGTGCAAGGTCAACTTCACGCGAATCTTTTAACACTCTACCCTTCAAGAGAGATATTACAAATCCCTTGATGTCAGCCCCCTCCAAGGCTTCCGGAACATTTGAGTCTCAAGTTGTTCCAGCCCCAATGGTTTTCTATGCGCTCAAGATCTTCTTTTAGCTCTTTGTTCTGGGAAGACAGCTTGATTACCTCTACTTCAGTTGCACGCATAAATTCCATAATTTTAGACATTTCCATCTCAATTGCCTCAGTTCTTAGAGTAACCTCATCCAGTCTCTTGGCTAGTACTTCGCACGATGCTTGAATTGCTGCCTGATTTGCCTCAGAAGTTAAAAATCTGTTAGTCACTTCCGCTTGGTTGGCCTCGGACACAATAAATCTGCTGGTGATTTCATCCTTCATAGCAAGAAGTATATCAGTTAGTGAACATGAGGTTATACCAGATTTATCTGCATTATCCTCCGTGCCCGCATTCTCAGTGGTAGCAGAGTAATGCACTTGATCTAGTTGCGCTGCGTTAGGAGCATTGATGGCTTTTGTTGATTCTATAGATTCCATAGAAATATTTCCTGTTTCATCTGCCGCCAATACTGAATATCTATTTGACAGGCTAACTGCTGGATGCATCGTGACCTCCACCGCATCTGATGGCTTGTCTGCGCTCCCTTCTTTAGCAAGATTTGGCATAGTGAGGGTCCCCAACGAATCCCCCTGGGAAAATCCTTTTTGAGTCATACTTGGTTTCAACTGGCATGGAGAAATTCTCAGCAGCTAGGAAGCAGGCTGTGTGTTTACATAATTTGGGAACTCAAGGGCACAATATTTATGAGAACCTGGAGGAAATTGACACAGACAAAGAGAAAGGTCATCCCAGGGATGTGTTTGAAATGTCCCTCACCATTTTGGAGAAATATTTTGTCCATGTATCAATGTGATGATGGAGAGACAACATTTTTTTGATGAGGGTCCAGGCAAAGGAAGTGTGAGTTGTCAACTATGCAGCTGCTCTGAGGAACATTGTGCAAACTTATGAGTTTGGTGAGTTGACAGAGTCCCTTGTCAGGAATCAACTGGTGCACTACGTAAATGACCCAAGGGTTCAATAAAAGTTATTGGCAAAGAATCGTTCACTTAAAGTGGCTATTGAAATTGTGGAGGGTATGTAGCATGCAGCTGGGTGCATCAAGGAAATGTGAAGGAATGCTTCTCATTCAGTGGAACATGTAGCTGCAAATCCTGGGAAAGGGAAAACTGGCAAGTCATCGAGTGACAAGATGCCAAGTGCCAGTCAGAAGAGTATCCATCGGAAACCAGGGGGAACAAATGGATCAGTGAACCGGTCGTAGGAAGGGACCCTAAATGTAAGTGTTTCAAATGCAGCAGCGCCTATCATCTCTCTAATAGTCTTCAATGTTTTGCCTGGAATGTGGTATTTCATAGTTGTGGGAAGGAGCATTAAGCTCAAGTTTGCAAAAGTGTGAAGGTGCATGAAGTGTTGTAGTTGCCTGAGGAGGGTCGAAGTTTAATTCTGTACATAGGAACTTCAGCTGCTGAAGTGAAAAATGGGGAGGAGGTGGCCGAGGGTGGATCCATGATTATGCCTGAATTTGAAGCTGAGATAGGAGGAATGAGTTTCACCATTTTGGCCAACTCAGGGTCATCATTCATACTGGTGCTCGGAATAAGAATTCGGAAAAGGTATACGGCTCATGTGGCATTTTATTGTTACCTCCTGATATTAAGCCTGAAGGGTATGGAGTCATGAAGATAGATCTATTGGGTTACACAGTGATGTTGATCAACTTTCAAGGATGAGGGACTGTATGCAAGATTTATGTGGCCAAGAAGGGGGTAATATGTTGGGATTGAGGCTCTAGCGAGATTTAGGTATAAAGTTAAATCCAAATTCAACTAATCAGATTATGATGATAGCTACTCTTGTAGAGGATATTAACTGGGTGAATGAGTTTCTGGATGTTTTTAATGAACTGATGGGATTGCTCAAAGGGTTTGAGCACAGAATCATAATGAAAAAGGGTGCTAAACTGGTGGTGCCAAAAACAAGGAAAGTACCCAATTTAATGATCAAGCCATTGCTGGAGGAATTGGGTAGATTGTAGTAGAGTGAAGTTATTTACGAGATAGAGTCATTCGAGTGGTTGCCCCAAAGTACAATGGGACTAAGATCCGCATGTGCGTTGGTCTTAGAGATCCCAACCAGTGCATTTGGTTGGATCGCCAAACCTTGCCTAACATCACAGAGACTTACCACAATCATGGGTGCCATGGTATTAATTGTGATGGACTTGTCTGATGCCTATCATCAGACGAAGCTGCACAGAGATAACAGTGCTCTCATCTCTTTTGTCATGCCTTTGGGGGCATACAGGTAAAGAGGCTACAGGTGGTGTTGGCTTCTGCACTGGCATGCTTCCAGAGGCTGATAAAGGTGGTGTTATCAGGTATTGAGACAGTAATGTATTTTCAGCATGATATCCTTTTGCATGGGAGAGATCGGCAACAGCATGATGAAACTGTGAGGCGCTGACCAGATTGAAGGATAGAAGCTTGACTTTGAAGAAAGAAAAGTGCAAGTTTGGAGTAGGGTCAGTCGAGTACCTGGGCACACCATATCAGTAGAGAGAATTAGCCTAAAATGGAGTTGGCTAACTCCATTATTGATGGGGATGCACTGTCTCCATCCAATACGGACCACATGAGAACGTTTTTGGGCATGACAAAGAATTACTCCAAATTTGTAAAGAACTTGACTAGTGTGGTGTAGCCCATTTGGTTGCTAATCAAGAAGAGTGTTCTGTTTGAGTGGGAAGGGGAAGCTGAGGAGGCTTCCAAAGTGGTGAATGAAGAGATGGCAAAAATGTCTACCATAGGGGATTTTGATGTCCCAGAAATATTTTCTAACCACTGATGTTAGCTCAAAGGGGTTAGGTGCGGTGTTAGTGCAAGTGAAGTATGGCAAGCAGAAGGTGGTGGCTTTTGCTTTGCATTTGCTTAAAGCTACTGAGGAGAAATACTCAGTGATTGAGTGTGAGGCGTTAGCTTGCACCTGGGCGTACACCATTTCAAGGTTTACCTGTGAGATTTATCATTCATTCTCAGGATAGATCATAGACCTCTTGTACTATTGTTGGCATGTAAGTGGGTAGATAATGTCTCTCCACCCAGTAAGTGGTGGGTAGAAGGCTTGATGGAGTTCAATTTCCAGGAGTCAAGAATGTTCCAGCAGATTTCTTGTCTAGGTTGGGCACTGGAAGCTCAGCCAGGGGAGAAGTGGTGTTGAACCCTATCATGTTGGTAAAAAAGTCAGTGATTGGCAAAGACAAGTGGGACTGTGAAGTCATCAAGTTTAAAGTGAGGGTTGTGGTTGAGTATTTTGTGGTCTCAGGGTGGCATAATTTCAAGGATTTTGAGGTTGAAGCAAGGGGGTGTTAGAATGTAAGGGAGGAACTCTGTATTGAGGATGGTAATCTTTTTAGAGGCAGTCAGATGGTACCCTCTGTTGGATTGTGTGACAAAATGGTCAGTCTTGCATAAGGAGGGCATTTAGCCAGGAATCTGACCAAGGCAAGAGTCAGAGAAGGATCATGGTGGCCAGGTTTGAATAGTCAGGTATTGGAAGTGATATGAGTTGCATTCAGTGTGCAGCAAGTGACAGTCCAGAGTGGCCAGGACGGATACCTTGTCACCTGTGGTGTTTCCCGAAGAATCCTGGGTTAAGTTAGAGCTTGATATTTTTGGGCCTTTGAACTGTTGTCACCAGGTGAAAAGTGTTTTTGGTGCTGGCGTATTACACTTCAAAGAAGGTTACATAATTTGGTGTGAGCAGGTGACAACAAGATCTGTTTTGGAGTTTCTGAGGGATGTGTTTGCCTCAGAGGGGATCCAAAAACACATTGTCATGGACAATAAATTCAGTTTGTTTTGGCAGAAATTAAAGAGTTTTTTGATGTACTAGGTATCATGAATGTATGCAAGGCACACTATGCACCACAGGCCAATGGCCTGATAGAATCCATGAACAGAATAGTTAAGGACTCTGTTTATTCAGCCATTGAAAGATGGATTCCACTCAAAGCAGTGCTCAGGGAGAAATTGTGGGTGCATCATAATGCACCCAATGTAACAACCAAACTGCCACATTTTCAATGCTTGAGGGAAAGGATTGCAGGGTCCAAATTCAACCCTGTTTGGTTGAAGTGCGGGGAAAGAATCAAGGTGATGGGCGCAAATGAGGTGGAGAAATACAAAATGAAGTACAAACAGTGCTATGTTGACAAACAAAATGTGTGTGTGAGAGAGCAGCTTGTGCAAGATTAAGTCTTTGTGAAGAAGCTAGGTTAGACCCCGAAAGGGATATCTAGAAATTGGGATCCAAAGTGCATTCTTCAAGTGAAGAGAAGTGTGGTTGCTCTGTCTGATGGAGGTGCTTGGAGTATGTCCAGATTGGCAAGCTGTGACCACAAGCATAATAACTTCTACATCTCAGATGAAAAGGGGACCGAGGGGTCAGTTGGGGAAGGTCGCCACAGTCTCCTCCCAAGGAGAACACCATCCTACTTGTTGAACTATGAGCTGAGTGACATATAGCCATGGGAGTGTGGATGTCCTGATTAAATTCAGTGTAGTGTGATTTTTCACTAGAAATTTTCATATGAATTTATATTCTATATGAAGCTAGTATCTATTAGAGATTAATATTATGTGTTGAAAGACATTTACAATTGTTTTTTTCTTTCAATTTTATTTTGTTCCCTTATTCCTTTGTGTTCTTTACTTTTGGGAATCTGTTTTTTATAGTTCATATTGTGTGGGGGGGGTGTTGTGGTTTGGTTTTGGAATGTTACTGGTAGAGTGCTCCACCAGTGATGCTCCAGGGTACTAGGCAACTGGAATAGAATGTTATGTTGAGTAACCCTGGGCGAAGAACTACGCTACGCTTGCGTATTTTGCGAAGTTTGCGCAACTTCGCACTACGCGAGCTGCACGTAGCACAGTGCGAACACGCGTAGTGCAGCGTATCGTAGTGCAGCGGTCATTTTTTGCTTGTTCGCGGTCCTCAACGTCATGTTCGCGACCGCGAGCAAGCAAATTGACATCCCGGCGAGACTCTCAACGCGGGGAGGTCAGGTTTCTCATTGCGAGTGGTCGTGCATGCTCGAGACCGCTCGCAATGAGAAACTACTAGTTCATGTTGAGAAAGCCGCCGCTCGAGTAAAAATCATTTGAGCGGCAGAAAACTACAGCTCGCACTGTGCAAGATGCCGTTTTCAATGATTGCACAGTGCCGGATGCTTGTTCGCACTATGCAATCATTGAAAATGCATCTTGCACAGTGCGAACATGCTACTATGCAGCTCGCGTAGTGCTACGTGAAGTTCGCGTAGTGCGAAGTGCACTTCGCGTAGCTTCGCCTAGCGCTACTTCGCGAACTACGCCCAGGGTTAATGTTGAGAGTGGAGACAGCTGTTGATGCTGAAGGAAGCATTAGACTGTGGCTCTCTGTTGGTGGAATAAAGACTTGGATCAACCCTGCTGTCCAGTCTCTTATCTTATCACAGCCTACACAAATGCAAAATGTCAAACTCCATTCTTACTATGTTACTCTGACTAGAAGTCAATTGGCAGCCTGACCCTCACTCCCCCATTTGAAAAAGTGGACACGAAAAAGACTAGATCTTCACTTTCAAGTTTCAAGCTGCTGTAAAATAGTGCTTCTACAAGTGCCTAAAACTACATTTTCGCAAAATTGTCTTGATATTTGGCTCCTTCCATACACATACAAAGGGCAGATGAATATAAAATACAGGGTAGCCTGAGTAGGAAGGCATCACAAGTGAAAGAGCATAGAGTGCTGACTCAGTTGTTTCATCTCAGAAACGTGACGATACAACGAAAAAGGATTCATCAAAGCTTCACAAGAAGGAATCTTGTATGATGATCCTTCACCATCAGTAGAAAAGGTTGAATACGGGGAGTAGGATTGTCTCATGAACTGAGGCCAGAGGCTGCATCTCCTGATGCCTCTCCACATCAAGCTGAGCAAATAAAAGATCACTAAACTGCCACTTGCCCAGTGCTTCCATTCTGCTCTGTTCCTCAAAGAATTCCCTTCTATGGTATGGGCCATATGCGTAATGCCCTGAATCCATGGAAGTTTGGTCCCGAGGGTCAAGGCCAAGCAGTCCCTAATAAGATCCCAATTTAGGGTCAGAGCCTCATTTGTCCATACTCATCACTTCAACATGAGTGGATTCACGTATAATATAGCTTTTAAACAGTGAAGCCCTCTTTCTGTTTGCCAGATGTATGCAGAAATGCACTGGGGTAAAGCCAGGAGTCTTCTAAGGAACTAATTTTCACTAACCTGAAATGCCTCCACATTATATTGCTCTCATATACCAGTGCCATGTGTGGAAGCCAAGATGCATTTAAGTCCTGTAGATGGAAATCAAATGTTTGTTGGGTTTTTGCACCAGTTTGGTGTCAAAACCCAATATTGCAATAACAGATCTGGATATCAAGTCCTGCTTAAGTGTTATTTGGAGTTTCCCTGTGGCGGCCCCTCCACTAAGGCGGCGGAGCTTCGCCCCACAAGAAAAATGGAATGATAAGAACAATGTTATTATCATTTGGTTTTTCACTATTGGCTATGTAAAGCCGGTGTGGGCGGGGTGGGCTGCACTTCTTGCAGAGCAGGGTAAGGAGTGGTGGCACTCTCCAGAGCACTGTTCCCTGTAAGGTGTGCGCCTGCGCAGGCACGCACCTAACTCACTTCGAGCGCGCAGTGTGGTGATTGAAGCGCACACAGGTGAGTTCAGCAGCAAGTGCCTCTTACACTTGCTGCATTTCTTTTGTTAAAAGGGCGCAGCTGCGGGGCAGATTATATGCCTTTGCGAAAGTATTCATGTTAATCGCTGCGCCCATCATGCGCTGCAATAAACGTGATTAGTTTAACAAAGGCATACAATCTGCCCCGCAGCCGCGCCCTTTTAACAAATGAAAGGCAGCAAGTTTCAAAGCACAATGTGTTTTCAGGGGATTCTGAAAGCACATGTGTGCTTGTAGACTTGCTGCATTTCTTTTCATATTAGAGCACAGCACACAATCTGGCTCGCTCTATTACCAAAAGAAATGCAGCAAGTCTACAATCACAGGTGTGTTATTTCAGAATCACTGTGTGATATAGCTCCAAGAAACATCAGTCTGCAGGGGTGTGCAAACAAGATGCTAGTGCTATAAAAGCATCTTGGTGTTCACAGCAAAGTGCTATGAAAGTGGGGCACTTTTATTTTAATGTCAGCGCTGGTCAGTGCCTACAAAATACCTGTGTGTGCTAATTACCCTGAGTCAATGGCCAAATGTGCAGAGGTAGAGGAAAAGCCACACCCACAAACTTTTTCAGCCTTCCCATTGCACGTCATACACATTTATACAGATCTCCCCAGGGCATCTGGTCCAGGTGGTGAGGTGGGAGGGCCGCCCTTCATTGTGTGTTTTTTAAAACAAAACTCAGGTTTCTTGGGAAGTCTGTGATATAGCTATTGTAACCGAATGCCCACTGGAGATAACGATACGCCAAATGCAGGAATTCTGGTCGGGCTGACTCAGCTTTTCATCTTTCCATGGATGAGAAAATGTGTGGCACTTGGTGGATTATTCCCACCATGTTTATCTGTATTTATGAATTCCGTCAGGTAGAATCATGAAAATATTGATTTGTTTATTCTGCTTGTCTATATATTAATGATAAAGTGCCAAAGATTCCATCTGAGCCCTCAATGTACAAGAACATGGAATAAAAGATCTTGTGTAGATCCTACAGTCATTAATGTTAATTAATGCTTTGAAAATCTATGACCTCAAGTCCCAGCATTTTATAAATCCTAGAGAAGATCCAAGTATGATTTTTAGGGCTTGTAAACACTGTGGACTTCAGCAGCTGTAGCTATTCTATAGTGAATCTCTTGCAAACCCCCAAATCAGGGCAGCTTCCTATGTCTATTTTGAGCCTCACAGAGCCAACACAAGCCCCATACACCCATAAAATCTTTTATATGTACCCAGTGCTATATTCCCTATTATCCACACTGTCCAGGGTCTGTGCAGGGTGCACTCAATTACAGAAGTCGTATGTCAGAATACTGATTACAGAAACCTTGTGCTATTAGTATTGTCTCAAAAATACGCATGGTTCTGTATCTGTCCCTTATCTTCTTAATCTAATGATGCACCATGTAAATACCTATTACGTCCCTTACTCTGAAGAGCCTCATGAGAAACTACTCTCTTTTTACTTTCTTCATCATTTCTTCATTCTTTTTCTTTTCTGTTGGTTTTCTTCTTGTCATCTCATTGTTTTTCTTTTGGTCTATGATCTATTTTCAGTTAAACCTACATCAATGTTTGCACTAATTGGATATCCACAATCCATCATTAGCCAACAGTGAAATATTCTTATCTTTTGCAAAAGTGCATTGTGCTTCATATGTAAACCTTTGTTTAACATTGTACCCAAGTTTTGAGCCTACGACCAGATATATTCACAGGGATCAATATACCCTACTTATGTGAATAAGGACTAGCTTGTAAACATTACTTCTTTTGCCCCGATGTACATGACCATTGATTTGCAAACTTTATACTCCTTGTACAAATTTCATTTGTTGTAGTTTTCTTTAAAATGTATACACATTCCACTCTTATGTGCAAACGTAAACATGAACAGGTGCACCACACATCAAAGTTGTCAGCAAGAAGAACAATTATAAAGTCCATATTCAGTCAAGATGTTAAAAAGTGGAGTCAAACTTATATGACTCTACACACAGTACAGCCGACTCGTTTCTTCTTCTGTGATAGGTACTTTGGGAGGCTGTTGTTTTTAAAGCGTATCCCTAATAAAGTGGAGTGAATGATGTTACCTTCAGTCCCCCATGCATAATTTGTAGATTAACTTTTGTAAGACTTTGTGTTTGAACCTCTCCACAATATAACATGGTGGTACTTGACATCCTTACTGTGGGATGCGTCGTGTAGTCAGCACCCTTATCGTGGCCTTGATACAGATGTCTTTAACTTTGGATATAATATAATCATTGGACAGGGAACAGCCTTTAGCAAGGAAGCCTAGGACTCATCAGCCTTTGGATGTGTTTGACCCACCCAATATTCAGTGCCCTGAAGAAGTCCTGTACCAGGACGAAACGCGTCAGCTGTACTGTGTGTAGAGTCATATAAGTTTGACTCCACTTTTTTATCTACTGCAAATGAAATAAAAAGAGAAAAAAACTGAAGAACATCTTGACTGAATATGGACTTTATAATTGTTCTTCTTGTTGACAACTTTGATGTGTGGTGCACCTGTGCTTGTGTTGTGAATTGTTAGGTTCCTGAGGGAACAAGCATTTTGACGGTGGGTGCAATTCAGTGTGCACACAGACCCCGGCTAGTATAGAGGGGATTAGATTGATGGAGGGCTAACTGGTAAGGTGCTGTTAATTAGAAGGCTCCCCAGTCAGGTTTATATGTTTATATAAATACTAGTTTACCCGTCGCGCGTTGCTGCGATCTCTGAAGAAAGGAAATTCAAGGAAACTCGTTATGATGACATTCAATTTACATTGTGCCATTTTTATTGAAACTTATTTATTTTAATATGGAAAACATTTCAAAGTGTCTTTTTAATTCTATTTATTTATTCGAGTGCTTGTGGAGACACGATTTTTCGTTTTTCCGTCTTGTGCACACATCAGTATTCGAAAGATTATGAGAGCCTGGGGGGCCGATATTTTAAAAAATTTTATGCCAGAAACCTTCGCGGTAGGGTACTCAAAAACTTCCCAAAGTTTGCAGATCGGATGAATGGTGTTTTAATTCTATTTATTTATTCGAGTGCTTGTGGATACACGATTTGTTGTTTTTAGTTACTTAAGTGCAGCTTCCTATGTCTATTTTGAGCCTCACAGAGCCAACACAAGCCCCATACACCCATAAAATCTAGCATATGTACCCGGGGCTATATTCACCTATTGTCCACACTGTCCAGGGTCTGTGCAGGGTGCACTCAATTACAGAAGTCATGTGCTAGAATACTGACTACAGAAACCTTGTGCTATGAGAATATTGTCTCAAAAATATTGTCAACCAAATTACAAATTATATAAATGTATATTGATAGGTTTAGATGTACTGTTCTGAACTATACATCTATGTACGTTGAAGTTATTTCCATGTCAGGTACTTGTACATAATTACCTAGTTGATATATTGGTTGTTGACTATATTCCATTTGCACCGCTATTCCATTTTTGAAGCACAATATTTAAACGTCAATCAATCACTCAATCGGGTTCTTGTAGAGCATGACTAATCACCCGTAAGGATCTCAAGGCGCTGGTGTGAGGAGGTGGGGTTCTGCAGTTCAGTTGAAGAGCCTGGTCTTGAGGTCCTTACTGAATTGAGACAGTGACGGTGTTTGCCTGAGATGCAGATGTGGGGATTTCCTGGTCTTTGCAACGAGGTAGTAGAAGGATCTTCCTCCAGCCGTGTACCGTGTAGATCATAAAGTGTATATAACGTAAAAAGATCAGTGCTTTTGTCAGCGAGAGCCTTTTGTTCCTTGCAGTTAAAATCGTATATAGAACAGAGAGCTAATAACTGACATCAAAGAGCTGCATGCAACATGCAAACTGCAAGGGATATTATTATTATAGCATTATGCTTTTCCTCCCAGCCTTTCATTATTCTAACCTTGCAAAATAGGTACATTTCTGTTAAAAATAATAAAGAAATCAATTCAAATGTAACCCCAATCTATGGTGTTATGTTAAGAATTCTTAGTTTGTGCTTCTCCTGACCAAGCACTCTAAAACTATACTGTCCACCAGTATGAATGTCATGAGACTCCCACACCTTGTATTCCTCTGTCGTGTGATTAATTGTCTCTGTAATGTGTGTGTGATGTAAAGTGCTCTGACACCCTACGCTGGTATGAGCAGTGCTATAAACCTAATTACATGCATCTCAGAGAGTGTGGTAATGGAGACTTGAGGAACACTGTTGAAAGGTAATAGTGAGGGAATCACTGGCAGAGGTGGTCATTGGGGGGGCCAACAAATGTTGTTGCACAGGCTGCCACCAGCACTAACTCCGTCCCTGTGCGGGGCATATTGTGTGCTTCTGAGAAAGTATTCATGTTAAATGCATCACATGACTGGCACTGTGATTAACATGAATACTCACACAATCTCCACTTAATATTTGCTGCTGCACCCACACATGCAGACGGGGTTCTCAAGCTCATACCCTTGGGTGCAGCACACAGAGACCTTACACTGCGCACACAGAGGAAATACATTATAGGAAACATTGCTCCTAAGTGTGCTTGACAGTTTGGCCTGCCCTCTTGGGCAGGCCAAACCATCATGTGTACTTGGCATGTTCTCCACCTGGCTCTGTTGTACAGCATGGTAGAGAACATGCCCAGTCTCAAGCCACTCTCTGAGTGCCGAACCACGGCGCTCAGACCAATCAAATACTGCACAGCATTGTTGTGATTGGTCAGGGGAGTCAGGAAACTGGATGTTTCTTGTTTCATTGATCGAAGAGGACGAGGGTGGAAAAAAGCAGCTGCCGGGAAGGTATGTTTTTTTTGCCATTTTCTGTTTTTTTAACCCCCCCCCACCTCTACTGCCCGATCGCAGCCTCTATTGGAGTTTCCATTTCCTCTTGTCATTAAAAGTGACATAAAGATAAGAAAAATTAGAGCATGTGTTCCCTACCCATTAAGAAAAAACTGGGTGGTTTACCTCTGTTATTGCTACGAATCATGACATAAGTCTTAGCCCTCTTAACACGCAGATCAAGGGAAGTCATGAACATTGCAACATTATCTAAAAGTTCCTGTAAAGCCCTCAGGGAACAGCCCATCAGGATGGCCTTATCGGCATACAATAACACAGGTATTGAGTTATGGCCAATCTAGGGCATGTCCCTGCAACCCGCAACCAGTACCCCTTCAAGAAGGTTAATAATAAGAATAAAAAAAAGGGGGCAAGCAAACACCGCTATCTTACACCTCTGCCAATCATGAAGGTACTAGAGTGTTGTCCTCCACCCCCTAATGCAACAAACGCATTGGAATCTCTGTAGATGTCCTTTAAGAGATTAATCAAGGGTTTGTCCATGCCTTGTTGTTCCAGTATATCCCATAACGTCTTATGGGAAACACAATTGAAGGTGCTGGACAGATTCATACAACTGTCCACCATTTGCCACTATTTATTTGCCAATAGGTAGGGTCAGGTTGAGGCACTGGTCCTGTGGTACTGTAAATTCTGGACCCGTGTTATAAACATCATCGTAGCATGACAATTTTGATATCAGAAGACCGAGAATGGTTAGTACACTATTCACAAGCATTTTCGTTATATTCGAGTGACGATTTCACTCTGAAACCATCGGTTTTTGTCCTGAACCCTCGGGTTCCATTTTGCGTACGGCAGCCATTTTGTGAGTTGCCCTCACATAGGCCAATGACTAAGGCCAAACCAGACTCTGAAGGACACGTACACCTTTGCTGACTTTTCTTTGACCTGGGCAAGTTGGCTCCACTGCCCAAGGCCATAACCTGTTCGGTCAGTTCCTCTCCCAGTGGCCGGGCGAGATAGTATCAGGGCACAACATGCCATAAACCTTCCATCGCACACAGACCACACCTAATCTTGCACACACCTGTCCCTGTTTCCTACTTTATGACCTGCTTTACGAGGAGGAGGTGCCCGTTTTTATTGGGGGTCCGTCGATATCTGATAGAAATACTGGGCCTTGCCGGATAATTGTTTGTGGGCTGAACAAATTGAAATATGGGCTTGTCATCATGACTCTGCTTTTTCTTTGTAGTGAAAATATGTGAATGGTCACCTGTAATGTAAAGAATGTTTGCCTAAAGCATAATATTTTGTATAAAAAGAGAAGGCTGGCTTTGTAATTTTGAGCAGTCTCCTGAGAATATACACCGTGTTGTACTTCTAGGATACCTGTTACTTGGTTGCAGCCAATAAATTCGATCTTTGATTTCACCTAGAAGACTCTGTGTTTCTGTAGTCTGAAACAGGAAGGACCCGAAATCTTAGGGTGTTGTCCCTGGCACCGCTGGGTTACCGGTTCAGTACCGGTTCTGAAAAACCCAGTACTTCAGTCCTCCTTACCTGTGGCTCAGCAAAAATTAAACTGAAGATAGAAAAGGATACAATTTTGTTTTCCCAATCTTCCAGAAGAGCCAAAACCACTTGACCCAAAACCTTTACCAATGAGTTGAGCAGTGATGTGGGATGGTAACATGACACATCCACCTTATTCCCCTTTTTAAAAACAGGGAATATTAATGGGTTGGATAAGGTAGGAATTTTGTCTGCAACTCCTGTTGCCCGAAGAAAATTAGTCAACAGAGGATCCCACAGATCAACATTTGCTTTTAGCAGATCAAGAGAGACTCCATCTGGTCCCAGGGCCTTTCCACTAACACTTGCAGAGTGAGTTTCACCTCCTCCAGTGTGGAAATAAATGAACTATGATCCATGAGGTCTGTTGATGTAAATGTAGCCCCTTCCTCCAGTTCATACTGTTTGTCCCCTATATACTAAGACATATAGACCTTACTGAAGAAGACCACCCAAACTGACTCGTGGATAGTGACTTCCTGACCAGGATCACGCTTCCCTTTCAGCAGTGGTTGATTAATAATCTGCAAACATCTGTCTATTATTGGTCCGAGGAGTTTTCTCTAGCCCTTCCCAGGCTTGAGACTGGAGTTCTCTCTTCCTTGCAGCTATCGCCATTTAATAATCCTTACTGCTCTTGGCAATATCTGCTCTGGATTTGGGAGATATTTTTATTGCTACAGTTAAGTTTTATGTGCAGTGGTGCAATGCTGGTTAAACCACCCATGGGTATTCATCTGCTTCTGATTCATAGATCTCAGAAAAACATTACTAATTGCTAATCTCAACATAATGAATGCTCTCTTAATATCTACCGGGTCACCTTCCTGACCTAGGCAAAGTTTAAAGACTGCAGAGTGACCTCACACTAGGTTGGTAAGAAAGACATCCAAACTGACTCTGTCCCAGTCTTACCCTGTTTCTTTGCACCACAGCTATAACTTTGGAAAGCACGTGAGACCATTTAGGCCCTTCCCAAACCAGGGCATTAATTTACACATTATGGGGAAGGTATTTGCTAAGCGAGTTATGATGCAAATGAGCCTCATCACAAAATCTTGCTGTGAGGGAGAGGTTAGAAGGTAATCTATGATAGAGCAGATTCCCCTGGCAATGTACCTATTGGCAAAAGGTGAGTTCACAGCAGCCACCTCATTGGCAAAATAAAAACAAAGCTTAATTAGGAAGTGAATAATTAAGGAGTGATCCAGACTAGACCCATAAGAGTCATGCTTAAAGTGAGTGAGGGTACCACCATCGTCAAGAAGACATACATTATTCCCTTCTGTACTTTTAAATTATGCAGAAGTCGCTTCTAACCCGGCTAGACAATGGCCTCTGTCTGCATTAAACAAGTTATTATAAAAATTGACTGTTACCAATCTTGTATCATCCTCTAACTCCAGCCCGATTAACTAGAAAAAAGGATCATCCATAGTTTTTCACATACACCTTAGAATTAAGCAGAGAGGATATGTAAATGGAGGGATCACCCTTGGGCCTTCCTGCTTGGTAGCTGGTAGGTGGAAGGTGTTACATCCCGAAATGTGGTCTGAATATAAGGATTGATTGTCTTGAAAACAGAGGATATTAAATATTTTTTAAACTCATGCCACATAGGGTTGGACAACTTACTCACAATGATAGCATTATTCCAGTACAATACCGAGAGATACTTGTTATCACATCTCGACCTCACCCCACCTGGTAAATTGACTGCTTCTTCCCCTGCCAAGTGAACATCACAGGTACCCAGTATTCGCCCTGGTCAAGGGAGACACAACTTCCTGTATCCCAAAAGGGGAAATTGCAGGAGGATCTATGAAGAAAGTTAGTTGAAAGTTACTAGTGGGCAGTACATTTTTCCTTTCATGTCATTCTACACTGACCGGAGAGACTAACAAGGAAGAGGGGTTACTAAGATGACAATTAAAAGCAACGGGTCCCCATCAGTCCCTGGACTCTATCTCCCCCAATATTAATGGAATCGCATGGGCCTTATAAAAAAAAAGCCAAACAGACAACATCAATGCCAGTGGGGGTTAATGCGGTTTTTGCAGGGAGAGAATATATTTAGTAAAACTAACCAAACTAAAATTGATCACAATAGAGACTCCACTGCCAATTTTTATATCCTTGCCCACCTACTCAACTCTTTGAACCATTTGGATTCCTACAATCACTGAGCCATCTCCCAGCTAATTCACAACTTGATTTTGCAATTGCTCCCAGCTTTCATTTTGATCAGCGACTAACTGGAGAACATTAATCATGCTGCAGTGTAAGGTGTTGCTTGTGGGCACAGGTCCAAAGTTACCACCTTACTCTTGAATAGATCTATATCTCCCACCGGCCGCTGGCTGATAGACATTACACAACCTGAGACGGACACCGGCCTAGTGATAGGAGGAATGGGTGTTGCACTTAATTGAGGTTGACCATTCAACCCAAAATCTCTAGAACAAGACTTACTTGGGACTAAGTTACACAAGGAAGGCGTCTGCTGCAGCCTGAACCCAGTGATTACATTTGCAATAGATGAAACCACGCTTGTTATTATTGTGTGTGATTGCTGAGGCTAAAAGTTTCAATATCTCCCAGCTTCTGACCACCAATGCCTCAATTGCGGTAAGTCTATCCATAATAGCCCCTAAGGCCTGGACAAAACTCCCCTGCACAGCCTGTAACAGAGGTTTCAATGTGACCATTAGAAGCAAATGCAGATCCCCAACATTGCCCATGAGTACAGTACTTGCATTAATGACAGAGTCCTGGCGTGATTCCAGCACTGGTCTGGGGTCTGATGTAATTTGTGGTCTAATGTTAATAGAGGGACCACCCATTTTCTTCTTCTTTCTCAGCGGTGCTGTGGCAGGTGCATCCTTTACAAGCAGGTATTTCTCTGTAACTGAAGGATTTGTTGGTGCCTACCATTTCCTTGTGGGTGGCTGCCCAAGTTGATCAACTACTGGAGTAATAGTGCCCTCTTGCTCCCCTAAGACTGAGAGTGTATTGGCTGGATGGGCCACTATTTTTGCTTCGGTCATTATTTCTTCATTTATAGCACCTATCGCATTAATTAGATAGTTAGTAAGAATTTTCGTTGTGGATGGTGCTTTAACAAGGTTTTTAGAAGCAACTTGAACATTGTCAGAAGCTCACTTTGTCTTACCCATTGTAAAAGAGCAAGAAGAAAATTTTTGCCAAATTGTGTAGGTAGATGATATAAATTGGCTTGAAAATTAGTTATGACTCCCAAACATACAGTCAATTTAGATAAAGCCTACAGCCACAGATATTGGTTCACGATGATGGAGCACTCAAACTGCAGGCCAGGTGTCGAATTAACAGCAATAATAGTAATAAAAGTTATTTTGTAAATAAATCTTACTTAATATAAACAGGTTTTAATCAAGTTGATGGCGAGTTAAAAATGAAAGAAGGGCGGCCAGCAAGTTGAGCCTGAGTTATGAGGGATGTAGAAGGGGGTGGGACGTGACCTAGGCAGATTGGGCTGTTTCTCTCACAAATTGGCAATATTTTCCCATTTGTGCGGAAAATAACTCTACTGGTGGGTTGCATAAATTTGATCCTTTTTTCGATTGTGTGAAAAATGTTTGGATGAGGCGGTGCTGCCAGGGAAAATGATCATCCTCAAGCCCCTGTATGGTAACGCAGATTGGCAGTGCCATCAATCATTGGTAGCATGATGGCCCTGCTTCATCCTTCTGCCCTGCCCCCATAGTGACTTCTGGACCAATGTGGTCCTGAGAGGCAGGCCAGTTATTCATGTTGTGTTGTTGTGTTTGACCCGGCAGTGGTCTGGGCAGGGATGCGAGGCACCTTCACTTTGCGCTGGATCAATTCAAGTGGAAGGACAAACGGTAAGCTAAATCACACTAATGATGGGAGAACAGCCTGGCTAGGCGAAGTCGCAGGCGTTGAATGTGCGACAGAGAGGGAGCTGCTGGCAGTGTCAGATGTCAACAGATTCCCAGGCACAAAAACAATGATTCAGACCTCCAGAAAGAGCTGTTATTGAGGGGAAATATGAGGGGCGCATCTCTCCAAATCCATTGAGGATTGGAGATCTTGCTTTAACTTGCCAGGACTGCACAGGGGCGCAAGGGGAGAGTCATACCGAGTTGTGTGGTACAACAATCTGGTAAAAGGGAGGTGAGCAGAACTTTTTAAGAGAATGCAAGACCTCACATCTGCCAGGTATTCAAACAGCCTATATGCAACATTTTTGTGTTTTCAGTGTATTTAACCTTTTCAGCGCGACCGCGTTTCCCCCTCCGGTGCTGGGACCTAATAAAAACGGGCGTGGTCATGACGGAACGGTTCCGTCATGAGCACAGCTCAACCGTAGCTCATGACGGAACCGTTCCGTCATGAGCATCGAAGGGGTTAAGAGTGAAGTTTCATTGTCAAATGTATGACACTGTAGTGAGTAGACCCAAACAGTTATGCCTTGCGCACATACCGAACATGACCTTTGTAGAAGTGCATAGCTGATGAGCAATACATTACTAACCTTATATATACTGTATTATATAGGGATTACAATTGAATGCCATTTGTGTAATGGAGGAATTTCACAAGTGATTTGGACTTGCAGACAATAATGTATCATACTCAACAAAGTTAATTTTCCTTTGATATTGTAGCATCAGCCCAAGGACTTAATACAATTGGTACTACCCTTCCTAGTCTAAAATGTTCATGTAAAAATGTTTCATTGTTAAAGATGAGAGCTATCAAAAAGAGCATTGCAAGATTCAAGATGAGCTAGAATTAAGAAGGAGTTAATCATTGATAGAAATCATTAGTAAAATGCATTGATAATAAACATGTAACTCATCTTATCTCCATAATGTCTTAATTTGTTATAACTAGTTGAGGGGAGAGTGTGTGCTTATCGTCTAGGGGCTTTTAAGTCTTATGAACATACAGTTCAGCATCTGTACTCAAAACCCATGGGTTTTCTGTACCAATCATTATAATCAACCTTGACTCAGATCTTCATAAGTTTTCACAATTATCTCCTTGGAGAATCAGTGCAATTTGTTGAATAGCGTAATAGACCAATTTACTCATGTCCACATTGTGTTCCTTCCCACATGTGTTTACAATTACATAAGTAAAATCTTTATTAGTAATTGTTCGAATGTGTTGCAGTATCCGAAGTTTTAATGTGCTGATGGTAGTTCCTATAAATTCCGTTACACACCCACATTCTAATACATACATCACAGGTGTACTCTCATGATGTATATGTTTTTGGTCCACTTATCTACTAGGTGAAAAGTAGATCTATTGTCACCCCAGTTACAGGCTTTACTTTTTTACCTTTATAAAAGCCAAGTTTCTTGGAGGGTAGCCAGTTTAATGTTTTCCTCTGGTTGGCCATAGAACATTGGACTAATATATCTTACAGTTATGATATCTTTCGATATGTTATGCTAGGATGGTTCAGGAGATGTCTC
This sequence comes from Lissotriton helveticus, assembly GCF_964261635.1. NCBI lineage: Eukaryota > Metazoa > Chordata > Amphibia > Caudata > Salamandridae > Lissotriton > Lissotriton helveticus. The sequence goes on from NC_136063.1 coordinate 998,035,754, forward strand.
TTAAGGTCTTCCTCTTGTTCAAAATCTTCCAAAATCTCTTAATCAATGTTTTGATTTCCTTGTATGATTCCTTAAAATCCATGATATATCTTGTTTTTCATCTCCCATTGAAACATCTTTTTTCTTTGGTATTAAAAGATCTTGCCAATTCTTCATCTTGCTCTCTTTAATGCATCCACTAAGACTAAAGTAGGGTTGCCAGGTCTTATGAAACTTTGAGTCATCTCTCTTGACTGTTCATCAAAATCTTTTTCCTCTGTTTCTTTTCACTCTTAGAAATTGTCCATATGGCACACTCCACTCAACTTCAAGGCAGCCGAGTGTGCACTGTTTGCAAAGAGAATGATGCACCCACTTGTTGATTTTCCAAAGACTTTTGTGCAGATTTTGTCTTTCTCAATGTGTAGGTCTATATACAAGAAATGTAGTTTGCTTGTTAGATATGTAAACTTTAGATCTTGAGGATTATCATTCAATGACTTTAGAAAATATTTTAATTCATCTTGTCTTCCCTACCAGATTAAAAACAGGTCTTCAATGAACCATATCCCTAAAACAACTTTTTTTAGACTTTTAGCATTTCTTTCAGTCCAAATAGTTTCAGTGTCCCAGAAGCCCATGGCTAGGTTTGCATATGTCGGGGCAAGTGAAGTACCCATGGCTGTTCCTTGTTTTTGAATATAGAATTTGCCATCAAATATGAAAATGATGTCATTTGAGGTGATGTCATCAGTAATGTCACTGACCATGTCATGAATGATGCAATATGTGAAATCATCAGCAGTGGATTGCAGGCGCGCTAGTTATAGTTAGTACCACTAACTATAACAGAGGAATTTCAATGGTTTTGTAGGAATGAAATGTCCAGCTAACTATAACACCCCTAAAACCTATGTTTTTTTCTGTGAATTTCTAAGGTTTTTTAAATGCTAATTCCTAACTATAACATGTCTGAAACCTATGGTTTTTTCAGTGAATTTCAAAGGTTCTTTACATGCTAAATCCTAACTATAACATGTTTGAAAGCTATGGTTTTTCAAAGAATTTCAAAGGTTTTGTAAATGACAATTTATAAATATATTAATTGTTATATTTAGTTTTTTTATACTGATTTTCTAATTATTTAAATTTTTTTTGTGCATATTTTATTTTTTTAATTATAATATATATTTTTAAAATAAATTGAAAAGAAAATGTTTTTCAAAATATTGAAACTCTAATATTGGTTTTCTTATTTTATATTTTGTAAAATATATGTATATTATTTTCTTTATTGTTTTTTTTTCAAAATTGTTTTTGGAGTTGCGCACCCAAAGTGCACCCGTCTCGATCACTGCACGGAACATAGCTACCATTTTAGGAATGTTGTGTATGATCCGCGTGGGGTGTGCGATGGGTGCGTATTTTCCTGCGTGATTGCTATGCCACCGGTACGTGACTCCAAGCGCATACGCGACATATACGTATTACGTTACGCGACGCTCGCGCACTACCGCGTGATGTCATATACGCGTTTGACGCGGTGGGTGAGCGACTTCCGCAAAATGTTTTAATGTCTAAAAAAAAAATATATATATATATGCATTTAATGTAAATATTAAGGCAAGACATTATCTGAGCTAATCATAAAAAATAGTATTCTTTTACTTTTAATAAACCTATTTTACTTTTAAATACAATTTCGCGAAGTTGCGTTTGGTGCGTGCTGCCTGTGCGCACGGTGCGCAGACCCCATGTGACATAAAAAAAGAGATTTGATTGGTTCATAACACTTCCTATTCTAACTATTAAAGGACCCCACCCATTTCAATCATTCTTCTTAGACCTTCTTTGGAGGAACAACTCTCTACTGAGAAGAACCGCTTTTTGGAAATTGCACACCTGTTATTCTTTTTTCATTTGAAAACAATGGCTTCAGGACAGCAGCCACCATCTCAATCTGAGCACTCTTCGGAAGAAGAATTTGTTCAAGAACCTCTATAACCCGAGAGATACACCTCAGTGGTTTGGTAGTTTTTTTCAACATCGGAAGGACAAAAGAAAGTGAATGCAGTTTAAAGTCACTTGCAAGATCTGCAAAAGGGTGCTATCAAGAGGTGACCCCACGAAAAAATACTATTGCGGGACCACAAGTATGCTGAAACATCTTAAGATGCAGCACCCTGTGAACTTGGCAAGGGAGGAATGCAGAAGACTCAGAGAAAACCCTCCAGCTGCTGTTCCAAGCACCTCTGCTACTGTTTCGTCCACACAACATCTGGACATACGTCCACAGTTTGCGTACCTTAAAATACACTGTATTAAGTGCAACAGGTTGCTCTGGTACGGAGAGCAGTCCGTAGATTTGGTTAGCAGAGCACAAGAGAACCATTGGTGCTAGAGGGTTTTTTTCCCCTGAAATTCATTGTTTTGTTCCTCCAGTTCTTTTTTTTTTCCTTTTGAAAAAAACTCAAGAAAATCTAAATATTATTCAGAAAAGCACAATTTTTTATTATAAAACAAACAAAAAAATAGTTATTTTCAGAACTAACTTCTCTGGTTAAAAAAAGAGCTATATTTGTAATATAGTGTGTAAAAGTTTAGATGAATGCATGCATACTGCATAATTGACTGAAAGAATGCAATAGTAGCGTATGGTGAATGTATAAGTGCAGCACGATAAAGAAGTGCTGCAGCATGACACTTTAAGCTCTTTACCTGCAGTGGTTTGTGGTACTTCCAAAGCACAGTGATGTAACATATGTCAAGTCTATGCGTCCCTCTGCACTGCTGCTTAAACTGCAGCCATGTGGTGACACAGGCACCCTTGCACCATGGTGCAAGGATATCTGTGTCGTGTGGAGTTTGTTTTTGTGCAGAAAGACACACCTTCCTGCTCAAAAACAATCAGTGAAGGCATTTCTCTCCTTCAATGTATGCTGTGCATTGTAGCATATACTGAAAGAGAAAAAATGAGGAGAAATGAAAACAATTCTCCTTATTGTGCTTTGCTACAACAATTGGGTGATGGTGCAGCATTCACACACATGTCCAGATTCATGATTTCTGATAAATCCGCAGATGTGTCTTATTCTAGGAGTGTTCTGTGCAAACACGTGCAGCAACACCTACAGAACGCCCTTTCAACTTAAAGTGGTGTGTATGATGAGGTCGTATTTACATGGAGAAGAAAAGGTACACAGAGTACCTTTTCCTCGCTTTGTAAATATGAAAGAGTGTCTGCGCTATAACTATGTTACAAAAAGTGATATATTGTTAGCACAGGATGCTTTTAAATTTGCCCCATAAGTGCTTAGGTATTAGCAGACTGTTACAATAAGAACATATTGCTAGCTAATTGTATGAAAAATTGCTTGAGAGTGACATGAGGTGAGCACTGAGTTATGTCTCCAAAAATGCTCAAAGAAGAATGATTGAAATGATTGCAGTCCTTCGATAGGTACAATGTGAAATATTATGAACCAATCAAATCTTTCTTTTTCAGGTCACACAATATGCTATGACAGCGAGTTTCCAAAACTACATAGGTATAAACTGGGAGTATTGAAGACTGTATTAATACTTTGTAGCTTCTTGCAGATCTGCTTGCATAGTATATAAAGAAATTAATTTGTACTAGGGTTAATGGCTAGGACAATCCTTAACTATATAAGTAATAACGAGGGTAATTTCAGTACTGCAAAGAGAGAACACGATGAATTTATAAGTACTTAGGTTTTGGCAAAGTGATAGGACATGTTTATAGAGTGGTAAAGGTGAAGGGAATGGACAGGGCCTCATGTGACAAATCCACACAAACTCACAGTGTGATTCTAAACAATCAACACTATTCACTAGTCTGGAAGAGGTAAGGTGACTGCACACATTCCACATATTTTCGTACTGCACTTTAGTGTGGAAGCCTGACTCATTTTTCAAATACATAAGCAATGACTGGTTTCTAATTCTACCAAAACTTGAGAACAGGATAGGTTTTTAAGCAGTTATGTGTCTGCAGAAACATGAAGTACCCAAATGCTTCTGTCACAATGGTTCCCAAATGCAGACAGACTCACAATGTGATTCTAGACAAGCAAGACTACTCCCTGCACTTTACCAGGAGAAACACATTCCTCCTATTAAAAACAAAGGCACCACATACAACCCCTCACAAACTATTAACTCACCTTTAAAATTGATTTGTAGATTAAGAAGTATGTTAACCACACACCAGATTTTCTTCAGAATCTCTGTACTGTACTGCTCTTAGCATCACCAAAAAATGACAAACTTTCCATCTCATTCTGTACAGATAAACATGTAAATATCAAATCATATTGTTTCCCACATTAATTCAAAAGCTAACACACATTTCTATTGGTTACACACTTCAAACCTTTCCAACTGAACCCTACCCTCAATCTGCTTACTGCCTGTTAACATAGTAACAGTTCAGGGAATACTCAAATAGGCACACAGGTCACAAGTTCAGCACACAATGTTGCTAATCCAAACAGCAAGTGTGCTTGACTTTTAAAAATATCACCTTATCCTATGTAATGTTCTTTTCACACAGTTTTTGTTAACCAATAAGAAACATGCTTTTAAAAAATCGAAACATGCACCCTACTTTTCAATCTAGAATGTTCTCAAACAGCCAATCATGTCTTTTCTTTTTTCAAAACTGCATCTTATCCACCATTGTAGAAAAATCTTAGTTTTCAAACTGCCATTACATATACAGACACCTTCTGAGTGCATCTAGACCTCCCTTCAAGATTCTTAGAGTGTGGATTGTGGGACACAGCTATATTTTCTGGAGACAAAGGTATGCAGAAAACAGAGGCATTGACAAACACATAGCTTTGCCAAATTTAGACATTAAATTGATTGGAAAGAGAGGTTTAAAGTGCCCCCAATTGATGTCATTGGTTAAATCCTTTTTGCATCTCCAAAACCCTGACCTCATCATAATTGTGCACTGTGGTGGCAATGACCTAGGCACTTTAACTGGGGTAGGTCTGGAAATGCTTATGAAGGACACCTTTGGAGAATTTATGTCACTTTTCCTCCAAACTGCCTTTTTCTATTCTAACATATGCCAAAAGGCAGAAATGGAACTGGTCCTCAGGACACAAGAAGACCTCATCACCCCAGCAGCAGTACACCAGAAGCCACATTTGCAGAGTGGTGTAAAAGGGGGCATGGCCTAGGACCACCTCTCTGCAACGCAGCTCTTTGGCACACACTGGAGGTACCTGGTGGGATAGTTGGCCCCAGGGACAATCAGGATTCAAGGGGATTTATCCCCCAATTTACAATGCTCCAGGGTGTTCGCACACTTGTCATATCAGGCCCCACCCCCTCCCTGCACCACTGTGCAAACACACCGCCTGGCATGTTGTAAGTTGGTGATTAAGTCCCCTTGAATCTTGAGAGTCCCTGGGTGCCAACTAGCCCACCAGATACCTCCAGTAAGTGCCACAGAACTGCGTGCAGAGAGGTGTAAAAGGGGGCATGGTCTAAGACCACCTCTCTGTAACACAGCTACCTGGTGCATACTGGAGGTACCTGGTGGGCTAGTTGGCCCCCAGGGACCCTCAGTATTCAATGGGACTTAATGCCCCAACTTAGATTGCACCAGGGGGCACTTTGCAGAGTGCTGCAGGGAGGGGGCAGGGCCCAACTCAAGATGCCAGCTTTTTTTTTTAAGGGGGTCTGTGTGGCCCCCCTTCTTTTACAATATTTGTGGCCCTGGGGACCCCATCCCCCAGGGCCTGACCCCCTTTAATCACTGTTTCAAATAATTCCGGAAGGGGCCCGCGTGGCCCTCCCTCCAGAGGCCAATTTAGGCCCCGGGAACCCCATCCCCCGGGCTATGGCCTTTTATTAATTTTGTATTTATTTTGAGGGGGCTGCGTAGCCCCCCTCCTAAGGCAACTTATGGCCCTGGGGACCCTATCTCCTGGGGCAGGCCTTTCCTTCTTTAATTTTTTTTGATTCTTGGGAGAGAGCCCCTGGGGCATGGCCACATGTTTAAGACATTTAAGAAGGGGCAGCGTGGCCCCCCTCCTGAGGCCATAATTGGCCCAGGGGACCCCATCCCACGGGGCTGTGCCTCTATATATATATATTACCTACTGGCGGTCGCCAGTAGGTAGTTATAGTTAGGATTGATTTCCATAGGAAATCCGCATCATTCTATTGGGAATAACTTTGGCGCCGGTGAACGAATCTTCGCACATTTCTCAAAGAAGATGGCCCGCTCCGCTCTGCTCCTTCCCTGAAAGTTTGGGAGGGATTTGTCAAGCGGGGGCCGAGATAAAAGGGGGGTCCCAAAACGTGTTTTCCCCATGTTAATTTCCTTAGGGCGGTTGGACTCACTTTTAGCCCAAACGGCTGAATGGATTTCCACAAAACTTGGCAAAATTGTAGGGACTGGTAGCCCGATGTGCCTTTGATATGTCTCAAGATATGTGCTCCAGTGAATTTTGAGTAATTTAGGTTCAAAAAAATATATATATATCTGGGCGGAGCCTAACCATACATCTGATCTGATTGGCTGTCAGCACATCATCCAAGAAGTGTTGGCAGCCATCTTGGGACCAATATACATGATAGCACCTCATTAAAAAGCATTGTAGTTAATAGAGGGTTTTAGGACTTTAGTTACATTATAAATCATTTGTTGATGGTACCATACTCATTTTAGGAATTGTGGTGTGTTCTAAGGTGATTTTACCATGTGAAAAAGCCCTCTGCTGTGATATCATGAATCATGTTTGAAAGAAAACTAATATCTCATGATTTTCCCACAGTGGTTTGGAAGGGGATCTATAAGCTAAACTGAAAGCATATTTTCTGTAAATTCACATTATCTTTCTCAGTCATGTGAGAATGAAGTCTGACATTCTCAGTAAAACATGTACATCCAACAAGGACAGAGACTGTCAGTTGATTCCTTTGTGTTCTACTGCAGCCTCCTCCTAGAGTGTTCTAAAGAACAACTAGAGCGCTAACAGTCCTACTTATTACAAAGGTATAGCACACCTGAAGCCATCGTGATGGGAATAAAGTGGTAACTCTTAAAACATTTAATTTAAAAAGGAACAAAATGAGGGGGTATATTATGCCATAGAAAGTATTATTAGTGCTGCAAAAAGAAAAATTAGGGCACATTTTGAGTGACTTCTCAAATCCTCTTCTATTTCATAAAAAAATTCTGACATGCAGTCTCCCAAGATGGCCACCAGAGACAAAAGAGCCCAAATGTAGCCCAAATATCACCCAGATGTAGCCCAAGTATAGCCCATTGACAGAATGTCCCAGAGTGTTCTAAAGAACAACTAGAGCGCTAACAGTCCTACTTATTACAAAGGTATGGCACACCTGAAGCCATCTTGATTGGAATAAAGTGGTAACTCTTAAAACATTTAATTTAAAAAGGAACAAAATGAGGGGGTATATTTTGCCATAGAAAGTATGATTAGTGCTGCAGAAAGAAAAATTAGGGCACATTTTGAGTGACTTCTCAAATCCTCTTCAATTTCATTAAAGAAATTCTGACATGCAGACTGAAACATGCACTTTGAATACCAGCAGCAGACTTCCCTGGTAAGCAGTAGCTTTACTACAGCGATCTAATGAGCAACTAGAGTGCTAACATTCAGAATTTATGGCAAATGTGTGACACATCTGAATGCCTTCTTGATGGAACCAAAGTAAACAAGCATTGAAAATGCAATAGACCTCGCCCTCGTTTAAGTTAAAGCCATTCTGTTTGTAATGAGGTGGCTTTTTAGCTTTGCTTTTATTAGTGTTTTTTAAACTTTCATGTAAATAACATGCATCTGTATGCATATATGTATATGTATGCATGCATTTATATTTGTATTTATATAGATATACAGATTATATATGTTTATATATGTATGTATATACATACACATACATATATATAAATGCATATGCATATATAAGCATATATATATGTGTATATGTGTGCGTGTAGAGAGAGGTAGAGGTGTAGAGGTGTAGAGGTAGAGAGGTAGAGGTAGAGAGGTAGCGGTAGAGAGGTAGAGACTAGTAGAGAGAGAAGAAGAGAGAGGTAGAGAATAGAGAGTGAGTAATAGAGAGTAGAGAGTGAGTAGTAGAGAGTAGTAGAGAGCAGTAGAGAGAGTAGCAGAGAGAGAGTAGTAGAGTGAATAGTAGAGTGAGTAGTAGAGAGTAGTAGAGAGTGAGAAGTAGAGAGTGAGTAGTAGAGAGTAGTAGAGAGTAAATAGTAGAGTGAGTATTAGAGAGCAGTAGAGAGTGAGTAGTAGAGAGTAGTAAAGAGTGAGTAGTAGAGAGTAGTAGAGAGTGAGCAGTAGAGAATGAGTAGTAGAGAGTAGTAGAGAGTGAGAGAGAGAATAGTACAGAGTAGTAGAGAGTGAGTAGTAGAGACTAGTAGAGAGAGAGTCGTAGAGAGTGAGTAGTAGAGAGTAGTAGAGAGTGAGTAGTAGAGTGAGTAGTAGAGAGTGAGTAGTAGAGAGAGAGTAGTAGAGAGTGAGTAGTAGAGAGTAGTAGAGAGTGAGAAGTAGCGAGTGAGTAGTAGAGAGTAGGAGAGAGTGAGTAGTAAAGAGTGAGTAGTAGAGAGAGAATAGTAGAGAGTGAGTAGTAGAGAGTAGTAGATAGTGAGTAGTAGGGAGTGAGTAGTAGAGAGAGAGTAGTAGAGAGTAGTAGAGTAGTAGAGAATGAGTAGTAGAGAGTGAGTATTTGAGAGTAGTGGAGTAGGAGAGAGTAAGTAGTAGAGAGTAGTGGAGAATATTCCAAAGTTTGGCACAGCACCACTTGCACAATAAGTCCAATCAAATCATATCACTTAGAGTCCTTATTGAAGCGCTGAATCTTGGTGTATATTCAAATGCTTTTATTTTCCTTAAGTTTATGTACCCCAGCCAGCCGAAACGTTTCATTCTGTACAGCATAACTTCTTCAGGGCGTTCTTATTTCCTTCAAGTTATGTCGGTATCCTGTTGTCATATAACTAGATATTTCTTCCAAATGTTAGACCAGACGTAAGTACATTCTTATTCAAAGTGACTAGGTATCAATCTTTACCCACACAATTCGGGCAGACTTGAGTAATTTATAGCATCCTCAAAGTCAGTCTTTTAAAAATTCCAAAGTATAGGACATGATAATCCAAATCCAAATGTTTCTCAAGAAAAGTCATTTGCAATCGTTCGGAATATCGGTGTTTGGTCAGATATGACTCAGGGACCCCCAGTATGCAAGGGGAATTAGTCCCCCCTCTGCAAACGCGCCAGTGGCCTGTATTGCAGAGAGGTGTAAAAAGGGGCATAGCCACATTACACCTCTGTGCAATGCAGCCCCCTGGTGCATACTGGAGGTTCCAGGTGGGCTAGTTGGCCCCCAGGGACCCCTAGTATGCAAGGGGAATTAGTTCCCCCTCTTCAAACATGCACGGGGGCTGCGTTGCAGAGAGGTGTAAAAAAGGGTGTGGCCTCATTACACCTCTCTGCAATGCAGCCCCCTGGCGCATACTGGAGGCTCCTGGTGGGCTAGTTGGCCCCCAGGGACCCCCAGTATGCAAGGGGAATTAGTTCTCCCTCTGCAGACGCGGCAGGGGGCAGCGTTGCAGAGAGGTGTAACAAGGGGCATAGCCTCATTACACCTCTGCGATGCAGCCCCCTGGCGCATACTGGAGGTTTCAGGTGGACTAGTTGGCCCCCAGGGGACCCCAGTATGCAAGGGGAATTAGAATACCAAGACAGAGTAGAAGGTGCACTCGAATAAAGTCAATATCAATAATGATTTTCTGTATAAATTCTTCTTTATTCAAAATTTTTTCAAGCAGCATAGGCACAGCCAACGCGTTTCGTTCCTCTTTTTGCCTTTGGGAACTTCGTCAGGGCAAATAATAGCAAACTTGGAAGGCTGAAGTGAAAAATCAAATTGAATGCGGCTCAGCATAATAAACTGTACCGGCCCATAATGATATCCTTAGTAGCCGAATAGAATACGTCGGCTGGTCGTTGTCTCGAATGGCTCTATTCCATGCGATAAATTCAAGTTCCAAAATAGTCGTGAGTGGATCGGATCAGGTAGATCGGTGAGAGATATTAAACAAATAACGTCTAATCACAGCCCAAAAGCTGGTTTGACACTGAGTTAAACCACATCAGAAAGTATTCCAATTCTGAACGCCGCGCATGCTGAAGGTCTTGGAGCCGACACCATATCATAGGTTCGGCATTCCGTAAACCCCGACCTCGCACTGGATCAGAGCACACTTGCATTTATAAAACCTCGGGGGACCTCGGCGTGGGAGTACGATTATATGCGGCTCCAGATTTACAATTGAATCTATTGGAATACTTTCTGATGTGGTTTAACTCAGTGTCAATCCAGCTTTTGGGCTGTGATTAGACGTTATTTGTTTAATATCTCTCACCGATCTACCTGATCCGATCCACGCACGACTATTTTGGAACTTGAATTTATCGCATGTTTAAAGCTTTGAAGAGGTGGTGGTCCCGGGGGTCTGTAACGGACCCCTGCATTTGAAATAAGAGTGCCCCGAGGAGGTAGTGGTCCCCGGGGCAGTGTGGGGGGGCTCGAGGTAATTCGACACTTGAGGCAAGTAGTAGTCATCAGACATCTTTGAAGAAAATTATCCCATACGGGGAGCTACTTCGCATCAAGAGAAATTGCTCAAATGATAAAGATTTTGAACAAGCAGCACAAGATGCTATTGCTCGCTGTAAGATCAGAGGATATAAGAGTGGTTTACTAAATCAGACTTTGGAAAAAGTAAAGAAAATTTAACGCAATAGTCTTTTGAAAGAACGCAGACAATCTACAGAAAAAGATGTAAAATCGAGTAGATTTATCACTACATTTTCTGGTGAAGCAGAGGGACTGAGAAAGATACTCAACCGGAACTGGCATATTCTTAAGTCAGATCTGGTGATCGGTAAAGATCTACCAGAACAACCACAAATAACTTTCCGGCGCAGCAGATCGCTAAAAGATCATTTAGTGAAGAGTCATTACCAAGCTGTTCCCTTTGTTCCCAGATTAGATACCATGACAGGCTTCTTTCCATGCTCCAAATGCAAGGCATGCAAGAACAGCACAAAGGTCCAAACATTTCAATTGCCAGGTACAAAGGTCACCAAGAAGATAAAACTTTTCCTAACTTGTACTACACCTTTCTGTGTCTATTGTTTAGTTTGCCCTTGCATGAAAATTTATGTTGGCAGTACCAAACACCCTGCCAAAAAGAGAATTCTTGAGCATGCACGGGCTATTGAAAATAGAGATCCCACTTATCCGGTGGCGAGACACTTTTCGGAAGTTCATAATAGTGACCGAACATTGTTAAAATTTTACTGTGTTGATCATATCCCAGTGAGTGACCGAGGTGGCGATAGATTGCAAAGATTGCGAAGGCTCGAATCAAGGTATATTATCGGTCTTAATTCTGAAGAAGAACTTTCAATACATCTTGGATAATAACATCTCGTGTTATAGATGTACCCAATGACATACATATACCTTTTCTGCCAGTACTGATGGAAATGTTTCCATGTTCTTGATGAATAGGAATGCTGTAATACCTATATAGAAACGATAAAATTGATTTATTGAATTTTTGATTCTTTTGGTAATCTGAATGATCTATACACACCATTAATCATGCCCATACAGGGCTCAATTATGTTGAAACTTTATGAATTTAGCGACATTGCCCATACAGGGTTAAATTGTTTATTTGCTTTTTCATGAATGACATGATATATGACTCCAAATCATGGCGGGATAATTATCTATAATTTAGTGTAATGATTCTCTATTTCTTTGAGTATTAAGAAAACCACTTTAAAATGGCCGCCAAAGATACAATGATGTTTTTGTCCGTCTTTCATGTTAATGAACACACAAAGAAAACAAATGTGTAATTATTTGCTTGTTAGCTTTAAATGGTGGCAACTCTTGTAAATCAGGTTGACACAGGGGAAAAAGGCACGTCTGCCAAAACGCGTCCTGTTTGTGCAATAAATATTATTTCAAAACCTCCACGCGAGTGCGGCCGCTTCCTTCCATGGCAGGGGAGGGGGATTTTCGGAGCTGAATATATATATATATATATATATATATCAATTCATTGCAGGGTGCACAAATTGAAAGAGTCTGTACCCGGAGAAGTTTGAACTCAGGCTTTATTTATCTTTCCTGCCAGCAAAGAGTCTCTGCATACCGTCCATTTCAAATAAGCGCCGGACGCGTTTCAAGACTGACGTCTCTTCATCAGCGGCATGTTGATTTGGAGCTGCTTACACGTTTCCTCACGCGCACCTGGATAAATGCTCACCACTATGGGCGTGGCTTATTGCAGAGCTCTCTGGCTCTTGTAGTGCGCTGTGATTCTTACCCTTGTGGGCGTGCAGGTAGTTCCAATAGTCAATACAGTAAAATCCCAGTGGATGGACCGTGACCAGCCGCTGGCAGGAAAGATAAATAAAGCCTGAGTTCAAACTTCTCCGGGTACAGACTCTTTCAATTTGTGCACCCTGCAATGAATTGTTATTTAGCGGCTGGTCACGGTCGCGAAGGAGGCTCACCACCTAGCTGTGGGTCCTGTCCCGATGCTGCCTGCATTGGGATCTACAGGAGCGGAGAGTGAGTGGCTCGCGGTGCGGGACAACAGCCGCTCACCAGGATATCGACCGCAAAGCAGGGCAAGGGGTACCTGCAGTCACCCCGTTCCATCCACTGGGATTTTACTGTATTGACTATTGGAACTACCTGCATGCCCACAAGGGTAAGAATCACAGCGCACTACAAGAGCCAGAGGGCTCTGCAATAAGCCACGCCCATAGTGTTGAGCATTTATCCAGGTGCGCGTGAGGAAACGTGTAAGCAGCTCCAAATCAACATGCCGCTGATGAAGAGACGTCAGTCTTGAAACGCGTCCGGCGCTTATTTGAAATGGACGGTATGCAGAGACTCTTTGCTGGCAGGAAAGATAAATAAAGCCTGAGTTCAAACTTCTCCGGGTACAGACTCTTTCAATTTGTGCACCCTGCAATGAATTGTTATTTAGCGGCTGGTCACGGTCGCGAAGGAGGCTCACCACCTAGCTGTGGGTCCTGTCCCGATGCTGCCTGCATTGGGATCTACAGGAGCGGAGAGTGAGTGGCTCGCGGTGCGGGACAACAGCCGCTCACCAGGATATCGACCGCAAAGCAGGGCAAGGGGTACCTGCAGTCACCCCGTTCCATCCACTGGGATTTTACTGTATTGACTATTGGAACTACCTGCACGCCCACAAGGGTAAGAATCACAGCGCACTACAAGAGCCAGAGGGCTCTGCAATAAGCCACGCCCATAGTGGTGAGCATTTATCCAGGTGCGCGTGAGGAAACGTGTAAGCAGCTCCAAATCAACATGCCGCTGATGAAGAGACGTCAGTCTTGAAACGCGTCCGGCGCTTATTTGAAATGGACGGTATGCAGAGACTCTTTGCTGGCAGGAAAGATAAATAAAGCCTGAGTTCAAACTTCTCCGGGTACAGACTCTTTCAATTTGTGCACCCTGCAATGAATTGATATATATATATATATATATATATATATATATATATATATATATATATATATATATATATATATATATATATTTTCACTGAAAAAACTAACCATGGGCGAAATCAGCGAAATCGTGCTCCGCGAAATCGTGCGAAAGCGAATTCACGATCCGCATAATTTGCGAATTCGTGCGAAATTGTGAATTTTTTGTTTTTTGCGTGTTCGCGGGCATTTTTCCGTGTTCCCGGGCATTTTTGCGTGTTTGCGGGGCTTTTTACGTGTTCGCGGGCAGCTTGCATGGTGAAGTTACCCATGGGGTTGTGTATGTGGGCACAGCACCCTCTGGTTTACACTGCCACCCTCTGGTTCATCATTACCAACCTGTGGTTCAGCACTGCCACCCTCTGGTTCATCACAGCACCCTCTGGTTCATTACAGCACCTCTGGTTCACCCCTGCCACCCTCTGCTACAGCACTGTCACCCTATGCTTCATCCCTGCCACCCTCTTGTTCATCCCTGCCCCCCTCTGGTTCATCACTGCCCCCCTCTGGTTCATCACTGCCACCCTCTGGTTCAGCACTGCCACCCTCTGGTTCATCACAGCACCCTCTGGTTAACCAGTGCCACCCTCTGGTTCATCCCTGCCACCCTCTGGTTCATCCCTGTCACCCTCTGGTTCATCCCTGCCACCCTCTGGTTCATCTCCGCCACCCTCTGGTTCATCCCTGCCACCCTCTGGTACATCACTGCCACGCTCTGGTTCATCACAGCACCCTCTGGTTCATCACAGCACCCTCTGGTTCACCAGTGCCACCCTCTGGTTCATCCCTGCCACCCTCTGGTTCATCCCGGCCACCCTCTGGTTCACCAGTGCCACCCTTTGGTTCATCCCTGCCACCCTCTGGTTCATCACTACCACCCTCTGGTTCAGCATTGCCACCCTCTGGTTCATCCCTGCCACCCGCTGGTTCATCCCTGTCACCCTCTGGTTCATCCCTGCCACCCTCTGGTTCATCACAGCACCTCTGGTTCACCCCTGCCACCCTCTGCTACAGCACTGTCACCCTCTGCTTCATCCCTGCCACCTTCTGGTTCATCCCTGCCACCCTCTGGTTCATAACTGCCACCCTCTGGTTCAGCACTGCCACCCTCTGGTTCATCACAGCACCCTCTGGTTCACCAGTGCCACCCTCTGGTTCATCCCTGCCACCCTCTGGTTCATCCCTGCCACCCTCTGGTTCATCTCTGCCACCCTCTGGTTCATCACTACTACCCTCTGGTTCATCCCTGCCACCCTCTGGTTCACCAGTGCCACCCTCTGGTTCATCCCTGCCACCCTCTGGTTCATCACTAACACCCTCTGGTTCAGCACTGCCACCCTCTGGTTCAATCCTGCCACCCTCTGGTTCATCCCTGTCACCCTCTGGTTCATCCCTGCCACCTCTGGTTCATCCCTGTCACCCTCTGGTTCATCCCTGCCACCCTCTGGTTCATCACAGCACATCTGGTTCACCCCTGCCACCCTCTGCTACAGCACTGTCACCCTCTGCTTCATCCCTGCCACCCTCTGGTTCATCCCTGCCACCCTCTGGTTGATCACTGCCACCCTCTGGTTCAGCACTACCACCCTCTGGCTCATCACAGCACCCTCTGGTTCACCAGTGCCACCCTCTGGTTCATCCCTGCCACCCTCTGGTTCATCCCTGCCACCCTCTGGTTCATCACTACCACCCTCTGGTTCAGCACTGCCGCCCTCTGGTTCATCCCTGCCACCCTCTGGTTCATCCCTGTCACCCTCTGGTTCAGCACTGCCACCCTCTGGTTCATCACAGCACCCTCTGGCTCACCAGTGCCACACTCTGGTTCATCCCTGCCACCCTCTGGTTCATCCCTGCCACCCTCTCGTTCATCCCTGTCACAATCTGGTTCATCACTACCACCCTCTGGTTCAGCACTGCCACCCTCTGGTTCATCCCTGCCACCCTCTGGTTCATCCCTGTCACCCTCTGGTTCAGCACTGCCACCCTCTGGTTCATCCCTGCCACCCTCTGCTTCATCCCTGCCACCTTCTGGTTCATCCCTGCCACCCTCTGGTTCATCACTGCCACCCTCTGGTTCAGCACTGCCACCCTCTGCTTCATCACAGCACCCTCTGGTTCACCAGTGCCACCCTCTGGTTCATCCCTGCTACCCTCTGGTTCATCCCTGCCACCCTCTGGCTCATCCCTGCCACCCTCTGGTTCATCACTTCTACCCTCTGGTTCAGCACTGCCACCCTCTGGTTCATCCCTGCCACCCTCTGGTTCACCAGTTCCACCCTCTGGTTCATCCCTGCCACCCTCTGGTTCATCACTAACACCCTCTGGTTCCGCACTGCCACCCTCTGGTTCATCCCTGCCACCCTTTGGTTCATCCCTGTCACCCTCTGGTTCATCCCTGCCACCCTCTGGTTCATCCCTGTCACCCTCTGGTTCATCCCTGCCACCCTCTGGTTCATCACAGCACCTCTGGTTCACCCCTGCCACCCTCTGCTACAGCACTGTCACCCTCTGCTTCATCCCTGCCACCATCTGGTTCATCCCTGCCACCCTCTGGTTCATCACTGCCACCCTCTGGTTCAGCACTGCCACCCTCTGGTTCATCACAGCACCCTCTGGTTCACCAGTGCCACCCTCTGGTTCATCCCTGCCACCCTCTGGTTCATCCCTGTCACCCTCTGGTTCATCCCTGCCACCCTCTGGTTCATCACTACCACCCTCTGGTTCAGCACTGCCACCCTCTGGTTCATCCCTGCCACCCTCTGGTTCATCCCTGTCACCCTCTGGCTCAGCACTGCCACCCTCTGGTTCATCACAGCACCTTCTGGCTCACCAGTGCCACACTCTGGTTCATCCCTGCCACCCTCTGGTTCATCCCTGCCACCCTCTGGCTCATCCCTGCCACACTCTGGTTCATCACTGCCACCCTCTGGTTCAGCACTGCCACCCTCTGGTTCATCCCTGCCACCCTCTGGTTCATCCCTGTCACCCTCTGGTTCAGGACTGCCACCCTCTGGTTCATCCCTGCCACCCTCTGGTTCATCCCTGCCACCCTCTGGTTCATCACTGCCACCCTCTAGTTCATCACAGCACCTCTGGTTCCCCCCTGCCACCCTCTGCTACAGCACTGTCACCCTCTGCTTCATCCCTGCCACCCTCTGGTTCATCACTGCCACCCTCTGGTTCATCACAGCACCCTCTGGTTCATCACAGCACCTCTGGTTCACCCCTGCCACCCTCTGCTACAGCACTGTCACCCTCTGCTTCATCCCTGCCACCCTCTGGTTCATCACTGCCACCCTCTGGTTCATCACTGCCACCCTCTGGTTCAGCACTGCCACCCTCTGGTTCATCACAGCACCCTCTGGTTCACCAGTGCCACCCTCTGGTTCATCCCTGCCACCCTCTGGTTCATCCCTGCCACCCTCTGGTTCATCCCTTCAACCCTCTGGTTCATCACTACCACCCTCTGGTTCAGCACTGCCACCCTCTGGTTCATCCCTGCCACCCTCTGGTTCACCAGTGCCACCCTCTGGCTCATCCCTGCCACCCTCTGGTTCATCACTACCACCCTCTGATTCAGCACTGCCACCCTCTGGTTCATCCCTGCCACCCTCGGGTTCATCCCTGTCACCCTCTGGTTCATCCCTGCCACCCTCTGGTTCATCCCTGCCACCCTCTGGTTCATCACAGCACCTCTGGTTCACCCCTGCCACCCTCTGCTACAGCAAGGTCACCCTCTGCTTCATCCCTGCCACCCTCTGGTTCATCCCTGCCACCCTCTGGTTCATCACTTCCACCATCTGGTTCAGCACTGCCACCCTCTGGTTCATCACAGCACCCTCTGGTTCACCAGTGCCACCCTCTGGTTCATCCCTGCCACCCCCTGGTTCATACCTGCCACCCTCTGGTTCATCCCTGCCAACCTCTGGTTCATCACTACCACCCTCTGGTTCAGCACTACCACCCTCTGGTTCATCCCTGCCACCATCTGGTTCATCCCTGTCACCATCTGCTACAGCACTGCCACCCTCTGGTTCATCACAGCACCCTCTGGTTCACCAGTGCCACCCTCTGGTTCATCCCTGCCACCCTCTGGTTCATCCCTGCCACCCTCTGGTTCATCCCTGCCACCCTCTGGTTCATCACTACCACCCTCTGGTTCAGCACTGCCACCCTATGGTTCATCCCTGCCACCCTCTGGTTCATCCCTGTCACCCTCTGGTTCAGCACTGCCACCCACTGGTTCATCCCTGCCACCCTCTGGTTCATCCCTGCCACCCTCTGGTTCATCACTGCCATCCTCTGGTTCATCACAGCACCCTCTGGTTCATCACAGCACCTCTGGTTCACCCCTGCCACCCTCTGCTACAGCACTGTCACCCTCTGCTTCATCCCTGCCACCTTCTGGTTCATCACTGCCACACTCTGGTTCATCACAGCACCATCTGGTTCATCACAGCACCTCTGGTTCACCCCTGCCACCCTCTGCTACAGCACTGTCACCCTCTGCTTCATCCCTGCCACCCTCTGGTTCATCACTGCCACCCTCTGGTTCATCACAGCACCCTCTGGTTCATCACAGCACCTCTGGTTCATCACTGCCACCCTCTGGTTCATCACAGCACCCTCTGGTTCATCACAGCACCTCTGGTTCACCCCTGCCACCCTCTGGTACAGCACTGTCACCCTCTGCTTCATCCCTGCCACCTGCTTCCTTAGCTGTAAGTGCTTCCTGTTGCAGTTATTTTTTTACAGGAGCATTGTGCCATTCTTGTAACTATTCTCTGACCTTGCTTTGAGGGTCAGAGCAGGGTCAGAGAATAGTTGCAAGTAGGCAACTGAACTCTGGAGGGGCCCCTCAGGAAGCACTACAGGGAATGGTTACAAGTTAGCTTGAATTTTTGCACCTGCTAAGTGCTTTCAGTTTTCCAAAATAGTTTTTTCTGCCATTTCGCGAGATTCGCGGGGCGCATTCGTGCGAAATCGAAATTGCAATCCGCAAATTCGTGCAAATTTGCTGTTTTCTTTTTTTTGCGTGTTCGCGCGGTTTTCTGCTTATTCGCGGACCGCTTGCAGCGCACCGACCCCGAGGTTGCCCATGCGGTCGTGTACGGGCGCGGCCATCTTGTTTGCGTGACGTGTTTCCGTTTCCAAGCGCTTGTTGCATGCTCGCGACGTATGCGGCGTGCGATTACGTGTTCATGGGCGTTTTTGCGTGCTCGCGGGGAAAATATCGCGCAAACTTACCCACGCGGTCCTCTACGGGCGCGGCCATCTTGTTTTTCATTCACTGCTATGGTTTTGGGCATGGCACCTTTCTATCCATCTCACATCTTCGTAATCCTATGTTTTTCTGAACTTTTTTTTGTCTTTTTTTGCTTATTATCTCTCTCTTCAATTTCCTACATCTATAGAGTTTTTTTTAACTTTTTGTTACTTTATTACCTACTTTATTTCTTTCGCTCTCTCTCTTATTTTTTTCACACCTATTCTTCTTTCCTTCTTCTTGTGCCCAGGACCATGGCTAAGGGAGGCGACAAGGGCAAGGGGAAGGGCCCAGCACCCCGTACCCGGCTCCCTTGCGGGCGTTTGAGGGGCGAGGAGGTCCAGGACAGGGAGATCTGGGATCAGGGAGGTGGCCGCCTTGATGGTGTTTGTGCAAGTCCACCTCCCTAAAACTGTGGCAGCAGGTGGGCGATTGCTTCCAGTTACGGCCTCCGGGAGCGTCGCCAGCTGTGGGAGAAGGTGTGCCGGCGCATGTATAAGGAGTCTGGGGTCCTGCGCACCTACCAGCAAGTGACGCTCCGGTGGAGTGACATCTTGGACCGGGAGCATGACATGGTCGACCTGCTCGGTGTGGAGATCCCTGGCCTTGGTAAGTAGCTATTTAATAACTACTTTTTTTTCCTTCTGCTCTGTTATATTGCTAATCTATTTTTCTCCTGAAGAGTACGAATGCTGCTGATTCGATTACATTCCAGGTAAATTAATATTTAAATAGCTTCTGTCATTGCAGTTGCTCGCCTGGTTATTGGCGTTGCTACTATGCTTACTTGTTTGCAACTTTTTAGTCATTTGCGAGCATTACTGCGTAATGCTAGAGACAGTAGACTCAAGTCTAGTCCTTCTTTGTACTCCTGCTGCTGCCACTTTGATGAGATAGTGGTGCATTGATACGTTGAGTTTATTGTTTTTTACTTGTTATAGGACATTTGTTAGTGGTCTGCAATCATGATGACGGACTGTGTCTGTCACGCGACGTCTCGTGCTGCTGAGTGATGGCAGTCGTAGTAGAACCTTTTTGTTGTTGATGTAGTTAGTGAATTACATAACTTTCCTATTAGATGGTCTGCAAATCCTGCAATACTGTACTACTATCCTCCTAGTTGACCAGATCAGATGCAATTGATGTTAATTTGTTTCCCCGACATAATTTTAGATTGAGTACAAAGAAATCAAATATTTCCCCAAAAACAATCATCCATGTTGTGTTTCATTATTTCATGCTCACCAGGACCTCCCAGGGGCAAGGCGGCGGCGGCGACAGAGACTCCGGTGGCAGAAGGTGGAGAGGCTCAGTCCCTTGCAGGCTCTTCTGCTGGCCCCAGTAAGTTGTTCTATTGTTATATTAATACTTATACTTCCCTAACTTTTACAGCTCCTATTCATTACAAACTGGTTCCTAATAATTCTATGTTTTACAAATCTTCTTCTAATGTAGACTACTTTCTACATTCTTATCCTGCCTCTACCATCACTGTCTGTGCTACTACTATTTTCAATTATGAGTCGGTCTGTGTAGGTAGCTAAGCTTGCCTATTCGGCAAACGGTGTGAAACAAAACTCTGATACACCAATAGCTCTAGGCACTGAGTGCAGTACTCTGGGTTGCCCTTGCTGTCTATTCCAGTCTTCTTAATGTAAGTGCTTTGACAATTTGAACAACAAAAGGTCATTGTTTACACCAAGTAAAAGGTAGCAGTTGCCTTTTTGATTTGAGAGGAGCACATCTCATACCGCTAGTGTTTCAGGGACTATTCTGCACACAAAGAAGTATGGACAAGATAAATAGGACATTGTTGATGATAGGTGCAGTTCGACTTTCAACATACCTCAGTCCGAACAGAAGTTGAACCCCCATTCCCCTGACCGACTATCTAGAATGTCTGACCAATGGTTGTACGACCCAGAAGAACAGAAGAAGACTACCTCCGAGTCCCGGCCTATCTGAGTCACTGAAACATGACTGCCAAGTGCAGTAGTTAAAACCTTTCCGCTCACTCACTCGTGAACAAAAACCACACAGTGTTTGTTAGTTTTAAAGTTTTATTTTCAATTGAGAAATTAAAACATTATTTCTTTATTTTTAATAGCGTAGTATTCTTATGGATGAAGATGACGTTAAAGTTTAAACAACATTCCCATGAATGAAATTAGTATGACTCAAACTTAATAATAGTTAACACTAACAGACACAGGAAATTAGTAGAATAACTGTGCGTGAGCCCCCACCTTCTTTAAAGTACTTATGTACTGCTGGTGGTGATTCAGTAGTAGTTGGTGAATCGTCTGGCAGAAGGGCAATGGAATCTTCTTTCTGTAATGAGAAAAATGGTGCACGTTAAGCAAGCATTCATCAGTTGTCATAAGAAGAAGTGTAGCATTTAATGGAATAAGCATCTAAAAGGTTAACACCCTCCCCAAAACCGTTACTTTTTTTCAATCCCAGTAATAAAAAATGTGTTATGTAACATTTCCTTCCATTACGAGACAAAATAGGGGGTTGTGTATGGCATCTGAAAATATGACATGTTTTTCCTAGACGTCACAACATCTGATGCGGCACAGATGACCACCAGTGCCGGGGCCAGCAGTGCGGAGGGGTCCACTCTGGATGCGGCAGCGCCAACAGGAGGAGCTGGGGGGGAAGCCTCAGTGGCGGCGGATGGTGGTAAGTTATTATACTCCTTACTTATTGAATTTTTTTTGAGTAGGCTCGTAAAGGAGTGTATGATGTACTGTACAGTAGTACACAGTACACTAGTATAAGTACACTGTACTGTCAAGAACATTTACTAATTTATAACTACTTTTTGGGCTATCACGGAGAAGACAGTCAACCTTGACTTGAAATAACATTAGCGGCAGTACTTCTCTGGTAACCAATGGCCCCCTCTATTTCACTTGAACTCAGCTGGCAATGTGAAGCCAAGTCATATCAGATCAGATGTAGTTTAGGGATGTGAAGAACGAAAAGTTAAAGAAGGGTGAAATGAAGGACGAGCGAGTCTTAATATTTATTTATGACTGTAAAAAATGATTTTGTTGAATGTAATTCAACATAAGAAAGAAGACGGCGGTTTCCAAAATATAATGAAAAGGGTGTCAGTTGATTGTTGACAAAAAGAAATGTTGGTACATTTGAGACATTAAGAAGAATCATAGACGTACTTTGGAAGCCTGGATGTTATCTTCTTTATCCTCCTCATCGATAGCAGAGGTGTATGATGTAGTAGAGCAGACGCTGAGTGGATGAAGTATGGCCAGTGGCAGTGCCACCCCTATAGAAAAGTAAGACATTCCTATTCCCACCTGCATGTACTGCTTAAAGTACTGCGAGTCTGCATCATCATTAGGCATGGGCGGATTTCACGGATCCACGATCCGCGGATTTTGCGGATTTGCGTATTGTTGATCCGCAAAATCCGCGGATCTGCGGATTTGCGGATTTTTTTTTCCGCTTGCGCTCGTGAAAGTCAAGGATGCAAAGGCCTCTATCCAGCATCACAGCTGATTTTGGACGGTAGATTTGGGAAGAAAGCACACCTGCCCAGCCTCGACAATGCTCACGATTGTTTTTGGGCTGATGAATGCATCACTGAATTTGAGCTTCAACTGTCCATCATAGTGGGTAAATGGCGGGAAGACGGTGCACACCGCTAGTGTGTGGGCGGGGCCAAACGGGTGGGGCTTCCATGCCAGTTCACATGCCTCTTGTGTGTATAAAAGGTCAGAGACCGAACAGAGCAGCAGATGAAGAGAAAGAAGCTTGTGAAAGTCAAGGATGCAAAGGCCTCTATCCAGCATCACAGCTGTTTTTCGATTGTAGATGTGGGAAGAAAACACACCTGCCAAGCCTCGACAACGCTCATGATTGTTTTTGGGCAGATGAATGCGTCACTGAATTGGAGCTTCAAGTGTCCATCATAGTGGGTAAATGGCGGGAAGACGGTGCACACCGCGAGTGTGTGGGCGGGGCCAAACGGGCAGGGCTTCCATGCGAGTTCACATGCCTCTTGTGTGTATAAAACGTCAGAGACCAATCAGAGCAGTAGATGAAGAGAAAGAAGCTCCTGGTCACAGGAACAGCCTGGGGATTGCGCTCGTAAGAGTCAAGGATGCAAAGGCCTCTATCCAGCATCACAGCTGATTTTCGACCTTAGATTTGGGAAGAAAGCACACCTGCCCAGCCTCGACAACGCTCACGATTGTTCTTGGGCTGATGAATGCGTCACTGAATTTGAGCTTCAACTAGGGCACATGCTTTATTGATATCTGTAAGTGCTACCTGTTGAGGTTTAATTTTTGTGACAGGACCATCTGCCAGAATGAACCCTGCCCTTCATATCCTTTAACTATTTTAGGATGGCGCCGGCAAGCTGCCAGCGCCATCCTGAAATAGTTACTAAGTTAGCTTCAACAGGAAGCACTAATAGATAAAATAAAGCAGGTGCTCGAGCACCTGCTTTATTTTATCTATTAGAGCTTCCAGTTGAAGCTAACTTAGTAACTATTTCAGGATGGCGCTGGCAGCTTGCCGGCGCCATCGTAAAATAGTTACAAACAACAGGCCAGGCTTCAACTTTTGCCCCCGGATCCGCCGCTCGCATTTTTGCGAATTCTCAGTAAATTTGCGGGAGTTCGCGGATCGCGAATTTACTGAAAATTCGCAAAATCCGCGAGCGGAACAGATTTTGCGCTCACCCTTGATCATCATGGCCTGTATCTATATTTCTTGGGTTAAAGCTGAGTGAGCTGCCATTATGGCGGCTACCACAAGTTCACGTACCAATAATTTCTTTTGCAAAACAAGAGAAAAAAAGTAAAAAAGGCATTTTTTAATACTATCTGACTATGTATGTACTAGTAGTGAGTCCACCTATAGTGCTGCTAGTGGAATTCCTGAAACTCACAGTGTCACAGGCTTACAAAGACAGCGGAAAGATACAGGCCAAAATGTTATACTGTGTTTGCTACTTGCTGGTGTTACTGAGTTTCAACCTTCCGTTGAATTATTTTGACTTTATGTTAAGGACTATTGGCTACAGTATTTTTCTTTCTTTCTTCATAGGTGCTACTCCCAAAAAGCTCACCCGTAAGGAGATGGCTGTCCGGGCCAGGGCCCGTAAGCTGGAGGCTATTTGTGTCGAGTATCGGCGGTTGTGGGCTCGGGAGCATGAGGAGACAACATCAACATCTACATCCTCCTCCACTGCCCCCGGGTCCACCAGCCAGAAGCCTCCAGCCAAACGGAGCCGTGGCCCGACAACCTCCCGCCGCCGCCGCACAGCAGCAACAACATCAGCGGCCCTCCCCAGATCCTGGATCGTTCGTGTGCGCCGACTACGCAAAAGAGTAGACTACCTGGAGCGATTGGTCGAGAAACATCAGCGCCAGATCCGGGACCTCCGCAAAGAGCAGCGGGACATGAAGCAACAGCTTGCAAAACGAGGCCACCGGAGGAAGTGACTGTCCCTTGCCCCTTTTTTAAAGACTCTTGGGGGGTGGGAATTGGGTGTTTGGGAAAGGGGACTTTTGGACTATTTGACATTGGTTGGGGTTAGGTAGGGGGGTGAGTTGGGTTAATTTATTTCATTTTTTGACTACCTCAATATATTTCTTAATAATTATTTTTCATACCAAAACATAGTATACGCGTTCATATTATTTTGTGTGGGGGTGGGCGGTGGTTACTGGACGTTTGGTTTCTTCCAACTTACCGGCATGAATGAAACATCTAGTCCTGAAATGTACCAAAGTGCCAGTAACCGAGTTAGTGAATTCAGTAGGTAGCCCTACTAGTACTTTACTAGTAGTACTGGCAATCTCTGCTCTCCTCCCAGTCCTAGCCCATTATTCTACCTCTCCAAAATGCTTATCTTACCTGTGATTCGTGTTTGAGAATCGGGGTAGCCCCAGGGCTGACTGCATTGCAAATGG
The DNA here is from genome assembly GCF_964261635.1 of Lissotriton helveticus. Classification (NCBI taxonomy): domain Eukaryota; kingdom Metazoa; phylum Chordata; class Amphibia; order Caudata; family Salamandridae; genus Lissotriton; species Lissotriton helveticus. Next base: position 998,060,590 of record NC_136063.1, read on the forward strand.
TGATTAAGGTTGGTTGTTGACTTGAATCCTCGACAGATGCAATATCATTGTTGTGCTGGTAGCAGTAGTGGTACACACTTGCAGTATCACCATATGAAAAAAATAGGAAATTAAACATTGAGTGGCCTGAGCGTAGCATTAGAAACAGTACAATAGATAGTACGGTACAGAACAGTGCCCTAAATTGTAGCCTATTTATTTATTTATTTATTTTTGCAATTTTTAAAGCGCTACAATTACCCTTGGGTGTCTCGGCGCTAAGCAGTGCCAACGTAAGGTAAGCATTATGCATTAGATTGTTCACGTCGTGTAGGAGGAGAATGTTCTTATTATCAATCCACGATGGCGCACATGAACTTCTGGTTGCTTTGACCTTATCCTCCCCAGCAAGTGTGTGGAATTTATTTTTGTTGTCAGTCACACATCAATGAAATACCACACAGCCCGGGGGAAGAGGGTTAGGGTTTGAAAATTGGATGGGAATGGTTTTTTTTTTTGGGAAAGTTTGGTAGAGAGGAAAAAAAACACAACATGGTCAGTAAAACAACAAATTAAGAGAAACAAATCTTTGGATTTGAAGATATCGATAAACCTTTAAAGGGACATAAAGAAAGTGCACTACTGCATGCGAGAAGTTGTTTAGTAAATGGATGGTTAGCTTACTGAAAAGTAGTACTACTACTTACTGCAACTTACTAGTAACTACGAAGGAACAAGTTGGCAAACTTGGCAGTACAGAGCTGCAGTCATTACGCAATTTCACTTGCCTCTCTGCCCTCAGACAATAAACCCTTAGAACATTAAATTAGTGTTAAACATAGCAAAGACGTATCAAATAGCTGGAGGGATGAATTTGAAGCAGAGATCAATCAAACGCACAGAGTCACACTCGTAGAAGTAAGTTCAAGTTCACAAGAATATCATTGAAAAGATAAGGAGAATTTTGGATACTGTTACTGTTTTTTGTAGTTGTCCCGTTGAATTTGTGAAGCTGATGCATCCAGCCATTCCTCTTATTCGCGGTACTCCTTCATTCCATCGGATGCTCCGTCGATCAATCTTGGTGACCAGACACACTGACTGTCCACTGCCTGTCTGATGCGGATTTGCGGATCGCTAATTGTAAGCCTGAGTAGTACATCGATGGCACAGGGTAAAAGCCTGCCTGTAATTGATGATGGAAAAACACAACAGTAAGTGTTAAAGACACCTCGGAGAAAAAATATATATAAGGCACGCTGTGTAGTGCAAAAATTATACTGTCACTTTCAGAGATGACAATCCCCAAAATCTAGAACACACCACATTACCCTCCTAAAAACTTGCAGAATACTGCTGCTACCTCGCAGAGGCCTAATTCAAATTGTGCCAAAACGCACTCAGACAGTATGACCAAAACCCCCCTTTCCCACCATGGACTAACTTCAAACCATGTGCAATCACAATTAGACATTTCAACAAGTGTTCCAAGACCCCACCCAGTCGTAAAAATCTAGAACCCCCGCCCAAACACATGCAATACAATACTGCTAACCCTAACGAGCCCTAAGTTAAGAATAGTGGAAAACGCTTTCTTTAACTAGGCCAAATCCACCCTTTCCCACCATGGATTTTATTCAAACCACTTGCAACCAAAATTACCCATTCCCACAAGTGCTCTAAGACCCCAGAACCCAGTTGCAAAAATCTAGAACACTCTCAAACACATGCAATACTACTGCTAACCCTAGCGAGCCCTAAGTTAAAAAAAGTGGCAAAATGCTTTTCAGCATGTCTTTTCTCCAAACCACTTTTATCCGGTATTAGACCTTCCCAGCAATGGCCTCAGACCCGTCAACCCAGGCAGAAACAAGTAGAAGACCCCCAAACAGGCAAAAAGCAAAACCGGAAGAGCTCACAATATTTTCGCCCTCATTCCAAAATCACTCCAAGCGCGCTGTGCAGCTAGGCCATAACTCCCGTTATCCACCATGGATTTCCTGAAAAACAAATGCAATTAAAATTAGACTATGCCAGCAGTGCTCCTAGACCCCAAAACCCGCCCAAAACACCCGGAACCCCCAAACAGCACCCCAAAGACAATCAAGTGAGCAAAAACGCAAATAAAATTCAATTCCGATTTTCTCCAAAACACTTTTATCCGGTATTAGACCTTCCCAGCAATGGCCCCAGACCCGTCAACCCAGGCGGAAACAAGTAGAAGACCCCCAAACAGGCAAAAAGCAAATATACAAAAGTGTCGACCTTGAAATTTTCAGGAAAATTTCCAAAATCACTCAGCGCGTGCTCTGCAGCTAGGCCCAAACTCCCCTTTGCCACCATGGATTTGCTTCAAACCACTTGCAATGAAAAGTATCCATACCCAGCGTTGCTCTGTTAAATTCTGGATTGTGGCGTAAACATTATCGGCGCCATCTTGTCCTTTTCAGATCCATACGTGCGCGTAAGCAGCAGCCATTTTGTGTGCCTTGGCCTCTCTGCCCACTGCCAATAGCCTGCACGTCTCCCCCCCCACTCCCCGGCCTCGCAAGCTTCCTCCGCGCCCTGACAGCCCCCGATCTCTCCTGCCTGGGCCATAAATGCACCCCCAGCGCGACCCTGCCTTAGAGCCACATCCCGTGCTGAACCCCCACACTCCTTTCATCTCACTCCTTTTGATAACCTCTTCCTCCCTGCCCGATTGCCCAAGCTGTTCCCAGGCCACCACCAGGCCCCGCAGATGTAGTTTATTGCCCCCTACAATAGGAACGCACCCCATAAAAAGAGCGGGGATTAATCAACGCTTTCGCACCCCGAAGATCCGACTGATCACACACATCCCCGTTCCCAGCGGAATGTCCTGCTGCGCGATAACCACCACATGCTGAGATCGGGGTGGGGACTCTACTGTAGATGTGTGTGGGAACGGGCCTGGACCGGGGATTCCGAGGATGTCTTTTCTGTCCTTCAAAGAAACATTACGGATGCAATGTATGTAATAAAGCTATAAACCTGTGTATAAGAGGCCAGGCCTCAGAGATGCGATTAGAGCACCTCGAGAAGATACTCTGTTGTCTGATTTGACGTGTTCTGCTCCGTCGGAATAAACTCCTGTTTCCTGCCTTCCAGTCTCCAGCGCCTGCCTCTTTGTTTGGTAATCTCGAATGGTATGAGAGGCGGCTAACGCCGGGCAAAAACTGAAGGGTTCTTGGTCAATTTCGGCCGTACCTTTTTACAATTGGCGTCCCAAACGTGGGGCCCATCAGCAACACGTGGATCCAGTGGGAGAGGTCCTGACGACAGTGTGAACAACTGCAACGATCGGGAAGAGCTCCTGCCCGATAGACCCTCGTCTGGCAGCCGATTATCCGAACTTCACCGGTTCCGAGCAGACCTCTCTCGAGTGATCTATGGTCCTGACTGGGAACCATCAGGAGTGCCACAGCAATTACGGAGAATAGAGGACGATCGGGCGCTGGAAGCGGAAGACGAGAAACTGTCCATGCGGACCGGGTCCGGTCCTGCATCGCAGCGAATTGCGAATTGATTGTTTGATTATTTGAAAATACTAGTATTACTCATTTGATTGATTGTTTATCCAAGTATTTTTGGAATTGATTGTTTATCCAAGTATTTTTGGAATTGATTGTTTATCCAAGTATTTTTGGAATTGATTGTTTATCCAAGTATTTTTGGAATTGGTTGTTTATCCAAGTATTTTTGGAATTGATTGTTATCCAAGCATTTACTGTTTTGGAATTGGTTCTCTTTGGATCATTCTCTATTTGCAAACAAGCACAGAGTCGCAATACTCTGTTTAGTCTTTGCAGATAGTGAAGGATAGGTAACGCAGGCTTTTGCCCCCATTGTAATCCGTTGTGCCTTTTTTTATCCCGCATTTGATTGATTGTTTATCCGAACATTGATTGTTCGGAATTGGTTCTCTTTGGATCATTCTCTATTTGCAAACAAGCACAGAGTCGCAATACTCTGTTTAGTCTTTGCAGATAGTGAAGGATAGGTAACGCAGGCTTTTGCCCCCATTGTAATCCGTCGTGCCTATTTTTATCCCGCATTTGATTGATTGTTTATCCGAACATTGATTGTTCGGAATTGGTTCTCTTTGGGTTATTCTCTATTTACAAATAAGCACAGAGTCGAAATACTCTGTTTAGTCTTTGTGGATAGTGAAGGGTAGGTAGTGCAGACTTTTGTCCCCTTTGTAACCCGTCATGCCTATTTTCGCCCCGTTTGTTGGTAGTTGGGTCAGCCCGGACCGCTTATTAGAGATGAACCATCCGGCTCCACTGGAAGGCACCCCTAATAAGGACATGTTTACTAAATATGGACTAGTCGCCGTGGCTTATAGTAAGCTGTGGCATAAATACACGAGAAAGGATCGGGAAAGTCAGTGGCCACTGATAGGATCCTTTGATAACAATAAAATAAACGCACTAGGAACAGCCCTTTACAACAATAAGACAACACCCACTATGCTTGATAGCTTCGGCATGTGGCGCAAAGAAACAGAACAGCGGAAAAAGAGAAATGAGGTCAGGTTAGAAAAGGAATTACGCAAAGCAGCTCACCTAACTGCTAACAAATTGAAGGAAGAAATAAAAGAAAGAGAGGAAGCCAAGCTGAAACAAGAATCCGAAACCTCGGGCCAGTGTCCCGTTAGGACAACCTCTACGCTTTACCCCGAGCTACCTTCGAAACAACGAACGAACAATGATTTACTACTAGGTCCCCCGATCATCTACATGCCCCCTCCATATGCCCCTTCCCAACCCTTAGCACAGCACCCACAACCCCCAACGACAGGCGAGAGTAGTGCCGGAGCCTCGGTCCTCATGGCCTCTGCGCCGACCGAACCCCTCGTACTTAGCGCAGCGCGAGCAGCGACTTCAGATGATCCCGAAGCTGGGAGGAAAGACCCCGCTAGATCGAATAGATTAAGTAAGGACGAACGAGCTGGGATCGATAAGATTGCCAAGACACTGGTGGTGCGAAAGGAAAGTGAGGATTATGTAACGGATATGTACAATACATATGCCAATAGCCACAGACGACACTTTGTCGTACGCCTTTGTTACCATACCCTTAATGCCTATGAGGACCGATACCAAGGGAAAGGCCCTGAAAACCTAACGACTCTGTATAGGAAAGTTGATGTCGGAGATGGAGACGAGCGTGATGTGACGAACCTCTTCACGCGTACGCTTGAAGTTTTTCACCACCTCACTGAACAGAAGCCAGAGACTAACACCACGACTCCTGTAGCGACTGAAGCCAGAGTAGAAAAAATTGACACAATGATGCCCATAAAGGAGGCCGCTCCCTATTGGGTCCCCCCACGAGGACAGGGAACACACGACAATATTAACCACCAAGATGCAAGAGGGAGGGTAGTTTACAACTGGGTTTACCAACCATGGGATCGGCAAGACATCCTGACTTACCGAAAGTCCTTGCCTGATCTGCGAAAGAACCCCACAGCCTTCTATACAGAATTAGCCACCGCTTTGGGTTCGACGATTATGACCCTAGCGGATATCGACTTGTTTTTCGGGTTATGTCTGCCAGCTGATGTGTGGAAGCAAATCCGGAAAGTCGACCACCTTGAGCTGTTCGGACATACCTGGATACAACTCGGTGATGTAGACAAACAGCGAGAGCCGGGACAGAAACCTTTGAAAGCCATTCTAGACCTACCAGATAAGATCGAGAAAGAAATTAAAAACCCTAGTCCCAGAAAGGAAGGTGGACTGGTCGATAGTAACGGCCTGTCGCCAGAAACCCCAGGAAGACGTATCAGAATACTTCTCCCGGTTTGAAACGGTGTTCTCCGATTACAGCGGCCAGGACATGACCACTGCAACCGGACATCACTTGTTTGTCCAGAACTATGTGAAAGGCCTGACACCAGAAGTCTTGCAGAAACTACAGACTAGCGAGAGTAGTTGGGTGGCCTCCAAGCCCGCAGCTATCCTTCAGATGGCTCAATACTATGAGCGACAAAAGGACGAGAACGATCGAGCGACTGAGAAAAAGAAAAAGGACTTGAAAGAGAGGGTGATGATTGCTCAGTTGCAAGGGGTGACGGTAGGAAGGGAACAGTATAGAGGGAACTACCAGTCGAATGCTCCTAGAAATCCACCCCCTAGAGACCGCGCGCCCGCACCCGGTGCTCCACGAACAGACCTCGATGAGAACCAGTGTGCGTTTTGCAAAGGATTTGGTCATTGGAAGTCTCAATGTCCATTTCTGCAAGAAGCACTCAGAAATAGAGACACGAGAGACGTAGCGGGCGGACCAAGAAATAGAGGACAGGGACGAGGGAACACACACGACACCAACAATGACAGACCAGGCAGACCGAACACGTTTGACCGTCCCCGACAGAATCAGTGCCAACAGTCTGACTACGACAATGCCCACGATTTTGCATAGGACTGCCAAGGGCAAGGAAGGGATCCAGTCGAGCTCTATGTTGACCAGCAAGGTCCTTATGTCACCGCTAAGGTCCTAGGTACGAAGTCTCCATTTCTGGTAGATACTGGTGCAACACGTAGTGCGTTGTCTAAACGATTGATTCCCAGAGCACCCTTGTCTGGCTCACATGTGACATCAATAGGTTTTGATGGAACGCCCTCCACTAATCCCTTGTCCACACTGATCTCTTTTAACTTGGACAATAACACCACTGACACAACGTTTTTGCTCTCCTCCAACACCCCCGACTCTATTATGGGACTTGACTTGTTGAAACATTTTCGAGCTACTATTAGGTGCTCACAAGACGGAGTTCGAGTCATTCTGTACGACAACCCAACGCTGCTCAGATCTTGTCACACACAATGCATGTTTTCCATCACTGACGCTGACTTGTCCTTACTCGACACCCTACCTCTGTACCTATGGGCAAAGACTGACTCGGACGTAGGACGCATGATGATAGACCCTGTACACATAACTGTTCGACAGGACGCAGTGCTCCCAAAACTCCCACAGTATCGGATATCGCCCGAAGGCGAGAAGGCATTGGTAAAAATCATCCAGTCCCTGGTAGACGCAGGAGTGGTAGAAGAAGTAGTTAGCAATGTTTGCAACAGCCCTATCCTACCCATTGTGAAGAAGCAGGGTGAGGGAGATGAAAAAGCGTACCGCTTCATCATCGACCTACGAGAAGTCAACAAAGTAGTCGTACCTCAGTACCCTGTAGTCTCAGACATCACCACCATTCTGACCCTTATTCCGTCCACTGCCACCACCTTCACGGTAATCGATCTCAAGAACGCATTTTTCTCCATCCCCATCCACTCAGACAGCCGCTACCTTTTCGGCTTCACTTTAAAATCCCGCTCATATAGATTTTGTAGAGCACCCCAGGGCTACACTGAAAGTCCAAGCATCTACAGCCAGGCCCTCAAGAGACAGCTGGATGCAGTACAGTTACCGGATGGAGTGGTGTTGATACAGTATGTCGATGATATCCTTTTGGCGGCCGACACCACTCCACTCGCAGTCACAGCCACCGTCCAACTCCTGCACTTCCTCACGGAAAACAGCCACAAGGTCTCCAAGAAGAAGTTGCAATTCTGCCAACCTCAAGTCACTTACCTCGGCCACCTCTTGTCCAAAGATGGGAGAAAACTCACACCCGATCGAATTCAGGCCATTCTAGAGACCCCTATCCCTAAAACCCAGAAGCAAGTCTGCTCTTTGGTAGGCCTCACCTCCTTCTGTCGGCAATGGTTGCCAAATTTCAGTCTCATTGTGAAACCACTACTTTCCCTACTGACCAAAGATGTCCCCTTCCCGCTCCCTTGGACCCCTGAATGCCAATACTCCTTCAAAGAGCTACGAGACGCCCTTTGTTCAGCACCAGTCCTAGGAACCCCTGATTATACAAAACCCTTCTCTCTCTATACTCACAAAAGGGAGGGATGCGCTTTGTCTGTCCTGACTCAAACCATCGTCCCCAAGCAACGACCATGTGCCTATTTCTCTGCCACTCTTGACCCTGTAGCAAGAGCTTTGCCTGCCTGCCTTCGAGCAGTAGCTGCTGCTGCTGTCTCTATCCGACAAAGTGAGGGGATCGTACTCTCGAATTCCCTCACGGTGCTAGTGCCCCATTCTGTCGACACCCTCCTAAACCAGACCAAGACACAACACCTGACCAGCGCACGACTGACTGGGTATGAACTGACACTGCTCGCACCTCACATCACGTTGAAACGATGCACCACACTGAACCCAGCCACCTTGTTGCCTCTGCCTGAGAATGATCCCGATGTGCCCACTATACATGACTGTGTGACCCTCACGGACGAACAGACTAGGAGTAGAGTTGACCTTCGAGACACAGCTTTCCCAGATCCGGACGGAGAGCTATGGGTGGATGGCCCTTGCATCATACTCACCGATGGTACCACCTCAGCTGCATATGCAGTTACCACAGCCCGAACTGTAGTTGAGACCGCCCGCATCACACAGAAATCTGCACAGGCAGCGGAACTGATTGCCCTCACACGAGCATGTATCCTAGCAGCAGGGATGACAGCAAACATTTACACGGACAGCCAGTATGCCTTCGGGGTGGTTCATCATTTTGGGCTCCTGTGGAATGAAAGGGGGTTCCTGACCTCACACGGCACCCCCATACTACACGGAGATCTAGTCTCCGCTCTGACTGAAGCAGTTCTCCTTCCCAAACGACTTGCTGTGATCAAATGTCAGGCACACAAAAAGGTGACAGATATCGTCGGACAGGGGAATGCACTGGCGGACCTCACCGCCCGGACGACAGCAGAGAATAGGACGACAACACGCATATACGTGACCAGGTCACAAACAGAAAAATGGAAGGACGCCAGGGAGACCATTAGGGACATCCAGATAGCCAGTGTACCACACGAATTGACTGAATGGGCACGGGTGGGACTGAAGGACGATGAAGGCTGCTGGCGGACAAAAGACACGAACAAATGGTTGCTACCCAATTCATACTTGATCCCTATACTGACCATGGCTCACTCCCCTGCACACATAGGAGCAGCCCCTATGGCTGAACTTGTCTCCCGAGTTTGGCATAATGACAAAATTACAGACGCAGCCAAACGTCTGGTCCAACAATGTCTAATCTGTCTGCAACACAACCCTGGGAAAGGAACTGTCGTACCCCGAGGAGGGTTTGGGGTCCCCAACCACCCATTTGAAGTCCTACAGATGGACTATATTCAGTTAGAGAGATGTCAAGGACTGAAGTATGTACTCGTTGTTGTATGTGCTTTTAGCAAATGGGTGGAAGCCTACCCGACGCGTGACAACACTGCCATCGCCACTGCAAAAGTACTATTGAAAGAGTTCTTCCCTCGCTACGGCCTTTGTCGTATTTTATGGAGTGACAACGGCCCCCATTTCATAGCCGAGGTTATCCAGCTTATCCTGAAGGGGCTGGGAGTACGACAGAAATTCCACACAGTTTTTCACCCCCAATCTGCTGGACTGGTCGAGCGACACAATGCCACATTGAAACTAAAACTGGCTAAAATAGTGGCTACCACAGGACTAAAATGGCCAGACGCTATTCCTCTGGCATTACTGTCAATGCGTTCCACCCCCACCAAACACCACTTGACCCCTTACAAGGTCGTTTTCGGCCGGCCCATGAGTATCTGGTCTGCACCCAAACCGACATCTATTCACGACGTCCCGGACGTCCTAATGTCTGACTATCTGTATAACCTAACTAAAACACTTTCTGTTATTCATCATCAGGTGCTGCAGGCCATCCCCGATGCTTCCAGGGGCCACGGACATACTATCCAGCCTGGAGACTTCGTCCTAATTCGGAACTTCCAGCGGGAGAAGAGCCTAGAACCCCGCTGGACGGGCCCCTGGCAAGTCTTGATCACCACCCGAACAGCTCTTCGAGTGGAGGGGAAGCGAAATTGGCTGCATGCACATCATTGCAAGAAAATCTCTCCGACCCTGACGTCGACCGAAGACGTGACCACCCAAGAAGAGCTCCTGAACAAAGACCGACCATCCCTGAGCTGCTACCCTGAGACAGAGACCCTCGAATTGGCGAAATTCCCTGATCCCACTGTGCCATCCAGAGAAGGGTATAACCTGCGACGAAAGAAGGGAGCTTCGGCTAAGCAGACCACTGACTAAGTTACAATTCTCAAACTGGTGGCCTGACCCTACTAAGGCTGCCAGGAGAGAAGCCCAACGAAGTTTGTGGTTCTGCCCACTACCGAGCCCCTTGAAGATGATGGAAGCGCCCGATACGAAGATGATGGAAGCAACCGGACACCCGAAGACCCACTACAGAAACCCGAAAACTGACAAGTTGCACAGCTCAAAGACTATTGTTCTTCTTATCGCTCTTCTCTTTTGCCTCCTCCTCATGACTACCTTCTGGATCGTGGAAGAGAACGCACCAGCTCATAAGACATTTCTAACGACTGCACAGCCTACCACCATGAAGGAACACTACCTGGTCTCTCTTTCACCTCAAATCCAAGAAAGGCGTAAGGAGTTCTGGAACAACTCTTTCGTACAGTTGCTGCACCAACACAACCTTGCTGCCAATGCCACGAATTGCTGGATCTGTGGGTTGATACCACATGCCACTGGACATTCCATCCCCTTCATCCCTTCACCTTTCTCTGTTCATGGTTCCTGCCTTGCTTGGCTGATCCTCTTGCAAGAGAGCTACAGAGACAATGCCACTTCCAGCAGAACTATGTCGCACTTTTATCATGGGGTCTGGCTTAACAAAACCGGAAGAACTGCTGCTCCCTTCTGCCCTCTATCCTCCAATGCTTCTGTTCACATGGACATCCCCGCCAAAGAAAGGGTGGAGATGCAAGTGTTCAACAATCCAGCCAGACCCACCTTCTCCTACCTCCGGAAACGAACGGCTGCCAGCCTGACTGTGGCCCTATCTGTCGTCAATGTCTCGGGCCTTGTATGCATCACGGGCCATGGGACACAACTGGTGGGCCACAGCGCTTGCCTCATCACCAGAACTTTGGACTCAACCGACCCACCCTCTTTTGTCGCCTCTCCAAACATGTACTTCGTCTGTGGTACAAAAGCCTACACCTGGCTCCCAAAGGGCTGGGGAGGTACCTGCTACATTGCCTTCATCCTTCCTCCAACCTATGTGGCTCCGGCAAACCATCACCTACAAAAACGAGCAAAGGACATTGAGCAGGCTGACTCCACTGGAGCATAAGTCTTGGATGCAATAAAGGGACTTGTTCCACTTTGGGGTCCGATGGCGAGCAGTCGTGCCATTCGGCATTTGTCCCAGGCAGTCGAAACAACGATGAACATTACAGCTGGTATCCTCACAAACAACACGGCCAAGCTTCAGGCGGTCCGTCTAGTGGCTCTTCAAAACCGCCTTGTTCTAGATGTGGTTCTGGCGGACCGTGGAGGAGCATGCCGTATCATCGGGTCCAGCTGTTGTACCTACATACCAGACAATTTGCCCTCAGTCTACAAAGCCATTGAACACCTCCACAGACTCTCCTCAGAAGTTCATCAGGAACAAGACGGATGGTCACTTGGGAGTTGGTTCTGGAGTGCTGTAAAGGACTGGGGATGGAGGTTGTTCATGATCGTACTGATACCAATCGTCGTAATATGTGGACTCTGCCTGGGTATTCAATGCTTGCCGCCTCTGTGCTCGCTGTTTGCTAACTGTATTTGCCCCAAGACTCCGAACTTCGAAGCTGAATGTATGAAGGCTTTGTATGATATCGAAATACGTAATATAATGGGGATAGACATGAATTGACAAGCTGGCTAGATATGTTGAAAAGGGAGGACTGTTAAATTCTGGATTGTGGCGTAAACATTATCGGCGCCATCTTGTCCTTTTCAGATCCATACGTGCTCGTAAGCAGCAGCCATTTTGTGTGCCTTGGCCTCTCTGCCCACTGCCAATAGCCTGCACGTCTCCCCCCCACTCCCCGGCCTCGCAAGCTTCCTCCGCGCCCTGACAGCCCCCGATCTCTCCTGCCTGGGCCATAAATGCACCCCCAGCGCGACCCTGCCTCAGAGCCACATCCCGTGCTGAACCCCCACACTCCTTTCATCTCACTCCTTTTGATAACCTCTTCCTCCCTGCCCAATTGCCCAAGCTGTTCCCAGGCCACCACCAGGCCCCGCAGATGTAGTTTATTGCCCCCTACAATAGGAACGCACCCCATCAAAAGAGCGGGGATTAATCAACGCTTTCGCACCCCGAAGATCCGACTGATCACACACATCCCCATTCCCAGCGGAATGTCCTGCTGCGCGATAACCACCACATGCTGAGATCGGGGTGGGGACTCTACTGTAGATGTGTGTGGGAACGGGCCTGGACCGGGGATTCCGAGGATGTCTTTTCTGTCCTTCAAAGAAACATTACGGATGCAATGTATGTAATAAAGCTATAAACCTGTGTATAAGAGGCCAGGCCTCAGAGATGCGATTAGAGCACCTCGAGAAGATACTCTGTTGTCTGATTTGACGTGTTCTGCTCCGTCGGAATAAACTCCTGTTTCCTGCCTTCCAGTCTCCAGCGCCTGCCTCTTTGTTTGGTAATCTCGAATGGTATGAGAGGCGGCTAACGCCGGGCAAATACTGAAGGGTTCTTGGTCGAATTCAGCCGTACCTTTTTACAGCTCCAAGACCCAAAAACCCACCCACAAACACCAGGAACCCCCCTAAGCTGGCCCCCGAAAACACGAAAGTGACAGAAAACGCTAAAAAGTGAAAAACGTTTTAACCATGTATTTTATCCAAAACACTTTTATCCGGTATTAGACCTTCCCAGCAATGGCCTCAGACCCGTCAACCCAGGCAGAAACATGTAGAAGACCCCCAAACAGGCAAAAAGCAAAACCGGAAAAGCTCACACAGAAATATTTTCGGCCTCATTCCAAAATCACTCCAAGCGCGCTGTGCAGCTAGGCCACAACTCCTGTTTTCCACCATGGATTTCCTGAAAAACAAATGCAATCAAAATTAGACTGTGCCAGCAGTGCTCCCAGACCCCAAAACCCACCCCAAAACACCCGGAACACCCCCAAACAGCACCCAAAGACAAGCAAGTGAGCAAAAACGCAAAAAAAATGTCAACTCCGATTTTCTCCAAACCACTTTTATCCGGTATTAGACCTTCCCAGCAATGGCCCCAGACCCGTCAACCCAGGCGGAAACAAGTAGAAGACCCCCAAACAGGCAAAAAGCAAATATACAAAAGTGTGGACAGAAATTTTCAGGAAAATTTCCAAAATCACTCAGCGCGCGCTCTGCAGCTAGGCCCTAACTCCCCTTTGCCACCATGGATTTGCTTCAAACCTCTTGCAATGAAAAGTATCCATACCCAGCGTTGCTCCAAGACCCAAAAACCCCCCCACAAACACCAGGAACTCCCCAAGCAAACCCCCGAAAACACGAAAGTGACAGAAAACGCTAAAAAGTTAAAAACTTTTAACCATGTATTTTATCCAAAACACTTTTATCCGGTATTAGACCTTCCCAGCAATGGCCCCAGACCCGTCAACCCAGGCGGAAACAAGTAGAAGACCCCCAAACAGGCAAAAAGCAAATATACAAAAGTGTGGACTTAGACATTTTCAGGAAAATTTCCAAAATCACTCAGAGCGCGCTCTGCAGCTAGGCCCTAACTCCCCTTTGCCACCATGGATTTGCTTCAAACCTCTTGCAATTAAAAGTATCCATACCCAGCATTGCTCCAAGACCCAAAAACCCACCCACAAACACCAGGAACCCCCCCAAGCAGGCCCCCGAAAACACGAAAGTGACAGAAAACGCTAAAAAGTGAAAAACTTTTTAACCATGTATTTTATCCAAAACACTTTTATCCGGTATTAGACCTTCCCAGCAATGGCCTCAGACCCGTCAACCCAGGCAGAAACAAGTAGAAGACCCCCAAACAGGCAAAAAGCAAAACCGGAAAAGCTCACACTTAGAAATATTTTCGGCCTCATTCCAAAATCACTCCAAGCGCGCTGTGCAGCTAGGCCATAACTCCCGTTTTCCACCCTGGATTTCCTGAAAAACAAATGCAATCAAAATTAGACTGTGCCAGCAGTGCTCCCAGACACCCGACCCAGCACCGCAAATCTAGAACACCCCCAAATAAACCCCCAAAACATGCAATACTGGTATATTGAAAACATGGCAAATTGCGCTGTTCACAAAAAACAAACAGCAATTGGTTTCAACAGAGACAGACAGCCATTGCTGTCCACTGCATGCCATCTTCTCATTATTCATGACCTGTTCTACTTTATGTCCGCATCTTCTTCGGAAAGTGAGGGCCCACAGGGCAGCCTCTCCTGTAAATTTCAGAAGTAGGTCTGTCAACAATCAGCAAGCATGTAGTCAGTCAGTCAGTTATTTCAGTCCCACTTGAGGGGACTCATCTACGAAGACAAAGTTTATTTTTTCTCCATATTCCATCCATCTGCCTTGAGGAAAATGGATAGGGGGAGTCTGGAGGAGGAGGATAGAGGAGCATGATTGAGTTGTGAACTTGTGAACATCTGAATGCAGACTGCGGCACCTTCAAATCAATACGGAAAATAAGATGAAGACAGTGCTGATGATGGACTTATTGTGATTGTGATTAGTTGATTAGAGTTTTGTTCAAAACAAAGAAAGACACACAGGAATAAAAGTGAATAAGTACGGAAAAAAAGGACACAATTTTCAGTCCTCGTTGTCAGGGAAGCAGAGCTCGTCCTCCCAGTCTATGAATTGAGACGGGTGACCGAGAAGAACTTCCGTCGTCGTCATCACCTAAGTCGGTGTCCTCTTCTTCCTGCGTGCATTCACGTATTTTATAATTGGGTGGTATGAAGTGCTGATTCATCTTGATTATTGTTAACCTCTCCACATTTTTGGGCAAAAGGCGGGTCCTTTCTGAAGTAACAATGGCACCAGCAGCACTGAAAACACGTTCAGAAGACACACTTGCGAGTGGGCAAGACAAATAATTTAGAGCCAGGTTGGTGATCAGTGGCCATTTTGAGCTTTTTGTATACCAATATCCCAGTGGGTTCTCATCATGACAAACCTCTGTTGAGTCATCCAGATAGACCCGCACCACCGACTCAAGTTTCTCCAGGGTTGATCCACTTTGCGTAGCATCTGTGACCTTTTCATCAGTGGACCGAGCTAACCCTTGCTGAGTTAGCCAATCCCCTAACGACAATATTTGTTTGCGGCCTGGTGCAGGTGAGGGTGATGATATGGTTGCTGGTGTCGTTAACGGCTGTGAGGGAAAGTGACTCCCTTCGGCCACGGATTGAGAAGTGGAACTTGACGCCGGATGGCCTGCTGATTCAGTTGTACTTGTGCTGCCTCCTTGAATCTTCTGCCGCTCTCTTTCGAATCGAGTGGCTGACACAGCTAGCATATGTTTGTACTTTGAAACTTCTGCTTCCGAAAAAGGAAAGAAAGTATTGGTGGGCAGTGCCTTTTTGTACCGTGGATCAAGAATAGTGGCACAAATGTAATGTTGTTCTGCATGTATCTTTTTAAGCCTTTCATTGTCAAGTAGGCGCCATAATAACTTCTGCGCCAAACCATATGCTTCTCGCTTTTCACCATCATCTCGGAATGTTGAACACACCTCCTTCAGTTGGTGCTCTAGCATGCGCAACAATGGGATAGCTTTGGTCAAAGAACAGTCCTCCCTGCTGACTTCACGCGTGAAGAGCTCAAAAGGACGAAGCATGTCTGTCAGGCTTGCAATTAGCTTCCATTCCTCCAACCCTAGCATCAAGTCTTTGTGAGCAGAACCCAGTTTAAAGACAAACTCATGTATTACCTCCCACTGCTCAGACAGACGCTCAAGCATGTAAAAGGTTGAGTTCCAACGTGTTGCCACCTCCTGGATTAGTCCTTTGACTGGCAGTTGACGTTCATATTGAAGGGTCCTCAGCTGCTTCCGGGCCTTAAAAGAATGGATGAAATGGCTACAGATTTTTCGGCAGGTGGTCAGTATATTGATGACTGGCTCTTCTGCTTTCAAAAAGGCTTGCACCACGATGTTAATACTGTGCGCCAAACACGGCACTCTGAAATAGCCACCATCAGACATGGCCCTAACTATATTACTGCCATTATCCGTGGAAACATAACCAACTGTGCGGTTTCTTGGATGCAGCCATTCATTGACCTTCCTGTTAAACTCCTCCAAAAGGTTAGGCGCAGTGTGAGTTTTCTCCATGGCAAACATGCCTACTGTTGCATGTTTGCGAGTAGCTTGAAAAACTTCCTCCGTGTCAACATCTTTGTGTTTTAACTGTCTTTCGACCCCTGCAAAAGAGACCCAGTGTGCAGTGATGCACATGTAATCAATGGCTGTGCAACTGGTCCACATGTCTGTTGTCATGTGGATAGTGTGAACAGCACTCTTCAGAATAGCTGTGCCAATCACCTCCAGCACATCTTGATGTAGTGCTGGAACAGCAACCCTTGCAAAATAGTACCGGCTAGGAACCTTCCATTTAGGGCAGACTGTTGCCACAAATTCACGAAAACCCACCCCTTCCACGAAAGAGTGAAGGGAGAAGGTCCAGCGCTAGCATTTTAGCCAGCTTTGCATTATAGAGACGCACCGTTGGGTGGTTGCGTTCAAATGGCGGATCCGACCAAAACATGCTGCTAATGGTGCGCTGGACCGATTTACGTGATGATGATGATGCAGACTTTAGGCTCATTGATTTACTTTTTTGCATTGGTGTGTCCCCCAGACTCTTAGTGTGCCTCATACATGTTGCAGGGGTAGAGGGTGTGGACGCTACCACTGCAGTGCTGCTGCCAGGGATACTGCGTGCACCAGAAAAAATGCCTGTCGCTTTTTCACTTCCCCCCTGCACGATCAGCCTCTCATCATCATCAGATGCAATATCAAGGGATACATTTGGAATTGTTTTGGCTTCATCGATGTCACTTAGGTGCTTATACCACTGGATAGCGTGGTGTTTTTTGAGATGACTTCTCTGGCCTCCGGTACCATAGTTGGTACCAAGCTTACCCCGACTAACTGATACTTTACAAATTGAACAAACAACCATGTTTTCCGCCTTTTTGCTAACAGTCAAGAAGTCCCAAACTGGGGACTGGAGATGTCTGCTGGTGGTGGTGCAGGTGCTACTTTGACTTCCAATGCCAGATGAAGTGTAGGTTGTGCGTGGCTGAATTTTTCCCTGTAGTTGACTTACAGCACCACTACTTGAGGTAATGGGGGTCGAGCTGGATGGAGGTCCCTGCCGGCCCTTCTGACGAGAAAATATGGAAGCTGTAGGTCGTGTTGGTGTTGTAGTTAACTGCGTTGGTGTTGGTACCACCAGGGCCGCGCCGCCCTCATCCTGCTCAGCAGCCATTTGTGCTAGGGTTAAAATGTTTGTCTGCTGCATGCCCGCTGTGGCTGGAGTGACATCTGTGATGACTGGGTCATCGTCAGACTCTTCATCAGCAGCAGAATGCACCACTTCTTGTTCGTCATCATCACCCATAAGTCGAAGACTTGCGGGAACCTTCCTTTTAGGCTTAGCTACCTTTGTCGGCTCATGGCGTGCCTCACTCTCAGACTGCATTTGTGGGTTCCAATCAGGATCAAGGTCATCAGAATGAAGGGGGCTTGAAGAAGAACTTGTAGTAGTAGCCCTCCTTGACCTTTTTTTTGCTGGGGATCTGGAAGACAATGGATCATCATCAGGAGGAGTGGCTTACTCGGATGATACCTCCTCTTGAATATCAATTTCCTGATGTGCCCCTACTTCTGGAGGAACAAGCGATGTAGGCAGTTGTGCCGCTCCATGAACCTCTAGTTGCACCTCTCCATGCACCTGTCCATGCGCCTCTCCTTGCGCCTCTCCTTGCCCATGTACTTGCGCTTATACTAGTTGCACCTGTGGTTGTCGTTGCGGCTGTGGTTGTTGAACACTCGCCAGCTGAGTTACACCCGGCGTTGATTGGATGGTACTTTCTTGTGATGAGCCAACATCACTGGTCAATGGTGATTGAACAACCAAAGTGGCTGCCGCAGCAGCACTCCTGGTCTTGGACCTAACTTGGCGTGGTGGCACTGACCCCAATGAGGCGGAGGTGCTGCTTCCAGCTTGGTCCCCGGCGGACACCGCTGCTGCTGCAGGCGTCGTTTTTTCCCCCCCAAAAAAGGTCTTGGTGGGCACACCCGTCTCCTTGGTAGGTGGTGCCACTTGCTTCTTCTACTCCTTCTTACTGGCAGTGGCACTGGCAACTTTCTTTGCTGAGGCGCTACGGCCACCTTTCTTTGGGCCCATCTTCTTCAGATGTCAGAACAGCAGGTCGAAGTTGCACGAGTTGCAGAGTTATCTTGTCTGTGACCACACGTTAGGTCGCGTGACGTTGTGCTGCACACACCGCTGCAGGACTTCTTCCTGGAACTGGTGGTTGTCTTGTGCACCTAAAAGCAATGGGAGACAGAGGAACATCAGTTATACACCCCCACAAATTGAAAAAACACATAAAAATCAGCACAATCCCATGCCATCCATGCCCTCAAGGATGTTTAAATTCAAGACACCCCACAGAAAGACTAGGCCCATGCACCACTCACTACCCCTGGGCATAATGGATGAAAGCTAGGCAAAATGGGTGCAGGCCTGAGAACACTGCCTGCCTTCAAAATGGCCCCTTGCACGCCAGCACATGGCCCGTCCCTGCCTGTACCAGCACTCAAAATGGCCGCCACCCACATGCACAGTCCACAACAACACCCCCAAAAATCAAAAAAACACATAAAAATCAGCACAATCCCATGCCATCCATGCCCTCAATGATGTTTAAATTCAAGACACCCCACAGAAAGACTAGGCCCATGCACCATTCATTACCCCCGGGCATAATGGATGAAAGCTAGGCAAAATGGGTGCAGGCCTGAGAACACTGCCTGCCTTCAAAATGGCCCCTTGCACCCCAGCACATGGCCCGTCCCTGCCTGTACCATCACTCAAAATGGCCACCATCCACATGCACAGTCCACAACAACACCCCCAAAAATCGAAAAAACACATAAAAATCACCACAATCCCATGCCATCCATGCCCTCAATGATGTTTAAATTCAAGACACCCCACAGAAAGACTAGGCCCATGCACCACTCACTACCCCTGGGCAAAAGGCCCCAACAACAGCCCAAAAATCGAAAAACACACAAGAATCAGCACAATCCCATGCCATCCATGCCCTCAATGATGTTTAAATTCAAGACACCCCACAGAAAGACTAGGCCCATGCACCACTCACTACCCCTGGGCAAAAGGCCCCAACAACAGCCAAAAAAATCGGAAAACACACAAAAAACAGCAAAATCCCATGCCATCCATGCCCTCAATGATGTTTAAATTCAAGACACCGCACAGAAAGACTAGGCCCATGCACCACTCACTACCCCTGGGCATAATGGATGAAAGCTAGGCAAAATGGGTGCAGGCCTGAGAACACTGCCTGCCTTCAAAATGGCCCCTTGCACCCCAGCACATGGCCCGTCCCTGCCTGTACCAGCACTCAAAATGGCCCCCACCCACATGCACAGTCCACAACAACACCCCCAAAAATCGAAAAAACACATACAAATCAACACAATCCCATGCCATCCATGCCCTCAATGATGTTTAAATTCAAGACACCCCACAGAAAGACTAGGCCCATGCACCACTCACTACCCCTGGGCAAAAGGCCCCAACAACAGCCAAAAAATCGAAAAACACACAAAAATCAGCACAATCCCATGCCATCCATGCCCTCAATGATGTTTAAATTCAAGACACCGCACAGAAAGACTAGGTCCATGCACCACTCACTACCCCAGGGCAAAAGGCCCCAACAACAGCCAAAAAATCGAAAAACACACAAAAATCAGCACAATCCCATGCCATCTATCCCCTCAATGATGTTTAAACTCAGGACACCCCACAGAAAGACTAGGCCCATGCACCACTCACTACACCTGGGCAAAAGGCCCCCAAAACAGCCCAAAAAATCGAAAAGCACACAAAAATCAGCACAATCCCATGCCATCCATGCCCTCAATGATGTTTAAATTCAAGACACCCCACAGAAAGACTAGGACCATGCACCACTCACTACCCCTGGGCATAATGGATGAAAGCTAGGCAAAATGGGTGCAGGCCTGAGAACACTGCCTGCCTTCAAAATGGCCCCTTGCACCCCAGCACATGGCCCGTCCCTGCCTGTACCAGCACTCAAAATGGCCCCCACCCACATGCACAGTCCACAACAACACCCCCAAAATTCGAAAAAACACATACAAATCAGCACAATCCCATGCCATCCATGCCCTCAATGATATTTAAATTCAAGACACCCCACAGAAAGACTAGACCCATGCACCACTCACTACCCCTGGGCCTACTGGCTAGTGAGGCTTTACAGGCACCCCAAAATTTAAAAAACAACAACATATAACAGTGAGCTAAAATTCCATGACATATATGAGAATTAAGTTTAAAAAAAATCAGAGAAACAGTTGTATCATGCACCCATGACTAACCCTGGGCCTACTGGATACTGTGGCTAGCTACCACCACAATATATATTTTGTTAAAGTTGTGAAAAAAGTTTTAGAACTGGAGCTGCCTCAAGTGCAATGCCCCAAACAAACAACACCAACTTAGTGGAAAATCTCAAGTCCAAAAGTGATCCAAACTCCAAAGTCCAAAAAGTCCTCAAATACAAATATCCAGCAGCAGCCACAAAAAGTAATCCTTCCAGCTCCAGATCCAAATGAAAAGTAGCCAGTTCATGGACAAAGCACTGGGAGGAGCCTGTTGGACAGGAACAGGAAGTTGGAGACTCTGAGGCACTTCCTTCCTCCCACCCCACCCCAAAAAATGAACTCCTGCACCAAAAAGTGCAGCCAAATGTCAATCTGAGGAGGTATTCTGATCAAAATCATCATTTTCACAAGGTTTATGCTTCCTGCGGTGGATTTCTTGTGCAGAATTGCAATTTTTGCAATTTCGGGAACTCGAGCTGTTCAAACCTCCCGCCGGAAGTCAGCTGCGCGCCGTCGCGGGCATTTATGATGTACTCACATTGTGAAACTCTCGCTGTGCAAGATGGCAAGCCGCGATGACGTAATTGCGTTCGAAAAACTCTCGCGCGATCACGCAGCAGGATCGAAAATGGCGCAGCACACACAAAACCGGGAGAAAAACAACTCGGCAGGCTCAGAGTCAACGCCGCGCGCACGATATTGTATTTTTAAAGCGCGACCAAGCAAAATAATTCGTAGCTTGCGAATTTGCGGATTATTAGGTAAATTTGTGCGATTCGCGGATCGCAAAATCATCAAAAATCCGCAAATTCGCCCGCGAAACCGATTTTACGCCCATGGTTAGAAAAAAACTATAGGTTTCAGGCCTTATATAGTTAGGAATTAGCATTTCAAAAACCTTCAAAATTCACTCAAAAAACTATAAGTTTTAGGGGTGTTATAGTTAGCTGGACATTTCACTCATACAAAACCATTAAAATTGCTCCTATATAGTTAGTTGTACTAACTATATTTCGCGCACCCGCAATCCACTGCTGATGATGTCACATATTACATCATTCATGACATGGCCAGTGACATCACTGATGACATCTCAAATGACATCACTGATGACATCACTGATTACATCATCCAGTGAATGTGGTTTGCTTCGTTATTTAAATATGCATTATATATATAGCAATTTGCATTGAAGAATGAGTGGATATATAAAAATAAATATTTGGATGGAGGATTTAGTATCAGTGTAATTGACTGTTTACTTGACCAATTTATAGTGTCTCACTAATTATAGTGGATAGTGACTAAACTGTTTGAATATCTGTATCACTTTGTCAGTTGTTGTGTAAACTGGTTCTCCAGTTGGTTACTAGCTTTGTGAAAGTCTATATTAGTTATTGATTAGTTAACTGAGTATTTGTATGGGAGAGTGAATGTGTGTGTGGTTCGGTGGGGGGTGTGTGACTGCCCAAAGATGTGTGAATAGTTGATTCACTAGATATATGAAGTTAAAACTACATGTTCTAACAGTTGTTTGGGTGAGTGAATATCTTTATGGGTGTGGTGATGAGCAAATATATTTCTCAATGGTACATGTCCAATAAACTAGAAAAATAAAAGGCAGTGTATGTGTCAGTTGTTGTATATAAATAAGTATACATAAGACTCAATGATTGTGTGAGTGACTGTATGGATAACTTTATACTTGTAATAATGATTTTATAATTCACTAAGTATGACTTACTATCTAAATGAATAGATGAAGTTGTGTTTGTATAAGTGTGTGGCTAAGTAAATATGTAAGTATGATCCATTATTTGCATAAGTGAGTAGGATGACTTCATATGTGAATAGGACGTGTGCTGGTGTGTAATGTTGATTTAGGTGTATAAGTATTTTTGTGTTCTATTGTTCATTGACAGCATGTAAGAGCGAATCTACAGGTAAGTGATTAGATGTGTGTATACATCTATGAATCACTGAGTAGGTTTTTAGATACTTGTATTGCTGTAACAATGGATTCAAATATGATACTCTGTATTTTACAAAGAGTGATGAAAGATTTTACTAGTGTATGAAAAGGTGTGTGTGATTGTCACGTGGATGATGTCATCAGTGATGTCATCAGTGATGTGAATTGAGATGTCATCAGTGATGTCACTGACCATGTCATGAATGATGTAATATGTGACATCATCAGCAGTGGATTGCGGGAAATATAGTTAGTACAACTAACTATATAGGAGCAATTTCAATGGTTGGGTATGAGTGAAATGTCCAGCTAACTATAACACCCCTAAAACTTACAGTTTTTTGAGTGAATTTTAAAGGTTTTTTAAATGCTAATTCCTAACTATATAAAGGCCTGAAACCTATGGTTTTTTTCAGTGAATTTCAAAGGTTTTTTAAATGCTAATTCCTAACTATATAAGGCCTGAAACCTATGGTTTTTTCAGTGAATTTGCAAGGTTTTTTAAATGCTAATTCTTAACTATATAAGGCCTGAAACCTATGTTTTTTTCAGTGAATTTCAAAGTTTTTTTAATGCTAATTTCTAACTATATAAGACCTGAAAGCCCACCAGGAATCTCCAGTATGCGCCAGTGGACTGCATTGCAGAGAGGTGTAATGAAGCCACGCCCCTTTTTACACCTCTCTGCAATGCAGCCCCCGTGCATGTTTGAAGAGGGGAACTAATTCCCCTTGCATACTGGGGGCCCGTGGGGGCCAACTAGCCCACCTGGAACCTCAAGTAGGCTCCAGGGGGCTGCATTGCAGAGGTGTAATGAGGCTATGCCCCTTGTTACACCTCTCTGCAACGCAGCCCCCTGCCGCGTTTGCAGAGGGGGAACTAATTCCCCTTGCATACTGGGGGTCCCTGGGGGCCAACTAGCCCACCAGTAGCCTCCAGTATGTGCCAGGGGGCTGCATTGCAGAGAGGTGTAATGAGGCCACACCCTTTTTTACACCTCTGTGCAACGCAGCCCCCGTGCACGTTTGAAGAGGGGGAACGAATTCCCCTTGCATACTAGGGGTCCCTGGGGGCCAACTAGCCCACCTGGAACCTCCAGTATGCGCCAGGGGGCTGCATTGCACAGAGGTGTACTGAGGCTATGCCCCTTTTTACACCTCTCTGGACCGCAGGCCACTGGCGCGTTTGCAGAGGGGGACTAATTCCCCTTGCATACTGGGGGTCCCTGGATCATATCTGCCCAAACGCCGATATTCCGAACGATTGAAAATGCCTTTTCTTGAGAAACATTTGGATTTGGATTATCATGTCCTATTCTTTGGAAGTTTTGAAAGACTGACTTTGAGGATGCTATAAATTACTCAAGTCTCCCCGAATTGTGTGGGTAAAATTGTTACCTAGTCACTTTGAATAAGAATGTACTTACGTCTCGTCTAACATTTGGAAGAAATATCTAGTTATATGACAACAGGATACCGACATAACTTGAAGGAAATAAGAACGCCTTGAAGAAGTTCTGTTGTACAGAACGAAACGTGTCGGCTGGCTCTGGTACATAAACTTAAGGAAAATAAAAGCATTTGAATATACACCAAGATTCAGCGCTTCAATAAGGACTCTAATTGATATGATTTGATTGGACTTATTGTGCAAGTGGTGCTGTGCCAAACTTTGGAATATTCTCCACTATTCTCTACTACTTACTCTCTACTACTCCACTACTCTCTAATACTCACTCTCTACTACTCATTCTCTACAACTCTACTACTCTCTACTATTCTCTCTCTACTACTCACTCCCTACTTCTCACTATCTACTACTCTCTACTACTCACTCTCTACTACTCTCTACTCTCTACTACTCACTCTCTACTACTCTCTCTCTACTACTCACTCTTTACTACTCACTCTTTACTACTCACTCTCTACTACTCTCTACTACTCACTCTCTACTTCTCACTCTACTACTCTACTACTCACTCTCTACTACTCTCTCTCTACTACTCTCTACTACTCACTCTCTACTACTCTCTACTACTCACTCTCTACTACTCTCTCTCTACTACTCTCTACTACTCACTATACTACTCACTCTCTACTACTCTCTACTATTCTCTCTCTCTGCTACTCACTCTCTACTACTCTCTACTACTCACTCTCCTCTACTCACTCTCTACTACTCTCTACTACTCACTATTTACTACTCTCTACTACTCACTCTCTACTGCTCTCTACTACTCACTCTACTACTTACTCTCTATTACTCTCTACCACTCACTCTCTACTACTCACTCTCTACTACTCACTCTTTACTACTCTCTACTACTCACTCGCTACTACTCACTCTCTACTACTCTCTACTACTCACTCTACTATTCACTCTACTACTCTCTACTACTCACTCTCTGCTACTCTCTCTACTGTTCTCTACTACTCTCTACTACTCACTCTCTACTCTCTATTACTCACTCTCTACTCTCTACCTCTCTACCTCTCTCTACTTCTCTCTCTACTAGTCTCTACCTCAACCTCTCTACCTCTACCTCTCTACCTCTACACCTCTACCTCGCTACACGCACACATATACACATATATATATATGCATATATATGGATATGCATATATATATGTATGTAGTAAACGCCTCCTCTCAAAGAAAGAAGCAGGAGCCTCAACGGGGATTTCAATGGCGAAGCCCTTTATTTCAAGTTGATGGCGGATGCATTTCGGCCGGTGTGGCCTCTTCAGCGCCTGCGGTGGTGAAAACGGAAGTCCTCACGCTCTGCATTTTAAAGTGCACCCCACCGCACTGGATAAGTGAGAATGTCAGCTCCGCCCCTCAGCAAAAGGATCCTCAGGTGATAATGTGTAGGGTCCGAGATGATCTACGGACTCCATTGCCCAGGATGCATCAGTGGCTCCCAGGTGAGTAGTGCTGGGGGACGGTATTGGAAAAATCCAAAGAAATAGCTGTAGGAGAGGTGCTCTGCACAGCGTTCTTAATCCCGCAAAATGAAACTGGTGGTCTCGCCATAGGTCCTCTAGACCCCATCAACCATTAGTCCGAGCACAAGAATAGCGTGAGCAGGAGGTGCATACAACCCGCCCTGGCTGAGAAAATGTCTTGCTGTGTCGCTGCAGATACTCGGACTGCCGGCGAGTCTGGAGATATTCAGTACAATGAAGAAACACGCAATGCCGAAGCAGACTCCAGAATCTCCAGACCACTTGTGATGGGGGGGCTTCTGAACCGCGCCTCTGGAAAGCGCGCAGCTAATATGAAGTAAACGCCTCCTCTCAAAGAAAGAAGCAGGAGCCTCAACGGGGATTTCAATGGCGAAGCCCTTTATTTCAAGTTGATGGCCGATGCATTTCGGCCGGTGTGGCCGTACATATATGTATGTGTATATATATATATACATACATATATAAACATTATATAATCTGCATATCTATATAAATACAAATATAAATGCATGCATACATATACATATATTCATACATATGCATGTTATTTACATGAAAGTTTTAAAAACACTAATAAAAGCAAAGCTAAAAAGCCACCTCATTACAAACAGAATGGCTTTAACTTAAACGGGGGCAAGATCTATTGCATTTTCAATGCTTATTTTTTTTGGTTCCATCAAGAAGGCATTCAGATGTGTCACACATTTACCATAAATTCTGAATGTTAGCACTCTAGTTGATCATTAGATCACTGTAGTAAAGCTACTGCTCACCAGGGAAGTCTGCTGCTGGTATTCAAAGTGCATGTTTCAGTCTGCATGTCAGAATGTTTTTAATGAAATAGAAGAGGATTTGAGAAGTCACTCAAAATGTACCCTAATTTTTCTTTTTGAAGCACTAATCATACTTTCTATGGCAAAATGAACCCCCTCATGTTGTTCCTTTTTAAATTAAATGTTTTAAGAGTTACCACTTTATTCCAATCAAGATGACTTCAGGTGTGCCATACTTTGTCATAAATAAGACTCTTAGCGCTCTAGTTGTTCTTTAGAACACTCTGGGACATTCTGTCATTGGGCTATACTTGGGCTACATCTGGGTGATATTTGGGCTACATTTGGGCTCTTTTGTCTCTGGTGGCCATCTTGGGAGACTGCATGTCATAATGTTCTAATGAAATTGAAGAGGATTTGAGAAGTCACTCAAAATGTGCCCTAATTTTTCTTTCTGCAGCACTAATCATACTTTCTATGGCAAAAAAACCCCTCATTGTTGGACAGGCCTCGTAGCTGGGCCGTCCCCCCTCCGCACAACGGGGCCCGGACCCGGCTCTCCCTGAATCCCCAGCAAGAACCACCCCGGCAACCCCCCGAGGCAACCCACAACCCGTCCATAACGGGACTCCAGCTCCTGAACCCTCCCGTACCGGCTGGCCCTGGTCCCCATCAGCACCATGGCCCCGGCCCAGCCGCCATCTTTGGACACTACAGCACGAGGCCGCGTGGCCTCAACTCGACCCTAACCCTGGGCCT
The DNA here is from genome assembly GCF_964261635.1 of Lissotriton helveticus. Taxonomy (NCBI): domain Eukaryota; kingdom Metazoa; phylum Chordata; class Amphibia; order Caudata; family Salamandridae; genus Lissotriton; species Lissotriton helveticus. The sequence goes on from NC_136063.1 coordinate 998,087,650, forward strand.
GGCCAGGCCCCGACATCGAGGCACCAACCTCCACACAGGAGGTAAAGAGACCACTTAGCAGATCAATGGAAGAAGGAGTCGTCAACGGCTCTCCTCCGCCAGGTGTCGATCACCCCCGGCCTCCCTGGGCGCTGGCTCCCCCCCCATGCTGGGTGTCTGGACTCCCTCATTCCGGACCTCCCGACCTCCAGGCGCGAAGGTCCGGACATCAAAGGGGACCAGACCTATAACTGGGGCAGCGCCAGACCAGGAAGGCAGTTGTATCCTGGAGTCGAGAGACACCGAGAAGAACTCATCCTTGACGGACTGCTGGCGCTGCCGCAGCCCTGCCCTGTGAACCCTTCGTCTTGGCCTGCTGGCACTGCCGCGGCCCACCCTCGTAAAACCATCATCTTGGCCTGCTGGCGCTGCCGCGGTCCTCTGCAACGTGAACTACCACCTTGGCCTGCTGGCGCTGCCGCGGCCCTCTGCAACGTGAACTACCACCTTGGCCTGCTGGCGCTGCCGCGGCCCTCTGCAACGTGAACTACCACCTTGGCCTGCTGGCGCTGCCGCGGCCCTCTGCAACGTGAACCATCGCCTTGGCCTGCTGGCGCTGCCGCGGCCCCCTTCGTTGTAGACCTTCGTCCTAGCCGGCTGGCGCTGCCGCGGCCCGACCTTGCAGACTCCTAAGCTCGAGGATTGTGAGCTTCTCGCTTGCCACCCCCTGTACCGATCCGGTACCAAGACTGTCCCGCTACCCCTTTCCCTACAGAGACTAGAATTGAGGGGACCTTCGAGTCCTGAATCTAACCCTGGGCGGGCGGCTACGTTCCGTGCACGGAGTGTGCGTAGTGCCGGCTTCTACGCATTTTACGTAGCAGGCGTAGAATCCGGCACTATGCACGCTCCGCAGACGGAGCGTAGGTGGCCGCCACCCGCCTCCCTCCCGCTCTCCCTAAATACTTTAAATTAATAGTGTAAAAGAATTAAAAGGCACTTACCTTGCCCGCCGCTGCCTGCCGCGTCCCCGGGGCTCGCTATCTTCATTGCTTCCGTCTTGTGTATCTAATGCGCATGCGCGAGCGGCCGCGCATGTGCATTTCTCACGAGAAATGCGCATGCGCGGTCGCCCGCGCATGCGCATTAGTACACAAGACGGCAGCCATGAAGATAGCGAGCCCCGGGGACGCAGCGGGCAGCGGCGGGCAAGGTAAGTGCGTTTTTAATTCTTTTCCACTTTTAATTTAAAGTATTTAGGGAGGGCGGGAGGGAGGCCTGCGGTGCGTAGTGGGGCTACGCGGAGTGCGGAGGTGGGCGTAGTTTCTTGCCCACTTCACGTAGCTCCGCGAAGCCCCACTACGCCCAGGGTTACCTGAATCCCCTGTATTGCTGATAACCTTGCCTTACGAACCCTATATAAAGAGTGTTGATCTCATCCTTGTGTGGTGTCTATCTGTGGGGGGGAAGTGACTTGTCTGTACGATCGCTGGAGACGGCCCTCCTCGGAGGCCTCTCCCCCAGTACTCGGCCGACCCTCCGGGTCCCCGTCTAACACTCATGTTGTTCCTTTTTAAATTAAATGTTTTAAGAGTTACCGCTTTATTCCAATCAAGATGGCTTCAGGTGTGCCATACCTTTGTAATAAGTAGGACTGTTAGCGCTCTAGTTGTTCTTTCGAACACTCTGGGACAATCTGTCATTGGGCTATACTTGGGCTACATCTGGGTGATATTTGTGCTACATTTGGGCTCTTTTGTCTCTGGTGGCCATCTTGGGAGACTGCATGTCAGAATTTTTTAATGAAATAGAAGAGGATTTGAGAAGTCACTCAAAATGTGTCCTAATTTTTCTTTCTGCAGCACTAATCATACTTTCTATGGCAAAATATACCCCCTCATTTTGTTCCTTTTTAAATTAAATGTTTTAAGAGTTACCACTTTATTCCAATCAAGATGGATTCAGGTTTGCCATACCTTTGTAATAAGTAGGACTGTTAGCACTCTAGTTGTTCTTTAGAACACTCTGGGACATTCTGTCATTGGGCTATACTTGGGCTACATCTGGTGATATTTGGGCTACATTTGGGCTCTTTTGTCTCTGGTGGCCATCTTGGGAGACTGCATGTCAGAATTTTTTAATGAAATTGAAGAGGATTTGAGAAGTCACTCAAAATGTGCCCTAATTTTTCTTTCTGCAGCACTAATCATACTTTCTATGGCAAAATATACCCCCTCATTTTGTTCCTTTTTACATTAAATGTTTTAAGAGTTACCACTTTATTCCAATCAAGATGGCTTCAGGTGTGCCATACCTTTGTAATAAGTAGGATTGTTAGCGCTCTAGTTGTTCTTTAGAACACTCTAGGAAGCTGCAGTAGAACACAAAGGAATCAACTGACAGTCTCTCTCCTTGTTGGATGTACATGTTTTACTGAGAATGTCAGACTTCATTCTCACATGACTGAGAAAGATAATGTGAATTTACAGAAAATATGCTTTCAGTTTAGCTTATAGATCCCCTTCCAAACCACTGTGGGAAAAGCATGAGATAATAGTTTTCTTTCAAACATGATTCATGACATCCCAGAAGAAGGCTTTTTCACATGGTAAAATCACCTTAGAACACACCACAATTCCTAAAATGAGTATGGTACCATCAACAAATGATTTATAATGTAACTAAAGTCCTAACACCCTCTATTAACTACAATGTTTTTTAATGAGGTGCTATCATGTATATTGGTCCCAAGATGGCTGCCAACACTTCTTGGATGAAGTGCTGACAGCCAATCAGATTTCACGATGATATGTGTGGTTAGGCTCCGCCCAGATATATATGTGTTTTTGAAGTTAATTTTCATAAAAACCACTGGAGAAATTTTCACCAAATATAGCAAAGGCACATCTGCGTACCAGTCCCTACAATTTTGCCAAGTTTGGTGTAATTCCGTTCAGCGGTTCGGGCTGTAGACTTGTCAGAACGTCCTATGGAAATTAACATGGGGAAAACACGTTGTGGGACCCCCCTTTTTTCTCAGCCCCCACTTTACAAATCCCCCCGAAACTTTCAGGGAAGGAGCGCAGCGGAGCTGGCCAAAAGTGTGGAAAATTACACGCAAATTCCTCAACTGGTGCCAAAATTATTCCCAATAGAATGTTGCGGATTTCCTATGGTAGCCAATCCTAACTATATATACCTACTGGCTATTGCCAGTAGGTAATAGATATATATATATATATATAATGCTCCGATTCCTCTTGATTTTCAAAAGAAGACAACAGCACTCGAGAGGTACTGTCAAACATGCAGGTTTATTTCACACAGGCACTCTCCACAGACGCGTTTCGGCGTGTCGCCTTCGTCAGTGTGGTAACAGTGATTTTTTACTTTTAGGTGGATTAAATACACCATTTTCACTTTCTTATTCTATGCATCGAGATAGACAGAGGACAACCCCACTATAGTCACTCTAGGCGCCATCTTGGAATATCAGTATGTACAACCTTAGAATTATCACAGATTGTGCAATAGAGCCCCTAGATGGGCCAATCCATACAAATGGTGGGTATAAACAATGTATTATATGTTTCTGATGTAAACAACAAAAATAAAGCCGTGGATCGGTTAAAGTCCTCTATCTAATAGATCACATAATGGTCCACCAATATCTGCAGACATTCAACATCTCTTGTTACCGTATAAGTCGCAAAGCAGTACAACTCACATTTGTTTAAATCTCAGTTCCTCAGCATTCTTATATAAGTAAGAAAGAGTTCTAAAATCCTTAGAACACAACGTTAATAAATGCTAAGTCACATGAAGGTTCTAGGCAAGGAAGGAAACTCTAGAGAAATGATCAAAGTCCATTCGACATAATGTTGTGATTCGATCTAGTGAGTGTTATGCATATTAAGCGACAATAGTACACAAAAAATATGTGCTCAATAAACAGTTGTCAATACCTTCGCAAAGCAAGCAGACAGGCACTACCAGTGAACATCGGATTCTACATCACATTACAACTGTATTAAAACTATATTCAAAGTTATCTGTGGGCTCTCCAGTCATCCAAGAATCTTATTACTGTACTTTCCTATTGATTCATACAGATGGGGAAGTATCTTGGACGACACAAAGCCTTGACGGGACTATGTAATCCTATTTTATTTACCCAGGTGAAAAGCCATCTCCTCCCCAGCATTCAAGCCCCTGGGAAACTTCGTAGATAGGTCTATAATGAACCTCGATTCAAGTCTACGGAGTCGTCTGAGGCGATCTCCGCCCCTCACGTTAGGTGGTATGGTGTCAAGACCGAAATATTGTAACAATTTCCGGTCTCGTCCATGGACCTCCGCGAAGTGGCGGGCCACTGGGTAGCTGGGGTCTGCCTTGTCGATGGCTCTCAAATGTTCCATAACCCTTAGCTTCAGTTCTTTAATGGTGCTGCCTATGTAGCGGAGGCCACATGGGCAGTGCAAACAGTAGACAGCATATTGTGTACTGCAGGTGATGAACTTTTTAATTGGTATGCTCATTCCTGTATCTGGTATAGTGTACGACAGGACTCTTCTGCTACTCGCACACGCTTTACATCTCCCACAGGGAAAAAACCCTTTTTGATCTTTCAAGGTATTCGCCCTAGGGGGAGGTTTTTCCAGATGGCTCCTGACGAGCATATCACCCACAGACCTTGCTTTACTGAATGTAACTAATGGATTGGGAGGAAGGTCATCCTTTAATACAATGTCCGTTTGCAAAATGTGCCAGTTCTTTTTAAGCATTCTTTTCAGGTCATTTGCTCCGGTGGAATAGGGAGTGATCAACCTAAATTTATTGATGGTGGTGGTTCTGTTTTTGTCACGACCTGATCCATCTGATCTGGCAGTGAGTAAGCTTCCTCTCGGTATCTTTTTTACCCTACTCAGCGTGTCATGCAATAGATCTTCGCCATATCCCCTTACCTTAAAGCGGGATATACATTCAGAGGCAGCCGCCTCGAAATCCGAATCCCTGGAACAGTTTCTACGAATTCTCAGTAGCTCTCCGTAGGGGATGCTGTTGATTAGTTGTGGTGGGTGGCTACTGCTGGCAAAGAGTGTAGAGTTGCCAGCAGTCTTTTTCCTAAATAGGCTCGTGTGTAGTTGCCCATCTTCAACAAACACCTTCAGGTCTAAATACTCCGCTGCCACAGGAGAAATAGATCCCGAAAAGTGTAAGTTGAGATTGTTGTTATTGACCAATTTGATGTATTCAGTGGCTGTTGTAGCATTACCATTCCAAACGATGAAGAGGTCATCGATATAGCGATGCCAACACACGGTAGTGCCCACCTCCTGCCCAACCTTGCAGCTCCTGGGTACTTGCTCCTCCCACCAGCCCACGAAGAGATTCGCGTAGCTGGGAGCGAAGCAAGTACCCATCGCCGTCCCTGACTTCTGTAGGTACAGTTGTTCTTCAAACAGGAATACATTATTAGTTAAGCAGAATTCAACAAATTCCAGTATCATAAGATTGTGTCTGGCGAAGCGCGCCTGGCACTGTTCTAGAGCATGTCTTATTGCTTTCAAGCCCTGTTGGTGTTCAATGATTGTGTATAGGCTTGTGATGTCAAGCACCACAAGCAGATATCCTGGATTCCACTGCAGATCTTGTATTTTCATCAGGAAATCCTTTGTATCCCTAACGTACGATTTTAGGTTTAACACCAAAGGGAAAAGAATATTGTCTATGAAGCGTGACATGTTCTCTGTCAAGCTGCAGATTGAAGAGATAATGGGGCGTCCAGGTGGACTCTCTTTACTCTTGTGCAGCTTGGGTAGATGATAGAAGGTGGGAATCATTGGACAGTTGTTGCGTAGGAATACGTGTTCATTTTTACCCAGCATCTGTAGGTCGTACCATTTTTTAATAAGGGTATCATACTCTTTGATGCTCTGTTGGTACGTATTCATAGTACACTTAGTGTAGAAGTTGTCATCAGAGAGCTGTCTCAATGCCTCGGTCTTGTAATAGTCCCTACTCATTAAAACAACGTTCCCACCTTTATCGGAAGGTTTCACCACGATGTTATTGTCTTTCTTTAGGTTCATCAATGCCTCATATTGCTGTTCAGTGATGTTGAGGTTGTGACTGGTGTGGTTAGACTTGCGATATCTCATGAGGTCATTTATCATAGCTTCGCCTGCAGCTTTGTCTAAAGTTTCCTATGGAAAAACACATGGGGCAAATGTGTTTTGGGACCCCTCTTTTTTCTTTGCCTCCTCTTGACAATTCACTCCGAAATTTTCAAGACAGGAGCGGACCGGAGCGGGTCACTAGTTTTGAAAATGTTGCAAAGATTCCCATGTTAATTTCCATAGGAAACTTTAGACAAAGCTCCAGCCCGAACTACTGAATGGAATTACACCAAATTAGGAAAAAAGGAAGGTCTTGGTTCAGAAAGAGCCCTTTTTTTTGAATGGCGTAAATCCATTCAGTAGTTTTTGAGAAACTAGAAAAAGAAAGGGTTCGATTTCTGTCCTCCATAGGAAACTTTAGACTGAGCCAGAGCCCGACCTGCTGAACAGAATTACACCAAATTTGGCAGCAAGGTAGCCCTTGCTTCAGAAAGAGCGCTTTTTGTTAAATGGTGTAAATCCGTTCAGTAGTTGCTGAGAAATTAGAGAAAGAAAGTTTTGATATATGAGCACCGAGAAGGGTTTGCGAACCCTCCCGGGCACAAGCTACACTCTGATTGGCTGCCAGCACTCCTAACCAGTAAGTGTTGGCAGCCATTTTGTGACTCGGTAACCGAGTCAAAAAATAACTGTGGAAAAAAGGGTGAAAAACAAGAATAGGGGGCAGGGTAGGAACACCTTGACCCCCTAGGCCTGCTCATGGGGTACCACAAGGACCCCCAGGGCCTCCCATAATTTTTAATTTTAATTACAAAATTCGATGACACAATGGGTGTGCGCCTCCTGCTGTGAAAAAACAAAAACAAACACAGGTTTCTGAGCTTTGTTTTTCAAAGCCCCAGGGTGGGCCAGGTCCTGGGGCACTCAGCAAATAATTTGAGGTGGCCCACGGGGGCCACCCGCAGAACTGCGGACCGCCACCTCCCTGGGGCTTTAGAAATGTTGGAAGGGGCGCTGCGCGGCCCCCCTCCTGGAACCCATAGTGGCCCTAGGTATCACCACCCCCCAGGGCCAGCTCCTGCAATGTCCTGGGGTGCCCACTCCTGGGACAGTGCTGTTTGCTGTGGCAGGGTGGGAGCACGGCTCCCGCCATGTCATAGCAAACTCTGGTTTGCTTCATTGAAGCGAGAGCAGGGAAACCTGCTCTTGCTTCAATGAAGCAAAGCAGGATTGCTTTTGGTCAAGGGGAGCTGCATGTCAGCAGCTCCCCTTGCTCAAAACCAATACCAGCTCCCACAGAAGAAGGGGAGCCGGCGGTACAGCGGGTCATTGGGACTCCTCCAATGGTCTCCAACGAGTGGCCATGCCCTGGGGGTGGGGTCCTTGGGGCCAAAAATGGCCCGGGAGGGGGAGCACACGTTCCCCTGCCTTTAAAAAAATATAATATATATATAAAAGGATTGGCCATGCCCCAGGGGATGGAGTTCCCGGGGTGAATATAAATTAATGGAAGTAGACAATTTTTTTTGCCAAAGTTTGAAGTGTTGATCCGAGCGTGGCGCTCAGCGTGGCCCCCTAGTGTGAATGCAATGGGTGCGCAGCACCCAGCGTGGCCCCCTGGTGTGAACGAGATGGGTGCGCGGCTCCAAGCAAAAATAATTAAGATTTTTTTTTTAAAGTTTGGTTATATGTTGGGTTATTGGGTGGCTCCAAAAAGAGCCCTTGTTTTCATTTGGAGATTGTTGTAGCTACATGTAATTGCAGATGCAGAGCTTCAGGTTGCTGAGAAACTTTATCAGTGAAGTGTACTCCATCACTTCTGTAGATCCCATCCATATTGAAACGTAGATTGTTGTTATAGATGGAGCCCATCCTATGGTCTCTCAGGTAAGCAGAAACAGCTTTATTGACATTTTTTCTAGCTTTCTCAGTTTGAGGACAAAATTGATTGGACCACTTCCATTTCGGTCTTTGGCATATGTTAGAGTATACAAAGACAGTTTGGGGGAAAAGCAACATCAATTCTGCAAAGGTGTCCTTCATTAGCATTTTCAGACCTACCCCAGTCAATGTGCCTAGGTCATTGCCACCACAGTCCACAATCATGAGGTGAGGGGGTTGGTGATGCAAAAAGGTTTTAACCAAAGGCATCAATTGATGCCACTTTAATCTTCTCTGTCCAATCCATTTAATGTCTACATTTTGCAAAGCTAGTTCTTTGTCAATTCCTCTGTGTTGAGCATACCTTTTGCACCAAAAAATATAGCTGTGCCCAACAATCCACACTGAAAGCATTTTGAAGGGATGACTGGAAGTAATGAAAAGATGTATGTAGCTGAAGTAGTCAGTTGGTAGAATGAGTAGTATCTAAAATGGTGGACAAGATGCTTTTTAAAGAAAGTAGAGAACTGATTGGCTGTTTGAAGAACTTTTTACATTCAAAAATAGGGTGCATTTAACATTCTTTAAAGAACAGGTTTCTTAGTGGTTAGTAAAAAATGTTTGAAAGGTTCAGTAGAAAGGATAAGGTCATATTTTGCAATGTCAACCACACCTGCTCTTTGCATTTGCAACATTGTGTGGTGAACTTAAAAATATGGTGAACTTGTGACCTGTCAGTTTAGTTGAATGTTCCATGAACTGTTACTAAGGAAACTGGCATTAAGTAGAATAGGGGTAGAAGTCAGTTGCTAAGGGTTATTATGTATAACAAATAGATGTGCTCCCGCCTGATAGTTCAGGCAAAGGAGCTTTCAACCCTAACGTTAGTTTGTCATCTGCTTGCATTCAGGCAATGTGATGTGGTTTGTTGGGGGTGGGGTGGGGTGTGCGACTTTGGGATTCATGTTTGACATGTCTTGCATGTGGCAAATGTGCGGCATCACTGTGTGTTATGATGCCTCACAGCTGCTTCTCCCTCCCTCCGAGCCTATTTACTTGTGTGCGCTGCGCCATTGCATCACTTGCAATCCGACGGCACACCATTGTCATGTTTTTCTGTGCATGTCCACAAGCCTGACAATGACACACTGATGTTGGCCACTGAAGGTGGGCGGCCATGTGAGTGTAGGCCTATGGTAAGGATAGGGCAGACACAGATGTAGAGTTCATGCCTGGCTGAAGTTGTACTGCGAGTAGGGCTAGGCATGTGGCTCATGCTGCGGCAATACAGATATACACAACACTTGCATGTATGAGCCAAGACCCCGAGCGGTCTTGCGCTTCTTCATTTCTCCATTTATGCAAGCCTGCCCTCCGGGTGCATGCTACATTGCAACATTGTTGATTGTGTGCCAGGTGGCTCAGACACTAAAACACAGACACACGCATTAGTTACTTCTTTGTCGAGTCTAGAACTGAACCACTGCCAGAGCCCTGGGCATATTCTGCATACCTCTTCTCTGTACCGGAATATGCCGGCTCTGCCCACTCCACTTAGGCTTACAGGGGGGGCAATGCTACATAACCGAGGTCTTCCCCACTGCCAGAGGTAACATGGTTGCGTGCGCTGTCTACAGCACAATGTAATGTGGTAGGGCCCGGGGCCATCATGCATACATAATGAACACACAGACTTGACAAGAACCTGCCTGCCTGAGGGGAAAATATGGCGGCTGGTTGAAACTCGGTCGCAGAGGTTCCCGAGGGAGTGAGATGTAAAACGAAGCCCTCAGTCTCAGTGGACTTTGGACAGATGAGAAGTAGAAGCGGTGGCCATATTTAATGGAAATGTTGCAGGCGGAATAAAACGTAGATTAGCCCGATATAAATACAACAAGTAAAAGGGGAAACAAGGGCGTGAAGGCGAGGAGTTATCGGCAGAGGCGAAAGAAGAAGCGGTGCCTACCTTGAGTCTGCTGTTGTCCCCGCATTCTCTCTTGGAGTGAGACCCCCTGGGGGGGGCAGGCGATCCTGTGGAATCCCCAAAGCTGTTCGTCCGGGACTCCTGCTGGTCCTGTGCTGCTTGGGAGCTCTGCAGGGGCCGGAGGGTGGTTGCACAGCACTCCAACCAAGGCTCCCTGGTCAGCTTGGGCAGAGACAGCACAAGCACCGGGAGTAGGAGTTACAACAGAGCTGAAAACCCATCGGAGTCAGAGCAGAAGGCTCTGATTGTAGCGGAGGCTGGGAGGCCTTATTTTCACACAGCGCAACAGGTAGGGAAACAATCTGTGGGGATAAAACCTGTTGGGGAGAGAAAGGCTAATGTTGCTAATGGTGCTGTGGTGAGGAAGTCATTGGATTTTGGTGTTGCAGGGTTAGACACTACGCCTCTTGAGAACAGGGGAATACTGGATTAAATACACAAGCTAACATTGATTTAAGGGTGGCAGAGCTCGGAGAACCAAGAGAGAAAGTCGCTCCGTCCAGTGGTTACAATCTAAGAAGGCTGGAGGTTAGAAAAAATATAAAATGTGCTTCATGTGCTCAAAGTAAAGCCAGTAAGAACACCACTGAGTGAGAACCCGCCCTTTCTCTCAAAACTGATGATGGGGAGTGGGTGACACCGAAAAATAGAGGACCAAAAGGGAGAAAGAGAGACCTGCTATCTAAGGTTAAAATTACCCCCTCATTAAGGACCTACTTTAAAGTAGCACCCAAGGTTTTTGAATTAAAAAATCCTACGTTGACTTTGGTAAGTCCAAGAGGAGACGGAGTTATCTTGAGCCCTAACAGATTCCAGGTATTAAGTGAGTCTCTTGAGGGTGGGGGCCTTTATTCCCAGCCCCTGAGCAGAACAAATAACAGTACAGGTAGACGTAGGAGCTCTCTTCCCCTGTGGTAATATTAATATGCAGCTCTCCCAAACAGAGGCACTAAGTAGTAAAATCTCACCGGGAGCACAGACCAGCGTAGGTGTGGAGCCCTCGGGTGACGTAGCTGGTACTCAACTGCAACATAATCTTTGAGAGCATACACAACCGCAATCAGTTACAGACCTGCTAAAAGAAAAGTTAGAAACAATGGAGAACAATCAGAGAAGAAACAATCTCCATATTCTAAAAGTTCCGGAAGGGTCTGAAGGAGAAGATATGAAGGTTTTCGTGGCACCACTAATTAAGCCAGGTGTACAAATAGAATGCTCAGAAGAAGACTTGATTAAGGATATACAGAAACTCCATAGAGACCCCTTCAGATTAAATGCAAATAAATCAAAACCCAGGAGAATACTAGTCAATTTTCTTACTTATAAAATGAAGGAAGACATACTTTCAAGAGATTTAAAGCAGAAAAGCATATCAGTAGATGGGATTGTCTTTGATATCAGATCTGATGTCTCCCAAATAACATCCAGTAAGCAATGGGAATTCGGTAAACTGATTGAGCTAGTCAGAAAATGGGGGGCGACGGCGCAATTAAGATTCCCTGCTAGTTTGAGGGTTTGCATAATAACAAAATGCAGACTTTTTGAAATGTAGAGGAAGCTGAAGCATTTTCTCAAATTAATATTAGATTCCAATGCAAAATAGGAAGCAGAGAATGGTTTCAACTCCGGTTTGACACCTTTCCTATAGTCTCTACCCCCTATTTGATATCTCTACAGGCTTATTGTCATATGGTTCTGCCTTTTCTTTTCTTTTCCTGTTTGTGGCCACAAGTAGCATCGTCTATTTTGAGTAAATAAATTTTTTGATACTTTTTCTTGCACTGAGTAATGCTTGCTATATAGATCTCACACCTCAGGATGTCTCCTCAGGCGTAGGCCATGAAGAAAAAAGAAGAAGAGGGTTTTCTAAGGGAGGGAAAGTGGGAAGCACAGTCACGGTTGGGGGAGCAAAAGGAAAAAATACAAAAAATTAATTGTCCTCTCCTAATGCCCTGGATCTCTGACCATAGGGAAGTTATGAGAGTGAGGATTAGAAAATGAGTAGCACTAGGGAGGTTCATATAGAGGTACTGTCTTGGAATGTTAATGGCCTTAGAGTGTAGCAGAGAAGGGAAAGAATTTTAAAATATATAAAGGATGCCTCTGCTCAGATCATAATCCTACAGAGACTCATTTTTACAAACAAGAATACTATGGAGATTTTTAAGTCCAGAAGATGGATTCAGAAAGTAATATGCACAGACCACCAACTAACCATAAGAGGTGTGGCAATTCTTGTTAAAACTAACCCCAAAATAGACATTGAAACTAGTAGAGGTGATAAACTAGGCTGATGGGTAATAGTCAAAATGAGATGCTATAATCAGATCTATACAATGGTTGGCTATCATGGACCAAATTTAGATAATCCTACCCCATTTAGTAATTTACTCCTAGAACTCTTAGACTTTCCAGACCCTATTATAATGGCAGGAGATTTTAACGTGGTGCTAGATGATAGGCTAGATCGTCCCACCAAAAGTAGAGCTATAACTCACAATAAAACACACTCTCTAATTATAAATTCAATTAAAAATGTAGGCTGGTGCGACATCTGGCAGGAAAGGAAGGGATCTTTAAAGAGTTAAGCGATACAAAAGGGGATGATGGACGGAGCGTTTGAGCAAATCAAACACTCACCCCCAGTCAACTGATCTGGGTTTAATCCATCACCATTCTTTAGCTCACTCGGCCACCCCAGTTCAGACATGGCTATATGCAAATCAGTCTGACCCCGTGCCTATATGGGAACAGTCCAGCCCGAACTGCCAAGCCATGTCTTCCCTGGACCGGAAACAAGCATCCTGGGACCGGTTTCGGATTCATAATCCTCATCAGCCAGGCTATCTTGGATTCAGTGGCCAAGTGAGCAAGGACTCACGTCTGAGCATACCCTGCCACACTTAGGGCGAACAAAGCGATACAAAAGGGGATGATGCACGGAGCGTTTGAGCAAATCAAACACTCACCCCCAGTCAACTGATCTGGGTTTAATCCATCACCATTCTTTAGCTCACTCGGCCACCCCAGTTCAGACATGGCTATATGCAAATCAGTCTGTCCCCGTGCCTTATGGGAACAGTCCAGCCCGAACTGCCAAGCCATGTCTTCCCTGGACCGGAAACAAGCATCCTGGGACCGGTTTCGGGTTCATAATCCTCATCAGCCAGGCTATCTTGAATCCAGTGGCCAAGTGAGCAAGGGACTCACGTCTGAGCATACCCTGCCACACTTAGGGCGAACAAAGCGATAGTTTATCTTTAAAGAGTTATACATTTAAGAACAAAAAATATAGACATCAGTCCAAAATAGATTTCTTCTTGATCGATCAAGTTATAAAATATCAGGTAAAGGGATGCTAGCCATGTAGGATCGCATTTATCGGATAACTCAGCCTCATCCCTACTTTTGGCCCCATTAAAAACAGCATGCCAAAGAAGATGGACCATCATTCTTGCCATACTGACTGACGAAGAGAGAATGAAAGAACTAGGGGTAGAATTCCAATGATTTTTTGTAACAGAATCTAGATAGTGCCCCTATAGGCGTAGTATGGGATGCCTACAAAGCTTTTCTAAGAGGAAGGATAATGTCTATTCAGTCCCATAAATATAAACAACGTAGGGCTACCATTGAAGAGAAGATTAAAATACTAAAACAACAGATGCAGACCCAAGAAATGATAGAGGAAGTTGGGGTGGTTTCTATTGAAGCCTTGAAAGTGGAGTTAATGGGTATCCTGGAAAGAAGAGTATAGGAGAGATAGAAAGCGAGTAGACTGGCCCATTTTACCGAGAAGGCTGCAGCAAGTTACTTGCCTGGAAGGTAAAAAACGACCAAGCAAGGAACTTTATAAAAGAGTTAAAATTGAATGGGCCAGAACCTCTAGTTAGATCAAGGGAAGGTATTGAAGAGGCCCTAATTAGTCAATTTAGGGAAGTGTATTCTGAAAACCTAGTTACAAAGGGAGAGAAAGTGAAAGAGTGACTGGGTCGAGAGGCTGCCCATAAACTCTCTGAGCCTCAAAGGGAAGAATGAAATAGTCCAATTCTAGATTCTGAAATAAGGAACGCTATTAAAGCAGGGAAAATGAATAAAGCTGCAGGGCCAGATGGAATCCCGGCTGAGAAATATACATAATTGGAGAGCTTTTTAGTCCTAGTAATGGTTAGATTGTTCACGGAGATTTTTGAGGGTGGCAAGGAGATCCCACAATCTTGGAATGATACCATCATTACTCTGATCCTCAAGCCAGAAAAACCATCTAATTGTTGTGACTCCTACAGACCTACCTCATTATTAAACTCAGACTATAAAATCTTTACGAAAGTTTTAGCAGATAGGCTGTGTGGAGTATTGGATGTGCTACTACATGAGGATCAGAAGGATTTTATGCATGGCAGGGGAATTAAAGATCTACCTTACAACCTAATTGGCGCTGTGGATATAGCAACCACTTTTAAAATACCTTTAGCAGTCATTACCATGGATGCAACAAAAGCATTTGACCGGATCAACTTGTCATTTTTGCAGGAAATATTACAACTCTCTAATCTGGGGTTAACTTTTGCATGGTAATAGCTCTCATATACAGGAATCCTACTGCCAGAGTCTTGGTGAATGGCCACGCCCTAGCAGCACAAGTATATGCCATACAAGTGAAAGCCGGATGGTTCAGTTTGACGAGTGTGCGCTTCTAAATGCTTCGGCACTTTGGTGATTTAATATTTAATGCAGTGGCCTTACCGCGGGAAGCAGCACCGTCCTGTTCACTTCAAGGAAGCTGCGGGTTGGAACTGTGTCCAGACCCGAATGCGGCTCGACGAACTGGGGCAAAAGAAACTTGAATTTTACTCTGGGGCCCACTAAGGGTGAAAAATGCTTTTACTGGAATGTTTTAAGGGACCTACCAAGGTGACTAATTGTCTGGATGGACTATTGTTCCCAACATGCATCACAAGCACTGAGCTGAGCCCAGGAGAGCGTGGCATGAAATTAAATAAAATATACCAGACACTCCCCTTCTATTCATTCTTTCGAACGACCTCTGATGAAAGGTAGCAGCCTAGAAATGCGTCAGGTCTATGAATAATATTACTACGGAGTAGCAGCACAAGTGTATGCCCTACAAGTGAAAGCCGGATGGTTCAGTTCGACGAGTGTGCGCTTCTAAATGCTTCAGCACTTTGGTGATTTTATATATATATATATATATATATATATATATATATATATATATATATATATATATATATATATATATATATATATATATATATATATATATATATATATATATATATATATATATATATATATATATATATATATATATATATATATATATATATATTACCTACTGGCGGTCGCCAGTAGGTATATATAGTTAGGATTTTTTCTCTATGGGATTTTTGAAAATTCTATGTCTAATAACTTTGGCGTTTGTGGACGGAATTGGCTGAAATTTTCAGGAAAATGGAACATTTTGTTTCTGAGCAGCCCCTGAAAATTCGGGGGGGTTTCGTCAAGGGGGGGCCGAGAAACAAGGGGGGTCCCAAAACGTGTTTTTAACATTGAGTTTTCCATAGGGCGGTTGGCCTCACTTTTAGCCCGAACAGCTGAATGGATTTCCACGAAACTTGGCAAAATTGTAGATATTGTTTGCCCGATGTGCCTTTGCTAGGTCTCAAGATATGTAGTCCTGTGAATTTTGAGTAAATTAGGTTTAAAAAAAGATATATATCTAGAGCTGCGCCCCGGTATGCGTACCTGGGAGCGCTTCAGGCGCGCCACGCGACTTGCGCACGGCAAGCTGATTGGTTCTCGGGTGTCTGTAAACATTCGAAACAGTCCGCAGCGGCCGCCATCTTGTGTCTCGGTGGGATTGAGACACAAGAGGTGGCAAGAATCAAAGGGGGGAAATGAGCAAAAGGGGGCAGGGTACACCGCCCTGACCCCCTACTTTTGATGTGGAGGCCCGATTTTTGCGGGGGGGAGCGCCCGGTATGCGCACCGGGGAGCTTACGGGGGAGCGTACCATGGAGATTAAAAATGACAGACTTTTAAAAAAAAAAAAAAGCTTCTTTTTATAAATTGGAGGTAGTTCTGAAAAGAACTTTTTTTTTGATTTTGTTGTTTTATATATTTTTTTTGTTTTTGTTGTTTTATATTTTTTTTAGACTTTTTAAAACAATTTTATATTTTTTTTGGATTTTTGTCAAGGGAAAAACAAAAACAGGGATTCCAAAACTGCTCAACAGGAGCAAAAAAATTTGAAAATTTAGGGACTGGCAGAGCAGTGGTGTTGCTGTTTCTTTAGGGCAATGAGTTCAACACTCTGCTCCCCATAGCAGAGCAGTTCGTCACACTCCGTGCACAAAAATTTGATGCCTGCAAACACCGGCTGAATGTTAGGGACCATTCTTCCACGGGGTGGTCCCGAAGGTGTTGCTCCACCAGTGGAGGTGCTGCCGCCATCTGTTGGTACATTCCGTGCCAGCTCTCTGACACTCTCCCTGGCAAAGTTGTTAGGGTGTCTTCTTTTTACATGCCTGATCAAATTAGCATTCCCAAAACTATATTTTTTCAGAGGATTGCCTCTGGATAAACTACTCCCACATATTTTGCAGGTTACTTTGGGAGCGTTGACTTTTTTCTGTCCTTCAGGGATGTCGTAAAATTTCCAGATGAAATGGTTTTTTTTCTTTTGCTGAGGAGGGTCCTCATCTAAAAATCCATCTGAATCACTGCTGGATGACTCTCTTGCAGCCATTGCTGGAGATTAGAAAAGTAGGAGATAGAGTAGACAGAACAGCTCTTGCTCTCTCCAAGTACAAAGCAATAGTGAGAGAAATGGGTGGGTTTCACACAATTTGGAAAAAAAAAAGTTCTGAACCAATGAAAAGTGTTATTTTAAAGTCACATGGTTTGACGCGCTTACGCTACGCGCCCCGGGGCGCGACCCGGGCGTGTATCGTAAGCGCATCGGGGCGCTTACGTTGCGCGATCGTATGCGCTTCCGGGTGCGCTTACGCGGTGCGTCATAAGACGCATCTCGCGGCTACGCGATACGTGTCTTATGACGCAAGGCATGGCGGCAACACGATACGATGTTGTTTTCGTTCGCGGCAATAGCGCTTCCGGGACGCGTATTAGTACGCGCCCCGGGGCGCGCCGCAAGATTGCGCTTACCCGTGCGTTCACCTGTCCGCGCCCCGGGAGCTTACAAAAAAAAAGTATTAAAAAAAAAATTATTAATAAACATATAAAATATATGTTTGGATTTAAAGAAGAATACATTTTACAGCTACAGATATTAGCTTTTAAAAAACCAATGAAATTCACTGAAAAAACCATAGGTTATAGACCATATATAGTTAGGAATTAGCATTTACAAAACCTTGAAAATTCACTGAAAAAACCATAGGTTATAGACCATATATAGTTAGGAATTAGCATTTAAAAAACCTTATTTTACTCACACAAAACCATTGAAATTCCATATATAGTTAGTTGTACTAACTATATATCGCGCACCCGCAATCCACTGCTGATGATGTCACATATTACATCATTCATGACATGGTCAGTGACATCACTGATGACATCACTGATGACATCTCAAATGACATCACTGATGACATCACTGATGACATCACTGATGATAACATCCAGTGACTGTATGTTTCTGTAAAGTTAAAATATGTCTTATATATTGAAGAATGAGTGGATGTATAAGTGTCTGGATGATGTATTTAGTAGGTGCATGACTGACTGTATAAGTGAGTGATTAAATGTGTCTCACTGAGTGCATGGGTTAGTGACTAAACTGTTTTAAATTGTGCACCATTGTGTCTGTTGTTTTGTAATCTGATGCAATTGTTGATCATTAGCTATATGACTAACTATATGGGTTATTGATTAGTTGGCCAAGTATTTGTATGGGAGACTGAGTGTGTGTGTGGGTGTCTGGGAGGTGTATGACTCTGTGCATAGATGTGTGAGCAGTTGATTCACTAGATGTATGGGTTCAAAAGTGCATGTGGAAACAGCTGTATGGGCGGTTTACTGTGTGCATGAGTGTATTGGTGAGTGAATGGATATCTCAGTGCTACATGTCAAAGTAAGTACATATGTAAAACACAGCACATGTGGTAGTTGACATATATAAATAACTGTGCATTAGAGCCAGTGAATGTCTGAGTGGCTGTATGGATTATTGTGAACTTGTATCAGGGATTGTATAACAGAGTAAATATGTGTTATTATATGTTTCAATAAGTAAGGTGTGTTTAACTATATAGTTGAGGAAATGGAGGTGTGATTGATTCTTTGCAAGACTGATTAGGTGTGTGAGTAACTCCATGGATGAGTGACAGTCTGTGAGTGTCTGTTTACACTGAGTGTATCTAAGGTTATATTAGAGTCTGAAGAGGTTCATCGTATCATCACATGAATGATGTCATGAGTAATGTCAAATGAGATGTCATCAGTGATGTCATCAGTGATGTCATTTGAGATGTCATCAGTGATGTCATCAGTGATGTCACTGACCATGTCATGAATGATGTAATATGTGACATCATCAGCAGTGGATTGCGGGTGCGCGATATATAGTTAGTACAACTAACTATATATGGAATTTCAATGGTTTTGTGTGAGTAAAATAAGGTTTTTTAAATGCTAATTCCTAACTATATATGGTCTATAACCTATGGTTTTTTCAGCGAATTTTCAAGGTTTTGTAAATGCTAATTCCTAACTATATATGGTCTATAACCTATGGTTTTTTCAGTGAATATATATATATATATATATATATATATATATATTACCTACTGGCGATAGCCAGTAGGTATATATAGTTAGGATTTTTTTCCTATGGGATTTTTGAAAATTCTATGTCGAATAACTTTGGCGTTTGAGGACAGAATTGGCTGAAATTTTCAGGAAAATGGAACATTTTGTTTCTGAGCAGCCCCTGAAAATTTGGGGGGGTTTCGTCAAGGGGGGGGCGAGAAAAAAGGGGGGTCCCAAAATGTGTTTTTCCCATGCAATTTTCCATAGGGCGGTTGGCCTCACTTTTAGCCTGAACGGCTGAATGGATTTACACCAAACTTGGCAAAATTGTAGGGACTGGTAGCCCGATGTGCCTTTGCTATGTCTCAAGATATAGGCTCCAGTGGTTTTTACGAAAATTAACTTTGAAAAATATATATTGGGCTATATTGGGCTATATATATGTTGGAGCCCAAATGTAGCCCAATGTAGCCCAATGTAGCCCAAAGATGGCCACCAGAGACAAAAAAAACAAATGTAGCCCAAATATCAGCCAGATGTAGCCCAACTATAGCCCAATGACAGAATGTCCCAGAGTGTTCTAAAGAACAACTAGAGTGCTAACAGTCCTACTTATTACAAAGGTATGGCACACCTGAAGCCATCTTGATTGGAATAAAGTGGTAACTCTTAAAACATTTAATTTAAAAAGGAACAAAATGAGGGGGTTCATTTTGCCATAGAAAGTATGATTAGCGAATATATGACGAAATCCCGCATACCATCAGTCTGCAAAAAAAATCCCGCATGTACTATTAGGCCGCAAATTAAAATAACGAAAACTTTTAGAACGAATATGCCTTTAGCATACACTAAACAACTAAACTACCCTAAACCCTAAAACACTACCCCCAGCATGACCCTACACTACACAAACAGTACAACACTACCCTAAACCCTAAAACACTACCCCCAGCATGACCCTACACTACACAAACACTACAACACTACCCTAAACCCTAAAACACTACCCCCAGCATGACCCTACACTACGCAAACACTACAACACTACCCAAAACCCTAAAACACTACACCCCAGCATGACCCTACACTACGCAAACACTACAACACTACCCTAAACCCTAAAACACTACCCCCAGCATGACCCTACACTACACAAACACTACAACACAACCCTAAACCCTAAAACACTACCCCCAGCATGACCCTACACTACGCAAACACTACAACACAACCCTAAACCCTAAAACACTACCCCCAGCATGACCCTACACTACGCAAACACTACAACACTACCCTAAACCCTAAAACACTACCCCCAGCATGACCCTACACTACGCAAACACTACAACACTACCCAAAACCCTAAAACACTACACCCCAGCATGACCCTACACTACACAAACACTACAACACTACCCTAAACCCTAAAACACTACCCCCAGCATGACCCTACACTACGCAAACACTACAACACTACCCTAAACCCTAAAACACTACCCCCAGCATGACCCTACACTACGCAAACACTACAACACTACCCTAAACCCTAAAACACTACCCCCAGCATGACCCTACACTACGCAAACACTACAACACTACCCTAAACCCTAAAACACTACCCCCAGCATGACCCTACACTACGCAAACACTACAACACTACCCAAAACCCTAAAACACTACCCCCAGCATGACCCTACACTACGCAAACACTACAACACTACCCAAAACCCTAAAACACTACCCCCCAGCATGACCCTACACTACGCAAACACTACAACACTACCCAAAACCCTAAAACACTACCCCCAGCATGACCCTACACTACGCAAACACTACAACACTACCCAAAACCCTAAAACACTACCCCCAGCATGACCCTACACTACGCAAACACTACAACACTACCCAAAACCCTAAAACACTACACCCCAGCATGACCCTACACTACGCAAACACTACAACACTACCCAAAACCCTAAAACACTACCCCCAGCATGACCCTACACTATGCAAACACTACAACACTACCCAAAACCCTAAAACACTACCCCCAGCATGACCCTACACTACGCAAACTACCCTAAACCCTAAAATACTACACCCCAGCATGACCCTACACTACGCAAACACTACAACACTACCCAAAACCCTAAAACACTACCCCCAGCATGACCCTACACTACGCAAACACTACAACACTATCCTAAACCCTAAAACACTACGCCCAGCATGACCCTACACTACGCAAACACTACAACACTACCCTAAACCCTTAAACACTAGCCCCAGCATGACCCTACACTATGCAAACACTACAACACAACCCTAAACCCTAAAACACTACCCCCAGCATGACCCTACACTACGCAAACACTACAACACTACCCTAAACCCTAAAACACTACCCCCAGCATGACCCTACACTACGCAAACACTACAACATAACCCTAAACCCTTAAACACTACCCCCAGCATGACCCTACACTAAACAACCACCACAACTCTACACTACACTAACACAACACTACACTACACAACACTACACTACACTACACAATCACTAACCCACGAAAAAATTAACACAAACCCACTTACCTCTCTCGTCATCGTGGTTTTCACAACGCAAATGCATTTACCATACATGCCTTTAAAACGTAATTCTTTGTAAAGGCATGCGCGATAAATGCAGATGCGTTTTGAAAAAATGCGGGATAATGGTATGCGAGGTCAATGACCTTGCGGGATAATGGTATGCGGACTGAAAGTCTGCGGGATATAAAATGCGGGAAAATGGCTGCAAACCATGATTAGCAGCAGACTTCCCTGGTGAGCACTAGCTTTACTACAGTGATCTAATGAGCAACTAGAGTGCTAACATTCAGAATTTATGGCAAATGTGTGACACATCTGAATGCCTTCTTGATAGAACCAAAGTAAACAAGCATTGAAAATGCAATAGATCTCGCCCTCGTTTAAGTTAAAGCCATTCTGTTTGTAATGAGGTGGCTTTTTAGCTTTGCTTTTATTAGTGTTTTTAAAACTTTCATGTAAATAACATGCATATGTATGCATATATGTATATGTGTGCATGCATTTATATTTATATAGATATGCAGATTATATATGTTTATATATGTATATTACCTACTGGCGATAGCCAGTGGGTATATATAGTTAGGATTTTTTCTCTATGGGATTTCTGAAAATTCTATGTCTAATAACTTTGGCGTTTGTGGACGGAATTGGCTGAAATTTTCAGGAAAATGGCACATTTTGTTTCTGACAGCCCCTGAAAATTTGGGGGGGTTTCGTCAAGGGGGGGCCGAGAAAAAAGGGGGGTCCCAAAACGCGTTTTTCCCATTCATTTTTCCATAGGGCGGTTGGACTCACTTTTAGCTCGAACGGCTGAATAGATTTACATGAAACTTGGCAAAATTGTAGATATGGTTTGCCCGACGTGCCTTTGCTATGTCTCAATATATGTGCTCCAGTGGATTTTGAGAAATTAACGTTTAAAAAAATATATATATCTGTGACAGCGCTCCGGTTAGCGCCCCGGTTCGCGTACCTGACGCGTAACGGAACTAAGCGAAGCTGATTGGCTCTCCGGTGTCTGTCAACATTCTAAACAGTCCGGAGCGGCCGCCATCTTGTCTCTCGGTACGATCGAGAGACAAGATGTGGTGAAAAACGAAGGGGGAAATGAAGGAAAGGGGGCAAGGTAGACCACTCCTGACCCCCTAGGATTGATGAGGGGTATATTAAAGTGCCCCGCGGGGCAAAAAATATTTTTTTTTTTTTTGCGATTTTACGCCGTAGAGGCGCGTCCCGGTACGCGAACCGGGCAGCTCACCGGGCAGCTCACCGGGCAGCCAACCGGGCAGCTAACCGGCAGCGTAGCTGTCAACATTGTAAACAGTCCGGAGCGGCCGCCATCTTGTCTCTCGGTAGGTTCGAGAGACAAGATGTGGTGAAAAAAGAAGGGGGAAATGAAGGAAAGGGGGCAAGGTAAACCCCTCCTGACCCCCTAGGATTGATGAGGGGGATATTAAAGTCCCCCGCGATTTTTCGCGGTAGAGGCGCTTCCCGGTACGCGAACCGGGCAGCTAACCGGCAGCGTAACGGGAGTCCGCCATCTTGTGTTTTTGGAGCGTCCGGTTCGCGTACCGGGTAGCGTCCCGGTAAGCATAACAAGGGGAAAACCAAGAGAAACAGTAAAAAAAAAATTAAGGGAATAGATTTCCAGCAAACTTGCCAAAATTGTAGGGACTGTTTGTTTGATGTGCCTTTGCAAGGCCTCAAGATATGTGCACGTGTGGATTTTGTCTAATTAAGGTTAAAAAAAATATATATATCTGTAAGCGTGCTCCGGCACGCTTACGTTACGGGTTTTGTTTGCGCTGCAGAGCCGATACGTCACGGTTATGCGACGCGTCATGAGGCGTCTCACGTGGCTACGTGATACGTCACGTAATAAAGAATATATTTTACAGCTATAGATATTAGCTTTTAAAAAACCAATGAAATTCACTGAAAAAACCATAGGTTATAGACCATATATAGTAGGAATTTGAATTTACAAAACCTTGAAAATTCACTGAAAAAACCATAGGTTAGAGACCATATATAGTTAGCTGGACATTTTATTGACATAAAAGCAATGAAATTCCATATATAGTTAGTTGCACTAACTATATATCGCGCACCCGCAATCCACTGCTGATGATGTCACATATTACATCATTCATGACATGGTCAGTGACATCACTGATGATATCACTGATGACATCTCAAATGATATCACTGATGACATCACTGATGACATCTCAAATGACATCACTGATGACATCATGACACACCAATACCAGTTACTACATACGCACTCACTGATTCCTACGTCTACACACACATTCACTCATTCACCCATACAATCACTCATACATACAGTCACTCATTATTACAACACTATCATATGCACTCATACACCTATGCAGACACTCACACACTGCCACTCATCCATGGAGTTACTCACACACCTAGTCAGTCCTGTAAAGAATCAATCACACTTCCATTTCCTCATCTATACAGTTAAACACAGAACACCATACTTCAGTGACATCACTGATGACATCTCAAATGACATCACTGATGACATCTCAAATGACATCACTGATGACATCATGACACACCAATACCAGTTACTACATACGCACTCACTGATTCCTACGTCTACACACACATTCACTCATTCACCCATACAATCACTCATACATACAGTCACTCATTATTACAACACTATCATATGCACTCATACACCTAGTCAGTCCTGTGAAGAATCAATCACACTTCGATTTCCTCATCTATACAGTTAAACACAGAACACCATACTTTTCACACATATACTAACACATACTTACTCTCTTATACAATCACTGATACAAGTACACATTGATATGCACAGAGTCACACACCTCCCAGCCAGCCACACACACACTCAGTCTTCCATACATCCACTCATTCTTCAATATGTAAAACATATTTAAACTTTACAAAAACACACAGACACTAGATGATGTCATCAGTGATGTCATTTGAGATGTCATCAGTGATGTCATCAGTGATGTCATTTGAGATGTCATCAGTGATGTCATCAGTGATGTCACTGACCATGTCATGAATGATGTAATATGTGACATCATCAGCAGTGGATTGCGGGTGCGCGATATATAGTTAGTGCAACTAACTATATATGGAATTTCATTGCTTTTATGTCAATAAAATGTCCAGCTAACTATATATGGTCTCTAACCTATGGTTTTTTCAGTGAATTTTCAAGGTTTTGTAAATTCAAATTCCTAACTATATATGGTCTATAACCTATGGTTTTTTCAGTGAATATATATATATATATATATATATATATATTATATATACATATATATATATATATATATTACGCTCCATGGGGTTGTCCAAGTAGCGGGTAGCACCCGAGCCTGCGTGCGCCTTCCCCAAAGCGTTAGTTGGTATGGGCAGTTGCGTGTTTGAAATAGGCCCGACGCGTTTCGGAAATTTATTTTCCTCATCAGGGGCCAGCAGTAAAGTGCATGACGTCTACCATCTCCCTGTATGAAAACACATATTGTGCTTGTGGGAGATGTAGTCCATATATCCTGGATGGATGCACTCTCAAATTACTGCTCGTTCCAAGGCTCTACCATGAGCCCCAAACATCACTCCTGTCCTCATCCATCACGCAGCTCCACATACGAGACTCCTTGGATAGCGAGTCTCGTGACCCCCGTTTCTTCGGGGTGGTACAACCCAGCGGCAGGACCGCCGCTAATGTATTACGCTCCATGGGGTTGTCCAAGTAGCGGGTAGCACCCGAGCCTGCGTGCGCCTTCCCCAAAGCGTTAGTTGGTATGGGCAGTTGCGTGTTTGAAATAGGCCCGACGCGTTTCGGAAATTTATTTTCCTCATCAGGGGCCAGCAGTAAAGTGCATGACGTCTACCATCTCCCTGTATGAAAACACATATTGTGCTTGTGGGAGATGTAGTCCATATATCCTGGATGGATGCACTCTCAAATTACTGCTCGTTCCAAGGCTCTACCATGAGCCCCAAACATCACTCCTGTCCTCATCCATCACGCAGCTCAACATACGAGACTCCTTGGATAGCGAGTCTCGTGACCCCCGTTTCTTCGGGGTGGTGCAACCCAGCGGCAGGACCGCCGCTAATCAATTACGCTCCATGGGGTTGTCCAAGTAGCGGGTAGCACCCGAGCCTGCGTGCGCCTTCCCCAAAGCGTTAGTTGGTATGGGCAGTTGCGTGTTTGAAATAGGCCCGACGCGTTTCGGAAATTTATTTTCCTCATCAGGGGCCAGCAGTAAAGTGCATGACGTCTACCATCTCCCTGTATGAAAACACATATTGTGCTTGTGGGAGATGTAGTCCATATATCCTGGATGGATGCACTCTCAAATTACTGCTCGTTCCAAGGCTCTACCATGAGCCCCAAACATCACTCCTGTCCTCATCCATCACGCAGCTCCACATACGAGACTCCTTGGATAGCGAGTCTCGTGACCCCCGTTTCTTCGGGGTGGTTCAACCCAGCGGCAGGACCGCCGCTAATGTATTACGCTCCATGGGGTTGTCCAAGTAGCGGGTAGCACCCGAGCCTGCGTGCGCCTTCCCCAAAGCGTTAGTTGGTATGGGCAGTTGCGTGTTTGAAATAGGCCCGACGCGTTTCGGAAATTTATTTTCCTCATCAGGGGCCAGCAGTAAAGTGCATGACGTCTACCATCTCCCTGTATGAAAACACATATTGTGCTTGTGGGAGATGTAGTCCATATATCCTGGATGGATGCACTCTCAAATTACTGCTCGTTCCAAGGCTCTACCATGAGCCCCAAACATCACTCCTGTCCTCATCCATCACGCAGCTCAACATACGAGACTCCTTGGATAGCGAGTCTCATGACCCCCGTTTCTTCGGGGTGGTGCAACCCAGCGGCAGGACCGCCGCTAATCAATTACGCTCCATGGGGTTGTCCAAGTAGCGGGTAGCACCCGAGCCTGCGTGCGCCTTCCCCAAAGCGTTAGTTGGTATGGGCAGTTGCGTGTTTGAAATAGGCCCGACGCGTTTCGGAAATTTATTTTCCTCATCAGGGGCCAGCAGTAAAGTGCATGACGTCTACCATCTCCCTGTATGAAAACACATATTGTGCTTGTGGGAGATGTAGTCCATATATCCTGGATGGATGCACTCTCAAATTACTGCTCGTTCCAAGGCTCTACCATGAGCCCCAAACATCACTCCTGTCCTCATCCATCACGCAGCTCCACATACGAGACTCCTTGGATAGCGAGTCTCGTGACCCCCGTTTCTTCGGGGTGGTGCAACCCAGCGGCAGGACCGCCGCTAATGTATTACGCTCCATGGGGTTGTCCAAGTAGCGGGTAGCACCCGAGCCTGCGTGCGCCTTCCCCAAAGCGTTAGTTGGTATGGGCAGTTGCGTGTTTGAAATAGGCCTGACGCGTTTCAGAAATTTATTTTCCTCATCAGGGGCCAGCAGTAAAGTGCATGACGTCTACCATCTCCCTGTATGAAAACACATATTGTGCTTGTGGGAGATGTAGTCCATATATCCTGGATGGAGGCACTCTCAAATTACTGCTCGTTCCAAGGCTCTACCATGAGCCCCAAACATCACTCCTGTCCTCATCCATCACGCAGCTCCACATACGAGACTCCTTGGATAGCGAGTCTCGTGACCCCCGTTTCTTCGGGGTGGTGCAACCCAGTGGCAGGACCGCCGCTAATGTATTACGCTCCATGGGGTTGTCCAAGTAGCGGGTAGCACCCGAGCCTGCGTGCGCCTTCCCCAAAGCGTTAGTTGGTATGGGCAGTTGCGTGTTTGAAATAGGCCCGACGCGTTTCGGAAATTTATTTTCCTCATCAGGGGCCAGCAGTAAAGTGCATGACGTCTACCATCTCCCTGTATGAAAACACATATTGTGCTTGTGGGAGATGTAGTCCATATATCCTGGATGGATGCACTCTCAAATTACTGCTCGTTCCAAGGCTCTACCATGAGCCCCAAACATCACTCCTGTCCTCATCCATCACGCAGCTCCACATACGAGACTCCTTGGATAGCGAGTCTCGTGACCCCCGTTTCTTCGGGGTGGTGCAACCCAGCGGCAGGACCGCCGCTAATGTATTACGCTCCATGGGGTTGTCCAAGTAGCGGGTAGCACCCGAGCCTGCGTGCGCCTTCCCCAAAGCGTTAGTTGGTATGGGCAGTTGCGTGTTTGAAATAGGCCCGACGCGTTTCGGAAATTTATTTTCCTCATCAGGGGCCAGCAGTAAAGTGCATGACGTCTACCATCTCCCACAAGCACAATATGTGTTTTCATACAGGGAGATGGTAGACGTCATGCACTTTACTGCTGGCCCCTGATGAGGAAAATAAATTTCCGAAACGCGTCGGGCCTATTTCAAACACGCAACTGCCCATACCAACTAACGCTTTGGGGAAGGCGCACGCAGGCTCGGGTGCTACCCGCTACTTGGACAACCCCATGGAGCGTAATACATTAGCGGCGGTCCTGCCGCTGGGTTGCACCACCCCGAAGAAACGAGGGCCACGAGACTCGCTATCCAAGGAGTCTCGTATGTGGAGCTGCGTGATGGATGAGGACAGGAGTGATGTTTGGGGCTCATGGTAGAGCCTTGGAACGAGCAGTAATTTGAGAGTGCATCCATCCAGGATATATGGACTACATCTCCCACAAGCACAATATGTGTTTTCATACAGGGAGATGGTAGACGTCATGCACTTTACTGCTGGCCCCTGATGAGGAAAATAAATTTCCGAAACGCGTCGGGCCTATTTCAAACACGCAACTGCCCATACCAACTAACGCTTTGGGGAAGGCGCACGCAGGCTCGGGTGCTACCCGCTACTTGGACAACCCCATGGAGCGTAATACATTAGCGGCGGTCCTGCCGCTGGGTTGCACCACCCCGAAGAAACGGGGGCCACGAGACTCGCTTTCCAAGGAGTCTCGTATGTGGAGCTGCGTGATGGATGAGGACAGGAGTGATGTTTGGGGCTCATGGTAGAGCCTTGGAACGAGCAGTAATTTGAGAGTGCATCCATCCAGGATATATGGACTACATCTCCCACAAGCACAATATGTGTTTTCATACAGGGAGATGGTAGACGTCATGCACTTTACTGCTGGCCCCTGATGAGGAAAATAAATTTCCGAAACGCGTCGGGCCTATTTCAAACACGCAACTGCCCATACCAACTAACGCTTTGGGGAAGGCGCACGCAGGCTCGGGTGCTACCCGCTACTTGGACAACCCCATGGAGCGTAATACATTAGCGGCGGTCCTGCCGCTGGGTTGCATCACCCCGAAGAAACGGGGGCCACGAGACTCGCTATCCAAGGAGTCTCGTATGTGGAGCTGCGTGATGGATGAGGACAGGAGTGATGTTTGGGGCTCATGGTAGAGCCTTGGAACGAGCAGTAATTTGAGAGTGCATCCATCCAGGATATATGGACTACATCTCCCACAAGCACAATATGTGTTTTCATACAGGGAGATGGTAGACGTCATGCACTTTACTGCTGGCCCCTGATGAGGAAAATAAATTTCCAAAACGCATCGGGCCTATTTCAAACACGCAACTGCCCATACCAACTAACGCTTTGGGGAAGGCGCACGCAGGCTCGGGTGCTACCCGCTACTTGGACAACCCCATGGAGCGTAATATATATATATATATATATATATATATATATATATATATATATATATATATCCACCAAAAGAGTTGCCCCTGTGAGGTTGACCCATTGGAAACTATCGCCTCAAAAATTACGAAGGCAGATGGTAGAACTTTTGTTTATTAACTTTTTCGACGCTATTGACGGAACCGTTCCGTCACGCCCCTCGGGTGGGCTGTGCTCATGACGGAACGGTTCCGTCACGACCCGCTCGCTGCGCCTGCGGGGTGCTGATTTCGAGCCTGCGCGTTGCGTTTCATTAGGCGAGCGGGGCCGTGACGGAACCGTTCCGTCACAACCACAGCTCACCCGCGAGCCATGACGGAACGGTTCTGTCACCCGCGCAGGTGATCCGCGCGCCACCCGCGACCGTTAGCGCTGCGGCGGAATAGCCGCCGCAGTGAAGGTGTTAAACAGCTCAACCCATTTCAGGATCACTCTCTTGTTCACAAGCCACATAGGAAATGACACAGAGAGCAACTCGATGTAGAGCACCTGCATAAATTTAAGGTCCCACACTTATGAGCGTGTCTTCCTGCCGAACATGCATCTGGTATTTGCAGTCTCTCACCACAATACTTCCCATGTGGGTGTTGTTGTGTGCCAAAAAAATACATGCCTTATTCCCCAAGTGGGCACAAACGGAACGCCAAGTCTGTCATTATAATTTCACCATTCAGTGCAGTTTCCATTCCTGTGGCCCAGTGCCGAGTTCTCCCGGCGCTGCAGGTCCGCTCCAGGCGGCGGGTCAAACCTCGCGGCGTAGGCTAGCCGCTACAATCCACCAAAAGAGTTGCCCCTGTGAGGTTGATCCATTAGAAACTATCGCCTCAAAAATGACGAAGGCAGATTGTAGGAACTCTGCTTTTGTTCATTAAAAGGCTCAACGCGTTTCAGGATCACTCCCTTGTTCACGAGCCATACAGCAAATGGCACAGACAGCAACTCAATGTAGAGCACCTGCATACATTTAAGGTCCCACCCTTATGGGCGTGTCTTCCTGCCGAAGAGGCATCTGGTATTTGCAGTCTCTCACCATGATACTTTCCATGTGGGTGTTGTTGTGTGCCATAAAATACATGCCTTATTCCCCAAGTGGGCACAAACGGAACGCCAAGTCTGTCATTATAATTTCACCATTCAGTGCAGTTTCCGTTCCTGTGGCCCAGTGCCGGGTTCTCCCGGCGCTGCAGGTCCGATCCAGGCGGTGGGCCAAACCTCGCGGCATAGGCTAGCTGCTAAAATCAACCAAAAGAGTTGCCCCTGTGAGGTTGACCCATTGGAAACTATCGCCTCAAAAATGACGAAGGCAGATTGTAGGAACTCCGCTTTTGTTTATTAAAAGGCTCAACGTGTTTCAGGATCACTCCCTTGTTCACGAGCCACAGAGCAAATGGCACAGACAGCAACTCGATGTAGAGCACCTGCATACATTTAAGGTCCCACCCTTATGAGCGTGTCTTCCTGCCGAAGAGGCATCTGGTATTTGCAGTCTCTCACCATGATACTTCCCATGTGGGTGTTGTTGAGTGCCAAAATCTGATGAACAACGGCGACTCATTTGAGAAAAAAGTAAGGCACTTCAACTACAATGAGGCCACGGTGTGGCCACGCCCAGGAGGGTGGGAACTGTGATGAGTTTAAATCCCTTGAAACCGCCAATGTTTGTTAGTATGAAGAAAGCCCATAGCCCATGAGGAAGTGCTGTTCAGCACAATACGCGTCGGGCTGGACTTTATGATTTTGGTGTGAAGTTTTGTGACCTGTACCTATGCTGCTACCTTCATCTCAATAAAAAGCGGAAGATTGACAAACCTGTGTAGGCCTCTCCTTTGTTGGCAACATTTTTGGTGGATGTGTAGCAGTCGTGCCTGGCCACGAAGAGAGCACAGCTGCTTGGTGAAGCAGTCCGTTGTGGCGGAAAATATGCTACAACATAAGGAGCGGGTAGCCCGTGATGATGGGTACTATTGTGCGGTGTGCGGCAGGACTGAGACAGAACCCACCCACTGGGGATTAATTTTTTAATCTGATGAACAACGGCGACTCACTAGAGAAAAAAGTAAGACACTTCAACTATCATGAGGCCACGGTGTGGCCACGCCCAGGAGGGCGGGAACTTGATGAATTTAAATGCCTTGAAACCGCCAATGTTTGTTAGTGTGAAGCAAGCCCTTAGCCCATGAGGAAGTGCTTTTCAGCACGAAACGCGTCGGGCTGGACTTTATGATTTTGGTGTGAAGCTTCGTGACCTATACCTACGCTGCTACCTTCATCTCAATAAAAAGCGACAGATCGACAAACCCGTGTGGGCCTCTTCTTTTTAGGCAACATATATATATATATATATATATATATTCACTGAAAAAACCATAGGTTTCACACCAGTTATAGTTAGCTGGAAGTTTTACTCGCATAAAACCATTGAAATTCCCACGTTATAGATAGTTGGACTCACTATAACTTGCGTGTGCAATGCACTGCTGATGATGTCACATATTACGTCACTCATGACATGGTCAGTGACATCACTCATGACATCACTGATGACACCATCCAGTGAATGTGTGTCTTTCGGAAAAATAAATATTAGTGAGTAATGTTTAAATATTTAAATATATGTATTAATGTTTCACTTTGTGTATAAGTGGCTACATGGGTTGGTGAGTAGCTACATGTGTAGGTATATGGGTTATTAGATGTTTTTTTTAATATCAATATGAGTGTCTATATGTTTGGCGGGGGTGTTACTTAGCACATAGATGCATGAATGACTGACTCTCTCTTTGTATGTGTTTTGAATACAACCTATGTGCAGGACTGTATGGGTGGATGAGTGTGTATATGTGTATGTTAGTGAGTGAATGACTGTCTCACTAGTGTCTTTATCAGTAACTACATATGTTTTAATCTAGTATATGTGAATATTGATGTATATAAGTGAGTATATGTGAGAGTGAGGGATTGTAAGAGTTCCTGTTTAAATAAGTATGTGTTTCTATAAGTGATTGTTTAAGAGAGTAAGTATGTGTAAGTTTCCTTAGAAGTAAAGTGGTAGTGTGTGTATAGCTGTATATGCAAATAAATGGATGTTTAATAGTTTATTTGCATGTGTGAGTATGTGTGAGAGTATCTTTTAGATGACTGTCGTTGTGTAACAGGATATATAAGTGTATCACTATATATGATGAGTGAGTATATGTATGAGTGACTACATAGAACTGTTGGTGGATGAGTGGATGTGTATATAGATGGTGGAATTACTGAATTGGTTGTTGTAACTGATATGGGTATCTCCATGTTTTTTAAAAATGTTAGTTTCTATTTTTGAATATGTGTTTCAAGGGTTACATTACAGTGAAAGGAGGTCTGTCACTTTGTCACAAGGATGGTGTCATCAGTGTTGTCATGACTGATGTCACTGACCATGTCATGAGTGATGTAATATGTGACGTCATCAGCAGTGCATTGCACGCGCAAGTTATAGTGAGTCCAACTAACTATAACGTGGGAATTTCAATGGTTTTATGCGAGTAAAACTTCCAGCTAACTATAACTGGTGTGAAACCTATGGTTTTTTCAGTGAATTTAATAGGTTTTTTAAATGCTAATTCCTAACTATAACTGGTGTGAAACCTATGTTTTTTTCAGTGAATTTTTATAGGTTTTTTAAATGCTAATTCCTAACTATAACTGGTGTGAAACCTATGGTTTTTTCAGTGAATTTAATGGTTTTTTAATAGCAAATCTCTATAGGTATAAAAAGTAAAAAAATGTATGATGAATTTTATATTGTATAATTATGTAATATTTTTATTTATTTATTTATTTATAAATGTTTTGCCCCGGAGCGCTCCTGGGGCGCGTACCGGTGAACGCACCGGTAAGTGCAATGTTGCGGCGTGCCCCGGGGCGCGTACCAGTGAGCGTCCCGTTAGAGCTATTCTCGCGAACGAAAACAACATCGTGACATTTCGCGTAAACGCGTGATGCGCCATATGACGCACTGCGTAAGCGCACCCGGAATCACGCGAGCGCATACGATCGCGCAACGTCCTGACGTGCTTACGCTACGCACCCCCGGGCGTGCCCCGGGGCGCGTAGCGTAAGCGCGTCGGGTCATGTGATCTGAAAATAACACTTTTCATTGGTGCAGATCAGTTTTGGTTTCCAAATGATGAAAGCCTGGATCATGTGACTTGAAAATAACACTTTTCATTGGTCCAGAACAGTTTTGTTTTCCAAATGATGAAAGCCCCCACCTTTTTTCCTTATTCTGACTTTGTCCTTTGACTGAGGAAGACCTGTTTGGAGTTCTATCTCTACTCTTTACTAGTATAAAATGGCTACAGTAGCAGCAGCAGCTGGAGCATCTGCCCCACCACCACCACCATCAAAAAGACCACGAGAAGATTACATTGGTGGTCAAGAGGAAGAGGAGGAGGATGATGAAGAGGAGGAACAGACAAGGCAGTTCCTGCGTGAAGATAAACAGCCCTACAAACCAAAAGAGCACTTTATATGGGAGTTCTACAAAATCCCAAGGGTTTTTTAAAAAAAGTCAACGCTGCAAAGGTGACTTGTTTGATTTGTGGTGCTGAGCTGTCCAGGGGGAACCCTAACAAAAAATATTCCTTCGGGAATCATACCATGATTCACCACATGATGCGCTTGCATCCAAACAATTATTCTAATGCAGAGTTAAGGGACCTCTGCAGTAAGCTACCCCCATCAACATCTAGACCCTCAACATCCAAACAACCCACTCCATCGGGTCCGGGGACAAGAGACACATTGGCTACTATCAACCTAAGTTTGCCGATTACAAAATCGTGTGTAAATATTGTAACAAGACACTTTGCTATGGTGAGCAAAATATCGAACTTATCATGGTTGCTGGTGATAACCATAAGTGTCCGAGAAAACCCTAATTTTTCCTCTTTTTTTTTTGCTCCAGTTGAGCCATTTACAATTCCCTGTTTTTTGTTTCTCCCCATAATAAATACAAAAAAAATATAAAAGTGTTCAGAAAAGCCAAAAAAAGTACAAACTGTTCAAAAAAACATAAAGAAATATAAAATAACAAAAAGAAGAAAAAAACAGTTCTTTTTAGAACTACCTTTACTTTATAAAAATAAACCTATATTTTTAAAGAATCTTTGTCAATTTATTTTCCTTAGGGTACGCGCACCGGGGCGCGTACCCAAAAAAAAGAAAAAAAATTAATGAAGGAGTTAGCATGAGGGAAGAACACAAAGAGAGTAATGTAAAGAGAAAGAGAGCTAGAGGGAGAAACACAGAGGGATTGTTTATTACATAGTAAAAAACAGAGAAGGTGTAATAGGGTGAAAGTGAGAAATGGAAAATGAATAAGGGAGCGAAAGAAGGGAAGAGAGAGGAAGAACACAAAAGTAGAGATAGTGAGAGAATGTGAGTGGGTGTTAAAAGAAAAAGAAAGGACAGTAAAAAATGGGGAATGAAGGGGAGTGACGGAACCGGGATAAATGAACAACGGTGAGAGAGGGTGAGAAAAGAGCAGTGAGTGTAAGTAAAGAAGGGTGAAAGAGGGTGAACAATTGAAATAGGATAAGACATGGGGAGTGATAAAGAGAAAGGACAGAGCGAGTAAAGGAAACAGTTCCTGAATGGGTCTGAGTGAAACAGCAAAGAAAGGTAAGTAATGCAGTATGTGTGACTTATAGGGAGTCAGTGGGTGTAGGTCGGGGTGTGGGTGTGTAAGGTGTATCTATGGGTGTGGGTGTGTGGGGTGTTTCGGTGTGGGTGGAGGTGAGGGTGTGTGAGATATGTGTGAGGGGTGTATGGGTGTGGGGGGTATGTGTGTGGGATGTATGTGTGTGTATGGAATGTGTGTGTGTGTGTGAGGAGTGTGTGTGGGGGGGTGTGTGTGTGTATGAGGTGTGTGTATGGTGTGTGTGTGGGGTGTATGTCAGAGGTGTGTCTATGTGTTGGGAGGGGGATGAGGTGTGTGTGTAGGAGTGAAGTAAATAATTAAGAAAAACAGAATGAGTGAAGAAGCAAAGGGAGGGAACAGAGGGTAAGTCAAGTAAAGAATAGGGACTGAAAGAAGTTGAATATGAGAGGGGAAATAGGGAAAGGGGAGTAAACATGGAGAATAAGAATAAGTGAGGGAAGCAGAGTAAAGAAACAGGAGTGAGGTTGGTAGAGAAAATATTAGTGAGCTTAAAGCAAAGGGTGATGACAAACTACATTTTTTTTGTCACACTTACCATATAATAAATATAACTTTAATTACATTTTTTACTACACTTTGTATCTGTGAAAGAGAGAAGTAAAAATAAGTTATAATTAGTAAAATATGTATTTTAAATTAAAAGATACAAATGAAGAGGTTAAAAATCATAACAGTGTATTTAGAAATAAAGTAAGAGTGAAGGACATAGAAAGGGAAATAAAGTAAGGTAGAAGGACAAAAAGAGAGAAAAAGAAATAGAAGGAGAGCAAATTACTAAGAGTAAGGCATATAGATTCACTGACAGAGAGGAAGAGAAGAACAGAGAAATGAACTGAAGGTAAGAAAGATACTAAAACAATGTGAGCAAAACTAAGTCAGGAAACAGTAGTAAGTAAAAAGATAATGACAGAGACGGAAAAGAGTCTAATTAAGGATACATTTAGAAGAATGAGGAATAGAAGATAACTGAGAGTAAGTGAAAAACAGTCATAGAGTGAAGGATGAAGTGAGACAGGATAATATACAATGATTGAGGGAAATGGAGTGAGGAAGTTAGTAGACAGACACACTAAGAGAAAAACTGAGTGAGGTGGAGTACAATGAGTAAGTAAAGGAAATGAGTAAGGGAGCAAAAAAAGGAAACAGAGGACAAGACGACTAAAACAGTGGTACTGAGAGAAAATAATTTAGTGATGAAAGTAAAGAGAAGGACATTGAAAGAAAGGAAATGAGGGATAGTAATCGAACCAGACTAAAAGAAATGGGATGAAGAACGATGAGAGAGGAGCAGTGAAGTTGTTATAAAATAAATGATAGAAGGTAGATAAA
Organism: Lissotriton helveticus; assembly: GCF_964261635.1. Lineage (NCBI taxonomy): Eukaryota > Metazoa > Chordata > Amphibia > Caudata > Salamandridae > Lissotriton > Lissotriton helveticus. The sequence goes on from NC_136063.1 coordinate 998,123,768, forward strand.
CACAAGTGAACATAACACAAGGAGAGTGAGGCACTGAGGACATAGAGGTAGTGAACGAAAAACAGAGAGAAGAGGTCAAAAGAAAGGAGCAAACAAAGATAAGCGAGGGAGAGTGGGTGATTTATAGTGATACAGTGCGACAATACTGCTGAGTGAGTAAAGAGGAATTACTAAAGGAGCAAAGGATGAAAATACGGAAAAGGGAAGTAAAGCAGAGAGACTGAAAGCTGAAAAGTTATGCAAGGGAGAGAGGGGATGCAGACAGTAGAAATGAGAATGAGGGGTTGTGAAAGAAGTTGAGTAAAGGAACGGGGGTTACAGAGAGTGAGAGAAAGATATTATAAGTGAGTAAAAAGAGCTGAAATAGGATAGAAAAAGAAAAGTGAGTGTCAGAAAATGGGAATACAATTTAATTTACACAATCCAAAGTATAGAATAACTTGTACAACATGTTACATAGTTTATTTTTGCTGTTCTCAGAATATATTGAATTTCACTTAAAACAGTGAGTTCAAATTACTCATCATATGACAGCGGGGAAAAAACACAATCTAAAAGATTGTGTTTTTAAAAAAAACTTAGATACTGACAAATGACAAATATACACTAATCTTTGATTCACTTACTTTTCCTTTAGGCCAAATAGTATATCATGAAGGTCCTTTTCTCGTTGGAAAGTACTCTGCTGTTCACTAAAAAATCCATTTCATCGACTTTCTAGAAGAAAAACTCCAAGAACATCTGAAATATTTTCATTATTTTCATATACTCCTTTTTTCAGTCATGACTCTTTACTCATTCCTTCACCATTCCTTAAGGCCAAATAGTGTCAGATGTATCAGTATATTTTCAAATTACTTAAAACAAACTCTAAAATTACCGTTTTCCGACGTTCTGAAAGACTCAAACAACATTTTCACAATATTTAAATTTTCGTAATTTTATCTCTGACTCACTCATGTTCATCATTTCCTATAATACTGATATCACTTACTTTGAGATCCACTTACAGTACCTATATGACAACTCAATTTTTTATATTATCTTCATCACTTTTACTCAGAATATAATTTTAAACAGCAAACTAACCTTTATTAACTGCTCCCGTCTTCATAGTTACCTTTACTTAGTTTTTGGTTGTAAAAACACTAGATATGAATTTTTTAAGTCAAAAGGCAAACGTTGTTTTAAAGTCAAATAAGTGTCATTACAAAGGGTCCAACCATTACAACTTTTTAAATAGCATGTGTAATGCCCTGATGTTGTTGAAGGACCGTCATGATAAATAATAGCTACAGTTGCAAACGTTCTTCCGGAAATAGATAACTGAGAAGCCACAACATTTTTAATAGAAGTTGTCAATTTCGTTCCATCAGGTCTACATCGTTGGAACATTAAAATGACATAGTGACCATAACTTTGTAGAAATAATGTGGACAGCATTGCAGACTTACATTGGGTACACACCATATTGTGATCAGCTGCTTTAACGAGATTATTAAAAGGCACTGATTTGCAGTCTGGTAAACTCAAATATATAAATCTTTCAGTGTCTATTCTAGTACTACTTGATGAAGTACAGTTATCACAGTCATGCTGCCATTGATAAGAAAGGTTAAAAAGATTTTTTATATCTACTCCTTCATCTTCCAATACATCAAACATATACATTAAAAATTCCTGACAATCCTGCTGAATTATCTGTGAAAATTGATTTTGACCAGAACATATGTCTAGAAGATTTCTAATTTCTGAAACACTTTCTATTTTTGCTCATTCACTGCTACATTTCTCAAACACAGAATTCAATAAACAGCAGAATGTTTGATCCTGATTTTCAACCGCAGGACCTTTTTATGGCCCCCACATCAAACCAAGGGGGTCAGGGGGGGTGTACCCTGCCCCCTTTTGGTAATTTCCCCCTTTGTTTTTTGCCACCTCTTGTGTCTCGATCCTACCGAGACACAAGATGGCGGCCGCTGCGGACTGTTTCGAATGTTTACAGACACCCAAGAGCCAATCAGCTTTCCGTGCGCAAGTCGCGTAGCGCGCCCGGTGCGCTCCCCGGTGCGCGTACCGGGGCTCGGCTATAGATATAGATATTTTTTTTAACCAAAATTACGCAAAATCCACTGGAGCACATATCTTGAGACATAGCAAAGGCACATCGGGCTACCAGTCCTTACAATTTTGCCAAGTTTGGTGAAAATCCATTCAGCCGTTCGAGCTAAAAGTGAGTCCGACCGCCCTATGGAAATTAACATGGGGAAAACACGTTTTGGGACCCCCCTTTTATCTCGGCCCCCGCTTGACGGATCCCCCCAAACTTTCAGGGAAGGAGCTGAGAGCCGCGAGGCAAATTTGAGGAAAATTTCAAGCAGATTCCTCAACCGGGGCCAAAGTTATTCCCAATAGAATGTTGCGATTTCCCTATGGAAAACAATCCTAACTATAACTACCTACTGGCGACCGCCAGTAGGTAATATATATATATATATATATATATATATATATATATATATATATATATATATATATATATATTACCTACTGGCAGTCGCCAGTAGGTATATATAGTTAGGATTTTTTCCCTAAGGAATTTTTGAAAATTCTATGTCTAATAACTTTGGCGTTTGTGGACGGAATCGGCTGAAATTTTCAGGAAAATGGAGCATTTTGTTTCTGAGCAGCCCCTGAAAATTTGGGGGGGGGGTTCGTCAAGGGGTGGCCGAGAAAAAAGGGGGGTCCCAAAACGTGTTTTTCCCATGTTAATTTCCATAGGGCGGTTGGCCTCACTTTTAGGCCGAACGGCTGAATGGATTTGAACGAAACTTGCCAAAATTGTAGGGACTGTTAGCCCGATGTGCCTTTGCTAGGTCTCAATATATGTGCTCCAGTGGATTTTGAGAAATTAACGTTCAAAAAAAGATATATATCTGTAAGCGCGCTCCAGGCAGCGCTCCGGTTCGCGTACCTGACGCGTAACGGAACTTCGCGTAGCGAAGCTGATAGGCTCTCCGGTGTCTGTCAACATTCTAAACAGTCCGGAGCGGCCGCCATCTTGTCTCTCGGTAGGATCGAGAGACAAGAGGAGGCCAAAACAAAGGGGGAAATGACCATAAGGGGGCATAGTAGATCCTCCCTGACCCCCTAGGTTTGATGTGGAGGCTTTAAAAGGGCCCCGCAGTGCAAAAAAATAAAATAATTTTTTTTGTTTTTTTGCGTGGGGAGCGCCCGGTCCGCGAACCGGGAAGCGTTCTGGGGAGCGTACTATAAGGAAAAAAGAATGATAGACTTTTCAAATACTGTATGTTAATTGATTGTTGGTTTTGTTGATTATTTTTTAATTTCTTTATTTTTTAAGCAATTATTTATTATTGTGATTGTGTTTCAAAATTTAATTACATTTCTAACATTTTTACTGTCTGAAATGTCGTCATTTTCATTGAACATATCTTGTAATCTCTGAGTGTGTAAAATGTCCTCATTTGCAATGTAATTTATGCGGTCTTATGCCCTTGTCCAAAAATGTATGTGGGGCAAACCACACAGAAGGTGAAGACACGCATAAGCCAACACCGGAGCCGCATAAGATGTGGGACTCTCAATGCCCCACTAGTGGAACATTTTTCATCCTTGAAACACACGGCTGACGATTTGAGATGGACAGTCTTGAAATCGGTAAAATTACCACAAAGAGGCGGCAATCTGCAACAAATTCTGAATCGTGAGGAATTGAAATCTATTATACAGTTCAACACCATCCACACTGGATTGAACCGGAGTGAGGACTGGACCACTCTATTGTGAATATACGATATCGAATTAAGGAACTGTAAAGCAAAAAGACTCAGTGTTCTCATCCATTAGTTTTTTATTAGTTTTTAATGAACATATATGTGCCACAAATGTTTCACTGTTATGCATGCATTCCCGTCACCCCACCCATCACCCTTGTATCTTGCCAAGTGTTAGACTACCTCTGCAGCAGACCTTGAACTCGCTTGACTGGGTGGCTCCTTGTCTAGTATTTCCAATGCCAAGTATTCTGCGCTACCCCCTCCACCCCACTTGGTCCCCTTGTAACTTCAGACTATGGGTCCAATAGTTTCCAGCATTATAGTCCGCCTCAACTCTGGGACACTTCAAAATGGCGCCCATGTTAGCGCCCAAGAACCCCATCCACTTTTCCAGCCAGTCATGACGTGGACACCGTTCCAAGATGGCGCCCGAAGTCACTTCCACGTGACCGGACGCTACTCTATGACCAGCAAGCCCGGGAACACCAGCGGTAACCGGCATTGACACGAAGCATCCTGGCCAGACGCGAGTTCTATTCATACTCGGTAAGTGGCTCCTCCCCGGTGGCTGTAGCCTGACTCTCACTTACTCTCACGAATTGGGCGCCTTGTAAACTCCTTTCTTTACTTGCAGTGCAACATTGACGACATTGTTCGAATATTGAGTGTACAACTACTCATCTTTTACCAGTGGCCACCGAGCCCTTAAGGCACCTTTCAAGAACGATAAACAAGGTAAAAACGCCCTTCACTATGCCCGTTTAGACTCCACAGACGGTATTTTATGAAAAACAAAAACCTTTAATATAATTCATTTCAGCACGCTAAAATCGGCGCTTTCAATATTTGAGCCATCCCGCCCCAAGATTCGGTTGGAAACAAATACGTTTCAAAACGAGCTTACAATGGGTAGGTAACTTGAGAAATTCACCCGTTTGCTGTCCAGCCCCGACCACGCATATTAAAATGCATTTTTCCCACAGCCCGGCTTAAAACCACGATGGGAAATATTTAAAGCCCTCGACCAGGACCAGTATTGCATCCCTGGACACTTCCCCTAGGCGCCCCTAGCAAGGTTGACGCCTCATTCAAAACCTCTTCTAATTTAGAGGTACGTGCTGAGCTGACCAATAAGAGTTGAAAGGTCCAAAATCATAACAGAACCAGACGTGCATGTGACCCAGCTCTAACACCAGTTCACTGAGTGATGGGCATCCCACATTCACTAAACACATTGCTGCACAATCCCCACAGTCACTCGTTGTGCACAAACTCCCAACAATTTCTGCACTTGAATCACTGCGATTCCGAGTATCAGTATGAAAATAAATTGTTAAAACTAAAATGTAAAATGCGAACATGACTATATACTTCACAAATGGCACAATCACCCAGCACATGTCACAATCTGTGATTTCAGATGTATAAAGGAATTTTAAGGCATGCGTTTACTGCTCTCCTAAAAGTTCTCTAAAGATTTCTCTTTGTGCTTGTTTTGGGATCGAAACGTCGACACCTATGAGTGTACATACATGTAGCATTTCAAGATTTGAGATTGTTTGTTTCACTCCAGGCGACACTGTTACTATTTCTTTTCAATTATAAAGTGCCCTGTTTTGCTCTTTTTTCCTTGCCTGAAAACACCCCTTTCACTTTTCTCTATCTTTTCCCTTTTAAGTACGGCACCGGCTTGTGTCATACTATTTGTCTGAAAATATTGTGTTGAAACTGACATTGTTTGAAAAAATAAATTTCCTGCCCGGCTGGGCAGGAACAAGTTATCGTATAGTAGTCCATTGTGTGCTATACTGTATTGTGAAAATTTAAATAAGCTAGGAACCCTTGTTTCTATAACTCATTTTGAAGGAGGTCATCTACTGCTTGCACACATTGCAGTAGTTCTTGGTCCCAAGTTTCATCCATAAATTCTATATAATTTGGATCAATTAATTCTTGGCAGCTCTCTTGCAGGACAATTTGAAATGAAACTTTCTGTTCGCCTTCCATGTTGCCTGAAATTTGGATAAAAAAAATATATATTAGTAGAGATAGGGCACTGTTGGGATTAATTTTAGATAGGCAGTTTTTATCAGTGAATTTATCTTTGGGCAGTGTATAGTATCAGAGTGGAAGTAGGAATATAAAAAAGTGTATGTGATTTAACGTAAGTAAATTCATAATTATACAAGAGAAACCTAACTCTATCCATAACTATAACAGAGAAGTCTATCTAAATCTATAACTACTACAGAGGGATAGTATATAACTATCAGAAAAAGTTTACCATATTAACTGATAGTGCACAATATACTTCAGTTTTTAAAATAACAACTTACCTTTACAAAGAAGTTGAAGTGATTAGTGAAAATCCAATTGAAATGTACACCAGGAAGTAGTAGTCAAAATGGCTGTGTTTCCTTCTCTTCCTTTATATATATTCAGGTATATAACCAATCAAATGTCAGGTAAAAAAAGTAGAAAATGAAAGTAACATTTTCATTGGTTGTCAATTCCAACACTTCAGATGTGTTTTGTGAAGTAATTTACCTCACGGTATTTAGAGAGGTCTACAGGCTAAATGGCTAAATGGAATTTCAATCAAATTTGTGAAAATGATAGGGATTGGTATGTAGTATGAGCTAATCTATATTTGGTGAAAGTGTCTCCAGTCGTTTTTCTGTAAATTACTTTCCCACCTTTTTTGATGGAGCGCTTCCCGGGGAGCGTCCCGGTACGCGAACTGGCGAGCGCCCCGGTACGCGAACCTGAAGCGTTACGGGAGTCCACCATTTTGTGTTTCGGTCGAATTAAGATACAAGATGGAGGGCAACTAATGTTCAGAATGGGTAGAAGGGGGCACGGTAGACTTATCTTGACCCCCTAGGTTTTCTGAGGGTGGCTGAGGAGGCCCATATGTGCGGAAAAAAACATTTTTTTTAAAAATTTCGCGAGGTTAGCTTCCGGTCCGCGTACCGGGTAGCGCCCCGGGGAGCGTACTTTGTTGAAAATTAGTGAAAAAAGTTAGAGTAAAATAATAATTGTGAGTGATCAGATGTAGGGTAGCTCTGAGAAGAGCTTTTGGGTTTATGGTACATTTAGGTACTTATAAGTAGGTACCAATGCACAGTCTTAAATTCAGAATGAAAATTCTGTTGCCCTCATCTGAGAAGTGAACTCCATCTCCTCTGTAGATATCTTGCATGTAGTAACGCAAGTTATTGTTGTACACGGAGCCCATTCCATGGTCTCTCATGTAAGCTGAAACAGATTTGTTTACATGCTTCCTCGACTTCTCAATTTGTGGACAAAATTGGTTCGACCACCTCCATTTCTGTCTTTGGCATATATTTGAATATACCAAGGCAGTCTGAGGAAAAAGTGCCATTAATTGCTCAAAGGTGTCCTTTAAAAGCATTTCCAGACCTACCCCAGTCAAAGTGCCCAAGTCATTACCTCCACAGTGCACAATTAACAGGTCAGGTTTTGGCAAATGCATAAAGGTTTTCACCAATGGTATCAATTGGTGACATTTTAATCCTCTGTGGCCAAACCACTTAATTTCCACATCTTGTAAATTGAGGTTAGGTAAATTTCTGTTATCAGCATACCTCTGAGCCCAGTAGATGTAACTATGTCCAACAATCCAGACAGAAAACATGGTGAGAGAAGGTTCTGCTGCAGTCAGATGAAGTGTGGCAATGAAATGGCAGTTGAAAAAATAAGAGTTTAAAATGAAAAAAACTGTGGAGTTTCTGTGTTAATGAAGCAGTAACAGTGATTGGTGGATTTTGATTGCTGAAAACAGAAAGTTAGGGTGCATGGATGAGTTCTTTGAAAGATGTATTTTGAATGGTCAAGAAAAAATCATTAAATGAAAGATTGCACTGGATATGCAGGTGCACTGAGAGTTCAGAGTTCAATTGAAACATTGTTGTGTGAACTTGCAAACACCAGAGGTCTTCCAAGAGGTGGTTGCTATGCAAAAAAGGCAGAGAGGGCAGAGGGGGGAAGGGTTTTGATTTGAAAAAAGTGAGGGAAGAGTTTTGATTGGGTGACATGAGAGATATGTGTGAAGAATTACAGCGTTTCTGTGCTTTTGATAGCTGCAGACTCTGGAGTGCATACCTTTTGCTCTGCTAAAGACAAAGTGGTGTGTTTCTGAGACTGTTTTGAAACTCATAAAGTATTTGCTAAGGTGAGAAAAGATTCATTTAATTTAGATAGAGAATAGTGTGCTTTAAGGAGAAAATTATGAAGAAAGTTGTGTTTTTAAAATGTTGCTTTGCCTCAAGTGTTTTATAAATAGATTTTGTTTCTTTGAGAAATTGTAATTGGAGAAAATGTGAAGTATTAGTACTGACAGGGTGTTTTTGTGCATAGGAGCTGTGCAGTGTTTTCAAATTATGACTTGAAAATCGTTTTTGAGGAAAAGGAATGCTTTTAACATTTATGAGAAGGACATAATGGTGTCTGCTTCTTTATAAGGCATTGGAGTGTCTCTGATGTTATTTTTCCCATTTTAATGTAAGACCTTTCCCCGTGGTGCAAATTCCTTGTAAATATGCTCCCACCTGTGCTTGGCAAATTTAGATTTTGAATGTTTGAGTTACATAGCCATGTTAAAAGTGACCCTAAAATGCTGCAAAGGCAATCAAAAAACGCTTCCATGTGTCTTAAGGACATTTTAAGTCATTTCCCCATGTGCAGTGTTTTCAAATTATGACTTGAAAATCGTTTTTGAGGTAAAGGAATGCTTTTAACATTTATGGGAAGGACATAATGGTGTCTGCTTCTTTATAAGGCATTGAAGTGTCTCTGATGTTATTTTTCCCATTTTAATGTAAGACCTTTCCCCGTGGTGCAAATTCCTTGTAAATATGCTCCCACCTGTGTTTGGCAAATTTAGATTTTGAATGTTTGAGTTACATAGCCATGTTAAAAGTGACCCAAAAATGCTGCAAAGGCAATCAAAAAACGCTTTCATGTGTCTTAAGGACATTTTAAGTCATTTCCCCATGTGCAGTGTTTTCAAATTAAGACTTGAAAATCGTTTTTGAGGAAAAGGAATGCTTTTAACATTTATGACTAGGACATAATGGTGTCTGCTTCTTTATAAGGCATTGGAGTGTCTCTGATGTTATTTTTCCCATTTTAATGTAAGACCTTTCCCCGTGGTGCAAATTCCTTGTAAATATGCTCCCACCTGTGCTTGGCAAATTTACATTTTGATAGTTTGAGTTACATAGCCATGTTAAAAGTGACCCAAAAATGCTGCAAAGGCTTTAAAAAAACGCTTTCATGTGTCTTAAGGACATTTTAATTCATTTCCCCATGAATGTAGGTAGGCCTCACCTTAAACAAACCTCTGGATAGGCCACACCTTATCGTCATCCTGAATTAATCATTTAAAATGCTAGGGACAGATTTATGATAGGTGTATGCCTCTTTTGCGCCACTGTGCGTCACTTTTGTGATGCAGTGGCGGTGCAAAAGATTTGCTATGTGGCGCCAAAATTACAAATTGATGCATCTAGGCAGATGTGTCATGCTGTAAAAAAACCGTGCCACATGAAACCGATGCAGCAGTGATGCAAAAGATGGACCATGTTGCAAGACAGGCCTCACTTCATCTCCAACAAGATAAGAAGCTTAGGGATAGATTTATGATGACTGGTGCATCCCCAGGGATGTGCCAGTCATCCTGCGCCGCTGTTCCGCCACCCATGGTGCGCTGCATTTACAATGCGGCGCACCATGGGGCAAAAACAGCACAGATGCGTGACGCATCTGTGCCGTAAAGGTGGCGCATTGCTGGAGCTGCATCGCAAGTGCCATGCAGCTCCAGCAAGGCTTAGGGGTGCCCCATCTCCATTTAATCTGCAACCCTGAGTAGGCCTCACCTTAAACAAACCTCTGGATAGGCCACACCTTATCGTCATCCTGAATTAATCATTTAACATGTTAGGGACAGATTTATGATAGCCGTGTGCCTCTTTTGTGCCGCTGTGCGTCACTTTTGTGACGCAGCGGCGGTGCAAAAGATTTGCTATGTGGCGACATATTTAAAAATTGATGCATCTAGGCAGATGTGTCATGCTGTAAAGTCCTGTGCCACATGAAACCTGCGTCAGTTTTCATATAGGTGTTTTGTTGCAAGGTATGCATTAATTTGCAAGAAAGCCCTGTAAAACTAACACAGTGAAATTTAGAAGATTTCACTGACTCAGCTTTATAGCATTGCTGAATCAAATCATTACGCCTGTTTGAAACAGGCATAAGGAGTGATGCACCATGCAATGTGTGGCTTGCTCCTGTGCATTGCAGTAGACATGTTGCGCTTACGACGTGATTCCTGCAATGTGCTGCTTTTGCGGCACAGATGCGTGACGCATCTGTGCTGTTTTCACTCAATGGTGCTCCACATTGTAAATGCGGCACATCATGGGTGGCAGAGCAGCGGTGCACATTAACTGGTGCATCCCTGGGAATGCGTCAGTTAACATAAATCTGCCACTTTACATTTAAGTATGAGCAGGGGACACAGAGTTGGTGAGGCTTATCCAAGGTTAAGAAGAGATGAGTCCTGTTCACTGAAAACTTGGACATAGGCCTTACCTCCTCAGCATCGCTGGTCATGGCTAAATAATAGCTGCAAAATGTTACTCTTGTTAAACAATTTTACTATTATAGTCTCTGAGATTTGTGCCTTACTCTGCAACATCTCATTGTTGTTCTCTTTCTTTAAAGATAACGACAACATCAACATGAGCGACAATCAGCAATCAGTTGATAGTTGGGTAATCCTCCGAGCACTCTGTGAGTTAATGTCTTTATCGAATGTTGTCTTCAATCACCAATAATCATCCAAACTTCAATCCAGAACAAATTAAAGTGTCTTTAGAAATTCGATTTATTGAAAAGCGCAGCGCTTTTCAATAAATCGAATTTCTAAAGACACTTTAATTTGTTCTGGATTGAAGTTTGGATGATTATTGGTGATTGAAGACAACATTCGATAAAGACACAGAGTGCTCGGAGGATTACCCAACTATTGACCATTGGTTCCTTCAGAGGTCGTGGTAACCGATCTCTACTCTCCTCCTGAGCACCGACCATACTCACGACTCTTGAAACTGACTATTTACCTATACTTTGCTGTGCGCTCCTATTAACCGTTACCAAATTTTTTTGCTGTTGTAGCAATCAGTTGATCTCAACCTCATAATTGAACTCGTAATTGAAACATCAGTGGAAGTAGATCCCTTGGATGATTTAAATCCTGAGGATGAAGAAGAACATGATGAGGATGCAGATTTGTCAGAATTGTATGACATAGGGTGGGAAGCTGACGTGCTTGAGCCTATGGAACTATAAACATTTATTTTTAAAAATTTATAATAAATGAAAAGTAAAAATGTAAACCGTTTCATTTAAAAATAAAGACACCTTCAAAAACAGGTTATGTGTAGTGTCTTCAATAAAATATTAAAATATGCTCATAAAATTAGATCAGATTCACATATAAAACAGCACAGGTAAAATGAATATGAATTCCATTTCTTTTCTGCTATTTCTGTATTCTAAATTTGCCAAGCACTAAAAATGTCAAGTAGTGTGTTAAGTTTTTGATGACTGTTATTGATTTACTGTTTGGTAATAGTGGTTAATAACATTTTTTATTATATTTTACCACAGATTCAACTGCAGATCATTTCAAGATTTCAGCATGCCAACTAAAGAAAGACTTAGAAAGGCTGCAAAACGTCAAAGACAGCAGGTAAATGATATAATGCAGCAGTCCTCTAAGAAAAAAACTTGTCAAGTCACCAAGAAAGCACCGGGTAAGAGCACAAAAACATTTATAAGAAATATTTGTAGTAAAAAAAATATTACTACAGAAAATGTTTCAGTCCAGAAAAAGAGAAGCATTTTAAACGGAAAGGAAAGGCCAATCAAAAATGTTACTGCTAGAGCAAGAGATAACTCTGTGCATGATAGTAGAAGGAAACAACAGTTTAGGGACATTCGTAAACGAATGTTCCGCAACAGGATAATTGGCAATTTGTTAAAAAATATTAAGAAAGGTCAACAGAAAGTGGTTTTTTATAAGAGAAAAAAAAAAGTTGAGAAAGTTATTGATCAGGCATTTGAAATTAAACGTAAGTTATTTATTTTGATAATCAATAGAATTAGGAAGATAAACAAGGCAATTTATGATTTCAAAAGAAATAGTAGATGGAAGAGAATAGTTAATCGTAGTAATTTTTGTGAAGTTTTTTCCGGAGAATGGATGCATAGTTCAAGTTGTGAGGCATTTTTTAATGAGGAGAGTTATTTCCAGGATAATGATTTGGTGCATGCAGTTGACACCAGTGGTCGAGCTTATGAAGTGAAAGATGGTTGTCCAGTTGAAAAAGAAAAACTTGTGACAACAGAGACAGAAGAGGTGTTAGGTAATGAGGTTTTAGGAAGACGTCCTAAGGGTCCTGTGTACACCTGGAAGTGTAGTAGTATTTGCAGTGTGCGACAGGATTCCATCAATTTGCTTTGTGATTTTGTACGGACATTTAATAAGAAAAGTTTGAAGCAGAAAATGAAGTTGTTGCAAGAATTAGATCCTTGCAGAGTGAGAGAAGTGACAGGTTTGCATGGTCATTCACTGGCTTGTCTTTCCAGGAGAGTATGCCAGAGTGTTTTTCATCATTTCAGGATGCTAGCAGTGCATCATAATAAAGTGAGGAAATTAGTTAGAATGTTGTATTATGCTAAGAGTCCAGCAATTATGCTTAAACAATTATGCGCTGCTCTTTTGCATGGTTCAGAAGTAGATGTGAAGAATATTTGTGCAGAAATTGAGTTTGGTTACTTTGGAAGTAAAGAGGAGAATGTTGAAATTGACCAAGAAGAAGAGGGTAATGTGGAAGATAGTGTACAGGTTTCCAGTACAGATAATTTTCAGAGGGAAATTACGACGTTTCGGGTGAAATCAAGTGAGAGGCCTAATTTCACTTGTGTGTGTTGTCGACGCACTTATTATAAGAATCAGACTAAGTTAGTGGATTTATATGCAAAAAGTGAAAGGGAAAATAATAGTGAATGGAAGGATTTCACAACATATTTGATGGTAGAAAATTGTTTTGATTTGGGATCGGATCAACGTGTGTGTGTACTTATTGTTGTAGCAAATTAAATCAAAACCAGATGCCTGCTAGAGCAGTTCATAATAATCTGGAATTGGTTGAGATTCCTTCTGAATTGAAGGATTTAAATACTTATGAATCTATTTTGATTCAAAGTATCCATCCCTTTCAGGCTATTGTAAGAATGGAGCCAAAGACAGGGAAATTGCCTCCATCAGATTTACAGATAGGATTAAAGGGAAGAGTTGTTTATTTGCCTCTAGATTTGAAGAAAAACATTAACACAATTGGAGTAGAAAAAGTGGAAGAGGAACCTCTGGTTAAATTAGTTAATGGGGTTCCGACAAAGAATAAGAAAATATGGCAAGATTTAGTGGATGTTAGGAAAGTCAAAAAGGCAACATTGTATTTGAAAAAAAATAATAAGTACTATAAGAATGTTTATGTTGCAGAAGAGGAAGTAAGTGAGGAAGAGGATAGCGATTTATGTGCTGGTCAAATTGAGAAAGTAGAACCCTCTACTAGTGAAGAAATATATGAACATTATAGTGTTCATCCTTTGCATTCCAAGGAAGTCATGGGGAATGCTATTGAGTTGTTTCAAATGAAACAAGCCAAAGGGAGTCCCATTAGTGTTTGGGAGGAAAGTTTGGAAGCGCGGTGTTTCCCACAGCTTTTTCCAACAGGTCAGGGAGGAAGATATGATGAGCGACCTCATCAAATTCCTGCTTCTGAATACCGGACTTTGCGATTGTATGCAGGAGATGCTAGGTTTCGACAATGTATTTCCTATTTGTTTCATCTCCTGTTTGAAAGCGATCTGTCTGGACTGTCATATGCAGTGAACCACATCTTGAAAAGTGGTATACACATGCACAACATCTCGGCAAGTGACTTTATGGATAAAGTCAATGTCCAAGACAGTATTTTAGATTCTCACCTGATTAATCTCATGGCGTGTCAGCGTGGTACTAATGAGTACTGGTACCGTCGTCATGGTGATTTAAAATGTATGCTGAGGAACTTAGGAACTCCCACATGGTTCCTCACTCTGAGCTGTGCCGAGTATGGCTGGGAAGACTTACTTGAATTTCTACGAGAGGCAAATGGAAACATCGAAAACATCGAATTCAAGACACCCGGAGAACTGTGCTCTTTGGATCCAGTCAATGTATGCCGGTACTTCAATCATAGATTTGAAGCTATGATGTCTTTCATCATGAATAAGAAGAATCCACCTCTTGGAGAGGTGTTGGATTTCTTCTGGAGAAAGGAGTACCAAGCAAGAGTTGCTCCTCACATACATATGCTGTTGTGGATCAAGGATGCACCTAAATTTGGAACAGATCCAGAAGACTCAGTGATGAGTTTCATACAACAGTATTCTACGTGTGCTGTTCCAAACGCAAAGGAGAAGAAAAGCCTAAGAGAAAAAGTTCTACGTTTCCAAAGCCATCGTTGTGGAAAGTACTGTCGTCGTAAATTCCGAAACAAGGACAAGTTCTACACCAAATGTCGTTTCGGCTTTCCACGACCGGTGATTTCTAAAGGAAGAGTAAACAGTTTGATGTCTTCGCTGCGACATAATGTGATGAAGAAATCACCTAAAAACACATACAATTTGAAGAGGAACGAAGAGTCCAAGTACATCAACGACTACAACCCGGTGATTTTGTCCATGTGGAATGCTAACATGGATATACAGTTTGTGGCTGATAACTGTATGGCTGTGGCTCGGTATGTGACATCTTACATCACCAAAAAAGAGAAGACAGAATTGAAGGATATGTGGGAGGACATTTCCCATGAAAAGAGCCTCAGCAAGAAGTTGTACAGTTTCAGTCTGAAGATGTTGTCGCATCGAGAAATCGGAGCTTACGAATGTTCTGACCGGTTGTCTTCAGCAAGTCTCTATGCCAAATCCAGGAGTATCGTTTGGGCGAGTCTTGGTTTTGCTGCAACGCGTAATCGAGTTCTGAAACCTGTGCGGGAAATTGAGTATTTGGCGGAAAAGGAGCCAAACAGTACCGACATTTTGAAGACCAACATGTTGGATACATATTATCCAAATCGAAGCAGTCACCTCGAGAATGTTTGTCTGTATGAGGTTCTTCAAAATTACATATTCAAGAGGAATATCAAAGAAGATACTGAGAAAGGAGTGTATGCTGTAATTGGAAGTGAGGGATGTATGGTCAAGCAAAGAAAATGCCACTTGGTAAACCATCGAAAATTGAGTGGCGAATCTCCTGAAAAAAAGGAGTTTTTCTATTTAGCACTTTTACAACTTTTCAAGCCTTGGCGTGCAGAAGAGGAACTGCTTGGAGATTTCCTCTGTTACGAAGACTCTTTCACTGCCGCCAAGGAGACCATAGAATGTCCTGCTTTTCCCAAATATGTAGAAATGTTGAATGTGGAAATCGAGCAGGAAGCAACGATTGCAGCCGAGATTGCCAGAGACAGTTCTCAGGACAGTCAGAGTTCTGCTTCATTGAGTCAGGATCCACTAGGAGGACCTGTTATCGAAAATGAAGCTGCCACTGCTATGAATGAAGTGGAAAGAGCCATGGCACATGCTCAGGAGGATGCGGTTAACTTAGAAGAGTTGGAAAGACAACTCAACGTTGAGCAGAGGAAAATATATGACGAAGTTACCATGCAAATTGATCATGGATTAAGTCATGAGAAGAAAGAGTGCTCATGTACGTCGTTGAAGCCTGTCCGACTCTACGTGAGTGGAGAAGCGGGAACTGGAAAAAGTTTCCTTATTAAAGCAATTTCATGTTATTTGCAGGAAAGGACTGAGTCATCGCTGTCTTGTGTTGTCACCGCTCCAACTTGACTGGCAGCACATAACATTAAAGGGATTACTTTACATCGTTTACTGATGCTGCCAGTGGAGCATGACAACAAATTACAATATCACAAGCTATCTGGAGATGCTTGTTGTGAAGTTTCAAGAATCTTGAGGAAAATGAAAGTTCTTATCATTGCCGAAGTAAGCATGGTTTCCAATGTCATGCTTGCCTTTGTGCATTTGAGAATGCAAGAAGTTCTCAAAACAGAGTATGATGTGTTATTTGGTGGCAACCACATCATTGTTTTCGGAGATCTTCTGCAGCTGACACCAGTGAAAGGGCAACCTGTGTTCAAAATGCTCACGCATGAAGATACCAGGAAGTGCCTAGGGAGCATTGGCAACGTCAATATATGGTTAAACTTCAATTATGCTGAACTGCATGAAAATATGCGTCAGGCGAAGGATGAAGTTTACAAGAATATTCTACAAGATGTTAGAATTGGAAAAGTGACCGAGCATGGGAAAGAAGCTTTACATGCACGATTACTGTCAAATTTATATCCAGAACAAGATGTTGTGCCTGAGAATATTTTTCAGAAAATTACTGAGAAGAAATCTGGAATATGTTTGATGCCAACTCTTGCAGAATGTGCCATCTTCAACAACAAAATGTTGCATTTAGAAAAGCAAGAGATTGTGAAACTGGAAGCTATTGACAGAGTAGAGCATATGGGATCAACAATTATTTTGTCTGAGAATTTGAAATCAAAATTGGATTCATTAGAGAAGACTATATCTAAAACTGCAGGTTTTGAAAAGAGTCTGAATGTGTGCTTGAACTGCCGTATAATTTTAAGAAGGAATTTACATGTTGAAAGAGGTCTGGTAAATGGATCAATGGGTAATGTTGTTGATTTTGTGAAATACAGAAATAGAGATGGAATTGAATTTTTAAAAATTAAATTTGATGGCATTGAGGAAGTACAGCTAATTGGTCGTTGTTCTGCTAGATTTTTGCTTGTAAAAGACTTATATGTTCGCCGTAAGCAGTTTCCTGTTTGCTTGGCATATGCGGTGACAATCCATAAATCGCAAGGTTTAAGTGTAGACAGTGCATTGGTGAATATTGGCAGTTCTGTGTTCAAGGAGGGTATGGCATATGTGGCATTGTCAAGAGTTAGAACTTTATCGGGATTGTACTTGATTGAGTGTGATGTCACAAACATTTGTGCGGATCTAGATTGTGTTAAGGAATACAATAGGTTGAGAAGAGAGTATGCGCCACATTTGCCTCAATATCCTTTGTTTGAGAAACGTGTGGTAGGCCGCAAACGAAGAAATGTGACCAATACTGGGGAGGTTGTAGCAAAAAGACGAAAAGTCGATGAACCTGAAATTATAAGCAGAAACAAAAAGGATTCTGTTGAAGATGTTGTTGGTTTTCAATTTGAAAACACTTCTGGTGTCAACTGCTATGCTAATGTAGTGGTTAATGTTTTGTTTTCTCTAGAAAATGTAAAAGAAGAGATTGTGGTCAATTCTGATCAAAGATTATGCAGTTTGTTAAATTTTGTGTTAGAGAAATGTAGCACTGATAGAACAAAAATAGAAAGTGTGTCTGAAATTCGAAATCTGTTAGACAGATGTTCAGGCCAAACACAATTCTCTCAAAATATTCAGCAAGATTGTCAGGAGTTTTTATTGTATATGCTTGATGTATTGCATGCTGAAGGTGTAGATGTAGATCACCTGTTTGGGCTTTCTTATCAATGGCAGCATGACTGCGAGAACTGTAGGTTATCAAGTACTACTAGTGTAGACTCAGAAAGATTTATATATTTAACTTTGCCAGACAGTAAATCAGTCTCCTTTAATAAGCTAGTAAAAGCAGCTGATCACAACATGGAATGTAGCCAATGTAAATCTGAAATGATGTCAACCTTATTTATACGAACATATGGCCAGTATGTCATTTTAATGTTCCAACGATGTAGGTCTGATGGAACAAAATTGACAACTTTAATTAAAAATTTTGTGGCTTCACAGTTGTCAATATCAGGAAGGACTTTTGTAACTGCAGCAATTATATATCATGACGGTCCTTCAATAACATCAGGACATTACACAGCTTATTTAAAGTCTAGAAATGGCTGGTCATTCTGCAACGATTCTGTTTTAATTTTCAAAAAAAAATTGCCGTATGACCTTAAAAATTCTTACCTGGTGTTTTTAAAACCAAAATTTTAGGGAAAGAATCTCGGGATGTGCTCTGAGGAATTTCAAGAAGTTCTAATGGCTCCTACACGATTTGGCCTTGAGGATAAGTGTAGTACAGAGACATAACTTCTTACCATAACACTGGACGTCATGGAAAAATAAGTGCACTTTGAATGAGTTCAGAAAAACTATTTCTTTTTATAAGCTAATTCAAGCAGCCAATCAAAACAAGGAGTAGAGGGAATGTAAGTCTGCAATGCTGTCTACTGTTTTATATTGCTTTGTGATTAAAAGTGATGTAGAGAATTAAATAATTGTAGTAGTCATAGAGGTAGTGTAAGTCTGCTTCATAGTAAGCAGTATCAGTGTCATAGGAAATGTAGAACATGAGTGAGCAAGAAGGGTAAGATATTAGTAGTCCAGGATTGTGAAAATGATCTTCAACATTTTAATTCTGAAAGTTGCGGAAATACAACATGCCGGGATTGGCTTACAAGAATTCCAAGAGTTATAAATGGCTCTGACATGATTTGGCCTTGTGGAAACGTGTGGTAGAGAGCGAGAAGTCATTTATTGTATGTAACATATTTTTCAAAACGATGGAGGTTTTCTTTCAGAAAGTGGCGGGCTGAAAGTAATAACAGCACAACAGAGTGTAAGCTGTTCATAGGACATCCTTCGACGTCATGGAAAGTAAGTTAACTTTAAGGAGTTCTGAATTCTGATTTGTTATGTTGTATGGGTTTTTTAAACACAATCATTTTGATTGTGTTTTTTTTTCCCCGCTGTTATATGATGAATACCTTCAAGTCACTGTTTTTAGTGAAATTTGATACATTCTGAGAACAGCAAAAATAAACCATTTAACATGTATAATTAATTCTGTACTGTTTGCATTTATGATGTACATGTAGAACTGTGTAGGAGGCATGGAGAAGGTGAGGCTTCTATAAGTGTCAAAGTTGTTGCATACAGTGCTGCACTTCTGGGTACTGTTTCATATGCTGGACTACATCTGCACTATGAGATACCTAAGCAAAGGCAACACAGGTGATGTGATTGTGAAATGAGGAAAAGAACGCCACATTTTTCAATTACATCACCTGTGTTTCCTAAGTTTACGAATGACATTGTGCAGATGAAGTTTAGGTCTGTCCACGGACACAAAAGAGGTGTGGCCCTTGTTCAAGAGTAAAGTGGATATGACTTACTTCATTGGAAGGCCTTCACATGTATTATCTCCTCTGTATTCTTCAACAAGCATAAATTTGATATGCAATCCTGAGTAGGCCTCACCTTAAACAAACCTCTGGAGAGGCCACACCTTATCGTCATCCTGAATCAATCATTTCAAATGTTAGGGACAGATTTATGATAGGTGTATGCCTCTTTTGCACCACTGTGTGTCACTTTTGTGATGCAGCGGCGGTGCAAAAGATTTGCTATGAGGTGACAAAATTACAAATTGATGCATCTAGGCAGATGTGTCATGCTGTAAAAAACCCGTGCCACATGAAACCGATGCAGCAGTGATGCAAAAGATGCACCATGTTGCAAGACAGGCCTGACTTCATCTCCAACAAGATAAGAAGCTAAGTCTTCTGTAAATGTCAAAATTGTTGTATATACTGCTCAACTTCTATGTACTCTTTGATATGCTAGACTCCATCTGCACTATGAGATACCTAACCAAAGGCAACACAGGTGATGTGATTGTGAAATGAGGAAAAGAAACTCCACATTTTTCAATTACATCACCAGTGTTTCCTAAGTTTACGAATGACATTGTGCAGATGAAATTTAGGTCTGTCCACGGACACAGAAGAGGTCTGGCCTTTGTTCAAGAGTGAAGTGGACATGACTTACTTCATTGGTAGGCCTTCACATGTATTATGTCCTCTGTTCTCTTCAACAACTCGAAATTTCATTTGGAACCCTGAGTAGGCCTCACCTCAAACAAACCTCTGGATAGGACACATCTTATTGGCATCCTGAAACAATCATTTAAAATGTTAGTGTCTTGCGACACTTTTGTGAGACAACAGCAGTGCAAAAGATGCACCATGTTTTAAGATAGGCCTCACTTCATCTGCATCAAGATACTGTTAGTTTAAAATGTATATCTTTAGGACTGTGTAGGGGGCCTGGAGAAGCAGAAGCTTCTGTAAGTGTCAAAGTTGTTGAAAAACTGTTTGTCCTTCAATCTTTTCCCTTGTCTTTTCTAATTTTTAAATACATGTTTTAATATTTTTCAAATGTTTGTTCTCTCTTTCACAGATTGAAAGTATAAAAATAAAAAGTGAGTAAGTTAACGACAATTATAAGGTAAATGTTTTGTACTCTTTTTGTTACATTTCTATCACATTCACCTACTATTAGTTCCACAGCTTCATTTCTTTAACCCTCAGTTTCCTGCCTTTGCTACTTTCCTCATTCCTTTCTCTATTACCTACTTACTCAACTCCTTCCACTCTTTTTCTCAGTCCCTCTCTTCTCATAGTTCCTCACTCTTGTTCACTCACTCCGTCTCTATTACTATTAGTGTCTTTGACTGATCACTCTTTCACTACTTGTTCATAATGCTTTCTCTGTGTAGTTGAAGCACACTAAGGGGCATATTATGAACACAGCCAATAAAATTATTGCTGTTTTTATTGGCAGAAAACTGCTGCAAAAGTGGTTTTAGCGGCAGTTTTCTGCCGCAAAAGCGGCTTTAGCGACACATTTCTGCCGATAAAAGCTGCAAAACTTTTATTGGCTATGTTGATGATATGGCTCTATGTTATTTACATTTCTTTGCTGTTTCAATTAATCTTTTTCTGTTATTTTTTCTTTTCTGTTTTCTGTTTTTTCTCTCTGTTATTCCACATGTTTTAATCTTATTTTGAACATTCACTCACATTCTCCAAGAAACTCGTCTTTGTTATTGTTCTACTCTCTTTTTTTTCTTTCACTTCCTTTTTTATTTAGTTTTTCACAATGATACCCTCTTCCATCATTTCTTCGGTAAATAGATCTATTAAACAGTATCTCTGGTTTAATCCCTATAGCTGTCTTTCTTTTAACATTACTCTCTGTTTACTTCCCTTATACTAACTCTTCTTTTTTTTTTTTTAATTTTTTTGGTTCGCTCCCGGTTCGCGAACCGGGAAGCGAACGGGGAAGCGAACCAAAAGAAATAGAGCTTGCCAGAGTGCTAAACATTCTAGCAATTTTTTTTGAAAGGGGAGGTAGTTCTGAAAAGAACTTTTTTTTAATGTTTTTGTTGTTTTATATATATTTTTTTTTTTTCTGAACATTTTTAGTTTTTTTTGTTTTTTTTGAACAGTTTTATGTTTTTTTTGGTTTTTGATGGAGGGGAAACAACAAAAAACAGGCACTGGAAAGGGCTCAACAGGAGCAAAAAAAAAAAATTACTGTCTGCGGCGTTTAGGGCAATTGTGATTTTCATAAGCTCGGTTGATTAAGGTAATACTCATATTACCACAAGACAATAATGCACCACAATACAAGCAGGTAAACTTCATATGGACAAAGTTGTCCTGAATGTTTGGCACGGTTTCCCGTGCCTCTGCTGGTGTCAAAGATATCTGTGATGATGACCTGGCCACAGGAGTTGTTGGGTTGTCCTGCTGGTCACGTATCTCTGCCCGGCTGTAGTTTAAAGGATGCCACCTGCTCATATGACGATGCATGGTGTAGTTACCGAAGCTGTATTTTTTTAAGGTGCCTCTAGATAACTTCTCCTTACATATGAGGCAGGTGACATATCTGGCATTTACTTTCTTCTGCCCTTCAGGGATCGAAAAAAACTGCCAAATAAAACTGGTTTTCCGATGAGAAACCCGGGGCTGCTCTTCTAAAAACTGTGGTCCTTCTGTCTCCTCTTCCTCTTGCTCATCCTCTTCCTCCTCTGTGTTGCTGATGAACTGGGGAGGTGGTCCTCTCTTCCCATGAGGAGGTGGTGGTGGTGGTGGGGGTCCACCAGCTGAAGCTACCAATGAAGCCATTGCTGAACTATCAAAAAAGGTCTTCCTCTCACAAAGATGAAAGTCAGAGTGAGCAAAGAAGGAGGGGTTTTCATCATTTGGGAAAAACAATAGTTCTAAACCAATGAAAAGTGTTATTTTTAGGTCACCTGACCTAGCCTTACATCATTATGAAACCAAAAGTGAAATGAACCAATGAAAAGTTTTATTAACAAGTCACATGACCTGTTATGCTTACGTTACGCGCTGCGGAACGCGCCCCGGATCGCTTCTGGGTCGCTGCGCTTCGCGCCTCGGTTCGCGCTCCGGAGCACTTCCGGGTGCGCTAACGCGGCGCGTCATAAGACGCATTACGCGGCAACGCGATACGTCGCGCTTTCGCAACGCGCCCCTGATCGCTTCCGGGGAGCTGCGCTTCGCGTCTCAGTTCGCGTACCGGAGCACTTCCGGGTGCGCTAACGCGGCGCGTCATAAGACGCATTACGCGATACGTCGCGCTTCCGCGACGCGTCACGATGTTGATTTCTAACGCGGCAGTTGCGCAAACGGAACGTTTACCGGTTCGCGGACCGGGTTGCGGCATCAAATTGAGCTAACGGGAAGCTTCCCGGTTCACGAACCGGGAGCGAAGAAAAAAAAATATTTTAAAATAAAATTATTAATAAACATATAACATATATTTTTGGATTTAAAGAAGAATACATTTTACAGCTACAGATATTAGCTTTTAAAAAACCAATGAAATTCACTGAAAAAACCATAGGTTATAGACCATATATAGTTAGGAATTAGCATTTACAAAACCTTGAAAATTCACTGAAAAAACCATAGGTTATAGACCATATATAGTTAGGAATTAGCATTTAAAAAACCTTATTTTACTCACACAAAACCATTGAAATTCCATATATAGTTAGTTGTACTAACTATATATCGCGCACCCGCAATCCACTGCTGATCATGTCACATATTACATCATTCATGACATGGTCAGTGACATCACTGATGACATCACTGATGACATCTCAAATGACATCACTGATGACATCACTGATGACATCTCAAATGACATCACTGATGACATCACTGATGACTACATCCAGTGACTGTATAATTCTGTAAAGTTAAAATATGTCTTACATATTGAAGAATGAGTGGATGTATAAGTGTCTTGATGAAGGATTTAGTAGGGGCATGACTGACTGTATGAGTGACTGATTAAATGTGTCTCACTGAGTGCATGAGTTAGTGACTAAACTGTCTTAATTTGTGCATCATTATGTCTGTTGTTCTGTAAACTGCTGCATGTGTTGATCAGTAGCTATATGATTAACTATATGGGTTATTGATTGGTTGCCCAAGCATTTGTATGGGAGACTGAGTGTGTGTGTGGGTGCCTGGGAGGTGTATGACTCTCTGCATAGATGTGTGAGCAGTTGATTCACTAGATGTATGGGTTCAAAAGTGCATGTGGAAACAGCTGTATGGGCGGTTGACTGTGTGCATGAGTGTATTGGTGAGTGAATGGATATCTCAGTGCTACATGTCAAAGTAAGTACATATGTAAAATACAGTACATGTGAGAGTTGACATATATAAATAACTGTGCATAAGAGCCAGTGAATGTGTGAGTGGCTGTATGGATCATTGTGAACTTGTATCCAGGATTGTATAAGTGAGTAAATATGTTTTAGTATATGTTTGAATAAGTAAGGTGTGTATAACTGTATAGTTGAGGAAATGGAGGTGTGATTGATTCTTTGCATGACTGACTAAGTGTCTGAGTAACTCCATGGATGAGTGACAGTCTGTGATTGTCTGTTTACACTGAGTGTATCTAAGGTTATATTAGAGTCTGAAGAGGTTCATCGTATTATCACATGAATGATGTCATCAGTGATGTGATCAGTAATGTCAAATGAGATGTCATCAGTGATGTCATCAGTGATGTCATTTGAGATGTCATCAGTGATGTCATTTGAGATGTCATAAGTGATGTCATCAGTGATGTCATTTGAGATGTCATCAGTGATGTCATCAGTGATGTCATTTGAGATGTCATCAGTGATGTAATCAGTGATGTCACTGACCATGTCATGAATGATGTAATATGTGACATGATCAGCAGTGGATTGCGGGTGCGCGATATATAGTTAGTACAACTAACTATATATGGAATTTCAATGGTTTTGTGTGAGTAAAATAAGGTTTTTTAAATGCTAATTCCTAACTATATATGGTCTATAACCTATGGTTTTTTCAGTGAATTTTCAAGGTTTTGTAAATGCTAATTCCTAACTATATATGGTCTATAACCTATGGTTTTTTCAGTGAATATATATATATATATATATATATATATATATATATAGATATAGATATAGATATAGATATAGATATATACATACATACATACATATCCCAAACATCCATCCAACTCCAAAGAGTAAGTGGAACGTACTCATGATCGGTATGAATAGGGCTAATTTATTAGTTCAGGTTTCCTACGACCCGCAATGACAGAGAGACACATTTCACTTGCGCAGCAGGCTTAATCAATCTAATTTGGTGCAGTGAATTCAAAACTATGTATAGCCCTCCCCTCTAGTGCAGGCACTGATAAACATGAAAAACTGACTAGATGGGTTAATTCCTGGCTTGAAAAAACATTCTTAGCATGTTAAATAGGTAAAGTGCTTAGTGCACCAAGACAATAACTATGAAAGCAGCATAATGCAAAGCCACCCTATTTTGTAAATAAAAAATGTTGTCAGTGCGTTTCCATACTGGGAAAAGGGCATATAAAAATAATAACATTTCTAAGTGAATTGGTAATTAATACTAATACGGCCGCAAAGCTCTCAAATATATGCAGCCCACTCAATGTATCTTCAAAATTAAACAAACTTTAAAAGACGTGCTCGTTGTTGCATTCATGAAAGTCGGAAACCCACATAATGCCACATTAATAAAAGGAACACATTTCCCTAGATAACAGAAACGGCGAACATTGCAGGATACTAATATAATTACTATTTAAATAAGCCATTTGGAACACATTCAAGAGATAACGGTCTTGTAACAAGTTCACGGGGCTAGATTGCACCAACTGAGTGCACTTGCAACCTGAATGTCAGCCTCAGGACTGTCTCTACTGGCTACTGAATGGATTACACCAAATCACAAAAAATTATTTAACTTCCTGTCAAATTAGATGTCATTGTGTTCAGCAGGTTTTGCAGTAAAAGTAATGCTGTTAAAAAAAGTCTATGGAAAATGCAGAGGGATTTTCATTTTGCGACCCTCCTTATTCTCAACCCCGGCATGGCAGATCACCACAACGTTTTCCATGCCCAAACTAGGTAGAAATGGGATCTTTTTGGAAGGTGTCTTGAAGATTCATCAAAAAGAGTCACAGTTATTAGCATAACAAAAAAGGCATTTCCTATTAAATCACTGAGCTAACTATAACTACCCAGTGGTGACTGAAAAGCCAGTCAAATTAACATTAGCATGGCATCAGAAATACTAAAGGAAGTGTTCTCCTTTTTTAGAGTAAGCCAACTAGCATTTCATCACAAGCCATTGGCCCCCATATGCTACAGAAATCAAAAACCTTTTGTTTAGAGACACTCACTGGGAAATGTAACAAAAAAACACTGGGGCTTTTTTATGAGAGGTTTGCGCCACCGGTGTGTCACTTTTTTGATGCTCCTGTGGTGCAAACCCCTCAATCATATCTTTGAAATGACGCATAGCCACTCTGTGTGGCTTTGCATTGCGTCATAGCTATGTAGTAAAACAAAGCCACGCAAGTCGCTGACTTGCCTTACTCTGCATCAAGGAGGTGTTCCATAGGCATTGCAGTGGGTTTTCCTACCCAACACCCATGGATTTTGACACTGCCCCAGATTTACTGAATTACGTAAACCTGGGGCAATGCCAAAACCTCACACCTCCCCAGACCAAGCATAACAAGGAGAAATATTTGTATTTCTCCTCTTTATTTTCTCTTTCCATGTGTGCCGTATTCTGCAGCACACAAAGAAAGAGGAAAATGCCTCCCTGGATTGTTTTTGTGCAGGAAGGTGCCCCTTCCTCCAAAAAAAGAATCCTGCCTTCAACAAAGGCACCCTTGCACCATGGTGCAAAGGTGCCTTTGTTGTCACTAGGCAGCAAATTGTGCATCAGTGCTGGGGGAAGGGACAGGAATGCACCGTATTTCATAAATACGGTGCATTCCTGCCCTTTAACATTGGCGTAGGACAGTGCAGCAAGAAGACTTGCAGCGTTAACCTACACCTATTCCTCAAAAATTAGGCCCACTGTGTCTCGCCCCTTATAAAATGTATGAAAGGGTCTAGATTCACAATGTTCTCACAGCCAAGAACAAAACTGCATATTAAGGTCAATGATTAGATTGTTAAAAAAAGATATGTACGCAAAATTATTGAACCCTGACCGCAGCTTGTGGTTACATAGCCCCAACTTTTGCTTTCAAGCAAAGATCACAAATAAAATAATCTAAGATTTCCAAAGTTCAGAAATATGATGTTAAAGGCTCTTAAATGCCACTTTGGAAACTTCATACTCTGTTCTTGAGGTTAATGCCAACCAACGAGGTCTTTCCAAAAACTTTAAAATGGGCTTAATTTGTCAAGAATTTTCAGCTGCCAATGAAATACCTTGGTTTATTTTCCACACACATTATGGAAGCAAACAATACACCAATGTACCCATTACTTGGGGCTAAGGTGTTTCAGATGATATTTATTGGACTCTAAAATCTGCATGTCCCAGTGATTAATACGCCTTTTTTCCTCTGATAAATTTCTGCAGGTTTGACCTTCTAAAATGTATGGGAGAAAAATGATGGGCATGTGGTGCTCGCCGCCAAACTTCTACTTGTGATATGCGCCATAACATGAGCTACCACACATATTGCAATTAACCGGGCCACTCAACATGAGGGCCCAAGTATTTTGACCTTGCCTGAAACGGCTGTCTATGTATCCCAACTGGCATATTTTTAAAAGTTTTTTTTAATGTTGGGAAGGGTTATATTGAGATAACTAACAGTAGTTAATCATTTTCCTTATTTAGAGCAGACTAGCTGTTGGTGTACCAGCATTGGACGACTATCCAGCAGTTGGTTACCATGGTATATATCAGCAGAGGCAGAATCACGTTCCAAAAGAGTAAATTTTTCTTTTCTGTTAAGCCACTAGGTGTCCCTGGAAGAAGTAGTTAAAATATGATAAAAGGTGATTGAGAAAAGTATGTCAAGTAAGATGCCTGTATATTATAAGAATAAAGTTACTCCCAGGTCTACATGAAATGTGACTTGTAAGTCCATTTACAAAAAAAAAATTATCAAATGTTTTATTATTTAAATTCCACAGAGATTAATACATGTCGTGACATTTTCTTCTTACATAATACAAAATACATCCGGTATATGGAGAGATATAAGATAAAAAACAGAGATCACTCAATATATACTAGAAATAGCAGCTTGAGTTGCCTCATAAGTTAATATCTATCTACAAAAAAGTGCATGTGCGACAAATAGGGTAAAAGAAATAAATTTCATTAACAGACAAGCCAACAACCTGTCATCACAGTTGAGAGGACTGAGTTACTAAGCCCCTACCTGCCACTGACCTTGAATATAGTTGACCAACCTTGCGATTGGGGCCCAAATTATTTGCCCTAAATCCTTTTTTTGTTGACCTCTTAACTTGTAGATTGAAGATTCGATGTTATAAATAGCCAGTATTCGAGATCGCCAGTTAGAAAAAGTGGGAGGGTCAGGACTTATCCACTGAGAGGTATTACACAGGCGAGCAATAGCAGTTGCGATGAATAAGAAGCCTATCTCTGACCTTATTCTTTTATTTTTCTCTGCGCTATCTAATAATCCCAGAATTAAAAGAGCTGGGGTAATTGGCACAGGGAAACCTACAATCATAGTTAAGAAAGCCTCCAACTCCTGTAAAAAGATATCTGTTTTGGGGGAGGAGTAAAACATGTGAATAGCGTCAGCAGCATATAAACCACATCTGTTACATCCCCCCCTTTCCATCCCATTTAACCACCTTTGCTGGGGTATAATAGAGATCGAATACAGACATAAAATTCTGGCTCCTAAGACTACCAGTTAACAGCACCTGATTCGCCACCTCCAAGGAATATCCTCAATATCTATTGATTCAATTCCAAGTCTTTTTTCCCATTTTGAGTTCTGCGCATCAATATCATCTGGGGAGGCTTCAATTAGAATTTGGTAGATCTTCCAAATCCTGGACTTACCCCTTACAGTCTCCACCAAGGATATATTTTCTGATATCAAACCTATCCTGTTCTCCTTTCCCCAAGAAAGCTCTGTATTTCTAAATATTAAAATAAATTATTTTATCCAGTCCAAATTTTTCCTGCAAGTTCGTAAATGACAAAAGTTGCTCTCCCCTACACAGATCTCCCAATGAGCTGATCCCCTTTCTCCCCATCTAAAAGTAACTTGGTCCTAAAAGACTGGTGGAAGTAACCCCGTGGCAGAAAATGGAGTATAAGCATTCGAATTTGGGATCTTAAATTTACGCAGTGCTTGTCTCCATACTCTGTGAGCGGCTTTCAGTATTTTAAAAGTAGTTTTTTTAATAATAACTGGGTTCCTGTATCCTAACCAAGCATTCCTTGGCTCCAGTACCCATCCCTATTTCATATAAAGTCGACCTAGCCACCATTTCCGCTTGTCCCCGACTAATTTGATACCCATATGTTGTAAAATAGATGCTCAATAATAAAAAAGAAGGAAGGGAATACCCATTCCCCCGCTCTCTTGGGAGGGCCAGCCAATTGGTCACCCTCCTAGGTTAACGGTACCCCGGTAAAAATCTCTGACAAATCCGTTTCATCCTTGCTAAGGAGGGCAATGAGAATTCTAAAGGAACCGTTCTAAGGATATAGAACATCTTTGGGAGGACCAACATTTTAATAACATTGCTCTGCCCAAATACAGAAAGGTGTAAGCGGTCTAGCCTTTCTAGTTTTTTTTTTCACATCGTCCATTATTGGGACAATATTCAAATCAGGGATTTTATTTTTGCCCGCTGTAATCTTTATTCCCAGATAGGTTGCCTCTTGAACAACCGGGAGACCTACAGATCAAGCAGTCCATGAGCAAGAAATCTGTGTTTTTTTCATATTTAACTTATATCCTGATAGGATACCAAACTATTCGGCTAAAATCTTTACCTCTGCCTAGGCGACATCAGCGGTGAGCACTGTGATGCCGTCCGCATACGCCAGTGCCCTATAGTCGATAGCATTGACCCTTACTGACTTGATGTTTATATTCAGGTAAAACAATTTTTTAAAGGGGTCTATATAAAGAGCAAAGAGTAGAGGAGAGCATGGATACCCCGTCTCGTGCTTCTACTGATATCAAGCCCCTTTGAGTCCTGCCTTGATATGTAAATTACCGCTTTAGATGAAAGATATAATGCCTTAATCACCTGAGTAAACTGTTTTCCAATTCCCTTCCATTCCAGGACATACCACAGATACCGCCAGGACACCCTCTCAAGCCCTTTCTCAGTGTCCAACAGGACTACCCCCATCAGTGATTCTGTGGCCGGAGCCCAGTCCAAAAGGGCGATGACCCAACAGACATGGTCTGTCGTCTCCCTGCCAGGAATGAAACCTTGTTGGCGAAGTGATACCAAAGGGATGATGACCTTACCTAACCTTGCTGCAAGTATTTTAGAATAGATATTACTACCACAATTTATAAGTGATATAGGTTGCTATGATGCTGTAGCCAGGTCAGTCTTCCTTTTTTTTCTTAAGCACCACTATGGTTGTCTTCTGCCATAAGCTAGGAACATTGTCCCTTTGGGCCATCTGAAAAATTTGTAATATTTCTTGCCACAGAGGTTTCGAAAATACCCTATAAAATTCTAGGGGAATGTCATCGGGGTTGGCAGCCTTACCGAGAGCTAGGGAAGTTAAGGCAGTCTCCAGCTCTTCCCAAGTATTCGGGGATGCAAGAATCCCGACTGTAACCTTCACCATTTCAAGGTCCTTAAAGAAATCTTCCCAAGATGTACCCCATGGTGGAGACGCTCCTTCAATTTACAGCTGTTTATAGTACTTTTTGAAGACATTTAGAACTTCTGTTGGGGAGTCTTGAATTTGGTCTAGATGATCTCTGATTTTCCCAATTCAATTAGCCACCTCTCGTTGTTGGAGACGATTTGCTAGAACCTTCCCAGTATTCTCCCCTATTTCATAAAGCTCAGACCTATGCTGTGTATATTTGGCAGCCACCATAGTTCCAAAATGTTGGCCCATAATAATTTTCTCCCTAAGTTCTAACTCTGCAGTTCTTAAGTGCTCAAACCAATTCCAAATTTCCTTCTGCAACCCTTTCTGTCGGGTGATGGAGAAACTCAGGGTCTTCCCTGGAAGCCCTGCTTTAAAACTATCTCAGACTATAGTTTCAGAGGTTAAGCCTCTATTAATATAAAAAAAATCCAAAATCCACTTAGCTATGTGTTCACGATATAGCTGATCACCCAGACGTGTTCTCTCAAAGGTCCAGGGCCTAAGTGCTCTAGTAACACTGGTTGGTGAGAGTTCCACTATTAGAGAATTATAGTCTGAGATGACCCTTGGAAAGCTTTCCATTTTAACCATCTTGGCCAGTTGATCAGTGATGAAAAAATAGTCCAGCCAAACTAGTTTATTATGAGGGGCTGAATACAAGATAAATCCTGGATCGGCTGGTATGTGCTTATACCAAATGCCGACCAGACCATGTTCTTTCACTAAACCTTGCAGGGCCTTAAATACCCTTACCTTCCTGCTCTGGTATGGTATATCAGCACTGATATTAAAATCGCTATCTAAGTGGATATTAAAATCTCCACAGAGAATCAGAGGTTG
This sequence comes from Lissotriton helveticus, assembly GCF_964261635.1. Classification (NCBI taxonomy): domain Eukaryota; kingdom Metazoa; phylum Chordata; class Amphibia; order Caudata; family Salamandridae; genus Lissotriton; species Lissotriton helveticus. The sequence goes on from NC_136063.1 coordinate 998,154,663, forward strand.
AGGCCAGAGGGCAAATTCGACACTTAAATAGTTCAATATATCAGGACCATCTACGTTAGACCCATAAACAGAGTGGATCCTGATGGGGGTGTTATTAGCTATTAATCTAAATTCTACTATAGCCCATCACCCCAGCTTATCTTTCTTAACTCGCTTACAGAGCCCCAGACCATGTCTTGCGAGGATTGCGACACCTCTAGTTGTTGTCCCCTGCTGAGTACATGCCAATAGATCAAAACCTAGATCCTTTAGCCACCATTGCTGACTCCAGGGTACATGGGTCTCCAGAAGACAAACTAGATCTGTCTGCATGTAACAAAGATTCTTAGCCAGCCTACCACTTTTTTTCTTATCATTGAGGCAACATATATTTAGGGAATAAATCCAAACTTTACCCCTCATCCTTTTATTCAACGTTCTTAGTAGCAAATCTCTCCATCAAGTATGTTAGGTTGTGATTCATCATAACAATCATTACATTCCTCTTTAGGTACACACAATTATCATGATATATTTTAAATAAGAAACAAACCAACAACTGTTTACCCCTGACCCCTTTCCCCCCTCCAGCTCATCATGGCCTGCCTTCCCCCACCCTCCCTCCCCCTTTGCCCGCCACACCCTTCACTGACAGCTAGCCCTTCCAGGTCCTGCGATGAAGTGGGAGTCCTCCCATTTTCCAGCTTGTTCAAGAAAAAAAGGAAATTCCTCTTTTTTATGAGACCCCCTTTTTTTAACCTTTCCTTTCTCTCCCCTCTTCTCCCCCTCATCCCCTTCCCACCCTAGCTAAAGCCCCAGATAAAGTAAGATAAGAGAAAAAACAAAGAGAAAAAGAGAGAAAGAGAAGAAAAGAGAGAAGAGTGGTTGGTACAAAAAAACTACAAAAAAGTTGAGGAAAAATCGATTCCCCCCGGGCATTCATAGATTTCACTCAAGGGATTGTAAGAATTCTTTAGCTAGAATCTCTGATTTAAGAAAGTGCGGGATTTCTCTCCAGACTACTTTAAGTTTAGCAGGATTCAATAAAAACACCTGACCTCACTTATTTTGGAAAGGTTGTATCAACTGGCGAAGTTGCCAGCGGCTCTCTCCTGTTGAGTGGCAGTAATCAGGCCTAACAAAGAAGGTTTGCCCTTTAAATGAGCGTTGTCAATCCGGGCGGGCTGGATCATAAATTGCTTGGCAGAGGAGAAAATTCCCTACGCAGATCAAAATCGCACAAGGTTCAAATTATTGCATCTCTTACAATTCTCAAAATCCTCCAACTTCCATTGGCTGTCTGACATTTGGTTTTCCAGTGACACTGTCATTTATTTATGGGTTGAGGCTTTGTTTTCAAGCACATTTACTCTGCTTTCCACCGCACCCATTCTTCCCACAAACTCAGAGCAGGTTTTAGAGATCTTACGGATGGCCCCTTGCATCTTCCTGCAAGCTGCCTGTACTCTCCAGCTTTCGATGTGCATTTCTTCTCTGTGGGCCATGATACTTTGATATATAGACTCCAAAGAGACAGGTTTTATTTCATCTGCCTTATTTCCTCCTGTCCGGATGTTACCTTCTAGGACTGGGGATATAGAGTAGTCCCAGAGGAGAGCCCGATTTTTCTTTTCTTTTTTGCTGCCTCTATCGTGAGGGTTCCTACCCTTCTTAACTGTGGTGATGTCAGCAGGAGTTTCGCCTTGACCCCCGTTTAAGTATGAGTTGCTAGAGTCAGATTTATGACCCTGGCTGTCTGAGTCTGACCAGTCTGAGATATCTGATAAGGAAAAATGTTTAACTCCGCCTTCTGATTCCAGCCCCCAAATAACCCCAGTACCTTCTCCTGGCCCATCCATCTTAGCACAGGATCCAGGCGGTTGGGACAGCATATTTCCCCCTGCCTTGGGTAGCGCAACTTCATTCTGTGAAGAAAGTAGCCTCTCCTTATCCCTGTCCTTCTAGAGTCTGTGCTGCAACCTGTCGCTCTGTATTCCCAGGAATTAAAGTCTGGCTCACCTCTGGATGCGTGGGTGTCACGTGTAGAGATGGGCCCTCCGGCAAACTTTCTGCCCAAAATGACCTGCTAGGCTCCATGTTCTGATCTTGTGGGTCCAGGCACACAGGGGAGGGCTGGTCTTGCGTATTTGAAACTTTCGTGTTAGTAGTCTTCCCCGCCTCCTTCATACTGGTGCAAGGTTTTTGTTTTAAAGAAGTTAGGCTAGGCGGCATCTATTTCCAGCGCTGCAGGCCCTTTCACTTAGCAACCGGGGTCTGCCTTTGCTATGTGTTTTTTTGAGAATTGCCCCAGGCTCCGCATGGGTTTTCAGCATTTTTGCCACCTTAGCTGGAGGTAATCCAAAAATATGAGTCAGGAGGACACCGCTTCTGACAATAGGAATGCCGCAGAAGAAAGAGACCACCCACCAGGCAGAGTGGCACCAACCGCGATAAGCCTGAACCACCTGGAGCGAAACTGCCCCGAAGGTCATCATGCAGTGCTCCGTCCAACCGGCATAAGTGCTCGCTTTCCTTAACTGCATGCTGTGTGTCGGGGGGGCTGGAAAACGCAGATCCCGGAGTGGGTGAGCACCCAGCGGCCGCGTTCAAACAGCCGCCATCTGGCTGTCACACCAAAGTGACTTGTAAGTCCAAATGCAAATTTGCAATATTAAAAGCACTCACCTTCCAGCTTTGTGCATCTATAAGCTCAGGGAAGCCTTGGAGACATGAACCATTCTTATAACTTACAATGGTGGATACTTTATTCAGCATAACATCCATGACATATTTGGGAGTTCAAACAAAACCTTTGATGCTGGAAAAAGTCAAAGAAAAAGAAAAAATTGGAAAAGCATGAAATATGGATTCATGGCCTTCACATTTGGGAAACACTGCTCCCCACAACCTATAAATGGGGTGTGGATCACTCTGCAGAAAAGGGAGATCTGAATACAGACTACGTTACACAACAACGACTGGTTTAGGGTGCATCAAAATACATTTTATGATGCAGTAAATTATTGCATGAGATAGTTCATTGAACCTAGTCCAATGTGCAGAATGTACAAGAGAGCGAGACAATTAAAATTCAATTAAGAAAGCACATACAGATAAAATATCTTGAATCTACCCTCACACACCCCACATTTAGGCCCAGTTGCCAGGTCTGAACAAGAGGTGATATCATTATGTTAGATTCAGTGAAATTCAATGCAATATTATTAATCACCAGAAACATTGTGCTGCATTGCTCTTATGTGAAAAACAAATAATACCTTAGGGGAATGCTTGCATGAACAAGAATGTGTATAGGTTATTCTTAATGGTAAAGGCTCTGAAGTCCTTTGAATAAGTAGGCACATGGAGCTACACAGTTTCATGTCAAGATAACAATATTTTTAGGTCTCGGCTGCAGAAAGCAGCGCATGTGCTGCTCTCCGTATTTGAGAGCTTCTAAGAATCAATACAGATTTCCAAGCTCTCAGTGGCAGAGTTGAAGCCCCGCCCATCTTTTTAATTGGCCAGCATCATCTTCAATGCAAAACGCTGGCTTCTGATTGTAAAGGAGGTTTCTTAGTCCCTCCTTGTTGCCGCCTTGTCTCCTTTTGGCCACGCCCACCGGGATTTGATCTTTTACTGGCGGCCTGACACTCTCTCCCTCATTAGGAGGTATGCACTTTTTTATTCACATTCAGCTTGGGCAAAGTCAGCCGCATGTTTATTTTCGCATTGCACTTTCACTTACAGAAAAAGCGTGATGCAAAAATAAACACGCGCCTGCCTCTGCATATTTACACGTGCCAGCCTTCTGTCTTGTGTATGTGTGTTTATGGAGGTTTCTGTTTACGCGTGGATGTGCGCGGTGGTCACTCACGGGGCGGTTTCAGTCTGACTGCCTGTTGTTGTGTTGGGAGGGCAGGTGACTCACAGGGGTATGAGCTATTGGGCCTACTCTCAGAGGGCACCTGGGGTGGTCATGGCCTGACACGTGGCCAACTGAAATTACTGACACGGACACTATGGATGGTTGCTAGCTCTGCGCGCCGTCGCCAACAGGCGTACGTACGTGTGGTGCCCCTCTTTATTTAGACGTGTCACGTGGGCTTACGCTGCATGCCTGTTACATCACAGGCGTGCATAACCTGGAACACAACATTCCTCCTAAAACATAAAAGAAAAACAAAAACGCATTGGACCAATAGAAAGTACTTCATAGCAGTCACTGCATTAGAATGTTTCTCAGATCAGGTTGCACAGTCATAATTGACATTTAAAGAATGAACAATGAACATGCAGGGGAACAGTCTTACATGAGATGATCACGGAGGCGGCAGGATGGTTCTGGATTACTTCTCAGCCTGTGGTGAGACATCCCTCGATTCATGGTGACGCCACCCCCGGCCGGGGATGGTGGACCTGGACTGGCGGTCTTGGAACCATGCTCCCCTCGTTCCATGCTGGCGCTCTCTGCGTCATCGGGACTTTCACTTATCCCCTCTTGAGGGGTGTCTCTTGGGCAGCCATCTCGAGATTCAGTGGAGTCCAGGGCTGCTGGACCCGCTGACGCCCGCGTGTTGGGTGACTCTGAAATATTTTTAATAAAAAGTTCTTAAATACATACCATACAATTTTGTTATGATTGTTATACTCTAATGTTGGGGCTGCTGAAGAGGGATGTCATTGGCCTAAACAAATGTTATCTATAAAAGCTCATGTGAACACATAAATTGAAATACACAGAAAGGAATTTCTTTGTTTGTTTATTTGTGATATTTCCCGGTCCTTTCTGGTTTTTTTGGGGAAAACTCTCTTTTCTAGAGCCTTCCTGCTGTGGACCACGTGTGTTTCCGACCTGTGGTTTTCCCTTTGAGCTGCACGTGGATGGAGTGCAGCTGGGCTCGTGGTTGTGTTGTTTCCCCCGGAGTCTGGAGCGCCGCAGTGGGCCTTCAGCTCTCTTGCAGGCCTGGGTTTCTTCACCAGCGCGTGGAGTAGTGCCCGCGTAATGCGTTATGTTCAGCAGGCCTCGCCCGGCCTGTGCGTGAGCGAGGGGCGTGGCCAGGGCCCTGTCGTGCAGAGGCGCCGCTTCTCCCTGGCAGCGCTCCACGCACCGGCTGCCTCCATGGGTGCGGCGCTGCACGGGATGGCGGGTGCGAGGCGCTGGAAAGGCCGGGCCGTCGGCCGGGACACTGGCAGGAGTGGAGGCCTCTACGGGCCGCTGCAGCTTCACACGCGGTAGGCAGGGGACGCCGGACAGCAGGCGCACGAGCAGGGCGCAGGGGCGTACCGCGTCTCACCTCCGTTCCCGGTGGAAGTCCGTGTCCTGCACACCATTGGTGCCGTGTGTGGGGCGTCAGGGCACGAGCGCCACGAGCTGGGACTGCAGGCTCGCGGCCGCCCCGACCCAAGACGGCACACCACACCCACACGGCGAGGGCACGACCACCCTCGTCGCCAGTTGTTGTGTTGGGAGGGCAGGTGACTCACAGGGGTATGAGCTATTGGGCCTACTCTCAGATGGCACCTGGGGTGGTCTAGGATTGACACGTGGACAACTGAAATTACTGACACGGACACTATGGATGGTTGCTAGCTCTGCGCGCCGTCGCCAACTGGCGTACGTACGTGCGGAGCCCCTCTTTATTTAGACGTGTCACGTGGGCTTACGCTGCACGCCTGTTACATCACAGGCGTGCATAAGCTGGAACACAACACCTGTGTGTGGGGGCGAGTGTCTGAAGTGTGTTTGAAGGTGGGCCTTGCATGCCTTCCTGGCTGTCTGTGTGTGAACGTTGGTGAATATGAATATGTGTGCCTGGCAGAGGGAGTTTCTTCGGGCTGTTTAACTTGGCCATTTGATGGAATGTTTATTGCACAAAGCTTCTGGCCCGAGAAGCTATACTGTGGGTATCCTTGGCCCCCACGCATCTATCCATGGAAGAAAAGGGCCTCTAAAACTCTCATCCGAAGCCTGGCATTAAAAAGCCGCCCCATGGATAGATTCGCAAATGTGCCTGCCCATTCAGAGCAAGAGGCTGCCTTCATACCAGCTTCTCAAGTTACCATACACTAAACGTATTATACATCCAGGCAACAGGCATCTGGCTGCAGGTAACCGAATCAAATTGGCATATATTTAATTATTTTTCAGGCGTGAATGCAGAGCACTCGCACGCATATTCGCCTATCAATTGTACATTTGCCTTCCTCGCAGGTGCGCCGTGACTGATTGACGTATTCATATGTTCATCTTTGCATAGCGCTGCACACCGCGTGGGTGGTGTCTCTGCACTGGCCGGGGGAAAAAGCAATACTTTTTGGGCACATGAGGTGGGCATGCCGAAATGTGTAGCAGAGGTGGGGCGAGTGGGAACTTTGACTGGGGCATTCCCATTGGAACAGGAGTAAATCCAGAAGGGGCAGTAAACCTTAACAAGCACCTTGATGTGAAGTAAACAGGCACATGGACCCCTCCCCTTCTACAGGCATGTGTCCTTTAGACAGGTGGCGAGAGAACAAATCAGAGAGTTGCAAATGGGCAATTCAAACAAGTATGAGACGTGAAGAAGCAAACGGTGGACGCGGATTACGAGGGGGCGAACGACACACTTTCAGATTCTAACGGTACACATAATGACGCAGGTTTGGATCGAGCAATTAAGACATGCAGGGCCACCAAGGCGCAATAACTACAGGCGTGTCTGCTCCTGATTCAATAAATGTCTTCACTATTTGTCCAGCTGTGAAGCATTTCAGTATTACATGTTCTGACTGGTTGAGTTGTATCATTATACTGCACACTTGAGGGGACTCTTTTTCATTTACTTTTAAGCTTTTAACAGGAGGGCATATGTTTCTCACCTTTCTCCCCCTTTTTATGTTCATAAGACCCTCCCCACACTTTCTTTCAATCACCCACTGCTCCCTCCTTCCATATCCCACTCCCCCTCTTTTTATTTTGTACTAGCTTACCCGTCGCGCGTTGCTGCGATCTACGAAGAAAGGAAATTCAAGGAAACTCGTTATGATAACATTCAATTTACATTGTGTCATTTTTATTGAAACGTATTCATTGTAATATGGGAAACATTTCATAGTATCGTTTTAAATCTATTTATTTATTCGAGTGCTTGTGGATATACGTTTTTTTGTTTTTCGATTTGGTGCGTACATCAGTATTCGAAAGATTATGAGGGCCCAGGGGGGCCGATATTTAAAAAACAATTATGCCAGAAATCTTCACGGGAGTGTACGCAACAACTTCCCAAAGTTTCATGGCGATTTTTTGTTTTTCCATCTAGTGCGTACATCAGTATTCGAAAGATTATGAGGGCCCTTGGGGGGCGATATTTAAAAAGAATTTATGCCAGAAACCTTCACGGGAGTGTACTCAACAACTTCACCAAGTTCCATGGCGATCGGATGAATGGTGTTTTAATTCTATTTATTTATTTGAGTGCTTGTGGATACACGATTTGTTGTGTTTCCGTCTGGTGTGTACATCAGTATTCGAAAGATTATGAGGGTCCTGGGGGGCGATATTTTTAAAAAAATTATGCCAGAAACCTTTGCGGGAGTGTACTCAACAACTTCCCAAAGTTTCATGGCGATCGGATGAATGGTGTAGTAATGCATAAAGGACAAACAGACAGACAGACAGACATACTTTCGTTTTTATATATATAGATGTTGTTTTTATGAGGTCGAGTCAACTGCAAATTATTATATGTTCACACTCCTTTTCATTAGCTCATCCCCCATGCCCACCCACTGAGGCCTTCTTCCTACTCCCCCAGGGTTATTTATTTAATTATTTATTTTTATCAGGACCTGTCAGTTACAAACAGCAGTTGGAACTATTGCTTCCTTAATCGTGCTTCAAGTGCAGTTATTTAAAAAAAATCATTTTAATGTGTCATTCTAACATGGCCTTCTGCCATAATACATCAGGAAATGAAACATGGCTGTCTCCATCTATGTCAGTATACAAACTTCATTATGCATGCATGCATCATGACGCATGCTCCAGAACACCTACATGCACCATTTACACTGCATAAGTGTCATCAGGGGCCCATTTTCATTAAAAGAAAACCAAATCAAAGATTGACAGTCATGCGTGCTGATGTGTATTCATACGAGTGCATCTACAATAGGAAAGTCACATTGGTAAGGCCAATAACTGGTTGTTACAGGTGAAAGCTGTTGGTTTTGCCAATACTTGTCTTCTTTTAAACACTGAAATACGGATCTGCTCCGATTAATAGGAGAGAGATTGTCAGACTTGACCTGTGCTGCAGTCTTTACATTTTGGAAGGTAAAAATGTATTTTTTTAATTTCTTTTGTATTTTTTATTTAGTGAACTTTGAACAAGAGGCACAATTGGAACTCTCCTCATAGTATGGAATGAGGATATTTGCAAAGAGTTGGTGTTACTGGCAATCAAATCATGGGGCTAATATCCTAAATTCCAAAGCCTTTATTAATAATTGGAAACATCTTGGCAAGAACTGCATGAATTAGGCTGTTGGGCAAATTACATGAAAATTAATATCCAAACAGCGTAGCAGAAGAATCTGTGCCACAATACACCGCACTAGCAGTTAAGGTTACCTCTTTGGAAATGGTGAGCAGGCTTAAGAAAACTCACAGTACACTAGGGCGCTCATTACGAGTGGGCTGGTTATTGTCCATCCCCTGTACTAACCCTTTTATGCCGCGATCTGAATCGTGAGTTTTGTGCAAATTACCATATGCCACAGTTTCCCCAGGTGAATTTAAGCTGGTAAAACCTGCCAAACGTTAACTGGGGAAAATGCTTGAAAAATAGCGACCCCAACTGCTTTTGGTGCTTTGCTTACCCAAATCTGCATGTCATACCCCATTTTTAAAGACACAACTTGCTATAGGTAATAATGATCCTGCCTTTTAAATTCAGCTCCGCGGCGTAGAGAGTGATAATTATCGCATTTCTTGCTGCGGCCTAGATAACAGAGCGACTGGAAAAAACGGTGGAAGGTGATGAAATGGCCCATAGTTGATGATGGATAGCTAATAGTATGTGTTCTTAAAAATGCAATCCAATTCCTGCCTGAAATAGAGCCTCACTTTGTCTCCAATTGGTTTGTAAACCGTGTGAGCTGAAACATTTATTTTCATTACCGCACACCGAAGCCTCTAATACAGAGATACAATCCATGAGGACACTTCATTACCAAGGTTTCATTCTCAGTGTCTGTACTCCTAACACACTTTTCTAAGTTAAATATCAAACATTTAGTAAAAGACTTTGCTTTGGCAATTTGATGTCAAAGGACAATAATTTTCCCATTGGAAATAGACAAAATATTCTTTTACGTCAAATCTTTTTGTGAGTCTATTTTCAAGTAGTGTTAAAAATCAAGCAGAGTTATTCTCCAACCTTGTTCTGTAATGAGAGCTACCTCTGTTCAGTGCAAATCATATTGAGCTACTAAAGGCAGAGTAACTTGCGCCTTTTTACCAACACTCCCTCGCCCATCTTCATTGACTTTAAACCTAATGTCCATGAGACAAATATTATGGTTTGAACAAAATACTGTGACTAGGTGTACTATGATAGAGCTGCCATGTGTGTCAGTGAGTGCATGGTCTGTGGAGATGCATGAACATAGGTGTAAATTAATGGGATTTATGTGTATGGGTGACTGGGAGCCTGTGACATATGAACTGTGCCACAGTACATAGCCCATATGGCACCGTTACATGTACAACACAACTATACAACCATTTTGTTTTTAAATCAGAGAAATTTAAAGTACAGAAAAATGTTTTGCAAAAAAGTCACTAATAAAGAAAAATGTTGTGCACTTAATGGATTTCTTTCCCGCACTTTTAAATTCATCCAATTAAAAAAAATGGCTGTATTTTCTGGTTATAAATATGGCAGCGTGTCTAGAAGCCACTGGGAACCAGATGCCAGCAGTGTGAAAATGTAACAGTTTGAAATGGGAGCAAATGTAACTGAGGAGTTAACATAAAGTTTATATGTATTACATCAAACTAATCATTTTAATGTTCTTTAATGTCAAAGTGTCTTTACAAACAGCAGGCCTTTTGCTCTCAGTGACCTGTACCATATGATATGGTGCCATATATATATATATTTTTATTACCTACTGGCGGTCGCCAGTAAGTAGTTATAGTTAGGATTGATTTCCATAGGGAAATCGCAACATTCTATTGGGAATAACTTTGGCGTTGGTTGAGGAATCTGCCTGAATTTTTCCTCATCTTTGCCTCGCGGCTCTCCGCTCCTACCCTGAAAGTTTGGGGGGGGGGGATTCGTCAATCGGGGGCCGAGATAAAAGGGGGGTCCCAAAACGTGTTTTCCCCATGTTAATTTCCATAGGGCGGTCAAACTCACTTTTAGCTCGAACGGCTGAATGGATTTTCACCAAACTTGGCAAAATTGTAGGGACTGGTAGCCCGATGTGCCTTTGCTATGTCTCAAGATATGTGCCCCAGAGGATTTTGAGTAATTTAGGTTCAAAAAATGTATATATCTATAGCCACGCCCCGGTACGCGCACCGGGGAGCGCTCCGGGCGCGCCACGCGACTTGCGCACGGAAAGCTGATTGGCTCTCTGGTGTCTGTAAACATTCGAAACAGTCCGCAACGGCCGCCATCTTGTGTCTCGGTAGGATCGAGACACAAGAGGTGGCAAAAAACAAAGGGGGAAATGACCAAAAGGGGGCAGGGTAGACCCCCCTGACCCCCTAGGTTTGATGTGGGGGTCATAAAAGGGTCCCGCGGGACAACTTTTTTTTTTTTCGATTTTCGCGGGGGGAGCGCCCGGTACGCGCACCGGGGAGCATACCGGGGAGCGTATCACGGGGAAACTCCAGTGAAACAGGAAAATAATAATTGAAAGTGATTAGAGGTAGGGTAGCTCTGCATAGAGTTGTTGTGTTGTTTGGGTGTTTTAAGTACCAACATGTAGGTACCAATGCTGAGTCTTAAATGTAATGTACACCGTTTCCTCTGTAGATATCTTGCATGTTCTTACAGAAGTTATTGTGGTATATGGAATCCATATCATAGTCTTTCAGGAAAGCAGAAACAACATGGAGGCAGGAGATGAAAAAGAGATGTCAAATACACATTGGAGATAATATAGTGGGAGAAAGGACGTATCTATGAGCAACATTACTATGTAACATAAAAAAGTTGCACAGTATACTATAAGTCTGACTTTACATTATAATCAATTTGGTACTAGTTTATGAATTACATATAAAAATGAATAATGTCTCAAACAATTTTAGAATTATGAAATATCAATTTATTTTTCTGATTCTTTTTCCAAATTTAACAGAACTTCTAATAACAGATTGTCGGAAATGTCCTCATTTTGAATCAGCGAATCTACTGATTCTACACATTGAACTAATTCATAGTCCCGTGATTCATCCATGAATTCTAAGTCATCATTGGGTTCAATAACTTGTTCATTGTTGCTCTCCAGAACAATTTCGAAGGAAATATTCTGCTCTCCTTCCATTTTCTTGCTGTAATTTGCATAAAAAATAAATATATCAGTAGAGATATGTGCCCCAGAGGATTTTGAGTAATTTAGGTTCAAAAAATGTATATATCTATAGCCACGCCCCGGTACGCGCACCGGGGAGCGCTCCGGGCGCGCCACGCGACTTGCGCACGGAAAGCTGATTGGCTCTCTGGTGTCTGTAAACATTCGAAACAGTCCGCAACGGCCGCCATCTTGTGTCTCGGTAGGATCGAGACACAAGAGGTGGCAAAAAACAAAGGGGGAAATGACCAAAAGGGGGCAGGGTAGACCCCCCTGACCCCCTAGGTTTGATGTGGGGGTCATAAAAGGGTCCCGCGGGACAACTTTTTTTTTTTTTCGATTTTCGCGGGGGGAGCGCCCGGTACGCGCACCGGGGAGCATACCGGGGAGCGTATCACGGGGAAACTCCAGTGAAACAGGAAAATAATAATTGAAAGTGATTAGAGGTAGGGTAGCTCTGCATAGAGTTGTTGTGTTGTTTGGGTGTTTTAAGTACCAACATGTAGGTACCAATGCTGAGTCTTAAATGTAATGTACACCGTTTCCTCTGTAGATATCTTGCATGTTCTTACAGAAGTTATTGTGGTATATGGAATCCATATCATAGTCTTTCAGGAAAGCAGAAACAACATGGAGGCAGGAGATGAAAAAGAGATGTCAAATACACATTGGAGATAATATAGTGGGAGAAAGGACGTATCTATGAGCAACATTACTATGTAACATAAAAAAGTTGCACAGTATACTATAAGTCTGACTTTACATTATAATCAATTTGGTACTAGTTTATGAATTACATATAAAAATGAATAATGTCTCAAACAATTTTAGAATTATGAAATATCAATTTATTTTTCTGATTCTTTTTCCAAATTTAACAGAACTTCTAATAACAGATTGTCGGAAATGTCCTCATTTTGAATCAGCGAATCTACTGATTCTACACATTGAACTAATTCATAGTCCCGTGATTCATCCATGAATTCTAAGTCATCATTGGGTTCAATAACTTGTTCATTGTTGCTCTCCAGAACAATTTCGAAGGAAATATTCTGCTCTCCTTCCATTTTCTTGCTGTAATTTGCATAAAAAATAAATATATCAGTAGAGATAGGGCACTGTTGGGTTTAAGTTCAGACAGGTAGTTTGGATTTTTTAACAGTGAAGTTATCTTTGGGCAGTGTATGGTATCAAGCTGGAAGTAGAAATATAAAAAAGTGTATATCATGAAGCCTAAGTAAATTCATAATTATACAAGAGAAGCCTAACTCCATCCATAACTATAACAGAGAAGTCTATCTCAATCTATAACTATTACAGAGGGATAGTATGTCATTATCAGAAAATGTTTTCCAAATTAACTTAAAGTGCACAACATACTTCAGTTTTGAAAATAACATCTTACCTTTCAAAAAGAAGTGTAAGTTCTCAGTGAAAATGCTGTTGAAATGAACTTCAGGAAGTAGTAGTCAAAATTGCTGTGTTTCCCTCTCTTTCTTTATATATATTCATGTACATAACCAATCAAATGTCAGGAAATAATAGTAGAAAATGAAAGTAACATTTTAATTGGTTGTAAATTCTAACACTTCAGATGTGTTTTTGTGAAGTAATTTACCTCAGGATATTTAGAGAGGTCTACAGGCTAAATGGCTCAATGGCATTCCACCAAATTTAGGAAAATGGTAGGGACTGGTATGTAGTATGAGCTATTCTATATTTGGTGAAAGTGTCTCCAGTGATTTTTATGTGAATTAACTTTTAACATTTTTGGGAGCGCTTCCCGGTGCGCGCCCCGGTACGCGTACCTGTGCACAAAGGAAGGTATTGGATCCTACCACTGATTAGCCTGGACCTCAACAATTGCTAAACAGAACAAAATGGCTAGTCAGGTTTGTTTTGTAATGAATTAATACACACACACAGCCAATTTGTGCTGCGTGTACCAGACGTTTTATATTACAGAAAAAATTATTTTCATTTATAATTAAGTTTCATTAATTCATCCATATGTCTTCAAAGGAAACTTCTGTCAAAACAGTCGAATCAATAACATACAATTGTGTGCGCGATATATACAAATGTACAGGGGTTCACAGTGGATACTCAAAATTCATAACACCAAAATACAACTTTTTACATAATTATTACATTCAAAACAAATTGCAACATGAAAGACATTTCAACAAAAAAAACTGATACACAAAAAGAACCAGTCCTTTCACTCAAATACCAATGGACAGGCGGAAGTAAGGATGGAATAGGACTGCCTGCCTATCTCACAAAACCTGTGATGAATTATTTAAAGGATTGCCAGCGGGTTCCCACCACAGTGGAATTAATTATTCCTAGCTGCACCCTTCTTTCTTGTCACAGGCTGGGGGTCAACGCGTTTCGAACCGTAGTGATTAAGGGTTCTCCTCAGGACGGGGACTGGGTATGATCCTCACTGCAAAGGAATTAAGGGTGGGTGTCAAACTCATAGTGCAACAATGTATGTAAGTGCACTCTCTAATTGAAAAAGAAAAGGTGATTGCAATTTACCTGCACAGCGCGCACAAGGGCTGCGGGAGTGGAGATCAACTGCACATCAAATGATTTCGTCTGGAAAAACAAGTGAGGTGGCAGTCAGGACTATTGGGTTCCAAAGGTCACCAAAAATACATAGACCCAGGTTGCAAAGAAACTGTCCCGTGTAATACCTGTACTTAATTGTAGACGCGGGGTGATAAGCACTCATGTGTCGAGGCGCCCGCGGAGCGGTGCACGGTCGATCAGTGGAGCGGCTCGCCTTCTCTCATTTGCTAAAATAAAGAGAAGCAGACAGTGCGGTAGTGCACGGTGTCCCAACGATAGTACACGTTCAAGACGACAGAGTGTTACATAGATTGTTTTGTCATGTCCTACCTGCGCGTGAAGGCAGATACTAGTAGATGGCGGCACCTGGGAAAAGTTCCGGGATATTACAGAGGGCGGGACTCTTCTGCACAAACACCGCTGCAAAAAGCGTAAAGCATTTAGCAAGCATACAGGGCCAAGGTTGTTGTTTTTCAGAAGGAGGACTCGGTTTCAAACAAGGGGAAAGTGAACTTACTCGAGCGAAACCTGGATTCAATCCATTCTGCAGCCACAAACTTCGAGCGTGTAGCAGCGCGGGCCGGCTCCAAATTGTTTTACAGGAAGACCGGTAGGGGCCATGGAGAGCGACGATGGACACATGGCCGACGCTAGGGTTGCTGGTACTTGTGGTTCCGCAAATTAGAGCGGAACATGTATTGATGACAATACATATAAATGCTGCCGCCCAAGTGTATATTATTAATGCCAGGTGAATTTAAAAGGGAGTTATTAATGGGGTTAACCCTAAAAACTCTCTGAACTGGGTCAGTATTGTAGGTACAAAAAATATTGGTCAGGGTTTAAATAATCAAAACATGGGTTTACTCATAAGAAATCTTCACATTAATGAGTTAATTAAGACTTTTTCTTTGCAGTACAAAAAGTATTTATTCATACACATTCAGTGTTCAGTTAACATTATTATGAAAAAGTATTTAAAAAGCAGAAAGTTAACATGGACCAATTACTTCATTGGTTAATATACATACTGAGGCGCATAAATCTCAATTCATCAGTAATGAACTTTCCCGAGCATTTTCATTATATTATCCACAATGTAACATTTCAATGCGCTCAAAGTGACAAGGAAAGGAGACAGTTTGAGTGGGATGGGTGTGATTGGAAAAGGGTGAGGACTGGGTAAAGGGTGTTGTGACCATACTACAATCCAGGTAATATTCAGTACAGCCTTTACAGACTAATTTCGTTCATTAGTTCCAATCAGTTCTTTAGCACAGGATCCGTATTACTCCATAAGTGATTTCTTGTGCTAAGAAAAATAGGTACAATCCGGTCTACGTTTCGACCCCTGGATTAAGGGTTGATTGAAGCCTCATGCTGGGGTCTTCATCAGGACTCTTAGATGTGGGAGCGCCTGTAATTAATATACTTGTAGTGAGTGGAATCTATCAAGGCATTCAACGTAATTGTACTGTGGCTACGCAATTAAAAAAGCTTCTTACTTAATGGTTGGCCGTCCAATGGCCTTTATGGTTGGACCCTCGTTGGTTCCATTTTGGCTATTATTGACCTAGAGAATTTAAGAGATTACATATTTTAGTGCACGGTTGGGTGTCGACCCTGCCCATGACATAGTCAAGGAAATCGTAACTGGGGCACTTACTGGGAATGCTTAGAGTGTCCACGATGTATGGTAATTTATCCATCATGGTTGTTCTTAAATGCTTCAATAAGAAGGGATATTCATGAACACAGGTTCTTTCTGAGGATGAGAAAAATGGTACACGGTCCGCTTTAGCATAACACATCCGTGTGGCTACTCTGTGGATCAATATCAATATTGGTCTAGCTTCACATATGCCCTATTGGGCTTAATTATCTAGAGATACACGATGGTTTGTAGTGCTTCTAAGGGAAGGGGTGAGGTCGGGCTTTATCCCGATTAAAGTGCTTGGGGGTTCTGCACACTCATAGTATCACGCGAATATATTAATATCGCCAATGCTATGTCAACATTTATCGTGCTTAAAATGGACTTAATTATCCAAGAAAACCCGGTGGTTCTGCACACTCATTAACATCCCCAGTGCAATGTCAACATATAACATGGACTTGATTATCCAAAAATGCCCGGTAGTTAGTTGTATTCTAAGGGAAGGCTCTACCGCGATTTGGATACTCTAGGATTCTCCATGTCTCTCATATCGCGCTTACCTTTACAGCCCCTCTAGGGCGCGTGTAGTCCTCAGCGCTGCCGGGCCGCAAGTGTCAGCCGCGAGGTGCAGCTGCTCGATACTATCCGAGGGCTCGTCTCCCAGCGGCCAATTGGGATGCGAGCACCCGTGTTAGGATAAGGGAGTGTTTCTAAAGTGCCGCCGTCCTGTGTGCTGACACAGCGTTCACCGAATGTCAAAGTTGGCGTGTAATTCAGGAAAGCAAGACTCATTATCATGTTTCATTATCACTTTGCTCAATTGAGTTTCGGTTTTCATATACTATCTATCGGTGGCATTCAACATTATGTTGACAATATAGTACGTTGTTATGCTGAGTTGTTAGTCACCCGTATTTCGTCTAGGGAGTACATTTAAAATCCCACCCGCAGTGGTGTGGCCTAAAAGATGGCGTAATTTATGCCATCTTTTGCCCATGTGGTTTGATCTACATAGGCCAAACCAAGCAGAAAATTAGGAACAGGATTCTACAACATTGTAGCAGAATCAGATGTCAAACGTTGGGGGCACCCCTAGTTGAACACTTCCAGTCAATGACCCACACACCAGAGTCCCTCAAATGGGTTGTTATCGAAAAAATCTCACTGGGCCCTAGGGGAGGGGACCTTAATTCTATCATGAATGTCAGGGAGTGTAAATGGATGCAGGCCTTTGATTCTGTACAAAAAGGTTTAAATGAGAATGATGCGACCTTTGCACAAATGGCCCTGATAAATTGTGAATAGAACACCTAACTATGTTTACCATTGAAAAAGGATGTACAGACCAGATCACACATGATGTTAACTTAAGATATGCATGCCATCCAATATGAATGTAGATTGCCGTGCTTAATCAACATCGGGCCATGACAGCAGGCCATACATATTCGCTAAATCATAGGGTGTCTACTAACCTACGTACTGAACAACAGAGGGTTGTTGAGTTGTGCAGAAAAATCCGTTGTAAATATTATGTTGCATAATTTTTATTGATAAATTTTATTGATTCAATCTATGCATGTACTATACTGCAATTACGATGTTGAATGCCTCTCGTAAATTCCGAATGTTACCAATGTATAATGCAAACTGAAACTTAAATGAATAAGGGATAATGACACAGGACTATGAGTCCCGTTTTCCTGAATCATATGCCCATCTTGAACATTCGACGAACGCTGTGTTAGGCCACACCACTGCGGGTGGGATTTTAAATGTACTCCCTAGACGAAATACGGGTGACTAACAACTCAGCATAACAACGTGCTATATTGTCAACATAATGTTGAATGCCACCGATAGATAGTATATGAAAACCGAAACTCAATTGAGCAAAGTGATAATGAAACATGATAATGAGTCTTGCTTTCCTGAATTACACGCCAACTTTGACATTCGGTGAACGCTGTGTCAGCACACAGGACGGCGGCACTTTAGAAACACTCCCTTATCCTAACACGGGTGCTCGCATCCCAATTGGCCGCTGGGAGACGAGCCCTCGGATAGTATCGAGCGGCTGCACCTCGCGGCTGACAGTTGCGGCCCGGCAGCGCTGAGGACAACACGCGCCCTAGAGGGGCTGTAAAGGTAAGCGCGATATGAGAGACATGGAGAATCCTAGAGTATCCAAATCGCGGTAGAGCCTTCCCTTAGAATACAACTAACTACCGGGCATTTTTGGATAATCAAGTCCATGTTATATGTTGACATTGCACTGGGGATGTTAATGAGTGTGCAGAACCACCGGGTTTTCTTGGATAATTAAGTCCATTTTAAGCACGATAAATGTTGACATAGCATTGGCGATATTAATATATTCGCGTGATACTATGAGTGTGCAGAACCCCCAAGCACTTTAATCGGGATAAAGCCCGACCTCACCCCTTCCCTTAGAAGCACTACAAACCATCGTGTATCTCTAGATAATTAAGCCCAATAGGGCATACGTGAAGCTAGACCAATATTGATATTGATCCACAGAGTAGCCACACGGATGTGTTATGCTAAAGCGGACCGTGTACCATTTTTCTCATCCTCAGAAAGAACCTGTGTTCATGAATATCCCTTCTTATTGAAGCATTTAAGAACAACCATGATGGATAAATTACCATACATCGTGGACACTCTAAGCATTCCCAGTAAGTGCCCCAGTTACGATTTCCTTGACTATGTCATGGGCAGGGTCGACACCCAACCGTGCACTAAAATATGTAATCTCTTAAATTCTCTAGGTCAATAATAGCCAAAATGGAACCAACGAGGGTCCAACCATAAAGGCCATTGGACGGCCAACCATTAAGTAAGAAGCTTTTTTAATTGCGTAGCCACAGTACAATTACGTTGAATGCCTTGATAGATTCCACTCACTACAAGTATATTAATTACAGGCGCTCCCACATCTAAGAGTCCTGATGAAGACCCCAGCATGAGGCTTCAATCAACCCTTAATCCAGGGGTCGAAACGTAGACCGGATTGTACCTATTTTTCTTAGCACAGGAAATCACTTATGGAGTAATACGGATCCTGTGCTAAAGAACTGATTGGAACTAATGAACGAAATTAGTCTGTAAAGGCTGTACTGAATATTACCTGGATTGTAGTATGGTCACAACACCCTTTACCCAGTCCTCACCCTTTTCCAATCACACCCATCCCACTCAAACTGTCTCCTTTCCTTGTCACTTTGAGCGCATTGAAATGTTACATTGTGGATAATATAATGAAAATGCTCGGGAAAGTTCATTACTGATGAATTGAGATTGATGCGCCTCAGTATGTATATTAACCAATGAAGTAATTGGTCCATGTTAGCTTTCTGCTTTTTAAATACTTTTTCATAATAATGTTAACTGAACACTGAATGTGTATGAATAAATACTTTTTGTACTGCAAAGAAAAAGTCTTAATTAACTCATTAATGTGAAGATTTCTTATGAGTAAACCCATGTTTTGAATATTTAAACCCTGACCAATATTTTTTGTACCTACAGGTGAATGTAAAAGGCAGGTGGCACAACCGTCCAGCCCCGAGATGTAAGGATGTCTCAGGTTATCGGGAATGAAACTGACCTGCCACCACCCATATTTAATCCAAACGAACAAAAGCTTACTCTGTGAAAGTAAGAACAAGGAAATTTTTTGTGTGAGAATGATGACAAATCAACTAGAAGGGGATTTGCAAACAGTATCAGTATAAGCAGCACGGACCCATAACAGCTCAGCGCCGAAGTCAGCACACAAACAGTGCAGATGGAAACAGGGGGGTTTACAAATTCCCAAGTTCAGACAGTTCATTGAGGCCAGAATTAGATGTATCAAATTTGAGGATGAGGTACGCCTCTTTCTGTGAAAGCCGTACATCTGGGTCCCCGCTACCACCTCTGATAACCGCAAGCACAGTCCATCTGATATCATTGGGGGAATGTTTGTGTTTTAAAAAATGGGAGACCAATGGTGCCGTCAGGTTCTTGTTGTTTATCCTTGAGCGATGTTGGATGATTCTTTGTCGCACCTCCTGCGTGGTCTTTCCAATGTACACCTTGTTGCACGGACATTGGATGGCATAGACGGTGTATTTCGTTTTGCAGTTGGTATGTTCCTCATGGCGCCAAAATTTGATACCGTCTGTGAAAAGGGAGCCCTCCATTTTGAGGTCACAGACGGTGCAAGTCCCGCATTTACGATGTCCCTTAACAGGAGTAGCCCCAAAGATGGTGCTTTGGGTGTCTCTTTTGACAGGGGGCCGTGTGGATGTAATCATCTGGCCAATGCTCCGGTTCTTTTTCAGGGCAAACAAAGGAGGGCCCACTTCTGGTAAGATTTCCTCAACCAGGTGCCAACACTTTCTGATTGTTTTTGGAGCTGATTGGTATGGGGACCAAAAGTGGAAATGCATACAATCTTTTGGGTCGTGGGTTTCGATCTTTTTTCAAGGAGATGCTCCCTAGGCGTCCATCTAGCTCTTTCCATTGAATGCTTCAACAGCTTACGGGGATATCCTCTTTCCTGGAGTTTTGCAGTCAACACCTGTCCGTGTAAATCAAACTTCTGTACCGACGAACAATTCCGCCGCACGCGGAGAAACTGTCTGTAGGGAAGGTTGTCCCTAAGACTCCTGGGGTGATAGCTCCTGTAGTGTAGCGCATTGTTTTTGTCGGTCTTCTTTTGATATAGAGAGCAAGACAATCCATCAGCTGTCGCAGACACCTCAACATCCAAGAATGGTAAAGATTTTGAATCATAGCTCAAGCTGAATTTGATGTCGGGGCTTCTATTATTAAGCCAGACATGGAATTCCTCAAGTAAGGCCGGTGGCCCGTTCCAGACACACCACACTTCGTCTATATATCTCAACCATTGCTCTATATGCTCTCTATAGGGATTGTTGTTAAACACATACCTCTCTTCATATTGTACAGGATAGCCATTTCGGGCGCAAACGGGCAGCCCATTGCTGAGCCTTTCACTTGCAGGAACATTTTATCCTCAAATGTGAAAAAGTTTTTTTTCAGAGCCAGAGATGCGAATGAGGCAATGAGATCAGTAGGGACCCTATGAGGGCGAGGTCTGGTTTCCAAGTATAGTTCAAGGACATCTAGGCCATCTTGCTGAGGTATTTGTGTGTACAACGAAGACACATCCATGGTAGCCAGCAGTCGGGAAGTGGAATCGAACTTGAGACCTTCAACTTTGTTGATGAAGTCCATGGTGTCCCTCAAGTACGATGGAACTTGGACAACGAGAGGTTTTAAAAATATATCCACAAATTGGGAAATTGGCTCAAAAACGGAGTCACAACCGGACACTATAGGGCGTCCCGGGGTGTTTTGGAGTCCTTATGCACTTTCGGGAGAAAGTATAGATGTGGAGTCCGTGGGTGTTTCTTCACAAGATATTCCGATTCTTTAGGTCCGAGTATGCCTGTTTCTCTGGCGCCATTCACAAGTTTCATGACTTCATCCAGAATCTGGGCTGTAGGGTTGTGTGTGATCCGGCGGTACCAGTCCTGATTATAGACATGGCTACGTCCTTCAGTTCTGTACAGATCTTTGGACCAAAGGACAACTGCCCCTCCCTTGTCCGCTGGCCTTATGATAAACTCCTGCTGGTTCTTCAATTCCTTTATTGCTTCTTTTTGTTTTTTGGTGATATTACTAGGTACAAACGGGCGTTTCTTCTCCAGAGTATTCAAAGATGACATAACAGAACGTTCAAAAGCAATAATGTTCTTAGAAGTGTTGTGATTGGGAGGACAGAACATAGACTTGTTCCTTAGCCCAGAAGCCTCTGTCTGAACTTGATCAGGTGAGTCCTTAAAAAACCATCTCAGGCGTACTTTTCTAAAGAATTCCATGACCTCCAGTTTAATTCTAGTGAAGTCCATGGCTGTTCCGGGGACAAAAGAAAGGCCTAACTCCAAAACTTCTCTATCGCGCACACAATTGTGTGTTATTGATTCGACTGTTTTGACAGAAGTTTCCTTTGAAGACATATGGATGAATTAATGAAACTTAATTATAAATGAAAATAAATGTTTCTGTAATGTAAAACGTCTGGTACACGCAGCACAAATTGGCTGTGTGTGTGTATTAATTCATTACAAAACAAACCTGACTAGCCGGTACGCGTACCGGCAGCGCTACGGGAGTTCTCCATTTTGTGTTTCGGTAGATTTGAGACAGAAAATGGAGGACAAATAACGTTGGGAATGGGTATAAGGGGGCACGATAGGCAACCCCTGACCCCCTAGGTTTTCTGAGGGGGTCTTAGGAGGCCCATATAGGCCCAAAAAAATTTATTTTTAAATTTTCGCGGGGGAGCGCCCGGTACGCGCACCGGGAAGCGTACCGGGGAGCGTACTTTGGTGAAAAATAGTGAAAAAAGTTAGACAAAGATAATCATTTGGAGTGATAAGAGGTAGGGTAGCCCTGAAAAGAGCTTTTGGGTTCTGTGGCTGATTTAGGTACCTATAAGTAGGTTCCAATGCACAGTCTTACATTGAGGAGGAATATTCTATTCCCCTCATCTGAGAAATGCACGCCATCTGCTCTGTAGATATCTTACATGTTGTAACGCAAGTTGTTGTTGTATATTGAACCCATTCCATAGTCTCTCATGTAAGCAGAAACAGATTTCTTCACATGTTTCCGTGCTTTCTCAAATTGCGGACAAAATTAGTTAGACCAGTTCCATTTCTGTCTTTGGCATGTATTGGAGTATACCATGGCAGTTTGTGGAAAAAGTGTCATCAATTGCCCAAAGGTGTCCTTTAAAAGCATCTCCAGACCTACCCCAGTCAAAGTGCCTAGGTCATTTCCACCACAGTGCAAAATTATGAGGTTAGGGTGTGGCAGATGGTAAAAGGTTTTCACCAATGGTATCAATTGATGACATCTCAATCCTCTTTGGCCAATCCATTTTATGTGCACATTTGGTAAATCAAGGTTGTGAAAATGTCTGTTAGCTGCATACCTTTGAGCCCAGTGAATGTAGCTATGTCCAATAAACCAGACAGAATACATGGTGAGAGGAGGTTCTGGTGCAGTCTGATGAAGTGTAGGAATAAAATGGCAGTTGGAACAGTAGGAGTTTGCAAAAAAAAACTGTGCAGTTTCAGTGTTTTTGAATCACAAGTAATGATTGGTGGATTCAGATAGTTGAAAACTGAAAGTTAGGGTGCATGGTTCTGTTGTGTGAAAGAAGTCATTTGAATGGTTAAAAAACAGTCATTTAAAGAAACATTGCACCAGATAAGCTGGTGTATTTTCAGGTCAAACATCCTCGCTGAGGTGATTTGCAACATTGTAGAATAAGCGTTTAACCCTGGGAGCTCAGTGAGGAGGGAGTTGCTATGGTAACAGGTAGAAAGGGCTGAGGGGTGGAAGGGTGTTGGTTTGAAAATACAGAGGGAAGAGTTTTGATTGGTTACCATGAGCAATATGTGTGTAGAATTAGAGGTTTTCTGTGCCATTCATGGTTGCAGTGCCTGGAGAACATACCTTTTGCTCTGCTAAAGAAATATTGGTGTGTGTATCTGACACTGTTCTGAATTTCCCAAAGCATTTGTAAAGGTGAGTTATGATTCATTTAGATAGAGAGTTTAGATTCAGAAGCACACTGATTTTCTTTGCTTTTGGTTTGTGTGATGCTTTTTAAAAATACATGGTTTCTATATTTGCAAAATAGAGGATTTGTATTTTGTGAAATAGAGATGTTTCAATAGTGAAGTTGAATGGTTGTACATAGGACTTGCACTCTGTATCTAAAATGTTATTTTAAAAATCAATTTTAGGGTAAATCAATGGGTTTCAGTAGTGAAAATGAATGCCTGTAAATAGGATCTGTGCTTTGTTCATAAAATAGTAAATAAAAAATAGTTTTAGGGCAAATTAATGGCTTTCAGTAGTGAAAATGATTGCTTGTACATAGGACCTGTGTTCTGTTCCTGAAATGGTAATTGAAAAAAGATTTTAGTGCAAATCCATGGCTTTCACATTTTTAAGAAGGAATAAATAGTGTGTGTTTAATTACATAAAAATATTTGAATCTTTTACAAACATGTTACCTGTTTTACCTCAGATTGGGAAGCAGATTGAGTTTCCTTGCTGTTGGTTTGCTTAATATTTTGGGTAATGCTTGGTAGGAATGTTTGCAAGAGATAGGAAATGTATTTTGTAAAATAGTGACTTTTCAGTACTGAAATGGAATGATTGTACATAGGACTTGCACTGTGTTTCTAAAATGTTATTGAAAAATCGATTTTGGGGCAAATTAATAGCTTTTACATTTTTGAGAAAAAATAAAAAATGTGTGCATGATTAAGTAAAATAATTTGAAGCTTTCATAATCATGTCACCTGTATTACCTCACATTAGGAAGCGCACTGAGAGCTTTATTTATGAAAACAGCGATGCATCACTTTTCACTTTGCACTCCTTGTGACACCAATGATGCATTATATTTAATGTATGACGCATCATGTTTCTAGGACTTACAGATAAGTCAGTATTTGTGATGTATCTGTAAGCGCAAAAGTGACGAATTGCTGGAGTGTGTCACAGTAAGGATGCAACTCCAGGAATGCATACTTTCACATGGGGAAAGCCCCATGTGAAAGCGTTTGCCTCAGTCTTATGCCTGCTGTGAGGCAGGCGCAAGATTTTGACGTAACAGTGTCCTAAAAGTGACGCAGTGAAATCTCATTGATTTCACTGCGTCACTATTAGGAGGCTTTCTGCGGAGAAATGACCCCTCTGTGTACATTACACCTGACAGAGGTATAATGAGGCGCAGAGTTTTAAAAAGTGACGCATCTACCTATATGCGTGACTTTTTAAATATGGCGCAACAAGGCACATGTTTTATGCCGCCGATGCGTCACAAAAAGTGACGCATCAGCAGTGGAAAACTGATGCAGGGCTTTATAAATGAGGTTCATCCTTTTTTTGCACACTACTCCAGTTTAGTCCTGTCCAGTGCACTCTTGGACACAAGCCTCACTTTTTGTGCTCCCCTGGACAGGGTTCATTACATCTGCACTCCTGCTTAGGCCTCATAATCTTTTTTAAGAATAACATTTGAAAAACAGAGAAAAGGTTATATGTATAAGCTTTTCCTTACACAACTGAAACATTTTTGGGGCAAATTAATGTTTTTTACATTTTTGAGAAAGAATAAATAGTGAGTGAATGATTAGATAAAAAAAATTGACCTTTTCACAATCATGTCACCTGTGTTACCTCAGATTAGGAAGTAGATTGTGCAGATGAGGTGAGGAATGTCTAGAGGGACAGAGGAGGTGAGGCCTGTGTTCAAGACTGTAGTGGGAGAGAGGCTTTTCTTGGAGCGTGTAGGTGGTGAGACCTGTGTCTAAGAGTGCAGTGGACTAGGCTTCATGAAGCCTATCCCCCACTGCACTCTTAGACACAGGTCTCAAGTTCTTTGCACCCGTGGACAGACCTCTCTTCCACTACACTCTTCAATACAGGCCATACCTCTTGTGCACCCCTAGACAATCCTTACCTCATCTGCAACCCTGAATAGACTTCAACTAATTGGCATGGTTAGACAAGCCTCAGCTTATTTACAGCCTTGGACATGCGGTAAGATTGTTTGCAAGAGAGAGGAAATGTATTTTGTAAAATAGTGAGTTTTCAGTACTGAAATGGAATGCTTGTACTCCAGCAATGTATCCTTCCACATGGGGAAAGCTGCATGTGAAAGCGTTTGCCTCAGTGTTATGTCTGCTGTGAGGCAGGCGCAAGATTTTGACGTAACAGTGTCCTAAAAGTGACGCAGTGAAATCTCATTGATTTCACTGCGTCACTATTATGAGGCTTTCTGCGGAGAAATGACCATTCTGTGTACATTACACCTGACAGAGGTATAATGTGACGCAGAGGTTTAAAAAGTGACGCATCTACCTACATGCGTCACTTTTAAAATATGGCGCAACAAGGCACATGTTTTATGCCGCCGATGCGTCACAAAAAGTGACGCATCAGCAGTGGAAAACTGATGCAGGGCTTTATAAATGAGGTTCATTTTTTTTTGCACACTACTCCAGTTTAGTCCTGTCCACTGCACTCTTGGACACAAGCCTCACCTTTTGTGCTCCCCTGGACAGGCTTCATTACATCTGCACTCCTGCTTAGGCCTCATAATCTTTTTTAAGAATAACATTGGAAAAACAGAAAAAAGGTTATATGTATAAGCCTTTCATTACACTACTGAAACATGTTTAGGGCAAATTAATGTCTTTTACATTTTTGAGAAAGAATAAATAGTGTGTGAATGATTAGATAAAAAATGTGACCTTTTCACAATCATGTCACCTGTGTTACCTCAGATTAGGAAGTAGATTGTGCAGATGAGGTGAGGAATGTCTAGAGGGACAGAGGAGGTGAGGCCTGTGTTCAAGACTGTAGTGGGAGAGAGGCTTTTCTTGGAGAGTGTAGGTGGTGAGACCTGTGTCTAAGAGTGCAGTGGACTAGGCTTCATGAAGCCTATCCCCCACTGCACTCTTAGACACATGTCTCAAGTTCTTTGCACCCGTGGACAGACCTCTCTTCCACTACACTCTTCAATACAGGCCATACCTCTTGTGCACCCCTAGACAATCCTTACTTCATCTGCAACCCTGAATAGACTTCAACTAATTGGCATGGTTAGACAAGCCTCAGCTTATTTACACCCTTGGACATATGGTAGGATTGGTTGCAAGAGAGAGGAAATGTATTTTGTAAAATAGTGAGTTTTCAGTACTGAAATGGAATGCTTATACTCCAGCAATATATCCTTTCACATGGGGAAAGCTCCATGTGAAAGCGTTTGCCTCAGTCTTGTGTCTGCTGTGAGGAAGGTGCAAGATTTTGACGTAACAGTGTCCTAAAAGTGACGCAGTGAAATCTCATTGATTTCACTGCGTCCCTATTATGAGGCTTTCTGCGGAGAAATGACCCCTCTGTGTACATTACACCTGACAGAGCTATAATGTGGCGCAGAGGTTTAAAAAGTGACGCATCTACCTATATACGTGACTTTTTAAATATGGCGCAACAAGGCACATGTTTTATGCCGCCGATGCGTCACAAAAAGTGACGCATCAGCAGTGGAAAACTGATGCAGGGCTTTATAAATGAGGTTCATCTTTTTTTTGCACACTACTCCAGTTTAGTCCTGTCCAATGCACTCTTGGACACAAGCCTCACTTTTTGTGCTCCCCTGGACAGGGTTCATTACATCTGCACTCCTGCTTAGGCCTCATAATCTTTTTTAAGAATAACATTTGAAAAACAGAGAAAAGGTTATAGGTATAAGCTTTTCATTACACTACTGAAACATTTTTGGGGCAAATTAATGTATTTTACATTTTTGAGAAAGAATAAATAGTGTGTGAATGATTAGATAAAAAAAATTGACCTTTTCACAATCATGTCACCTGTGTTACCTCAGATAAGGAAGTAGATTGTGCAGATGAGGTGAGGAATGTCTAGAGGGACAGAGGAGGTGAGGCCTGTGTTCAAGACTGTAGTGGGAGAGGAGAGGCTTTTCTTGGAGAGTGTAGGTGGTGAGACCTGTGTGTAAGAGTGCAGTGGACTAGGCTTCATGAAGCCTATCCCCCACTGCACTCTTAGACACAGGTCTCAAGTTCTTTGCACCCGTGGACAGATCTCTCTTCAACTACACTCTTCAATAGAGGCCATACTTCTTCTGCACCCCTGGAGAATCCTCACTTGATCTGTAACCCTGAATAGATTGTTTGGTTTTTGTCATTGCTTTGATGTTTGATAATAGTGGTCTATAATGTGCTATATTTTTCTTTAACACAGATTGAAAACAAGATTTCAAGAGTAAGGAAAGATGCCCTCAAGGCAAAGAACAAGAAAATTAGAAATACGGTTTAAAACAAAAACAGCATCGGAATTACAGCAGTCCTCCACAACAAAGACTTCAAAAAACAGGAAAGAAGCTCCTGGTAAGATAACTAAGTGTTTCTTACGGAATATATGTAAAACAAAAAAAAATGTTGGACAGCATGTAGAAAAAGAGAAGGAGAGAGTAATTTTGAAAAGGAAGGAGAGACCGTCAGAAAATGTTACTACTGGAGCAGGAGAGAATAATATGTATCGGAATAGAAGGCAGAATCAGTTTAGAGACATTCGTAAACGAATGTTTCGCAATAGGGTGGTTTTAAATTTGTTAAAAAACATTAGGAAAGGTAAACAGAGAGCTGCTTTTTATAAGAAAAAGAAAAGTGTAGAGAAGATTGTTGATCAGGCTTTTGAAGTTCAGAAAAAATTATTTATTTTAATAATCAAAAGAATTAGGACACTTAACAAGACAATTGATGTTTTCAAATCAAACAGTAGATGGAAAAGAGTAATTAATCAGCCTAATTTTTGTAAAGTTTTTTCAGGAGAATGGATGCACAGTTCAAGTTGTGAGCCATTTTTTAATGAGGAGAGTTACTTCCAGGAGAATGATTTAGTGCATGCAGTTGACACCAGTGGTCGAGCGTATGAAGTGAAAGACGGTTGTCCGATTGAAAAAGAGAAACTTGTGCCTAGAGAACCAGAAGAGATGTTAACTGATGAAGTTTTAGGGAGACGTACTAAGGGTCCAGTGTACACTTGGAAGTGTAGTCGTACTTGTAGTGTGCGACAGGAATCAATTGATTTGTTTTGTAATTTCTTACGTACATATAGTAAGAAAAGTCTAAAGCAAAAAGTGAAGTTGTTGCAAACTTAGATCCTTGCAGAGTGAGAGAAAACACAGGTTTGCAAGGGCATTCACTGGCTTGTCTTTCTAGAAAAGTCTGTCAGAGTGTTTTTCATCATTCTAGGATGTTAGCAGTGCATCATACCAAAATGAGGAAATTAGTGAGAATGTTGTATTATGCAAAAAGTCCAGCACTTAAGCTTAAACAATTAAACAGTGCTCTTTTGCATGGAACTGAATTAGATGTGAAGAAGATTTGTGAAGAAATTGAGATTTGTTATTTTGGTGAAAAAGAGGACAGTGTAGAAATTGACACTGCAATTCAAGGTAATGTGGAAGACAATGTACAGATTTCAAGTACAGAAAAGTTTGAGCAGGAAATTACCAGGTTTAAGGTGAAATCAAGTGAAAGGCCGAATTTTACTTGTGTGTGTTGTCGACGAAGTCATTATAAGCATCAAACTAGATTAGTTGATTTATACGTAAAAAGTGAAAAGATGAATAATTATGAGTGGAAGGATTTTGCAACTTATTTGTGGGTGGAGAATTGTTTTGATTTGAGTTCTGATCAGCGTATTTGTAAATATTGTTATGATAAATTAAATCAAAACAGAATGCCTGCTAGAGCTGTTCATAATAATCTGGAGTTGGTAGACATTCCCCGTGAATTGATGGATTTAAATACATATGAGTCTATTTTGATTCAATGTGTCCATCCTTTTCAGGCAATTGTTCGCATGGAGCCTAAGATAGGGAAATTGCCTCCTACAGATTTGCAGAGAGGATTAAAGGGAAGAGTTGTTTATTTACCTCTAGATTTCAAAAAAAATATTGATACAATTGGTATAGAAAAAGTAGAAAAGAAACCTTTAGTTATTCTAGTTAATGGGGTTCCGACAAAGAGTAAGAAAATCTGGCAAGATTTAGTGGATGTTAGGAAAGTCAAAAAGGCAACGTTGTATTTAGTCAAAAACAATGAGTATTACAAAGATGTATGTGTTGCAGCAGAGGAAACAGCTGCAGATGAAGACAGTGATTGTTCAGGCGGCCAAATTGAAAAAGTTGATGTGTCTAGAAGTGAAGAAATATATGAACATTATACTGTTCATCCTTTGCATTCCAAAGAAGTAATGGGGAATGCAATTGAATTGTTTCAAATGAAAGCAGCAAAAGGAAGTCCCATTAGTGTATGGGAAGAAATTTTGGAAGCTCGTTGTTTTCCACAGCTATTTCCAACAGGTCGAGGTGGACGATATGACGATCGAACACTTCAAATTCCTGCATCTGAATATCGCACTGTAAAATTATATGCTGAAGATCCAAGGTTTTGTCAATGCATTCCCTATTTGTTTCATCTACTGTATGAAAGTGACTTGTCTGGGCTTTATTATGCAGTAAACCATATACTGAAAAGTGGAGCACATCTGCAAAATGTTTCGGCGAGGGACTTTATGGAGAAAGTGAATCTGCAAGATAATATTTTAGAATCTCATCTAATCAATCTCATGGCATGTCAGCGTGGTACAAACGAGTATTGGTACCGTCGTCATGGGGAATTGAAATGTATGCTAAGAAACTTAGGAACTCCTACATGGTTCCTCACTCTTAGCTGTGCCGAGTATGCATGGGACGACTTACTTTAATTTCTACGAGAGGCAAATGCAAATATACAAAATATGGAATTCAAAACACCTGGAGAACTGTGTTCTTTGGATCCAGTGAATGTATGCAGATATTTCAATCATAGATTTGAAGCTATGATGTCTTTTATTACCAACAAAAAAAATCCTCCCCTTAGAGAGGGTTTGGATTTCTTTAGGAGAATGGAGTATCAAGCGAGAGGTGCTCCTCACATACATATGTTGTTGTGGATTAAAGATGCACCCAAATTTGGAACAGATTCGGATGAGACAGTGATGAGCTTCATTGAAGAGTATTCAACATGTGCTGTTCCGAAAACTACAGAAGAAAACAGTTTAAGGCAACAAGTTTTACGCTTTCAATCCCATCGTTGTGGAAAGTACTGTCGTCGAAAATTCAGAAATAAGGACAAGTTCTACACAAAATGTCGTTTCGGCTTTCCACGACCAGTGATTTCTAAAGGAAGAGTAAATAATTTGATGTCTTCTCTGCGACATACTGTGACGAGGAAATCACCAAAAAATACATACAATTTAAAAAGAAACGAAGAGTTCAAGTACATCAACGACTACAACCCAGTAATTTTGTCCATGTGGAATGCTAACATGGATATTCAATTCGTTGCTGAAACTCTATTGCTGTGGCTCGATATGTGACGTCTTACATCACAAAAAAAGAAAAGACAGAACTGAAGGAAATGTGGGAGGACATTTCACATGAAAAGAGTCTAAGCAAGAAATTATACAGTTACAGTCTGAAGATGTTGTCGAATCGAGAAATTGGAGCATATGAATGTTCTGATCGATTGTCGTCAGCAAGTCTCTATGCCAAATCTAGAACCATCATTTGGGTGAGTCTAGGTCTTGCTGCAACACGAAATCGAGTTTTGAAATCTGTACAAGAAATAGAGTATTTGGCGGACAAAGTACCAGAAAGTACAGATATTTTGAAGACAAACATGTTGGATAAATACTATCCAAATAGAAGTAGTCATCTTGAGAACAGTTGTTTATATGAAGTTCTGCAAAAGTATATTTATAAGAGAACCATCAGAGAAGATATTAACGATGGAATATATG
Source organism: Lissotriton helveticus (assembly GCF_964261635.1). Taxonomy (NCBI): domain Eukaryota; kingdom Metazoa; phylum Chordata; class Amphibia; order Caudata; family Salamandridae; genus Lissotriton; species Lissotriton helveticus. The sequence continues at coordinate 998,185,948 of NC_136063.1, forward strand.
CTATCATTGGGTGTGAAGGATGTCTAGTGAGACAGAAAAAAGGCCATTTGATTAATCATCGAAAATTGAGTTGCGAAAATCCAGAGAAAAGGGAATTTTACTATTTAGCTCTTTTGCAACTCTTTAAGCCATGGCGTACAGAAGAGGAACTACTTGGAGATTTTCTCTGTTACGAAGATTCTTTTAATGCAACCAAGGATACCATAGAATGTCCTGTTTTTCCAAATTATCTGCAAATGTTGAACGAAGAAATAGAGCAAGAAGCCACAATTGCTGCAGAGATTGCTAGAGACAGTTCTCAAGACAGTCAGAGTACTGCTTCATTGAGTCAGGATCCACTTGGAGGACCAATTATTCAAAAAGAAGCTGCCACTGCCATGGATGAGGTGGAAAGAGCTATGGAACAAGCTCAAGATGATGTAGTTAACTTAGAAGATTTGGTGAAACAACTAAACCTTGAGCAGAAACAGATATATGACGAAGTCACAGATCAGGTTGAACATGGATTCACTCATGAGAAAAAAGAGTGCTCATGTTTATCTTTTAAACCAGTCCAACTGTACGTGAGTGGAGAAGCGGGAACTGGAAAAAGTTTTCTGATTAAAGCAATTGCAACTTATCTGCAGAAAAGGACTCAATCACCGCTGTCTTGTGTTGTTACTGCTCCAACTGGGCTGGCTGCACATAACATTAAAGGGATTACTTTACATCGTTTACTGATGCTGCCAGTGGAGCATGATAACAAATTGCAATATCACAAGCTATCTGGAGATGCGTGTTCTGAAGTTTCGAGAGTCCTGAAGAAAATGAAACTTCTTATCATTGATGAAGTAAGCATGGTGTCAAATATAATGCTTGCTTTTGTGCATTTGAGAATGCAAGAAATTCTTAGAACAGACTATGATGTCTTATTTGGAGGAAAACATATTATTGTTTTTGGAGATCTTCTGCAGTTGACTCCAGTGAAAGGACAACCTGTGTTCAAAATGCTCACGCATGAAGATACCAGGAAGTGCCTAGGAAGCATTGGAAACGTTAATATATGGTTAAACTTTAAATATGCAGAACTGCTTCAAAATATGCGGCAGGCAAAGGATGAAGATTATAAAAATATTTTACAAGATGTAAGAATCGGAAAAGTAAGTCAGCAAGGGAAAGAAGCTTTGCATGGACGGTTAATTTCAAATTTGAACCCAAATGAAAACATTCTTCCAGAGAATATTTTTAAGAAAATTAACGAGAAGAAATCTGGCATATGTTTGATGCCAACTCTGAAAGAATGTTCCATGTTCAACAACAAAATGTTAAAGTTAGAAAATGAAGAGATAGTGAAACTGGAAGCTACAGATAAAATAGAGCATATGGGAGCAACAATTATTTTGTCTGAAAATTTGAAATCAAAATTGTATTCATTAGAGAAGACTATATCTAAAACTGCTGGTTTTGAAAAGACTCTGAATGTGTGTTTAAATTGTCGTATCATTTTGAGAAGGAATTTAAATGTTGAAAGAGGTCTGGTAAATGGAGCAATGGGTCATGTTGTTGGTTTTGTGAATTACAAAAATAGAGATGGAATTGAAATTTTAAAAATTAAATTTGATGGCATTCATGAAATAGAGCAAATTTGTCGTTGTTCAGCTAGATTTTTGCTCGTGAAAGACTTATATGTTCGCCGAAAACAGTTTCCTGTTTGTTTGGCATATGCGGTGACAATTCATAAATCTCAAGGTTTAAGTGTAGATAGCGCTTTGGTGAACATTGGAAGTTCTGTGTTTAAAGAGGGTATGGCATATGTGGCATTATCACGAGTCAGAACTTTATCAGGATTGTACTTGATTGAATGTGATGAAACAAAGATTTGTGCAGGTCTACATTGTGTTAAAGAATACAATAGGTTAAGAAGAGAGTATGCTCCACATTTGCCTCAATATCCTCTGATTGAAAAATGTGTGGTAGGCCGAAAAAGAAGAAATGAGAGTAATTGCAGTGAGGTAGTAGCAAAAAGACAAAAAGTAGATGAAACTGTAATTGTAAGCAGAAGGAAAAAGGATTCTGTTGAAGATGTTGTTGGATTTCAGTTTGAAAACAGTTCTGGTGTCAACTGCTATGCTAATGTAGTGGTTAATGTTGTTTTTTTTCTTCAAAATATACAAGAACAGATTGTTAAAAATCGGGATCAAAGATTCTGTTGTTTGTTGAATTCCGTGTTTGAGAAATGTACCAGTGATAGAGCAAAAATAGAAAGTGTTTCAGAAATTCGAAATCTTCTAGACGTATGTTCTGGTGAAAATCAATTTTCACAGAATATTCAGCAGGATTGCCAGGAATTTTTAATGTATATGTTTGATGTATTGGAAGATGAAGGTGTAGATATAAAAAATCTTTTTAGCCTTTCTTATCAATGGCAGCATGACTGCGACAACTGTACTTTATCAAGTACTACTAGAATAGACACTGAAAGATTTATATATTTGACTTTACCAGACTGCAAATCAGTGCCTTTTAATAATCTAGTTAAAGCAGCGGATCATAATATGGTGTGTACCCAATGTAAGTCTACAATGCTGTCCACATTATTTCTTCAAAATTATGGTCAGTATGTCATTTTTAAGTTCCAACGATGTAGACCTGATGGAACTAAATTGACAAACTTCTATTAAAAATGTCGTGGCTTCTCAGTTATCGATATCAGGAAGAACCTTTGCAACTGTAGCTATTATTTTTCATGACGGTCCTTCTACAACATCAGGGCATTACACATGCTATTTAAAAAGTTGTAAAGGTTGGACCCAATGTAACGACACTCATTTGACCTTCAAACAACGTTTGCCTTTTGGCTTAAAAAATTCATACCTAGTGTTTTTACAACCAAAATTTAGGTAAAGGTAATTGGCCTATGAAGACGGGAGCAGTTAATAAAGGTTATTTTCCTGTTTAAAAATATATTCTGAGTAAAAGTGAACCAGGTAATATAAAAAATTGACTTGTCATATAGGTACTGTAAGTGGATCTCATAGTAAGTGATATTAGTATTATACAAAATGATGAACATGAGTGAGTCAGAGATGGTTTTACAAATACTTAAATATTGTGAAAATGTTGTAGAGCCTTTCTTTGAGAACGTCGGGAAAAAGGTCATTTCAGAATTTCTTTGAATTAATTTGAAAATATACTCAGACATCTGACACTATTTGGCCAAAAAGAAAGGTACAGGAATGAGTAAAGAGTCATGACTGAAAAAAAGGAGTATATGAAAATAATGAAATTATTTCAGATGTTCTTGGAGCTTTTCTTCTAGAAAGTCGATGAAATGGATTTTTTAGTGGACAGCAAAGTACTTTGCAACGAGAAAAGGACCTCCATGATATACTATTTGGCCTCAAGGAAAAGTAAGTCAATCAAAGATTAGTGTACATTTGTCATTTGTCAGTATCTAAGTTTTTTTTAAAAACACAATCTTTTAGATTGTGTTTTTTTTCCCGCTGTCATATGATGAGTAATTTGAACTCACTGTTTTAAGTGAAATTCAATATATTCTGAGAACAGCAAAAATAGACTATGTAACATGTTGTACAAGTTATTCTATACTTTGGATTGTGTAAATTAAATTGTATTCTCATTCTCTGACACTCACTTTCCTTTTTCCATCCTCTTTCAGCTCTTTTTACTCACTTATAATGTCTTTCTCTCACTCTCTGTAACCCCCGTTCCTTTACTCCACTTCTTTGACAACCCCTCATTCTCATTTCAACTGTCTGCATCCCCTCTCTCCCTTGCATAACTTTTCAGCTTTCAGTCTCTCTGCTTTACTTCCCTTTTCCGTATTTTCCTCCTTTGCTCTTTTAGTAATTCATGTTTACTCACTCAGCAGTATTATCGCACTCTATCACTAAAAATCACCCACTCTCCCTCGCTTATCTTTGTTTGCTCCTTTTTTTTTACCTCTTCTCTCTATTTTTCGTTCACTACTTCTATGACCTCAGTGCCTCACTCTCCTTGTGTTATGTTCACTTGTGTTTATCTACCTTCTATCATTTCTTTTACAACAACTTCACTGCTCCTCTCTCATCGTTCTTCATCCCATTTCTTTTACTCTGGTTCCATTACTATCCCTCATTTCCTTTCTTTCAATGTCCTTCTCTTTACTTTCATCACCAAATTATTTTCTCTCAGTACCACTGTTTTAGTCGTCTTCTCCTCTCTTTCCTTTTTTTGCTCCCTTACTCATTTCCTTTTCTCACTCATTGTACTCCACCTCACTCAGTTTTTCTCTTAGTGTGTCTGTCTACTAACTTCCTCACTCCATTTCCCTCAATCGTTGTATATTATCCTCTCTCCCTTCATCCTTTCGCTCTATGACTGTTCTTCACTTACTCTCAGTTATCTTCTATTCCTCATTCTTCTAAATGCATCCTTAATTAGACTGTTTTCTGTCTCAGTCATTATCTTTTTACTTACTACTGTTTCCTGATTTAGTTTAGCTAACTCACATTGTTTTAGTATCTTTCTTACCTTCAGTTCATTTCTCTGTTCTTCTCTTCCTCTGTGTCAGTGAATCTATATGCCTTACTCTTAGTAATTTGCTCTCAATCTATTTCTTTTTTTCTCTTTTTATCCTTCTACCTTACTTTATTTCCCTTTCTGTGTCCTTCACTCTTACTTTATTTCTAAATACACTGTTATGATTTTTAACCTCTGCATTTGTATATTTTAATTTAAAATACACATTTTACTAATTATAACTTATTTTTTCTTCTCTCTTTCATAGATACAAAGTGTAGTAAAAAAAATAATTAAAGTTACATTTATTATATGGTAAGTATGACTAAAAAAATGTAGTTTGTCATCACCCTTTGCTTTAAGCTTACTAATATTTTCTCAACCAACCTCCTGAGTCTTTATTCTGCTTCCCTCACTTATTCTTATTCTCCATGTTTACTCCAATTTCCCTATTTCCCCTCTCATATTCAACTTCTTTAAATCCCTATTCTTTACTTCACTTACCCTCTGTTCCCTTCCTTTGCTTCTTCACTCATTTTGTTTTTCCTAATTACTTACCTTACTCCTACACACACACCTCATCCCCTCTCAACACATACACACACCTCTAACATACACCCCACACACACACCACACACACACCTCATACACACAAAAAATCCCCCCACACACACTCTTCACATACACACACACATTCCATACACACACATACATCGCACACATATACAACCCACACCCATACACTCCTCACACATACTTCATACACCCTCACCTCCACCCACACCAAAACACCCCACACAGCCACACCCACAGACACACCTTACACACCCACACCCCGACCTACACCCACTGACTCCCTATAAGTCACACACACTGGATTACTTATCTTTCTTTGCTGTTTCACTCAAACCCATTCAGGTACTGTTTTCTTTACTCTCTTTGTCCTTTCTCTTTGTCACTCCCCATGTCTTATCCTAATTCAATTTTTCACCCTCTTTCAACCCTCTTTACATACACTAACTGGTCTTTTCTTACCCTCACTCACCGTTCTTCATTTATCCCGGTTACGCCACTACCCTTCATTCTCAATTTTTTACTGTCTTTTCTTTTTCTTTCAACACCCACTCACATTCTCCCACTATCTCTACTTTAGTCTTCTTCCTCTCTCTTCCCTTCTTTCGCTCCTTTAGTCATTTTACTTTTCTCACTTTCACCCTATTACACCTTCTCTGTTTTTTACTATGTAATAAACAATCCCTCTGTGTTCATCCTGTAGCTCTCTTTCTCTTAACATTACTCTCTTTGTGTTCTTCCCTCATGCTAACTCCTTCATAATTTTTTTTTTCTATTTTTTTGGGGGGCGCGCCCGGTACGCGTACCCTAAGAAAAAAAATTGACAGAGATTCATTAAAAATATAGGTTTATTTTTATAAATGAAAGGTAGTTCTAAAAAGAACTGTTTTATTTCTTCTTTTTGTTGTTTTATATTTTTTTTAATGTTTTTTTGAACATTTTGTACTTTTTTTGGCTTTTCAAAACAGTTTTATATTTTTTTGTATTTTTTATGGGGAGAAATAAAAAAAAGGGAATTGAAAATGGCTCAACTGGAGCAAAAAACGGAAAAAATTACTTTTTTGGGGGGCATTTGTGATTGTCACCAGCAAGGACGACGAGCTTCATGCTCTTTTCACCATAGGCGATGAGCTTGCCACATTCAATACAGGTGATTCTAAAATCTGCAAACCGTGGCTGTATACAAGGCATCATCTCCGTTGTTTCTGGTCCTGATGGAGTGGGTTGTGTTCTTTTGGAGGTGGTCCTTGAAGACTGGGGAGGTTACTGGCCAGTTCCCTGAGCTCTGCACGAGAATAGTTATTTGGATGCTTCCGGGTCATATGTCGAATCATGGTATTATTACCAAAGGAATATTTTTTGTTTGGGTTGCCCCTTGATAGTTGTTTGCCACAGATTAGGCAAGTTACCTTGGCCGCATTCACTTTTTTCTTGCCCTCTGGGATTGCAAAAAACTCCCATACAATGTGTGACTTGGGCTTGTATGGGGTATTTTGTTCAGGCAGCCATGTTCTCCCCTCCTCCTCTTCCTCTTCCTCCTCCTCGTCTTCCTGACCACCAATGTACTGTTGTGGTGGTCCTCTTGGTGGTGGTGGTGGTGGTGGTGGTGGTGCAGATGCTCCAGCTGTTGCAGCTACAGTAGCCATTTGAAAGTACAAAATAGTTCTCTCTCTATTGCTGAAACAGGTCTTCCTCCGTCAAAGGACAAAGTCAGAATAAGGAAAAAAGGTGGGGTCTTTCATCATTTGGAAAAACAAAACTGTCCTGAACCAATGAGAAGTGTTATTTTCAGGTCATATGACCCGACGCGCTTATGCTACGCGCCCCGGGGAGCACCCGTAGTCGCGCTCCGGGGCGCGCCCCGGGGCACGCGGCGTAAGCGCGTCGAGACGTTGCGCGATCGTATGCGCACGCGTGCTTCCAGGTGTGCTTACGCTGTGCGTCACATGACGCATCACGCGTCTACGCGATACGTCACGATGTTGTTTTCGTTCGCGAGAATAGCGCTAACGGGACGCTCCCCGGTACGCGCCCCAGGGCGCGCCGCGATCGTATGCGCACGCGTGCTTCCGGGTGCGCTTACGCTGTGCGTCATATGACGCATCACGTGTCTACGCGATACGTCACGATGTTGTTTTCGTTCGCGAGAATAGCGCTAACGGGATGCTCCCCGGTACGCGCCCCAGGGCGCGCCGTAATATTGCGCTTACCTGTGCGTTCACCGGTACGCGCCCCGGGAGCGCCCCGGGTTAAAAATACAGCAACAAAAAAAAAAAATTGCCATATTTATACAATATAAAATTCGTTTTAAAATTTATTATTTTTTATACCTCTAAAGATTTGCTATTAAAAAGCCATTGAAATTCACTGAAAAAACCATAGGTTTCACACCAGTTATAGTTAGGAATTAGCATTAAAAAAACCTATTAAATTCACTGAAAAAAACCATAGGTATTACACCAGTTATAGTTAGCTGGAAGTTTTACTTGCATAAAACCATTGAAATTCCCACGTTATAGTTAGTTGGACTCACTATAACTTGCGCGAGCAATGCACTGCTGATGACGTCACATATTACATCACTCATGACATGGTCAGTGACATCACTCATGACATCACTGATGACACCATCCTTGTGACAGAGTGACAGACCTCCTTTCACTGTAATGTAACCCTTGAAACACATATTCAATAATAGAAACTAAAATTTTCAAAAAAATGGAGATACCCATACCACTTACAACAACCAATTCAATAATTCCACCATCTATATACACATCCACTCATTCACCAACAGTTCTATATAGTCACTGATACATATACTCACTTATCATATGTAGTGATACACCTATAATTCCTGTTACACACCGACAGTCATTCAAAAATTATTCACACACATACTCACACATGCAAATAAACTATTGAACATCCATTTATTTGCATATACAGCTATACACACACTACCACTTTACTTCTAAGGAAACTTACACATACTTACTCTCTTAAACAATCACTTATAGAAACACATACTAATTTAAACCGGAACTCTTACAATTCCTCACTCTCACATAAACTCACTTATATACATCAATATTCACATATACTAGATTAAAACATATGTAGTTACTGATAAAGACACTAGTGAGACAGTCATTCACTCACTAACACACACATATACACACTCATCCACCCATACAGTCCTGCACATATGCTGTCTTCAAAACAGATACAAAGAGAGAGTCAGTCATTCATGCATCTATGTGCTAAGTAATACCCTCACCAAACCATATAGACACTCATACTGATATTAAAAAAAACATCTAATAACCCATATACATACACATGTAGCTACTCACCAACCCATGTAGCCACTTATACACAAAGTGAAACACTAATACATATATTTAAATATTTAAACATTACTCACTAATATTTAATTTTCAGAAAGACACACATTCACTGGATGGTGTTATCAGTGATGTCATGAGTGATGTCACTGACCATGTCATGAGTGATGTAATATGTGACGTCATCAGCAGTGCATTGCACGCGCAAGTTATAGTGAGTCCAACTAACTATAACGTGGGAATTTCAATGGTTTTATGCGAGTAAAACTTCCAGCTAACTATAACTGGTGTGAAACCTATGTTTTTTTCAGTGAATTTAATAGGTTATTTTAAATGCTAATTCCTAACTATAACTGGTGTGAAACCTATGGTTTTTTCAGTGAATTTCAATGGTTTTTTAATAGCAAATCTCTATAGGTATGAAAAGTAATATTTTTGTTATAACGAATTTTATATTGTATAATTATGTAATAGTTTTTTTTTTTTTAAACATTTTTAAAAACATTTTTCCCGGAGCGCTCCCGGGGCGCGTACCGATGCGCTCACCGGTAAGCGCAGTCTTGCGGCGCGCCCCGGGGCGTGTACCGGTGAGCGTCCCGTTAGCGCTATTGCCGCAAACGAAAACAACATCGTGACGTATCGCGCAGCCGCATAATGCGTCATATGACGCACTGCGTAAGCGCACCCGGAAGCACGCGAGCGCATACGATCACGCAACTTCTCGACGCGCTTACGCTACGCGCCACGGTGCGCGCCCTGCGGCGCGTAGCGTAAGCGCATCGGGTCATGTGATCTGAAAATAACACTTTTTATTGGTGCAGATCAGTTTTAGTTTCCAAATGATGAAAGCCTGGATCATGTGACTTGAAAATAACACTTTTCATTGGTCCAGAACAGTTTTGTTTTCCAAATGATGAAAGCCCCCACCTTTTTTACTTATTCTGACTTTGTCCTTTGACTGAGGAAGACCTGTTTCGAGTTCTATCTCTACTCTTTACTAGTATAAAATGGCTACAGTAGCAGCAGCAGCTGGAGCATCTGCCCCACCACCACCACCACCACCACCATCAAAAAGACCACCAGAAGATTACATTGGTGGTCAAGACAAGAGGAAGAGGAGGAGGATGATGAAGAGGAACAACAGACAAGGGAGTTCCTGCCTGAAGATAAACAGCCCTACAAACCAAAAGAGCACTTTATATGGGAGTTCTACAAAATCCCAAGGGGTTTTAAAAAAGTCAACGCTGCAAAGGTGACTTGCTTGATTTGTGGTGCTGAGCTGTCCAGGGGGAACCCTAACAAAAAATATTCCTTCGGGAATCATACCATGATTCGCCACATGATGTGTTTCCATCCAAACAATTACTCTAATGCAGAGTTAAGGGACCTCTGCAGTAAGCTACCCCCATCAACATCTAGACCCTCAACATCCAAACAACCCACTCCATCGGGTCCGGGGGAAAGAGACACATTGGCTACTATTCAACCTAAGTTTGCCGATTACAAAATCGTGTGCAAATATTGTAACAAGATACTTTGCTATGGTGAGCAAAGTATCGAACTTATCATGGTTGCTGGTGATAACCATAAGTGTCCGAGAAAACCCTAATTTTTCCTGTTTTTTTTTTTGCTCCAGTTGATCCATTTACAATTCCCTGTTTTTTGTTTCTCCCCATAAAAAATACAAACAAAATATAAAAGTGTTCAGAAAAGCCAAAAAAAGTACAAAATGTTCAAAAAAAATTAAAAAAATTATAAAACAACAAAAAGAAGAAAAAAAACAGTTCTTTTTAGAACTACCTTTACTTTATAAAAATAAAACTATATTTTTAAAGAATCTCTGTCAATTTTTTTTCCTCAGGGTACGCGCACCGGGGCTCGTACCCAAAAAAAAAAGAAAAAAATAATAATGAAGGAGTTAGCATGAGGGAAGAACACAAAGAGAGTAATGTTAAGAGAAAGAGAGCTAGAGGGAGAAACACAGAGGGATTGTTTATTACATAGTAAAAAACAGAGAAGGTGTAATAGGGTGAAAGTGAGAAAAGGAAAATGAATAAAGGAGCGAAAGAAGGGAAGAGAGAGGAAGAAGACTAAAGTAGAGATAGTGAGAGAATGTGAGTGGGTGTTGAAAGAAAAAGAAAGGACAGTAATAAATGGGGAATGAAGGGTAGTGACGGAACCGGGATAAATGAACAACGGTGAGAGAGGGTGAGAAAAGAGCAGTGAGTGTAAGTAAAGAGGGGTGAAAGAGGGTGAAAAATTGAATTAGGATAAGACATGGGGAGTGATAAAGAGAAAGGACAGAGAGAGTAAAGGAAACAGTGCCTGAATGGGTCTGAGTGAAACAGCAAAGACAGGTAAGTAATGCAGTATGTGTGACTTATAGGGAGTCAGTGGGTGTAGGTCGGGGTGTGGGTGTGTAAGGTGTGTCTGTGGGTGTGTGGGGTGTTTCGGTGTGGGTGGAGGTGAGGGTGTGTGAGATATGTGTGAGGGGTGTATGGGTGTGGGGGATATGTGTGTGGGTTGTATGTGTGTGTATGGAATGTGTGTGTGTGTGTGAGGAGTATGTGTGGGGGTGTGTGTTTGTGTATGAGGTGTGTGTGTGGTGTGTGTGGGGTGTATGTCAGAGGTGTGTGTATGTGTTGGGAGGGGGATGAGGTGTGTGTGTAGGAGTGAAGTAAATAATTAGGAAAAACAGAATGAGTGAAGAAGCAAAGGAAGGGAACAGAAGGTAAGTGAAGTAAAGAATAGGGACTGAAAGAAGTTGAATATGAGAGGGGAAATAGGGAAAGGGGAGTAAACATGGAGAATAAGAATAAGTGAGGGAAGCAGAGTAAAGAAACAGGAGTGAGGTTGTTTGAGAAAATATTAGTGAGCTTAACGCAAAGGGTGATGACAAACTACATTTTTTAGTCACACTTACCATATAATAAATGTAACTTTAATTACATTTTTTTACTGCACTTTGTATCTGTGAAGGAGAGAAGAAAAAATAAGTTATAATTAGTAAAATATGTATTTTAAATTAAAAGATACAAATGAAGAGGTTAAAAAGCATAACAGTGTATTTAGAAATATAGTAAGAGTGAAGGACATAGAAAGGGAAATAAAGTAAGGTAGAAGGACAAAAAGAGAGAAAAAGAAATAGAAGGAGAGCAAATTACTAAGAGTAAGGCATATAGATTCACTGACAGAGAGGAAGAGAAGAAAATAAACTGAAGGTAAGATAGATACTAAAACAATGTGAGTTAGCAAAACTAAGTCAGGAAACAGTAGTAAGTAAAAAGATAATGACAGAGACAGAAAAGAGTCTAATTAAGGATGCATTTAGAAGAATGAGGAATAGAAGATAACTGAGAGTAAGTGAAGAACAGTCATAGAGTGAAGGGATGAAGGGAGAGAGGATAATATACAATGATTGAGGGAAATGGAGTGAGAAAGTTAGTAGACAGACACACTAAGAGAAAAACTGAGTGAGGGGGAGTACAATGAGTGAGCAAAAGAAATGAGTAAGGGAGCAAAAAAAGGAAACAGAGGAGAAGACGACTAAAACAGTGGTACTGAGAAAAAATAATTTGGTGATGAAAGTAAAGAGAAGGACATTGAAAGAAAGGAAATGAGGGATAGTAATGGAACCAGACTAAAAGAAATGGGATGAAGAACGATGACAGAGGAGCAGTGAATTTGTTGTAAAAGAAATGATAGAAGGTAGATAAACACAAGTGAACATAACACAAGGAGAGTGAGGCACTGAGGACATAGAGGTAGTGAACGAAAAATAGAGAGAAGAGGTCAAAAGAAAGGAGCAAACAAAGATAAGCGAGGGAGAGTGGGTGATTTATAGTGATAGAGTGCGACAATACTGCTGAGTGAGTAAAGAGGAATTACTAAAAGAGCAAAGGAGGAAAATACGGAAAAGGGAAGTAAAGCAGAGAGACTGAAAGCTGAAAAGTTATGCAAGGGAGAGAGGGGATGCAGACAGTTGAAATGAGAATTACGGGTTGTGAAAGAAGTGGACTAAAAGAACGGGGTTGAAAGAGAGTGAAAGAAAGACATTATAAGTGAATAAAAAGAGCTGAAAGAGGGTGGAAAAAGGAAAGTGAGTGTGAGACAATGGGAATATATTTTAAATTACAGAATACAAACTATAGATTAACTTGTACAACATGTTACATAGTTTATTTTTGCTGTTCTCAGAATATATTGAATTTCACTTAAAAAAGTGAGTTCAAACTACTCATCATATGACAGCGGGGAAAAAAAACACAACCAAAAAGATTGTGTTTTAAAAAAAACCATCTAAATTTCAAAATAACAAATGTACACTAATCTTTGATTTACTTACTTTTCCTTTAGGCCAAATAGTATATCATGAAGGTCCTTTTCGTTGGAAAGTACTCTGCTGTTCTCTAGAAATTCCATTTCATCGACTTTGTAGAAGAAAACCTTGAAGAACATCTGAAATATTTTCATTATTTTCATATACTCCTTTTGTTCAGTCATAACTCTTTGCTCATTCCTTCACCATTCCTTAAGGCCAAATAGTGTCAGATGTATCAGTATATTTTCAAATGAATTAAAACAAACTATAAAATTACCGTTTTTCCGATGTTCTGAAAGAAAGGCTCAAACAACATTTTCACAATATTTAAATTTTCGTAATTCTATCTCTGACTCACTCATGTTCATCATTTTCTATAATACTGATATCACTTACTATGAGATCCACTTACAGTACCTATATGACAACTCAATTTTTTCTTTTATCTTGATCACTTTTACTCAGAATATAATTTTAAACAGCAAACTAACCTTTATTAACTGCTCCCGTCTTCATAGGCCAATTACCTTTACTTAAATTTTGGTTCTAAAAACACTAGATATGAATTTTTTAAGTCAAAAGGCAAACGTTGTTTTAAAGTCAAATGAGTGTCATTACAAAGGGTCCAACCTTTACAACTTTTTAAATAGCATGTGTCATGCCCTGATGTTGTTGAAGGACCGTCATGATAAATAATAGCTACAGTTGCAAAGGTTCTTCATGAAATTGATAACTGAGAAGCCACAAAATTTTTAATAGAAGTTGTCAATTTCGTTCCATCAGGTCTACATCGTTGGAACATTAAAATGACACAGTGACCATAACTTTGTAGAAATAATGTGGACAGCATTGCAGACTTACATTGGGTACACACCATATTGTGATCAGCTGCTTTAACGAGATTATTAAAAGGCACTGATTTGCAGTCTGGTAAACTCAAATATATAAATCTTTCAGTGTCTATTCTAGTACTACTTGATAAAGTACAGTTATCACAGTCATGCTGCCATTGATAAGAAAGGTTAAAAAGATTTTTTATATCTACTCCTTCATCTTCCAATACATCAAACATATACATTAAAAATTCCTGTCAATCCTGCTGAATTATCTGTGAAAATTGATTTTGACCAGAACATATGTCTAGAAGATTTCTAATTTCTGAAACACTTTCTACTTTTGCTCTATCACTGCTACATTTCTCAAACACAGATTTCAATAAACAGCAGAATGTTTGATCCCGATTTTCAACAATCTGTTCTTGTAAATTTTGAAGAAAAAAAACAACATTAACTACTACATTAGCATAGCAGTTGACACCAGAACTGTTTTCAAACTGAAATCCAACAACATCTTCAACAGAATCCTTTTTCCTTCTGCTTACAATTACAGTTTCATCTACTTTTTGTCTTTTTGCTACTACCTCACTGCAATTACTCTCATTTCTTCTTTTTCGGCCTACCACACGTTTTTCAATCAGAGGATATTGAGGCAAATGTGGAGCATACTCTCTTCTTAACCTATTGTATTCTTTAACACAATCTAGATCAGCACAAATCTTTGTTTCATCACACTCAATCAAGTACAATCCTGATAAAGTTCTGACTCGTGATAATGCCACATATGCCATACCCTCTTTAAACACAGAACTTCCAATGTTCACCAAAGCACTATCTACACTTAAACCTTGAGATTTATGAATTGTCACTGCATATGCCAAACAAACAGGAAACTGTTTTCGGCGAACATATAAGTCTTTCACAAGCAAAAATCTAGCTGAACAATGACAAATTTGTTCTATTTCGTCAGTGCCATCAAATTTAATTTTTAAAATTTCAATTCCATCTCTATTTTTGTAATTCACAAAACCAACAACATGACCCATTGCTCCATTTACCAGACCTCTTTCAACATTTAAATTCCTTCTCAAAATGATACGACAATTTAAACACACATTCAGAGTCTTTTCAAAACCAGCAGTTTTAGATATAGTCTTCTCTAATGAATCCATTTTTTATTGCAAATTTTCTGACAAAATAATTGTTGCTCCCATATGCTCTATTTTATCTATAGCTTCCAGTTTCACTATCGCTTAATTTTCTAACTTTAACATTTTGTTGTTGAACATGGAACATTCTTTCAGAGTAGGCATCAAACATATGCCAGATTTCTTCTCGTTAATTTTCTTAAAAATATTCTCTGGAAGAATGTTTTCATTTGGGTACAAATTTGAAATTAATCGTCCATGTAAAGCTTCTTTCCCATGCTGACTTATTTTTCCGATTCTTACATCTTGTAGAAATTTTTTATAATCTTCATCCTCTGCCTGCCGCATATTTTGGAGTAGTTCTGCATATTTGAAATTTAACCATATATTAACGTTTCCAATGCTTCCTAGGCACTTCCTGGTATCTTCATGCGTGACCATTTTAAACACTGGTTGACCTTTCACTGGAGTCAACTGCAGTAGATCTCCAAAAACAATAATGTGTTTTCCTCCAAATAAGACATCATAGTCTGTTCTAAGAATTTCTTGCATTCTCAAATGCACAAAAGCAAGCATTAGATTTGAGACCATGCTTACTTCATCAATGATAAGAAGTTTCATTTTCTTCAGGACTCTGGAAACTTCAGAACACGCATCTCCAGATAGCTTGTTGTATTGCAATTTGTTATCATGCTCCACTGGCAGCATCAGTAAACGATGTAAAGTAATCCCTTTAATAGTATGTGCTGCCAGCCCAGTTGGAGCGGTAACAACACAAGACAGCGGTGATTCAGTCCTTTTCTGCAGATAAGTTGCAATTGCTTTAATCAGAAAACATTTTCCAGTTCCCGCTTCTCCACTCACGTACATTCGGACAGGCTTAAATGATGTACATGAGCACTCTTTCTTCTCATGACTCAATCCATGTTCAACCTGTTCTGTGACTTCGTCATATATCTGTTTCTGCTCAAGGTTTAATTGTTTCACCAAATCTTCTAAATTAATTACATCCTCTTGAGCTTGCTCCATAGCTCTTTCCACCTCATCCATGGCAATGGCAGCTTCATTTTGGATAATTGGTCCTCCTAGTGGATCCTGACTCAATGAAGCAGAACTCTGACTGTCTGGAGAACTGTCTCTCGCAATCTCTGCAGCAATTGTTGCTTCTTGCTCTATTTCTTCATTCAACATTTGCAGATAATTTGGAAAAACAGGACATTCTATGGTATCCTTCGTTGCATTAAAAGAGTCTTCATAACAGAGAAAATCTCCAAGTAGTTCCTCTTCTGTACGCCATGGTTTAAAGAGTTGCAAAAGAGCCAAATAGTAAAATTCTCTTTTGTCTGGATTTTCACAACTCAATTTTCGATGATTAATCAAATGACCTTTTCTCTGTTTCACTAGACATCTGTCACATCCAATGACAGCATATATTCCATTATTGATATCTTCTCTGATGTTCCTCTTATAAATATAGCTTTGAAGAACTTCATAGAGACAAGCGTTCTCAAGGTGAGGACTTCTATTTGGATAGTATGTATCCAACATGTTTGTCTTCAAAATATCTGTACTTTCTGGTTCTTTCTCCGCCAAATACTCTATCTCTTGTACAGATTTCAAAACTCGGTTTCGTGTTGCAGCAAGACCTAGACTTATCCAAATGATGGTTCTAGATTTGGCATAGAGACTTGCTGATGACAATCGATCAGAACATTCATATGCTCCAATTTCTTGATACGACAACATCTTCAGACTGTAACTGTACAATTTCTTGCTTAGACTCTTTTCATGTGAAATGTCCTCCCACATTTCCTTCAGTTCTGTCTTTTCTTTTTTTGTGATGTAAGACGTCACATATCGAGCCACAGCAATAGAGTTGTCAGCAACGAATTGAATATCCATGTTAGCATTCCACATGGACAAAATCACTGGGTTGTAGTCGTTGATGTACTTGGACTCTTCGTTTCTTTTTAAATTGTATGTATTTTTGGGTGATTTCCTCGTCACAGTATGTCGTAGAGAAGACATCAAATTATTGACTCTTCCTTTAGAAATCACTGGTCGTGGAAAGCCGAAACGACATTTTGTGTAGAACTTGTCCTTGTTTCTGAATTTTCGACGACAGTACTTTCCACAACGAAGGGATTGAAAGCGTAAAACTTGTTGCCTTAAACTGTTTTCTTCGGTAGTTTTCGGAACAGAGCATATTGAATACTCTTCAATGAAGCTCATCCCTGTCTCATCCGAATCTGTTCCAAATTTGGGTGCATCTTTAATCCAAAACAACATATGTATATGAGGAGCACCTCTCGCTTGATACTCCTTTCTCCAAAAGAAATCCAAAACCTCTCCAAGGGGAGGATTTTTTTGTTGGTAATAAAAGACATCATAGCTTCAAATCTATGATTAAAATATCTGCATACATTCACTGGATCCAAAAAACACAGTTCTCCAGGTGTTTTGAATTCTATATTTTGTATAATTGCATTTGCCTCTCGTAGAAATTGAAGTAAGTCGTCCCATGCATACTCGACACAGCTAAGAGTGAGGAACCATGTAGGAGTTCTTAAGTTTCTTATCATACATTTCAATTCCCCATGACGACGGTACCAATACTCGTTTGTACCACGCTGACATGCCATGAGATTCATTAAATGAGATTCCAAAATATTATCTTGCAGATTCACTTTCTCCATAAAGTCCCTCGCCGAAACATTTTGCAGATGTGCTCCACTTTTCAGTATATGGTTTACTGCATAAGAAAGCCCAGACAAGTCACTTTCATACAGTAGATGAAACAAATAGGGAATGCATTGACGAAACCTTGGATCTTCAGCATATAATCTTACAGTTCGATATTCAGATGCAGGAATTTGAAGTGGTCGATTGTCATATCGTCCACCTCGACCTGTTGGAAATATATGTGGAAAACAACGAGCTTCCAAACCTTCTTCCCATACACTAATGGGACTTCCTTTTGCTGCTTTCATTTGAAACAAGTCAATTGCATTTCCCATCACTTCTTTTGAATGCAAAGGATGAACAGTATAATGTTCATATATTTCTTCACTTCTAGACACATCAACTATTTCAATTTGGCCAGCTGAACAATCACTGTCTTCATCTGCAGCTGTTTCCTCTGCTTCAACACATACATGTTTGTAGTACTCATTGTTTTTGACCAAATACAACGTTGCCTTTTTGACTTTCCTAACATCCACTAAATCTTGCCAGATTTTCTTACTCTTTGTCGGAACCCCATTAACTAGAATAACCAGAGGTTCCTCTTCCACTTTCTCTACACCAATGGTATCAATATTTTTCTTGAAATCTAGAGGCAAATAAACAACTCTTCCCTTTAATCCTCTCTGTAAATCTGAAGGAGGCAATTTCCCTATCTTAGGCTCCATGCGAACAATAGCCTGAAAAGGATGGACACATTGAATCAAAATAGACTCATATGTATTTAAATCCATCAATTCAGGAGGAATTCTACCAACTCCAGATTATTATGAACAGCTCTAGCAGGTATTCTGTTTTGATTTAATTTATCATAACAATATTTACAAATACGCTGATCAGAACTCAAATCAAAACAATTCTCCACCCACAAATAAGTTGCAAAATCCTTCCACTCATAATTATTTATCTTTTCACTTTTTACGTATAAATCAACTAATCTAGTTTGATGCTTATAATGAGTTCGTCGACAACACACACAAGTAAAATTCGGCCTTTCACTTGATTTCACCTTAAACCTGGTAATTTCCTGCTCAAACTTTTCTGTACTTGAAATCTGTACATTGTCTTCCACATTACCTTGAATTTCTGTGTCAATTTTCACCAAAATAAGAAATCTCAATTTCTTCACAAATCTTCTTCACATCTAATTCAGATCCATGCAAAAGAGCACTGTTTAATTGTTTAAGCTTAAGTGCTGGACTTTTTGCATAATACAACATTCTCACTAATTTCCTCATTTTGGTATGATGCACTGCTAACATCCTAAAATGATGAAAAACACTCTGACAGACTTTTCTAGAAAGACAAGCCAGTGAATGCCCTTGCAAACCTGTGTTTTCTCTCAATCTGCAAAGATATAAGTCTTGCAACAACTTAATTTTCTGTTTCACACTTTTCTTACTATATGTACGTAAGAAATTACAAAACAAATCAATTGATTCCTGTCGCACACTACAAATACGACTACACTTCCAAGTGTACACTGGACCCTTAGTACGTCTCCCTAAAACTTCATCAGTTAACACCTCTTCTGGTTCTCTAGGCACAAGTTTCTCTTTTTCAATCGGACAACCGTCTTTCACCTCATATGCTCGACCACTGGTGTCAACTGCATGCACTAAATCATTCTCCGGGAAGTAACTCTCCTCATTATAAAATGGCTCACAACTTGAACTGTGCATCCATTCTCCTGAAAAAACTCTACAAAAATTAGTCCGATTAATTACTCTTTTCCATCTACTGTTTGATTTAAAAACATCAATTGTCTTGTTAAGTGTCCTAACTCCCTTGATTATTAAAATAAAGAATTTCTTCTTAACTTCAAAAGCCTGATCAACAATCTTCTCTACATTTTTCTTTTTCTTATAAAAAGCAGCTCTCTGTTTTCCTTTCCTAATGTTTTTTAACAAATTTAAAACCACCTCTAAACTGATTCTGCCTTCTATTCCGATACATATTTTTCTCTCCTGCTCCAGTAGTAAGATTTTTTGAGGGCCTCTCCTTCCTTTTCAAATTTACTCTCTCCTTCTCTTTTTCTACATGCTGTCCAACATTTTTTTTGGATCTACATATGTTCCGTAATAAAGACTTAGTTATCTTACCAGGAGCTTCTTTCCTGTTTTTTGAAGTCTTTGTTGTGGAGGAGTGCTGTAATTCCAATGCTGTTTTTGTTTTTTTCCGCTTATCATTTTTCCTTGATCTTTGAGAGCATCTTTCCTTACTCTTGAAATCTTGATTTCAATTTGTGTTAATGAAAAAATAGCACATTATAGACCACTATTATCAAACAACAAAGCAATGACAAAAAGCAAACGGTCTATTCAGGGTTACCGATCAGGTGAGGATTCTCCAGGGGTGCAGAAGAGGTGAGACCTCTATTGAAGAGTGTAGTGGAAGAGAGGTATGTCCACAGGTACAAAGAAAGTGAGACCTGTGTCTAAGAGTGCAGTAGGAGATAGGCTTCATGAAGTCTGGTCCACTGCACTCTTACACACAGGCTTCACCACCTATGCTTCCCAGGAAAGGCCTCTCTCCCACTACAGTCTTGAACATAGGCCTCATCTC
Organism: Lissotriton helveticus; assembly: GCF_964261635.1. Lineage (NCBI taxonomy): Eukaryota > Metazoa > Chordata > Amphibia > Caudata > Salamandridae > Lissotriton > Lissotriton helveticus. The sequence goes on from NC_136063.1 coordinate 998,205,980, forward strand.
CTCTGTACCTCTGGACATGCCTCACCTCATCTGCACAATCTACTTCCTAATCTGAGGTAACACAGGTGACATTATTGTGTAAAGGATGAAATATATGTATTTAATCATGCAGACACTATTTATTCCTTCTCAAAAATCTAAAAGTCATTCATTTTCACGAAAATCGTTTTTTAAATAACATTTTAGACACACAGTACAGGTCCTATGTACAAGCATTCAGTGTCCATGACTACAGTGGAGAGGACTAACCTCCTCTCACTCTTGGACAAGCCTTACCTCATCTCTGTCCTCTGGACAGGCCTCAATGTATTGAGTATAATTGATGGTAACTAGGTGCAGATGAGGTGACGCATGTCCAAGGGTGTAAATAAGTTGAGACCTGTCTAAGCATGCAGATTAGTTGACGTCTATTCAGGGTTGCAGATGAGGTGAGGATTGTCTAGGGGTGCAGAAGAGGTATGCCCTGTATTGAAGAGTATAGTGGAAGAGACGTCTGTCCACGGGTGCAAAGAAGATGAGACCTTTGTCTAAGAGTGCAGTGGGGGATAGGCTTCATGAAGCCTAGTCCACTGCACTCTTAGACACAGGTCTCACCACCTACGCTCTCCAGGAAAAGCCTCTCTCCCACTACAGTCTTGAACACAGGCCTCACCTCCTCTGTCCCTCTGGACATGCCTCACCTCATCTGCACAATCTACTTCCTAATCTGAGGTAACACAGGTGACATTATTGTGAAAGGATGAAATATATGTATTTAATCATGCAGACACAATTTATTCCTTCTCAAAAATCTAAAAGTCATTCATTTTCACCAAAATCGTTTTTTAAATAACATTTTAGACACACAGTGCAGGTCCTATGTACAAGCATTCAGTGTCCATGAGTACAGTGGAGAGCACTGACCTCCTCTCACCCTTGGACAAGCCTTACCTCATCTGTATCCTCTGGACAGGCCTCAATGTATTGAGTATAATTGATGATAAGTTGGTGCAGATGAAGTGACGCATGTCCAGGGGTATAAATAAGCTGACACATCGCTGTTTTCATAAATAAGGCCCTGAGTGTACTTCCTAATCTGAGGTAACACAGGTGACATGATTGTGAAAATTTCAAATTTTTTTATGTAATCATGCACACACTATTTATTCTTCCTCAAAAATGTAAAAGTCATTGTTTTGCCCCAAAAATGTTTTAGTAGTGTAATGAAAAGCTTATACATATGATCTTTTCTCTGTTTTTCAAATGTTATTCTAAAAAAAGATTGTGAGGCCAAAGCAGGAGTGCAGATGAGATGAAGCCTGTCCAGGGGAGCACAAAAGGTGAGGCTTGTGTCCAAGAGTGCAGTGGACAGGACTAAACTGGAGTAGTGTGCAAAAAAAAGATGAGCCTCATTTATGAGGCCCTGCATCAGTTTTGCACTGCTGATGCGTCACTTTTTGTGACGCATCTGCGGCATAAAACATGTGCCTTGTTGCGCCATATTTAAAAAGTGACGCATTTAGGTAGATGTGTCACTTTTTAAACCTCTGTGCCACATTATACCTCTGTCAGGTGTAATGTACACAGAGGGGTCATTTCTCCGCAAAAAGCCTCGTAATAGTGACGCAGTGAAATCTATGAGATTTCACTGCGTCACTTTTAGGACACTGTTACGTCAAAATCTTGCGCCTGCCTCACAGCAGGCATAAGACTGAGGCAAACGCTTTCACATGGGGCTTTCCCCGTGTGAAAGCATGCATTGCTGGACTACAAGCATTCCATTTCAGTACTGAAAACTCACTATTTTACAAAATACATTTCCTCTCTATTGCAAACATTCCTACCAAGCATTACCAAAAAAATGACACAAACCAACACCAAAGAAGCTCAGTCTGCTTCCTAATCTGAGGTAAAACAGGTGACATGATTGTGAAAGGTTCAAATATTTTTATGTAATCATGCACACACTATTTATTCCTTCTCAAAAATTTAAAAGCCATTCATTTGCCCCAAAATCGTTTTTTGAATAACATTTACAGAGCGCAGGTCCTATGTACAACCATTCCATTTCAGTACTGAAAACTCACTATTTTACAAAATACATTTCCTCTCTCTTGCAAACATTCCTACCAAGCATTACCAAAAAAAATGACACAAACCAACATCAAAGAAGCTCAGTGTGCTTCCTAATCTGAGGTAACACAGGTGACATGATTGTGAAAAGTTCACATTTTTTTATGTAATCATGCACACACTATTTATTCTTTCTCAAAAATGTAAAAGCCATTGATTTGCCCCAAAATCGATTTTTCAATAACATTTTAGAAACACAGTGCAGGTCCTATGTACAAGCATTCCATTTCAGTACTGAAAAGTCACTATTTTACAAAATTCATTTCCTATCTCTTCCAAACATTCCTACCAAGCATTACCCAAGAAATCAAACAAACCAACAGCACAGAAACTCAGTCTGCTTCCTAATCTGAGGTAACACAGGTGACATGATTGACAAAGGTTCAAATATATTTTTGTAATCATGCACACACTATTTATTCCTTCTCAAAAATATAAAACCAATTGCTTTGCCCCAAAATCGTTTTTTTGAATAACATTTTACAAACAGAGTGCAGATCCTATGTGCAAGCATTCCATTTCAGTACTGAAAACTCACTATTTTACAAAATACATTTCCTCTGTCTTGCAAACATTCCTACCAAGCATTACCCAAAAAATGACACAAACCAACAGCACAGAAACTCAGTCTACTTCCCAATCTGAGATAACACTAATGACATGTTTGTAAAAGATTCAAATATTTTTATGTAATTATGCACACACTATTTATTCCTTCTTAAAAATTTAAAAGCCATTGATTTGCACTAAAATCGTTTTTCAATTAACATTTTAGGAACAGAGCACAGGTCCTATGTACAAGCATTCATTTTCACTACTGAAACCCATTGATTTGCACTGAAATGGTTTTTCAATTACCATTTTAGGAACAGAACACAGGTCCTATGTATAAGCATTCATTTTCACTACTGAAATCCATTGATTTGCACTAAAATCGTTTTTTAATTAACATTTAGGAACAGAGCACAGATCCTATTTACACGCATTAATTTTCACTACTGAAACACATTGATTTGCACTAAAATCGTTTTTCAATTAACATTTTAGATACAGAGCACAGGTCCTATGTACAACCATTCAACTTCACTACTGAAACCTCACTATTTCACAAAACACAAATCCTCTATCTTGCAAATATTGAAACCATGCATTTTCAAAAAGCATCACACAAACCAACAGCAAAGAAAGTCAATGTGCTTCTTAATCTGAACTCTCTTTCTATATTGAATAAATCATAACTCACCTTTACAAATGCTTTGGGAGATTGAGAACAGTGTCAGATACACACACCAATATTTCTTTAGCAGAGCAAAAGGTATGTTCTCCAGGCACTGCAACCATTAATGGCACAGAAAATCTCTAATTCTACACACATATTCCTCATGGTAACCAATCAAAACTCTTCCCTCTCTATTTTCAAATCAACCCCCTTCCCCCCCCTCAGCCTTTTCTACCTGTTACCATAGCAACTCCCTCCTCACTGAGCTCTCAGGGTTAAAAGTTTATTCTACAATGTTGCAAATGAACTCAGCAAGGATGTTTGACCTATCAATACACCAGCTTATCAGGTGCAATCTTACTTTTAGTGACTTTTTCTTGACCATTCAAATGACTTCTTTCACAGAACAGAACCATGCACCCTAACTTTCAGTTTTCAACTATCTGAATCCACCAATCATTGCTTGTGATTCAAGAGCACTGAAACTCTACATTTTTGTTTTGCAAACTCCTACTGTTCCAACTGCCATTTCATTCCTACACTTCATCTGACTGCATCAGAACCTCCTCTCACCATGTACTCTGTCTGGATTATTGGACATAGCTACATTCACTGGGCTCAAAGGTATGCAGCTATCAGAAATTTTCACAACCTTGATTTACCAAATGTGCACATAAAATGGATTGGCCAAAGAGGATTGAGATGTCATCAATTGATACCATTGGTGAAAACCTTTTACTATCTGCCACACCCTGACCTCATAATTTTGCACTGTGGTGGAAATGACCTAGGCACTTTGACTGGGGTAGGTCTGGATATGCTTTTAAAGGACACCTTTGAGCAATTGATGACACTTTTTCCACAATATGCCTTGGTATATTCCAATATATGCCAAAGACAGAAATGGAAGTGGTCCAACCAATTTTGTCCACAATTTGAGAAAGCACGGAAACATATGAATAAATCTGTTTCTGCTTACATGAGAGACTATGGAATGGGTTCAATATACAACAACAACTTGCGTTACAACATGCAAGATATCTACAGAGGAGATGGTGTGCACTTCTCAGATGAGGGGAATAGAATATTCCTCCTGAATTTAAGACTATGCATTGGTAACTACTTGTAGGTACCTAAATCAGCCACAGAACCCAAAAGCTCGTTTCAGGGCTACCCTACCTTTGATCACTCCAAATGATTTTCTTTTTCTAACTTTTTCCACTATTTTTCACCAAAGTACGCTCCCCGGTACGCTCCCCGGTACGCGTACAGGTCGCTCCCCCCGCGAAAATTTAAAATAAAATCATTTTTTTGGGCCTATATGGGCCTCCTAAGACCCCTCAGAAAACCTAGGGGTCAGGGAGTGCCTACCTTGCCCCCTTATACCCATTCCCAACGTTGTTTGTCCTCGATTTTCTGTCTCAAATCTACCGAAATACAAAATGGAAGACTCCCGTAGCGCTTAACGGTACGCGTACCAGGGCGCTCACCGGTAAGTGCTCCCAAAAAAATTTAAAAGTTAATTTACATAAAAACCTCTGTAGAGAAGTTGACCAAATATAGAATAGGCAATACTACATACCAGTCCCTACCATTTTCCCAAATTTGGTGGAATTCCATTTGGCCTGTAGCCCTGTCTAAATATCCTGAGGTATATTACATGACAAAAACACATCTGAAGTGTTAGAATTTACAACCAATTAAAATGTTACTTTCATTTTCTACTATTATTTCATGACATTTGATTGGTTATGTGCATGAATATATATAAAAAAAAGAGAGGGAAACACAGCCATTTTGACTACTACTTCCTGAAGTACATTTCAAAAGGATTTTCACTGAGAACTTCAACTGCTTTTTCAAAGGTAAGTTGTTATTTTGGAAAGTGAAGTATGTTGTGCACTTTAAGTTAATTTGGAAAACATTTTCTGATAGTTATATACTATCCCTCTCTAATAGTTATTGATTGAGATAGACTTCTCTGTTATAGTTATGGATGGAGTTAGGCTTGTCTTGTATAATTATGAATTTACTTAGGCTTTATCACATACACTTTTTTATATTTCTACTTCCAGCCTGATACCATACACTGCCCAAAGATAACTTCACTGTTAAAAAATCTAAACTACCTGTCTGAACTTAAATCCAACAGTGCCCTATCTCTACTGATATATTTATTTTTTATGCAATTCGCAGCTTGAAAATGGAAGCAGAAGCAAATATTTCTTTGGAAGGAGAAGCAAATATTTCTTTCGAAATAGTTCCTCAAAACAATCCTGAGGAAGACTTGGACTTTATGGATCAGTCTCTAGACGAAGAGTTAGTTAATTGTGTGGAACAATTGGAATCATGGACTGAAAATGAGGACATTCCTGACGATATAATGTTGGAAGTGTTATTAAATTTTGAAAAATCAGAGCAATACATTTTTATTCAATAATTAAAAATTGCTCTAGACATTATTCTTTTTTATATGTAATTCATGAAATAGTACCAAAATGAATATAATATAAAGTCAGACTTATAGTATACTGTGCAACTTTTTTGTGTTACATAGTAATTTTGCTCATAGTTACTTCCTTTCTCCCACTTTATTATCTCCAATGTGTATTTGACATCTCTTTTTCATCTCCTGCCTCCATGTTGTTTCTGCTTTCCTGACAGACTATGGTATGGATTCCACATACCACAATAACTTCTGTAACAACATGCAAGATATCTACAGAGGAAACGGTGTACATTAAATTTAAGACTAAGCATTGGTACCTACATGTTGGTACTTAAAACACCCAAACAACACAACAACTCTATGCAGAGCTACCCTACCTCTAATCACTTTAAATTATTATTTTCCTATTTCACTGGGTTTTCCCCGTGGTACGCTCCCCGATACACTCCCCGGTGCGCGTACCGGGAACTCCCCCCGCGAAAATCGGAAAAAAAATATTTATTTTTTGCCCCGCGGAGCCTTTTATGGCCCCCACATCAAACCTAGGGGGTCAGGGGTGGTCTACCCTGCCCCCTTTTGCTCATTTCCCCTTTTGTTTTTGCCACCTCTTGTGTCTCGATCCTACCGAGACACAAGATGGCGGCCGCTCTGGACTGTTTGGAATGTTTACAGACACCCGAGAGCCAATCAGCTTTCCGCTCGCGAACTCGCGTAGCGCGCTGGTACGCTCCCCGGTGCACGTACCGGGGCGCGCTTATAGATATATATATTTTTTTTAACCCAAATTACTCAAAATCCTCTAGAGCACATATCTTGAGACATAGCAAAGGCACATCGGGCTACCAGTCCCTACAATTTTGCAAAGTTTGGTGAAAATCCATTCAGCCGTTTGAGCTAAAAGTGAGTCCAACCGCCCTATGGAAATTAACATGGGGAAAACACGTTTTGGGACCCCCTTTTCTCTCGGCCCCCGATTGACGGAGAGCCGCGAGGCAAATTTGAGGAACATTTCAGGCAGATTCCTCAACCGGCGCCAAAGTTATTCCCAATAGAATGTTGCGATTTCCCTATGGAAAACAATCCTAACTATAACTACCTACTGGCGACCGCCAGTAGGTAATATATATATACATATATATATATATGGCAAACACCTGCTTTCAGAAAAAGAGCAGAGGCCACAGCAGGGGTTGACAGGGAGACCTCTTTATTCCATCAAAAGCTCTCCTTACAGGCGAATGCATTTCGGCATCTCATATGCCTTCTTCATCGCCAAGAGTCTCACAGGCAGCTGCAGGTAACATCTAGTTTAAATATAAGCCCCTTACTGATTAGTTCAGGTCCGCCCCGCCCTCGGGAACAGTGTCCTTTCTCTCCATTCGTAGTGCACTCGGTACTTGTGCACCACAATTCCCAGAATGCAACAGGGATCCAGGTGAGAAAGGCGGGTGATTAAAAGTTAATCATTGCGGAAAATTTGCTTTTCTCGATGTCTTGCAGCTTTAATCCCTTGCAAATGGTGGAATGTCAGTGTCCCCCTGGGTCCCCAACCGCATCAACCTCCGTGACACAGGAAACCGTTAGGCGGGGGCTCGACCGTGTGTACAGTCTCGCCCAGCGTGGAGCCGCAATAGCCCCCTCACCGCTCCATCTCGTCCTGGCCCCGGGGGTGGGCCTTGGTGATCCAGTACCCTGGGAGAAAAGTCCGCCGCAGCAGATGCCAGTGGAACCAAGGCCAACTTCAGGATGCGGGGGCCTCTGGAGCGCGTCTCTGGCGTACTCGCAAATTATGGCAAACACCTCCTTTCAGAAAAAGAGCAGAGGCCACAGCAGAGGTTGACAGGGAGACCTCTTTATTCCATCAAAAGCTCTCCTTACAGGCGAATGCATTTCGGCATCTCATATGCCTTCTTCAGCGCCAAGAGTCTCACAGGCAGCTGCTGGTAACATCAAGTTTAAATATAAGCCCCTTACTGATTAGTTCAGGTCCGCCCCGCCCTCGGGAACAGTGTCCTTTCTCTCCATTCGTAGTGCACTCGGTACTTGTGCACCACAATTCCCAGAATGCAACAGGGATCCAGGTGAGAAAGGCGGGTGATTAAAAGTTAATCATTGCGGAAAATTAGCTTTTCTCGATGTCTTGCAGCTTTAATCCCTTGCAAATGGTGGAATGTCAGTGTCCCCCTGGGTCCCCAAACGCATCAACCTCCGTGACACAGGAAACCGTTAGGCGGGGGCTCGACCGTGTGTACATTCTCGCCCAGCGTGGAGCCGAAATAGCCCACACATATATATATATATATATATATATATATATATATATATATATATATAGAAACAACAGTCATTTGTTCAAATGTGAAGAACTTAAATTGAAACAACATGCCTCAAAAACATTAGGACGTAATTGGCTTAATTTAAAGTAGAGAAAAATATTAAGACAATGTTTCATAGAAACATTTTTCTTCACTTAAAATGTATTCAATTTAAATAAAATGACTGTATTTTTCAGTTAAAGATATGACACTGTTTCTACCAGCCACTGGGGCCAAGATGCCTGCTATATGTAAATACAACACTTTGAAAAGGGAGAACATTAAAATGAAGAGTTAATTTAATCATTAAGTTAACTCTTCATTTTAATTTTCTCTCATCTAAAAGCTTTCAGAAACATGTTGTTCTCAAGCTCCAATATTGAGTTGAGGATGACTTGTATTTAAGATTTAAACACCTCAATGCTTCGGTTCTGAACCACTGTGACCCACCTAGGTCATACACCTGAGTGGGGCACTGCTCATTATCAGGCCCTGCTATCTGCAGTCTGATAATAACTTAAAATAAATATAGCCTTTCCTTAACTTTCAGAGGAAAATGATAGGCTTATTTATTGCAGATCTTAGTTAAAAATGAGTTCAAGGCTGGGAGCTACTCTGCAGGTTTCTCATGATGGACTGGTTGGAGACATCTGAAAGGCCCTCATGAATGGCCTCTTGAGTGGTTCACATTCAGAGTGGCTTGTGGAATAAGGTCCTAATACTGGAACCCTATGTTGTCAATTCCATTAAAATGATTGCTGGAGCACTGCAGGAGAGGAATTGCGTAACTCCACCCCTCATAAAACCATATTGACGACTGTAGGTTCAACAAAAATACATTTGCAAGAGTCCTTTTTTAAACCTTTTTACTTTGTACATTGCTAAATTTCTTCACAAGTAGCTAGCGACTGTAACATTGGAAATGGTACATTATTGTCAGGAGTCCTACCAATCATGTTTTCCTGTTGAGTATTATCAGGCTTTTTCCTTAATGCTTGCAGTCGCAGAAACAATCTAGCAATATCAAAGGTGAGACTGAAGTGCTCCATAATAATATTGACACTGGGTAGACACATATGAAGTTGTCTCCTCTGGGGGTATCTTAAATCTTCATGAAATGACAGGCAAATGTAGTAATTTACTACTGAAAAAGGAAAATTCATTTTGACTACCATCAACTAAGGGCCCCATTAGGATAGCGGGCGGAAAACCACCCCGCCCGCCATGGATGCGTGAAACAACCGCCCGCCATGGAGGCGGTGCAACCGGCAGACAAATTAGGATCGACCGCCACTGGAGACCGACCGCGGCGGTAGCGGTGAAAATGAAACTGCCCGACGTGTGCGGTGATGACAAAACTCCGACCGCGGCGGTCGGAAAAGCAGCTGAAAATACAAAACCGCCCACAGGGAAAGCGGAGACACCGCACAGGAAATTACGATATCCCCGAGGGTGGCGCCGGCGGAACCGCAGGCACCGACCGCCGCGGTCGAAGGCAGGATTGCATGGGATAAATGGCGGACAAGCACCAGCAAAGTCACCGCAGCGGACGAACATGAAATCCATGGCGGTCGATGTCAAAGCACCGCAGCAATGCCAAATACTGCATAAACAAAGTAGCCCAGCCACAAATACATACAACACACACACACAGATACAGAAATGGCAAATAAATACACAATACTACATAACCACACCCACAACACACCTGACAACCACTATCCAATTGGACACACCCACACAGCTGAGTACAAAGCCACACCCTCCACTCACCACAATCCTTTGCATCTTTCCAGAACAGAAGGCCACACACCACATCTGAGAGGAGAGGCAAAATCGCACACAACACCCACCCACCACCACCATCAACACCACCATCACACCATCACAATCAAACCCCCAGCACAGAACACACCTCATCACCACACCCCTGCACCCACACACCCCTGCACCCACAAACACCTCAACACCCCCACACCATGACATCACCAAAAATGCCAAAATTCACAGAGAGTGAGTTGACAGTCATGGTCAACGAGATTGTGAGAGTAGAACCACAACTATTTGGGAACCTAGTCCAACAGACACCATTAGCCACCAGGACACAAATGTGGGAAAGGATTGTCCAAAGGGTGAAGGCAGTTGGGGCCACCCCAAGATCCAAGAAGGAGATCATGAAGCGGTGGCATGATCTCAAGAGGGTTGTCAAGGAGAAGAGGAGCAAGAACTGGAATCTGGCAAACGTGACTGGCAGTGGCCCTCCCATCCCACTGAAGACATTCACACCATGGGAGGAGAAGGTGCTTGCTATCCTGCTACCTGAGAGTTACACAGGAGTAGCCGGGGGAGTGGAGGCTGGTAAGTACAGACAAATGTTTAAGACCACATTGACTTTTACCTCCTTGCAATACCCAACCACCAATACACTGTCCATCCCTAACCAACATGTAGCCAGCCATTCTGCTGAGGATGCCTGTATGGGGCCGGAATGTCAGTACAACAACTCCCACCATAGCCCCTGTCCCACAGCCCAGCAGCATGGAGGCCTCCCCCACCCAGGAGCAAGTGTCAGCCATTGCACTGTTTAACAAACAAACTTACAGGTAGGTAGCCATCTTCACTTGGAGGGTGTTTGTGGGTGGGAGGCCTGTACCACTACTCCCAGCATGCCCCCTGGCCCACAGCCCTGCAGCATGGAGGCTTCCCCCACCCAGGAGCAAGTGTCAGCCATTGCACTGTTTAACAAACAAACTTACAGGTAGGTAGCCATCTTCACTTGGAGGGTGTTTGTGGGGGTGAGGGTGGGAGGCCTGTACCACTACTCCCAGCATGCCCCCCTGTCCCACAGCCCAGCAGCATGGAGGCCTCCCCCACCCAGGAGCAAGTGTCAGCCATTGCACTGTTTAACAAACAAACTTACAGGTTGGTAGCCATCTTCACTTGGAGCCTGTTTGTGGGGTGAGGGAGGGAGGCCTGTCTCACTACTCCCAGCATGCCCCCCTGTCCCACAGCCCAGCAGCATGGAGGCCTCCCCCACCCAGGAGCAAGTGTCAGCCATTGCACTGTTTAACAAACAAACTTACAGGTAGGTAGCCATCTTCACTTGGAGGGTGTTTGTGGGTGGGAGGGAGGGAGGCCTGTCTCACTACTCCCAGCATGCCCCCCTGTACCACAGCCCAGCAGCATGGAGGCCTCCCCCACCCAGGAGCAAGTGTCAGCCATTGCACTGTTTAACAAACAAACTTACAGGTAGGTAGCCATCTTCACTTGGAGGGTGTTTGTGGGTGGGAGGCCTGTACCACTACTCCCAGCATGCCCCCTGGCCCACAGCCCAGCAGCATGGAGGCTTCCCCCACCCAGGAGCAAGTGTCAGCCATTGCACTGTTTAACAAACAAACTTACAGGTTGGTAGCCATCTTCACTTGGAGCCTGTTTGTGGGGGTGAGGGAGGGAGGCCTGTCTCACTACTCCCAGAATGCCCCCCTGTCCCACAGCCCAGCAGCATGGAGGCCTCCCCCACCCAGGAGCAAGTGTCAGCCATTGCACTGTTTAACAAACAAACTTACAGGTAGGTAGCCATCTTCACTTGGAGGGTGTTTGTGGGTGGGAGGCCTGTACCACTACTCCCAGCATGCCCCCTGGCCCACAGCCCAGCAGCATGGAGGCTTCCCCCACCCAGGAGCAAGTGTCAGCCATTGCACTGTTTAACAAACAAACTTACAGGTAGGTAGCCATCTTCACTTGGAGGGTGTTTGTGGGGGTGAGGGTGGGAGGCCTGTACCACTACTCCCAGCATGCCCCCTGTCCCACAGCCCAGCAGCATGGAGGCCTCCCCCACCCAGGAGCAAGTGTCAGCCATTGCACTGTTTAACAAACAAACTTACAGGTTGGTAGCCATCTTCACTTGGAGCCTGTTTGTGGGGGTGAGGGAGGGAGGCCTGTCTCACTACTCCCAGCATGCCCCTCTGTCCCACAGCCCAGCAGCATGGAGGCCTCCCCCACCCAGGAGCAAGTGTCAGCCATTGCACTGTTTAACAAACAAACTTACAGGTTGGTAGCCATCTTCACTTGGAGCCTGTTTGTGGGGGTGAGGGAGGGAGGCCTGTCTCACTACTCCCAGCATGCCCCCTGTCCCACAGCCCAGCAGCATGGAGGCCTCCCCCACCCAGGAGCAAGTGTCAGCCATTGCACTGTTTAACAAACAAACTTACAGGTAGGTAGCCATCTTCACTTGGAGGGTGTTTGTGGGTGGGAGGCCTGTACCACTACTCCCAGCATGCCCCCTGGCCCACAGCCCAGCAGCATGGAGGCTTCCCCCACCCAGGAGCAAGTGTCAGCCATTGCACTGTTTAACAAACAAACTTACAGGTAGGTAGCCATCTTCACTTGGAGGGTGTTTGTGGGGGTGAGGGTGGGAGGCCTGTACCACTACTCCCAGCATGCCCCCCGTCCCACAGCCCAGCAGCATGGAGGCCTCCCCCACCCAGGAGCAAGTGTCAGCCATTATACCCTGCACGCTCACCTTACAGGTATGTAACTACTGTTTATCTTCATGAAGTGTGTGTGTATTAATCTATTTACTATTGTACAAAATGCATAGACAATCAACCTTTAGGACACCATGATCTAACTATCCACTATGTAATGTAACACGATGTTGCCATGATTTGTACAACTGATGACAGCACAATGCACTAGTGTACAGACAGCTGATGATACACAGATGACACAAACACTGACCACTCCCCATCTACTCCACAGGTGATGAAGAACTCACTGCTAGGGACAACACCAACGACCTGCAGAGCCAGTCTCCACCTCCGGCACATGGACTCACAGATGCAGACTCCCAGGACAGTTTGGACGATGAGCTCCATGCCGGCCCATCCGGTGTTCCACACACCCAGAGGTCCCAGGCCCCCATCCTCCCCACCACCACCTCTGCTGCAACGACAACGCAGCAGACCCCTGCTGTCACGGCCTCTGCCTCCACCGCAACCACCACCGCAGCCACTGCCACCAACACCACCACTACCACCAGTACCACCTGCAGCACCCTCCCTGTCCCTAGGGATGACCAGCCCACACCAACAACTGTGGAGGGCAGGGAGCCAGTGCGTGGCGCACCAGTGGCGAGGGAAGAGGTCCGTGGCAGCAGAGCAGGTGGGAGGGCCAGGGCCAACACCAGACCTCGGGAGGAGTGGACACCATCCCTGGACCACTTCACCAGAGTTGTGGATGCCTACCAAGAGGTCCAGGGACAAAGTGGCCGGTCGGATGAATTTTTCAGGGAGCTCATCCTGCTGATGAGGTCCATCGATAACCGCCTGGGACAGATGGTGGACCTCATGAACCAGCAAGTGGCGTTGCAGAGGGACAGGCCTGTGTCCCAACCATCACCGCCGTCCCCTCCTGTTGTGCAGCAGGATGACAGTCCACCATCCTCCCCTGCGCCAACAGAGAGGGGCGAGTCCTCTGATGCCGCTGGCCATTCAGCAGGCCCCCACCGCCAAAAAGATCTAGGGGGCGTCCGAAGAAGAGCCTGGGAGTCTCTGGAAGCCAAGCACCTGCCACACGCCAGTCACGGAGCCAGCCTTGAAGACAACCCTCTCCCCAACTGCATTGACTCTTTTGGACTATCTTTCCCCACATTGCCTTGGCAATGGCACCTGTCTGTTGGACTGGGTCACCACATTCATGTGGTGTCTACTCTTGCATCTCAGCGACCATGACTGTCAACTCACTGCTCATTCCCCACCTTCCTGTAAATATTCACGCACAATTCACATGTCCACCCCGTAAATAAAATACCTTACAATCCAGATTTTGTGTAGTGAATTCTTTAGTGCATTATTTACAATGATGATAATGTCCATGATATGTAAACATGATGTACAGTATGCAGGGCAGGAACACGCTGGAGCACCTAGGGAGACACAACAGAACTACAGTCATTGGTCTCATCGTGGCAACACACACAGATCACTGATCCACAAATATCCTAATTATCACAGGTACCCTACACAGTGTCTATCTGATATGCTTTAATGCCGTCCATAATACATCTCCGGACGTAACGTCCATTCCAACAATACCATACATAGGTGACAGAACATGTGGCTATTGGGAACATCTGCGCATATCCATTCACAACATAAGCTAACACACTAGACTATGTAGACGTTGTAACTCGTCACACACCTTCAAGTGAAGTAGCGTTGGATTAGCTGCTGCTGTTGGTCAACTCCTTCCTCCTCTCCACTCTCCTCATCACTGGATTCAGGTCCCTGAGCAGGTTGTGGCCTTGGTTCCTCACCGTCGTCCAGGAGCAGGGGGACCCCCTTGTGGATGGCCAGGTTGTGTAGCATACAGCATGCCACAAAGATCTTGCACACCTTCCCAGGCGAGTATGCAAGTGCGCCTCCAGTCCTGTCAAGGCACCGGAACCTTGCCTTCAGCAGCCCAAAAGTACGTTCAATTACCCGTCGTGTCCTGCCATGGGCCTCATTGTAGCGGATCTCTGCAGGTGTCTGGGGATTACGGAGTGGGCTCAACAGCCATGGCCTACTGGGATAAGCAGAGTCCCCTGTGAATAAAAAACACACATTGCAATGTTGTACGGCCACAGTAAAGGCAGTGACACACAGCACGTGATAGCAGTTGTGTAACTCACCCACAATCCAGGCACGTTCGGGATGCAGATTCTCCATCATCCGTGGCACCATGCTGTTCCTCATGATGAAAGAGTCATGTGCCGAACCGGGATACTTAGCACACACATGTGAAATTGTCATGTCTGCAAGGCACACCACCTGCACATTCATGGAGTGGTAGTGTTTCCGGTTTCGATAAATGTGCTCCGTCGCCTGCGGTGCCACCAGAGCCACATGGGTGCAATCGATCGCACCGACTACAAGTGGGATGTGCCCAAGTGGATAGAAGTCCCCCTTAACGGCAGCCAATTCACGTCCCCAGGGGAAATGGATGTAGCGATTCCGATAGATCATCATGGCCTCGAGTACATCCCTCAGCACCATGCTGAACATGGGCTGCGACATTCCCCCAGCGTTAGCCACGGTCTCCTGGAAGGAACCCGTCGCAAAGAAGTGTAGTGCTGCCATTACCTTGTGGGCGGGTGTGAATGCCGTAGGATAGTGACGGCGAGGCTGCAGGTGGGGCTCCAATAGATCACACAAGATCTTCAATGTCGGTCTGTCCAACCGGAATTTCCTGATGATTGCCTCATTCTCCATGTCCTCAAGCACAATCACCTGACGTAGGAGATTTGGCCTCCTCCTAGTTTAGGATTAAAAACAATAGGTCAATGACAAGCAACATGAGATGGCCATAGCAGAAAGCATCAATGATGTAATGGGTAAAAAACAATGGCCAGAGAGATGCATGGCACATCTGGTTACATGGCTGCCCAATAGCTACACACAGAGGGCAGGCCTCTCCAGTGACAATACCCAAGTGACAATAATGTGGATACAATGATTGAACTAGTGACATGCGCAGACATGGAGCTACAAGAGCCACAAATCTAATGTGACTTAACATGTCTGTCATACCCATCTGCCGTACCTGCCAGACCTCAATGCATCATGTACATTGTGGAAGCATTCATCAACACAATGATCACAATAGCAGGGACACTTCTGGTTGTGTGCATGATCAGTTCTGAATGCACAAGTCAGGTACGATACAATGCAGTGCCCCCAGCCCAGTCAAGGTCTGCACTGACCAACAACACATTAAACCTCACTACATCTATGTAGAGCACCTGACGTCTGGCAATCATCACCCATCAAAAGCCTTACTAAAATGGCACAAACACATGCTAAAGTGGCTCAGACTGAACGTGCGTCCTCCTGTGGATGCAATGGCTCTGTGGCATCGTGTGTACAATGATGTGCCCTACACCATGTAGCTGCATGGCACTTATACATTGTCCATGATTGACATACACAGCAATGTGTACGAAAATGCCAGAACCTACCGCCGGTCCCCAGCGGTGTGACCCCAGCACCACCATCTACCCAGCCAAGGTAGCCATTGGCACATGGACTGGTGTCCATGCCGCTGGCTAGGCTCCGCCGCATCAGTCGCGGTACCTACCGCCGGTCCCCAGCGGTGTGACCCCAGCACCACCATCTACCCAGCCAAGGTAGCCATTGGCACATGGACTGGTGTCCATGCCGCTGGCTAGGCTCCGCCGCATCAGTCGCGGTACCTACCGCCGGTCCCCAGCGGTGTGACCCCAGCACCACCATCTACCCAGCCAAGGTAGCCATTGGCACATGGACTGGTGTCCATGCCGCTGGCTAGGCTCCGCCGCATCAGTCTCGGTACCTACCGCCGGTCCCCAGCGGTGTGACCCCAGCACCACCATCTACCCAGCCAAGGTAGCCATTGGCACATGGACTGGTGTCCATGCCGCTGGCTAGGCTCCGCCGCATCAGTCGCGGTACCTACCGCCGGTCCCCAGCGGTGTGACCCCAGCACCACCATCTACCCAGCCAAGGTAGCCATTGGCACATGGACTGGTGTCCATGCCGCTGGCTAGGCTCCGCCGCATCAGTCGCGGTACCTACCGCCGGTCCCCAGCGGAGCGTCACCGCCGTGGAGCATTGCATACAGCCAATGGCATGGGTGTTCAATGTGGCATGATGCAGATTTGAAAAATGCGGAAGCGGCGCGCCGCCGCCGCGGAGCCGGTCTTCGGATGCTTTTGAATGATGCACCATCGCGGTAGCGCACCCCGGACACCCGCGGTGCGTCACCGCCATGGTGCATTGCATACAGCCAATGGCATGGGTGTTCAATGTGGCATGATGCAGATTTGAAAAATGCGGAAGCGGCGCGCCGCCGCCACGGAGCCGGTCTTTGGATGCTTTTGAATGATGCACCATCGCGGTAGCGCACCCCGGACACCCGCGGTGCGTCACCGCCATGGTGCATTGTATACAGCCAATGGCATGGGTGTTCAATGTGGCATGATGCAGATTTGAAAAATGCGGAAGCGGCGCGCCGCCGCCGCGGAGCCGGTCATTGGATGCTTTTGAATAAGGCTGACCCAGACAACCAATTGTAGCACCTTATCAGCTTCCTAACGACCCCATGGCCCTATAAATCTATGGGAGTGAGCCACACATTCCCACTGCTCACAGAGCCTGCTGCCTGGGACCCTCTCCTGCTGCTGCCTGGGACCCTCTCCTGCTGCTGCCTGAGACCCTCTCCTGCTGCTCACAGAGCCTGCTGCCTGGGACCCTCTCCTGCTGCTGCCTGGGACCCTCTCCTGCTGCTGCCTGAGACCCTCTCCTGCTGCTCACAGAGCCTGCTGCCTGAGACCCTCTCCTGCTGCTCACAGAGCCTGCTGCCTGAGACCCTCTCCTGCTGCTCACTGAGCCTGCTGCCTGGGACCCTCTCCTGCTGCTGCCTGAGACCCTCTCCTGCTGCTCACAGAGCCTGCTGCCTGAGACCCTCTCCTGCTGCTCACAGAGCCTGCTGCCTGGGACCCTCTCCTGCTGCTGCCTGAGACCCTCTCCTGCTGCTCACAGAGCCTGCTGCCTGGGACACCTCACAACTCACTTCCGCCACAGGTCTGCCATATCCACAGGGATGTCAAGAACAGATAAGATCCGTGCCAGTCCATTCACGAGTGAGGAGCTGGATGTCCTTGTGAACGAGGTGCTGGCACAGTACCCACGGCTGTTTGGTGGCCCCAATGTCGTGGTAAGTCACCATGTAGGGAGCAGTAGGGCAGGGTGGTGTCAGACGTGTATTCATGATGCTGCAGTATGTTATTTTGGATGTGGGGTGCAGACAAACACTGACAGACAAGATGTTTCCAGGTGGTGGGAGTGTGTGTTTTGCATTATGACTCTGTCCTAGGCCTATACTTGTATGTGTGAGTGGGATGTGCTACTTTTTGGGGCAGACATGACCAACGGTTGTTTGCCTTGTAGCTGGTTGGACAGTGTCCGCTTGTGATGTAATTTCAGGGTGCCCCTGTAGTCATAGTCAGTGTGCCCCACAGAGTAGGTTCAGTGGCTGCCCTTCCAAAGTTTGTCCATCAGCCAACTTACATGCTACAGTTGCTGCACACTGATTAGTGGATATGCCACATCAATGCCCTGTACAATTTCTGATTTACACAGTGCTGTCGATTCATTTGTGTTGAATCATCATTCTTCAGTGTGATAATCATGGAGACTACGAAGCTCAATGTGTGCATGCATTCACTAATGTTTATGCCATGCAGAGTGGCCTTGTGAGGGTACCCCCAGTTCTGGAGGGAGGGAGGTCACTGTGCGTCCAGATTCAGTGTCTGGCTGCTGTACTGATAGATGCTGACATATGACAATGTGTAAATGTTCATTAGTCCTTCTTTACTCTCATACCTGCAGCTCAAAGTACACCAACGTAAGGCTGTCTGGAGGGCCATAACAGCAAAGGTGCGAGCCCTGGGGGTATCAAACAGACGACACACACACTGTCACAAGAGGTGGGACGACATCAGCCGGCTGGCTAAGCAAGTGGCAGAGATGAACTTGGGGATGGTACCACGCACAGGGCGTGTGGAACGCCGCACCATGACTCCGCTGATGGCACGCATACTGGCAGTGACCTATCCAGACCTGGATGCACGTCTGAAGGGGCTTCAGCAGCAAGACAGAGATGGTGAGTATCCGGGGAGGGATAGTTTGTCTGGGAGTGGATGCATGTGTAGAGTGCCTGTGTCTGCGGTGACACATGTGATGTGCCTGTGCTGCCATGCTGTGATATGTGATGTGAGTGGCAACTGTGATGTGTGTCTGTATGAGGCATTGGCCCACCATGGCCTTACTCTGCAGCTCCTGGCTGCAGTTTTCTGTCCTTGACATATATTTTGTTGTCCACATGGTCACTCTTCTTTGTGATGGTGGGTGTAGTCCCTATTATGCTGTACAGCTGTGTCCACTTAATGAGTGTTACACCATGTCAGTCTACTTTGCATGCACCTGCATGGTAGTGGCCCACACATCTGACAACAATGTGAACCCACATTGGCACATGGTGATTGTAATGGCCTATTTGACAATGTGGCATGTGTAGACAAAACAGGTGTGTGTATTCCCCTCTGGATCCCTTTAGGCTCTGTAAGTGGTGATGTTAGTTGTGGCTACATCATGTCCATGGGGCAGGTCCATGTGGGCTGGGGGAACACCATCCATGGGCAGGGAGTAGTGCTGTGTGTCATCGACATTGGTCCACTCCTGCCTGTTTGTCCGCATGACAGGCACAGTTGTGGTGTAACTGGTGTGTAGCTGCACAATGATTTGAGGGTGTGGTGGTTACCATGTAGCTCTAGGCCTCTCATGTGCTGCATTGCTCTGATATCGTGTGACCAGACAATGACACTTATACAACCATGTTTCTGTCGCTAATGCAGATTCGGAAGACACCACGGCGGAACATGATCCTAAAAGTGGTGGCGAGACCAGCACGACAGCGGCAGCAGAGCAGGGTGAGACGGAGCAAAGTGACACTGACCACACCAGCGCTGATGAGAGTGACAGGAGTATGCATGAGGAATCTGTGGCTGAGACACAGAGTACCACTTCATCTGATGGCAGGGGGGATGAGTCCCTGTTAGCAGCCACAGGGGATGGGGACTCTGCTGCTGCATCTGACTACCAACGGCCACTGCCCACCCTCCCATCCACTTCCTCTGGGGCTGGCCGTATCCGTGTCACTAAGAGGGGACGTGTGACATTCACACATGGCACCGCAGCACCTGCACCTGTCCCCCCTGCTGCCCTCAGTGCAGAGTGTGTAGAGCTCCTGCGGCAACTTTGCGTGGGCCAGACCGCCCTGCTGAATGCCTTCAGTGCCCACGATAACAAATTAGGGCAGGTTCTGGCATTCATGGAGGGCATACACTCTGACGTGGGTGGCCTACATCGTACACTCCTGTCATTGTCAGGTACAGTGACGTCAGCCCTCCAACATGCCCCCTTTGCAGCTCAGGTGCCTGTGACGTCCACCCAGTCAGTGGCCACATCAGATGACAGTGAGCACTTGGGACATACATCAAGTAAACGTTACAACACTAGGAGCACAGCTCAGACCCAGAGCAAACAATCCCGTCCACAGACTCCATCCCCAAAGAAGGGCAGGGACCCCCCAATATGCACAGACAAGGTGAAGTCACAGAAGAGCAAGGCCAGAAGAGCATTGTGTCAGACATCAGGCTCACATGCTGCTGAGCCATCACCAGATATTGACTCTGCTATGCCCACAGAGGATGTGTGGGATGTCATGAATACACCTGGGGAGAACACAGGGACACACCCACCTACCACATCAACCCCAGAACAAAGTACATCGAGGCAGGTGGAGGGAAGCCCTGTTGTGACCAGCCCAGTCATTGTGGCAGTGGAGACCCCTGTCGTGACCAGCCCAGTCATTGTGGCAGTGGAGACCCCTGTCGTGACCAACCCAGTCATTGTGGCAAAGAAGGGCAGTGTAGTGGCCATCCCTGGCAAGAAGGGACAGGAGGGCAGTGTAGACACCACCCCTGGGGTAAGTGGGAAGGTGGTCACTGTGGGGGGTACACCTTCCAGAGAGGGTAAAGTGGTCCAGAGGCGTAGCCAGCCCAAGCGTACTGCAGGATCAAGCACTTCTCCAGAGGGAGTGGCAGTGTCTGCCCCTGAAGTGGAACAGTTGGGGGGTGTGCAGGTGGTGTCAACGCCACTTCCCATCAACCCCATGACAGGGAAGCAAATTCATATTCCAAAGAAGTGGAAGGGCACCCCTCCTACCTCTCCCACCCACACTGTGTCAAGGGCGTGCATGACTCCACCTCCAAGTGCCACGGTGCCACCTGGTCCGCACAGCCCTCCACCTTGCAGGCCCTCTGTTATAGCCACATCACATGTCCCTCTGTCACACCAGTCAAGTGGACCTGCAGTCCCTGACACACAGCCAGGTTCCACTCCACATGACAGCCAGGAGTGAGTTGTCAACACCCTCAGACGCCTGTGCCACACATAGGTGTGCTACAGTACACCATTGTTAGCGATGTGGGTGTGTTCCTGGGCCTGTTGCTCTGATGTGCTCTCCCCTGCCAAGGACTCTGGGCCTGTTGCTCTGATGTGCTCTCCCCTGCCAAGGACACTGGGCCTGTTGCTCTGATGTGCTCTCCCCTGCCAAGGACACTGGGCCTGTTGCTCTGATGTGCTGTACCCTGCCAAGGACTCTGAGCCTGTTGCTCTGATGTGCTCTCCCCTGCCCTGCCAAGGACACTGGGCCTGTTGCTCTGATGTGCTCTCCCCTGCCAAGGACACTGGGCCTGTTGCTCTGATGTGCTGTACCCTGCCAAGGACTCTGGGCCTGTTGCTCTGATGTGCTCTCCCCTGCCCTGCCAAGGACACTGGGCCTGTTGCTCTGATGTGCTGTACCCTGCCAAGGACACTGGGCCTGTTGCTCTGATGTGCTGTACCCTGCCAAGGACTCTGGGCCTGTTGCTCTGATGTGCTCTCCCCTGCCAAGGACACTGGGCCTGTTGCTCTGATGTGCTCTCCCCTGCCAAGGACACTGGGCCTGTTGCTCTGATGTGCTGTACCCTGCCAAGGACTCTGGGCCTGTTGCTCTGATGTGCTCTCCCCTGCCAAGGACACTGGGCCTGTTGCTCTGATGTGCTGTACCCTGCCAAGGACTCTGGGCCTGTTGCTCTGATGTGCTCTCCCCTGCCAAGGACTCTGGGCCTGTTGCTCTGATGTGCTCTCCCCTGCCAAGGACACTGGGCCTGTTGCTCTGATGTGCTCTCCCCTGCCAAGGACACTGGGCCTGTTGCTCTGATGTGCTGTACCCTGCCAAGGACTCTGGGCCTGTTGCTCTGATGTGCTCTCCCCTGCCCTGCCAAGGACACTGGGCCTGTTGCTCTGATGTGCTGTACCCTGCCAAGGACACTGGGCCTGTTGCTCTGATGTGCTGTACCCTGCCAAGGACTCTGGGCCTGTTGCTCTGATGTGCTCTCCCCTGCCAAGGACTCTGGGCCTGTTGCTCTGATGTGCTCTCCCCTGCCAAGGACACTGGGCCTGTTGCTCTGATGTGCTCTCCCCTGCCAAGGACACTGGGCCTGTTGCTCTGATGTGCTGTACCCTGCCAAGGACTCTGGGCCTGTTGCTCTGATGTGCTCTCCCCTGCCCTGCCAAGGACACTGGGCCTGTTGCTCTGATGTGCTCTCCCCTGCCAAGGACACTGGGCCTGTTGCTCTGATGTGCTGTACCCTGCCAAGGACTCTGGGCCTGTTGCTCTGATGTGCTCTCCCCTGCCCTGCCAAGGACTCTGGGCCTGTTGCTCTGATGTGCTGTACCCTGCCAAGGACACTGGGCCTGTTGCTCTGATGTGCTGTACCCTGCCAAGGACTCTGGGCCTGTTGCTCTGATGTGCTCTCCCCTGCCAAGGACACTGGGCCTGTTGCTCTGATGTGCTGTACCCTGCCAAGGACTCTGAGCCTGTTGCTCTGATGTGCTCTCCCCTGCCCTGCCAAGGACACTGGGCCTGTTGCTCTGATGTGCTCTCCCCTGCCAAGGACACTGGGCCTGTTGCTCTGATGTGCTCTCCCCTGCCAAGGACACTGGGCCTGTTGCTCTGATGTGCTGTACCCTGCCAAGGACTCTGAGCCTGTTGCTCTGATGTGCTCTCCCCTGCCCTGCCAAGGACACTGGGCCTGTTGCTCTGATGTGCTCTCCCCTGCCAAGGACACTGGGCCTGTTGCTCTGATGTGCTGTACCCTGCCAAGGACTCTGGGCCTGTTGCTCTGATGTGCTCTCCCCTGCCCTGCCAAGGACACTGGGCCTGTTGCTCTGATGTGCTGTACCCTGCCAAGGACACTGGGCCTGTTGCTCTGATGTGCTGTACCCTGCCAAGGACTCTGGGCCTGTTGCTCTGATGTGCTCTCCCCTGCCAAGGACACTGGGCCTGTTGCTCTGATGTGCTCTCCCCTGCCAAGGACACTGGGCCTGTTGCTCTGATGTGCTGTACCCTGCCAAGGACTCTGGGCCTGTTGCTCTGATGTGCTCTCCCCTGCCAAGGACACTGGGCCTGTTGCTCTGATGTGCTCTCCCCTGTCAAGGACACTGGGCCTGTTGCTCTGATGTGCTGTACCCTGCCAAGGACTCTGGGCCTGTTGCTCTGATGTGCTCTCCCCTGCCAAGGACACTGGGCCTGTTGCTCTGATGTGCTCTCCCCTGCCAAGGACACTGGGCCTGTTGCTCTGATGTGCTGTACCCTGCCAAGGACTCTGAGCCTGTTGCTCTGATGTGCTCTCCCCTGCCCTGCCAAGGACACTGGGCCTGTTGCTCTGATGTGCTCTCCCCTGCCAAGGACACTGGGCCTGTTGCTCTGATGTGCTGTACCCTGCCAAGGACTCTGGGCCTGTTGCTCTGATGTGCTCTCCCCTGCCCTGCCAAGGACACTGGGCCTGTTGCTCTGATGTGCTGTACCCTGCCAAGGACACTGGGCCTGTTGCTCTGATGTGCTGTACCCTGCCAAGGACTCTGGGCCTGTTGCTCTGATGTGCTCTCCCCTGCCAAGGACACTGGGCCTGTTGCTCTGATGTGCTCTCCCCTGCCAAGGACACTGGGCCTGTTGCTCTGATGTGCTGTGCCCTGCCAAGGACTCTGGGCCTGTTGCTCTGATGTGCTCTCCCCTGCCAAGGACACTGGGCCTGTTGCTCTGATGTGCTGTACCCTGCCAAGGACTCTGGGCCTGTTGCTCTGATGTGCTCTCCCCTGCCAAGGACTCTGGGCCTGTTGCTCTGATGTGCTCTCCCCTGCCAAGGACACTGGGCCTGTTGCTCTGATGTGCTCTCCCCTGCCAAGGACACTGGGCCTGTTGCTCTGATGTGCTGTACCCTGCCAAGGACTCTGGGCCTGTTGCTCTGATGTGCTCTCCCCTGCCCTGCCAAGGACACTGGGCCTGTTGCTCTGATGTGCTGTACCCTGCCAAGGACACTGGGCCTGTTGCTCTGATGTGCTGTACCCTGCCAAGGACTCTGGGCCTGTTGCTCTGATGTGCTCTCCCCTGCCAAGGACTCTGGGCCTGTTGCTCTGATGTGCTCTCCCCTGCCAAGGACACTGGGCCTGTTGCTCTGATGTGCTCTCCCCTGCCAAGGACACTGGGCCTGTTGCTCTGATGTGCTGTACCCTGCCAAGGACTCTGGGCCTGTTGCTCTGATGTGCTCTCCCCTGCCCTGCCAAGGACACTGGGCCTGTTGCTCTGATGTGCTCTCCCCTGCCAAGGACACTGGGCCTGTTGCTCTGATGTGCTGTACCCTGCCAAGGACTCTGGGCCTGTTGCTCTGATGTGCTCTCCCCTGCCCTGCCAAGGACTCTGGGCCTGTTGCTCTGATGTGCTGTACCCTGCCAAGGACACTGGGCCTGTTGCTCTGATGTGCTGTACCCTGCCAAGGACTCTGGGCCTGTTGCTCTGATGTGCTCTCCCCTGCCAAGGACACTGGGCCTGTTGCTCTGATGTGCTCTCCCCTGCCAAGGACACTGGGCCTGTTGCTCTGATGTGCTGTACCCTGCCAAGGACTCTGGGCCTGTTGCTCTGATGTGCTCTCCCCTACCAAGGACTCTGGGCCTGTTGCTCTGATGTGCTCTCCCCTGCCAAGGACACTGGGCCTGTTGCTCTGATGTGCTCTCCCCTGCCAAGGACACTGGGCCTGTTGCTCTGATGTGCTGTACCCTGCCAAGGACTCTGGGCCTGTTGCTCTGATGTGCTCTCCCCTGCCCTGCCAAGGACACTGGGCCTGTTGCTCTGATGTGCTGTACCCTGCCAAGGACACTGGGCCTGTTGCTCTGATGTGCTGTACCCTGCCAAGGACTCTGGGCCTGTTGCTCTGATGTGCTCTCCCCTGCCAAGGACTCTGGGCCTGTTGCTCTGATGTGCTCTCCCCTGCCAAGGACACTGGGCCTGTTGCTCTCATGTGCTCTCCCCTGCCAAGGACACTGGGCCTGTTGCTCTGATGTGCTGTACCCTGCCAAGGACTCTGGGCCTGTTGCTCTGATGTGCTCTCCCCTGCCAAGGACACTGGGCCTGTTGCTCTGATGTGCTGTACCCTGCCCTGCCAAGGACTTTGCACTTCCCGATTGTGATTCACCAGTGCATAGTCTATGGCATTTGCACATGATTTTGAGACTTGCTGGTGTCTACTTATGTTGTGTAGCTACATCTGTGCAATATGTGAATAAATACAGTACATTATGGTGTGTTTTCTCTGTCTCCTTACTGATTAAAGTCATTTTCTTGTTTGACTGAGTTCCATGGTCTATTTTGTACATCACCATTGCAAGGTTCTATGTGGCCATATGATTTTTAGACAGGGGGACAGGTTCTTCAGTCCATTGTGGCCCTGCTGATGTTGTACTCTGTGATGGTTATTTGGCAGGCCATGCAGTTTTCGTGTGGGTGAATTGCTATTGCTGCATACACTGTTCACAGGTCACCTTGGGGGACACTGGCAGCACAGGGTGTGCAGCTGTGCTGTGGTGTAGTCGATGTTTATGATGTGATGAGGTGTGTGTTTCCCTTTCTGTGTGCCCTGGCGAGTATGTGTATGGTCGTCTTGTGTTGGCCCTTGGTCCTGGTGGCATGGCTTACATGGCATGTGTGTGGCAGAGGTGTGCAGTGTGAAGGGTGTTAGTTTGTAGTGTATGTATGTGTGCCCCTGTATGGTGTGAGACACACATGTGTCAGGCAGGAGTTGTATGCCTGTTGTATGTTTTGTCTTGCCCTGTGTGGATGTTTGTATACAATTGTGTGGGCTGTGGGGAGTGCACTGGTGTTGTGTGTCCGTTGTCAGGCAATCCTGCTGTGCCTTTGTCCCTGGTTGTGTGTCGCAGTGTGTGTGTATTGTGCTTGTTGTTACAGTGCTTGTTGATGTGCAAGGGGGTGCACGGGATAGGCACCAGGCCTGTGACTACTTCGGGTGGTGTGCAGTGTTGGTCGGGGTGGTGTGTCGCTGTGATGTTTGGAAAGTGTCCATGCCTTGGTGTTGCCCTGCCTTCTGCATAGTGCGCATGTGTTGACCGCGGCGGTGACGTGTCCGTGACCGTGACGTTGCTGCAGGTTGGCCGACGTTGTGTGTTCCGGATGCCGTGGGGTGCCTTGTTCTGAGGTGGGTGATGTGTGGGTGCCCATGTGGATGTGTTGTGCCCCCCAGCAGGATGCCAGTGTGGTGCTTGGGACCTGTGTCGGCATGTGTGTTGTGTGGTGTATATGTGTAGTGACGTACCTGCGGCGGCGTCCGCGGCGGCCCATCTGGCGATAGTGTTGCAGCAGGTACATGACCGGATGCATGTGGAGGGCTGGGTCCATGGGGTTCATGTCGGGTCTCGGCGTGCGTGCTCCGCTGTAGACTTTCCGCCTGCTAGAGCTGTGCGGTGTCTCCGCTGCGGTGCGTCAGCTTGTTTGGCCCATGCTAATTTGTCGAGCGGGGCGGACATCATCGGCCGCGGCGGAGGGTCTCGATTGGCTGCAGCCGGCGCGGTGGCGGGCGCACCTTGATGGCGGAGCGCGGCGCTCCGCGGCGGACGGGAAATGACCTGTGTTTACATATCCTAATGTGGCGGACGTGAATTCCACTGCTAGCGGGCGGAAAAAGCTGTTTTTCCGCCCCGCCATCGTTGCGGTAGTGCCACCGCCCGACATCCTAATGGACCCCTAAGTGTTATCTTGGAGAAAACTTTCCCAATATTAAATACAGCAACATTAATTAAGCAACACTGGGTAAAATTAGAGAAACAAACCACATGTATTTGATTCTGCAGCAAGGGTGGACACAAAGCTTCCATCTGGTTAGTTGATCTATAAAAATGCCTCCTCTCTGTTGTACCTTTAGTGGCTTTAAATTGTAATTCAAGATAATAGACACAGGACTACAAGGTAAGTACAGTCCTACCAACATATTTAGAATCTCTTTGATGTTAAGCAGTTTCACGTTATTTTTTCTCAGGCAATTACATTTTCTGAAAGTTACAGATGCTTGGACATGGCTGCTCATGAACTTTATAAATATATTTAAAAAAATCAAAAATATTACTGTTAATTTTACTGACTAGGCCATGAATTTTTTAATAAGTTTAAAAATATTAATCGGAGGAAATTTGGGGGCATATTATCAAGGGGGTTTATCTCCGCTTTTTTGGCTTTAAAAGCCAAGAAAGCGGAGATAAAATTATCTCCCTATTACCAAGCTGTCGCTAACACCAGTTAGCGACAGCTAATAGGAGATAGCGACCATCTTGGGCCCCGCTTTGCATGTCAGTGATATTTATCACTAATGACATGCAAAGTGGGCGTGCCAAGATGTTAGCGACTGGAAACAGTCGCTAACATCGCTATCTCCTATTACCAACTTTTGGAGATATTCGCGCTAAGCGCGAATATCTCCAAAAGCTAACACCTGCCCTGAGCAGTTCTTAGCCATGTTAACCAATGGGAGGTGGATAACATGGCTAAGAGCATTTGCTCGATAATGCATGAATATCGCTGACTTTTCAGCGATATTCATGCATTACGGCCGTTTTTTATCGCATTTGCGATAAACCTTGCTAATAGCAAGGTTTATCTGCGATAAAAATCGCCGATGTGCGGCGATAATTTTTGTCTCTAAACAAGTTAGAGACAAAAATTATCTCTATTGGTTGGTAATATGCCCCTTGGTTTCCATGTTCAATAAGATTTAGTTTTGGCTCAACAAGTGAGGGAGAAGAAGAGGAATGTGTATAATATTTGAATTTGATAAATGCACTTTATAAAAATGAGCATCTACTGAGTTTGTAATACATTAAGGAGATTTTGTGTACATTGGTCTGCAAAAAAGAATATTTTTAAGTATATAGTTTCTTTTCAAACCAGAAAATAAATTATTTATTATACATTGGAATCTATTAGATGTAAGCCATAATTTGCAACCACCTCCTCTTGCACTAGAGTAAACGTGTCCCTCTTTTTTGACCCACAATTAACATGAACAGTGATTCTGTAAGTAGCTGGAGGCCAGTAAAGGTTTACAGAGTCATTTTTTACTTTTTCTTATCTCATACAGGCATCGTACAGTGAGATTTAGAAACCCTTCAATGGCCCACCAAACTGTAAGTTCAGCACACAACCAAGTGTGTAAAGATCTGGAGCTGCTTCACATTTTGTACTGTGTAAATCATAGGCCGTGCTCAACGCCAATGTGTCTTTCTTTTATACTGAAACACCAACCAGGAAGTCCAGAGTGTGGTTATATTAGTGTGTTTAAAACAGAAAACTGGGGTGAAATGTAGGTTATTTCTCAAGCATAATGGTACTGCCAGAAACGATTAATAAACCCCTCCAATACTATATGAAAGAAGGATTTGGAGTCGCTGACACTGTTGCCTACTCTAGTGGACGTTACTTTTATTCCATTTATCCTTCAGTGAAATGCAGGATCAATATCTTCCGTTAATGATTCCTCTTGCCTATTTCATTGATGTGCATGTTACAGTTATTTGGCGATAAAGAGCACCACTTTAATTAAAAAAAAAACTATTTCATGAATTCCTGAAAATCATCATAGCTGACATGTATTCAGGGTCTCGCCACACTGTCGAGGTTGGTGCCTCCAAATCCGTTTCTAATTAGTGTGATTACAATTGCTGCGCTTGTGGGTTTAAATTTGGGGAGAAACATGATTTTTTTATGGTTGCCATGTTATTTTGTTATTATTTTAATGTAACTATAGAATACAATGTTTTGATATAGATATCGCATCATTAAATAAGGCTTAAGCTGTATGGGTGGAAGATAACACTTGAAAAGAAAAAATATCCATGTGAAGTACACATTTTAATTAGTTTTCAGTGTAAATAATTGGCTGATTAACATGGATTTGGAAACACGTTACTACTTTTTCGTCATACAAGAGGCTACCATCACTCTTTGTCCCAGGAATCTATGAAGTCCATCATGTACTAATAATGAGAGTTAAGAAGAGAAGCACGTTGCTGGTCGCTGGAGCTATGTCTGAACATTTGGTCATGCTAGGCTACCGAGACTTATCAAATAGAACTATAGAACTTTAACCTGCATTTCAAACTTGCACTCATACAAGATAAGAGGGCAATTGACAAAGTGAGGCGCTAGAGGACACACTGGATAAGGCTGGTGGAGGTGGACAGGAAACAATGGGACAGAAACGAGGATGCTGACTGAATAGAAATCTGAGGCCTCTGGCATGGAGGGAAGGACAGGTGAGGCCATAGTGAACCTCATGGTTGAGGACCTAATTGGGGGAACAAATGATAGAAGCAGAAGAGTAAAGAGTGCACAGCATAGATGCTGGGCCCAGAAGGGAACACTTTCCAGAGTAGATGAAGGACAGGATACGGTGGGATGGAAAGGGTAGAATGCTGCACTGGACCTCTACAGAAAACACGGTGCCAGTTAAGATAGATTAAAACTTGACGTGGGAAGGAGATGCAGGAATGAACATACACTGTGGTTCAACTGAGGAAATAAAGTTTGACGGAGATGGTGTAGGATGTGTTATAGCAGAGTAGAGTGCACACTATGCTGATCCAAATGGAGGGGGTCAATGATGAGTGTAAATAGAAGGTTTAATTGGTTCCATCAGAGCTGTTGCAAACAGGAGGGACTGAATTCGACCTTTCCTGCTCTAATGTATGGACACCTGAACATCAATAGACATCTGGAAAGTGTCGTCATGCACCATCTGTCATTGGGGAGCTGCATGCAGTACTGTGGGACCAATCAAAATTTGTTTTAGTTTCCACTCCAGGAAATTGATTTTGGAAAATGTACAACCAGTTTCTTTGATGTACTTCCCACAGTGTGCGGGCAACATTGATGATTTTTCTTATGCCTGGCTCTCCATAATAAGAATGAATGTCCTGAGCAGTGACTATGGTAAATAACTTAGGCATTGGTGGCTCACACTAAATTGTGCTAACCTTCCAACACCATGTTTGCTGCTAATTCCCCAGTGATGATGGTTCTTCCAAAGGCAGAGACAAGAGTTAGCTCTGCCATTCGCATTATAGGCACTAAACCTTGCACTCTAATGGAGATGAGGGTTAGAAGAGATAGGTGGACATTTAATCTACCGAATTTTTGGTGATTGCCATGTTTCCCCTCGAGAGGAGGCAATAAGTATTGTTCAATCGTGTGGTGAAAAGAAGATGCTGGGAATTTAAATATTTTCATATTCTCTCTGTACTATGCTAAACAAGATGTAGTAATTAAGAAAGACAACTTTGCACTGTGCCTGTTTTTTCAGTCTGTGTTCCTTCCTCCCTTTCTGTCTGGCTGCCTGTATATGAGGAATTATCTCTCTGAAACATACACAAACGTATGCTTTTTTGAATTCATAATAATACAGTTTGAACATTCCAAATATTTATGGTTCGTGTCAGACAATGACACTGTAATGATGTTAAAGTGAACATCTGACATGTTTGATCTCTGACATGTAATAACAGTCTGGAGCTTCTACTTCTCACTAAGCATTTAAAGACATGAAACTTTATGAAAGTAAACGTGGAGAGGTAATTGCTTGTGATAATCCTGCTATTCAGACAAATATGTTCAACAATCTCCAGGTACATGAATATGTACTGTTAATGGTTGTTTGTCAAAAACTGTAGCTGTGGTGAAACACAGACCATGTAAGACTAAGCAGCACAATGGTGTAGATTATGAAGATTAGTTGAATGAAGTCAAAAATCTGTTAAACATGGCGAGGAAATATCTGAGTGGAAAAAGCCAGATGGTTCACGTTTGATGGGGTTTCAAGGAGATCTTAATGGAGTTTACATCTGAAAATAATTTGAATGCCCTATGTGATTATTTCAAATACCGTATATCATACTTTAATATTTGCAATGGTTTTTTAAGGTAACGTAAAATTTTAGCTTAGTTCATAGTTTTGTTACTTGATGTTTGTGTATGAAACACCATCATTCTTGTAGAGTAACCCCAGATTTTTGCCTTAATTGATTCTG
This sequence comes from Lissotriton helveticus, assembly GCF_964261635.1. Taxonomy (NCBI): domain Eukaryota; kingdom Metazoa; phylum Chordata; class Amphibia; order Caudata; family Salamandridae; genus Lissotriton; species Lissotriton helveticus. Next base: position 998,237,123 of record NC_136063.1, read on the forward strand.
CTGGCTGTAGACCTATGTGCACATTACTTTGCTAACCAGTGGTAAAGTGACTGTGCTCCTCCATTTAACATCATGACATTGGTATTACACTAATTAAATCACAGTGCATTGTTTACAAAGCACTAAATAAACAGGGCCCGCAGTTCCTAATGGACCATCTATGTCCTTACCAACCCACACGTCAGCTCCGCTCCGCCAACAGCAACCAACTATCGGTGCCTCGCACCAGGACAGTCATGTGGGGAGATCGACGTTTTGTGGTAGCAGCTTCCAAACTCTGGAATACTCTACCTCAGGACATCAGAGCATGTTCCACACTGCTCCAATTTCGTAAAAAATTGAAAACCTGGTTGTTTAATAAATAAGCTCATGGTACGGGGCAGAGGTTTAGAGCAACTGAGCTTAACAACATCAAGCCGGCAAATTAATCAGCGCCAAGACACCTTCGGGTATATGTTGCGCTTTATAAATGCCAAAAAATAAATAAATAAATAAATAAATAAATTGACATACTTAACATACTTCGTTATGTAAGTCCTGAGCATATGGTACAAAGTGTGCCCAGGGCCTGTAATTTAAATGTCACTAGTAGAATGAAGAATCTGCTGTGCAGTTCACTACAGTGGCAGTGTAAAACGCGTCCTTAGGCCTACCATTGTGGCCTAACTAAAGCAGCTTTTAAACTGCAGTCCATCCTGCCAAACAAAAGTCTTTTGACAGGCCTAAACCATCCTTTTAAATATTAATAAGTCACCCCCAAATAGGCCTTACTGCCTATAGGAAAGGGTGCATTATTTAAAAATAAAATGTACATGTAGAATTTTAATGTTAAATATGTTCTTACTGTGAAAAAGGCATAAAAGCTATTGTCACTGTAGCAAGGATGGCTATTGTGTAGGAAAACCCTAGGATGCATATGAATCTTAAAATTGTAATCAGAGGCTAGAAAACACCTAGAATATAATTCTTGGGTTCTTTCTAATTATTTTTGAAAGCCCAATTCACTGGTGAAGTTGTGTTCTTAATAAATATGAATGAAAAGGTACTTTTAAAAAGTTGCCTTTTCTCTGCACTAAGCCTTTGGAGGCTAGTTTGCATTAGCCTCGTGCTGCAGCCATATGAGTGTCTAACACTGGATGAGGTGTGAAAATTGCTCTGAGATCAAGAGACAAAGGCTTGGTGAGTGGGGAGGTGTTTCTGTTCCTCCGGAGGAATGACCATTTGGGCAGTGTCACGGAAAACGTGACTGAATTCAAATAAGTACTACCCTGTCACGGGCATATGTTAGCTGAAACCTGGGCAGGGCCAAACTTTGCTCTCCCAACCAGGTAAGCTCCAATCACATTGGGCAGGGAGCTGTGCCCTCTAAGTGGCCACAGAGGAGGGGTTGCTCATTTCCCAGGCCAGACACCAGTGGTGAACACACAGGCTCTGCCCAGGAGAACAACGTTTTTGCCATATTGGATTTAGGCAAAGAGTGTCACTGTGGGATTGTTTTCAGTAGGGCAACAAGAGGGAGTACCCTCCCAATACATGTTGCGATGTACGCTGGCCCAGTGGACATCTCTTGCATTTACAGGAACAACTGTGATGGTGGATCCTCTAAATACATTGAAAATTTGACAGACTGCTCCGTCAACATGAAAATCCCGAAGCATGATTTTCTTTTTGAAAATGGAAAAAACAATGACACCCTGGAAGCTCTTTTCCTATGATGTGTTGGTCATTTTACCGTTTTCACTGTTCCTTACAGCCAGGTTTTACCTGGCAGTGAAGAACAGTGAAAACTAGCCATTTGCCGGCATACTCTAAATAGGGTTGTTGGTGGTGTATGTCAGTGATGGATATCACTGACATACAGTTGTCTCCACCGTGGATATACTGAAGGTCTGCCCGACTCTAGATGAGGCTGATGGACCTTCAGTTTGGAGGAGAGGGAATTCCATCACCGTTGCAGCAGAGTATCCTCTCGATCAAACTATAAATTGGGCCCTTAGTCTCACCCAGTTATTGTCCTTGATGCTACAGCTTCAGCCAAACAGATTTTAACATCTCACCTGGCCAGACAATATCTTGTTCAATTTCTTCATTAAAGATCAGACAAGCCAATGATCCAAGTCATCACCTGAATGGATTCCACCACATTGAGAAATCTAAAAAGAATTCTAACTTGTCTTTTCACTCAAATCCTTCTATATACAGAAGGTCTTCAGCTTCAGACACTCAAAGTATAAAGACACTTGTATCCATCTCCAATCAAAAGGTAAGGGGCATATTTACAAGACTCTATCTCCACCAGAACATCACTTGTCATGGTGTTGTAGTGGCGATAGGGGCTTTGCCTTATTTACAAGGTAGAGTTAAGCCACTTAACATGGCTTAACGCTGCCTTGTAAATAAGGCACCCTTTCATGCTATACTTAGCATGAAAGGGGAGGGCAATGGGTGTTGCGGTGGGCGTTCCCCCACAAAAACCATTGATTGTGACACTGCTCCTTATTTACAAGAGTGGAGTAAATATAGGGCAGTGCCAAAATTAAGACCAGGGAAATCCTGGTCTTACCCTGGCGCAACAAGGAGAAATATTTAATTTATCCTCGTTTATTCTCTCCATGTGTTCTGCATTGTGCAGCACACATAGAAACAGCAAAATTCCATTGATTGTTAATGTGCAGGAGGTGTCTCCTGCACATAAAGAATCATTAAAAAAAGTATGCTTTGCAACTTCTAAGCGTGCTGCATTAAGCAACACACACAGAAGTTAGAAAACGTCATTTAAAGACGGTTTATGCACATGAACAATCTTCCCCTATAAAGCAGACACATTGGTGCTAGGCTGATAAATGTAGTGTCAGCGCAGGGGGAAACGCAGGGCTGCACCATATTGTTGTAAATATGGTGCAACCCTGTGTTTCAAAAGTGGCAGAGTGCGGCATTAAGCCAAGGAGGCTAATGCCGGGCTCTGCCACTTCTATTGTAAACATGCCACTCAATACCATGAAGGGTTAAGAATGATTTAACAAATTCACTTATGAAATACCAAAACAAACCACTATGACTATCTGACTGCATTGCTTCTTTCAAGCAAACACAAAGTTACAAATCCATCTGGAGCAGAGCAAAAAGGAAATGTTTTCAGTCTTTTATTATTGAAGTAAAAAATGTCACCAAATAGTTCTTCCATGACTGGAAGCCAATGGTGACGTATGCTCAGAAAGCAGATGACTTGTTCCTTTGAAAGACCTTTGTGATAATGCCATGACATTTCCACTGAAAATCATTTGCTGGGTGTAGAGATTGCTGTCATTGCTTTCTATGTCCTGTGCTGTCTGAGAAAGGTTTGCACAGGCACATCTGCTGTGTCTGTGGGTCATATTTAATAAAGGTTTGTAAAGTGTTTATTATTGGCTTAAGTAACTGTTCCTGAGACCTGACACAGGTTAAATTACTGTCAATTTGACCTGAATGAATCCTTCTGTAGCTGGGCTACATAGAGTGCTGATGCATGTTTTCAACGATATGTCCATCTTACACAGATTGCACTTTTGGTAGTGCAGGTTGGCACCAACATATGCACTGAGTAACAACTGTACAATTTCTATTGCTTCAAATGGCCTGTGCAAAGATGAAGTAGTCAGTGAATCCAAATGTTGGCAAACAATTATCCAAGCATGAGTGCAATCTATGTCATCCCAATGGCTTAGTGTAAAACGGCACTACTTAATGTATCTTGAAATTTGACAAAGGTTGTGGGCTTTATCATTGGGTTACTATTTGCTTGAAATAAGCCCAATGATGGATAAAATAGTAATGGCTTTGTTTATAGAGTCATAGGAATGACATTTTGGTTTGCGCAATCTCCAAGGTTAGCCTGAAAGTTCACAATTTGAGTGTCATCTATCACAATAACCTGTCTACCCCTCTCGTAGCCTCAAACACTAAGGGCTCTATTATAAGTCTGGCAGTCCGAGGACTGCCAGGCTCATGGTGGCAGGGCGTGGCGGATCATGCTACTGTTGCACCGGTGGTCCGACTGCCCCATTAGGAATTGGCCAGTTTGACCAACCTGGGGACACCAACTTTGCCAGGGAACTACAGTTTCCTGGTGATGGAGCAGCAGACAGAGGCTGCAATATGCTTGACGGGACCACCACGGTCCCGCCAAGCATATTACAAGGTTCCTCTCCTTACATGTGTTTACATGGAGGTTCTTCCTACATGTAAACCTTGGAGGAGAGGAAACAGGGTCCCCCTGTGCTTCAACTGCATGTGGATGTACATAGGATGGCATAACATTTGCCCTCCTGTGTACATGCACATAGGTTCCTGCACACATGGACTTTCGAGTCTTGGCGTGCAGGTACCTTGTAGTGGGGTCCCATTGCGGGGCCTTTTTCAAAGACACCACAGCCTATAAAAGAGGCACGACCATGGGACAGCCAAGCCGCCCGCCTGCCAGACTGCCTAAAAGTCATACTCTGTGGCGACCTTTGATGGAGCGGCGGCGTGGCGGTTTGTACATAATCAGGTCCTAATCAGGTGATAAAAGTGCATTCCACAAGGTACATGTACTTTATAGAGTCATAGCGTCATCCTTCTTTTCAAATTCCCCAAAAGATTGTGTAAGCCCTCATAGTGGTGCCATCTCACAGGCAGTACTGCAACAGCATTCTTTACCAGCAGGGTCGAGCTGGCCTAAAGGGCAGTCTAGCAGTGGCTGGCATGCTGGTCAGATAGATCAGTGCATGGATTGTTTTTTTGGTTGTTTTAGGGCCTGTTTTTGATCCGTTGGGTGGGTTTATAACTGTTAATTTCCCTGATATTAAAACAGACATTGCCTGCAGCAACCTCAAATGAATGCATTCTTCCATACCTTACAAAACACTTATACAGCTTGTCTTTACAAATTTAAAACTGCCCCAATTTTCAGCAATTGACCACTTTTTTAGCTAGCTAATTCACTAATGCAGGCCAATTTTATTTTGGTGCCCTTGCCTATTTTCTGTCTCAGACCAACCCTGTGCACAGGCTTTCCTAAGAACTTATTTTATAAACTGCAAGGAATTCAAACCCTGCAGCAAGGCTGGTCTGAAACCAAAGGTGCAAAGATCGCATCGCCCTGCCTTCAGATCTCTACATTGCCTATCAATCAAAATGAGATCACATTTTAAAATGCTATGTATTATATACATAAAGCAGTTCACCCGCCAAAACCTTTACACCTCTATCATCCTCCTAGCCATTTGAAACTCCCCTCTGCAAATCTCTTGGATGATCATTCTCCTGAGCTAGAAAGATATGTCCATGCTCAAAGCACTTCCCTCAGGAACTCTCTCTGTCTGTTTTGTTTTTTGTTTTTTTATTGAGATAATTGATGTCATACAAAAGAGAGATATATACAAATACATTATATCCTTATTCCAATTAGACCTTAAAAAGAAGTTCATGCTACAGGATAATATCAATTCTGTAATAAATATATATTATCAAAAAAACTGTGCTATTAAAATATTCTGACAGTAGTTCAATAAACAATACATAATCGGGATACCATTTAAAACCGTGTTTAGGCATTCGAACTTCTCCACCTAGCAAGTGGTGCCCAGATATTTCGTCCTAGTTCTCTATATTTTTTGCCTTTTAACTCATAGAGGCACGCCTTATTATTATGCAGTCCTAGCAACCTTGCGATCCACATTTGAAAGGTGGGGGAGGAGGAATCTTTCCAACCTGCTGAAATAAGGATGCGAAGTACAGCAGTAGATATAAAAACCAGAGCTTCAGCAGCACTTCCCAACTTCAATTTCTTATCGACACCTAATAACATTAATGAAGGGGATAGAACAATCCTACATTCTAGCAGCCCCTCCAAAAAATTTTCAATTTCCCTTACTATCAAAGATAGCTGATCACATTGATGGAACATGTGGATTAAATCGGCTGGGCCCTTATCGCATCTAGTGCACTTATCGTTCTCCACCAGGCCCCAGGCATGCAGCTTCGCGGGAGTGTGATACAAATTAAACAGCGTTTTGTAGTGCTGAGCCCGTAGGTTAGAGGATCGAAAAAGTCTCTTGTCTAATGCAAGTGCTAGATCTAAATCAATATCTGGATCGCCTAACTTCACCGCAATTGCAGATTTTGTTTTTTCCAAATCATCCTGGATGCCCACCATTAAATGATTATAAACTAGTTTAATTTTATTACCTCCATTCCATAAATAATCAATTAGGGGGATACGATTCAACATTGAAATCCTTGGCCTAAATGCCATCAATGTTTGAGCCAGTTGTCTATATAGAAACCAGTGATTTGAGGGGATCCCAAACTTATGCTGAATCACTTCAAACCTAAGTACCTCCCCTCCCGCCATAATGTCCCCTATGGTCCTTATTCCATGTTCTTTCCAGAACTGGCAATTCCTGTCCAAACCCAAATAGGGGAACACGTTGGAGTTCCAAAGGAGATGATGAGCATTGATCTTAGGGATCTCCAGCATTTTTTGGGTCGCTTTCCATGTCCCCCAAACCCCATCCAGAATCCTATACTGGGCCTTCTTATAGTATCTCCGGTCTACCTCACTCAAAAGTAAGCCAACAGCCTTTTTCCCTAGTAGAAGCTCAAAAATGGAAGGGGGATCCTGCCTATCCCCCCGAACCTCTTGCGGGCTTGGGGCCGATTGAAACAGTATAGACATTTGAGCCAGAAGGCAAGACAGATGATATAAACGGAGGTTTGGTAATGCCATGCCCCCCCTTTCAAACGGGAGCGACATAAGCTTCATGGAACGCCTGGTCTTCCCATATTGCCAGATAAACTTGTTAAAGATTAATTCCAGATTTTTTATTAGTTTTTCGTCCAGCAGTAATGGGATTGCTCGAAACAGGTATAGGACCTTGGGAAATATTGACATTTTGAGGACATTAACCCTCCCTACCAAAGAGAGGTGTAGTACATCCAGCCTTTTTAATTCTGTTTCAATCGATCCCATAAGGGGGCAATAATTATCAGTGATGATCTTATCCACTGAGGCATTAATTCTTACCCCCAAATAAACTGCTGAGTCTGTGTATCTGCTGTCTGACTTAAAGATGTTCTGGGTGCAAATGATCTAGGTTTTCCCCTCATTTAGCAGATATCCAGACCTACTTCCAAAATCCTTCACCAACTCAGCAAGTACCGGCATCGCCTGCTGTGGATCGGTGGTAAAAACCGCCAGATCGTCAGCGTATGCTAGCAGTTTATTTGTGAACCCATTCAGCATCACAGGATTAATCTGTGGGCATCCCAAAATTTTTTGGATCAGGGGATCTATATATAATGAGAAGAGGATCGGAGAACAGGGGCATCCCTGGCGAGTTCCCCTCTTGATCACAATTTTCTCCGAGCTCTCTCCCATTACTGACACCCATGCCACCGGATCATTATACATCGCTCTGAGAGCTCTAATGCCTTAGGGCCAAAACCCCTACCTAATAGGATTCCCCACAAGTATTCTCACACCACGCGGTCAAATGCTTTCTCCGCGTCGAGGAGGATCATGGCCATCCCCCCCCCGGCAGCATGGGCGTCAAACAGCGTTATAGCTCGTCGACTATGGTCGGTCGTGCTTCGACCCGGCACGAACCCATGCTGCCAAGGAGAGACGAGACCGCCAATGATCTTCCCCAACCTTTTGGCCCAGATTTTCGAGTATAGCTTAGTATCCGCATTAATAAGCGAAATGGGGCGGTAAGAGCCCGGGTTCTCCTTGGGTTTGCCCTTCTTGTGAAAGATAATGATATTGGTCTCTTTCCAAGAATAGGGGATGTCCCCTGTACACAGTATCCCATTGAAAAGATCTTGTAAAATTGGAACTATCTCAGATTCAATGTTTTTGTATACTTCCAGGGGAATTCCATCCGGACCTGCTGCCTTTCCGGCAGCAAGATCCCTTAGGGCAGCCTGAATCTCACTTCTAGTTATATCCCATTCCAACTCCTCTCTCGATAGTGTGTCCAACATTGGGCCCCTGTCCCCGCTCTCCGCCACTTGCTGTTCTTGATGGCTCTCTTCATCATACAGTTTTTGATAGTAATTTTTGAAAACCTTTAAAATTTCCTTTGACTCCGAGTAGTCCTTACCATCCTCTTGTATACTCTCTATGATATTCCTGGTTCTGTCCTGTCTGATACGAAGCGCCAGCACCCTGCCTGCCTGTTCCCCTGTCTCATATCTCTTTGCCCTAGATGCCTGATAATCCCCTACAGCCTTCTGCGTAACCAATTTTTGGAGCTCCGCTTCGATAATTGCCAGGCCTCTTTGGCTTTCTGTCCCATCGACACCCCTACCTATATCACTAATATGCAGTTCTTCCGCCTTTGCTAGTTCGCCAAAAAGTCTATCTAACTCTCCCCTATCCGCTTTCCTAAGTCTCGCCGTGCAACTAATGGTTTCCCCCTAAAAGCCGCCTTAAACGTATCGTGTAATATATACATAAAGCAGATCACCCGCCAAAACCTTTACACCTCTATCATCCTCCTAGCCATTTGAAACTCCCCTCTTTAAATCTCTTGGATGATCATTCTCCTGAGCTAGAAAGATATGTCCATGCTCAAAGCACTTCCCTCGGGAACTCTCTCTGTCACTGAGATTGGAAAAAGCCTTTGTAAAGTTTAGAAGAAGCCTAAAGATTCACTTGTTTCATTCCTAATATTTTTTTTAGCACCAAATTTTTTTTAAATAACATAGCTAATGCAGCACCATTGGCAGACTTTGAACGTTGGGTGTGAAACTCACACCGATGTCAGTAGCAATGTTTTAAGTCAATTTACCATTTGTCAGCAATGAAGAAGTTATTATAGTAGTTCCTGCCAACATCACTTGAGGCTTGAATTTACCTTTCACTGTTCCATTTCGTGTTGGCCTGAATACAATATGACTGAATCACAGTGTAAACAAGAAGTCCATCCCGATATCTGAAGAACTCTGCTATTACCATTACTTCGTTTAGTTTTATTTGGGCATCACTGCAAGGTAAAGTAAACGATACCATTCAAATTACGATATTAAACTAATTCCACTTTTTACACCAGAATTATATGTCGGTGCGGGTAAGTGCCTTATTGAAAAAGCAAAACAAAGTTTAAAAAAAACGTATACCGCTTAGGTATATCACACTTGTAGACAATTAACTTAGAGAAGGTAATCCTATGTGCATTCTCCATTAGTAGCTGCTGGTGCACTATTTTAATTTATTGTGAGCTATAACAAAATATAAAGAGGGAATATATAGCAATAGACACCCAATAAGGATTCTTGTGCAGTGCAATGCAGTTGTTAAGAATCAGAAACCAAACTAGAAAATAAAAATATATATTTCGAACATTCAGAAGCTGCGGGTTGGCTGTGGAAAGGTCCATTATAGGGAATCCTTTACATCCAAAATGGGGAACTTTTTGTCTTCCTATCTCCAGACCAGCTACAATTCCTGCAGCAAAATGTATTTTTGTTAAAGTCCTCATTTCAGTTACATTAACATTTTAGAGCACCTCTGGGAGCTGTGCAGTGGTTATGCGAGGCAAGGTGTTCCACTTCAAGCTCTGGGAAAATGTGACTGCCGCTGCAGGCAGGTGGCACAGCTGGTGCTTTGTGGCTGAGCGGCCACAGTGAGCATCGATACTTTCCAAGCGCTAGTTAGGGAGAGGGCGAAACAAAGATTTGCAATAATTATTTACTTTGGCTTGTGCTTAAAGCGCCAATCAATGCTCTACCGCTTTGTGCTTGCTTCTGAAGGAGTAAATACAGTTACTTTGTTTTAATGTTTACTACCTTTGTGATCAACAGGGCATGGAAATGTAAATAAAAACATTGCTAGTAATCTAGTCACTTTTGAACAGTTTCGCAATGCAAAACCGTGTGAAATGTTTAAAACAGTGTATACTGTGGACTTTTTTCAATGAGGAGCCAAAGGCGCCTGCTCCTAGTTTGATGATACTGTTCAGAGGAACCTGTATTTTTACTGTTCCTGGGTGACAACAATGCACTATGTCCCCTCTGCCCCTAGTGATATTTCCCCTTAGTGATGACAGAATATAGGTACAAATCGTTGACAAAACTAATGGGCCTGGGTTTGATGAGTATGCTACTATTACCCCAAGCTTAGGAAATAAAAAACAGCAACACCGTAAGCGTTGGGAATAAAATCAAGTTACAGAAAAAGTGGCACAGAGAGTGATAGTTTGCATAGAGATCCAGTTTTAATTGTGCACATGTATGCAAGAAAATGTGTGCATGCTTTAGCAAATGAAATCTGTGGGGTCTGTTTATTAAAATGTTACACAGTGCAGCGCTGCAAGTCATCTTACACCACTGTGTGACAGGGAAAGGGCAGGTATGCGCTGCATTAAGGCAATACGGTGCATTCCTCCCATTTCCTCTGTTCTGTCGCCCTTTTGGGAGCCTAGCACCAATGCAGGCACCCTTGCACCATTGTTTTTCAGCAGGAAGGGACATCTTTGTGTGGTACAAGATCAATGGAAACCTGTTTGTAAATAGGCCCCTAGGTTTTGACTTGACATTGCCAGTGCTTGTCTCTAGATACTTCACATTAGGCATTGATGCCAGTGTCAGGCTTTGAGGAATGTCCTGAAATGACCATAGTGTTGCAGTTTTCATTGTGGTTTAGAATAACTTAATTATTTCATTTGGCAACCTAAGTAGACAATTGTGCATTTAAAGGTTGAACCTACTATGCAATGCAAGCTGTCTGGTTCAAAAGACCTACTTATAACTTACTTAGAACTCTCTCTCATCTCTCAACTCACAGGTCATTGTCCCTGCTCTCGGAGCAATTTTCACACTTTGTTCTCACCTCATTCAAGCCAAGTGCAGCCTGTGCAGTTACTGAATAGCTAATGAAAATTACCCCCACATGCATCATCCCGGCCGTTTGCGAATTCTAAATTGCGAAAAATAGCGAAACGCAATTTAGAATTCGCAAAACGGGATGCATGAATATTTTCTAATAATAATAGCGATTCGGTAAAATTCGCATTTTTTTCCGAATCGCTAATATTATGCGAATTCTAATTTGCTAATTCGCATTTACCATTGATTCCTATGGGCCAAAAGGCCCGTAGGAATCAACGGGAATTGCGAATTAGCAAATTAGAATTCGCATAATCTTCATGCATTCCATGGGTGCAGGGGGGGGTCCAAAGGACCCCCCTGCACCCCTAAAATGTATTTTTAAGTGGATGTTTCACACACACATGTCCTATGGACATGTGTGTCTGTAACCTGCAAGTTTTAAAAATGCTTTTTTTTGCTTTTTTTACAATTTTCGCAAATTAACACGAGGGTCAACCTCGTGTTAATTTGCACTTCCAATTTTCAAATTCGCTATTTTTAAAAAAATGATGCATTGCATTTAAGGAATCGCACAAATGCGATTCCTTAAATGCATTCGCATTTTTTGGAAATGCTAAAAATAGCGAATTATGCACAAAAGTTTGATGCATCCCAAAAACGGATTTTGCATTCGCAAACGGCCGATTTTTCCGAATCGCACCGTTTGTGAATGCAAAAAACGTTGATGCATGTGGGGGAAAGTCTCTAGCAGATACAGGCAAGGCAGAGGTAATATCCTAAAAGAGAAATTTCCCATATATTTAATAAAAATCTGACTACCCCATTAGACTGGATTTTTATTGAATTTAAAAATAAGTATTTGAATGGAGTCTGTAGTTGGTATTGGTCAAAAGATATACATTCAAGTGTATTATCTATATATTGGCTTTTTCTCTGTGCAAGTTAGAGCTTAACCTGTGACAATTACATTTTGGGCCTGGTCACAGGGGAAACATGTCACCGTTTTTCCAGGCTTGATTATTATGCACCATAGCCTGTGGGAAGCAAGTTGTGCTTAGCGTTGACTTACATATTATTTAAAATCAGGGTCTCCTACCTACCAAAATTGTGATTTTGACGGGTCTGTGCAGTAGGGTTTAAGGTTCTGCTTCCAGGCTACCCATAGTAGGCTTGAAGCCATGTTTTCCAAGAGCACTCTGTGGATGATACAGAATGTGCTGAAGTCCACAGGTTGCATTTGACATCCAGGCTCTTGGCACATTTTCAGTACCATGTGCTAGGAAATCAAATGTAAGTTAAATAAATCATTTAAGGATAAGGCAATTTAACAATGTGCTAGAGGTCAGAGCGCATACACTGAGCACTGGAAAGCAAAGACCAAATGTGCACAGTCTAAAAAGCAGCAAAAAACGTCAGCAAAAGATGGAGGCAACCACATAAAAAGGGGCATTTTTTCACACCTGCACTCTGTGCTAGACTCTCCTTAGAATTCTGTGTTTGTTCTCCATTTGTGCTTCTTTTCCGATTTCAGTGTTGCTCTCTCCCTTGTGCAGTGCGATCCTGCTCCTTGCTCCCCTCCCCACTGCTCAATTCCATTCTCTCCTCCATTACCCAGGCCTGGCCTGGGAAAACAAAAGCCGCCCTGGCAAAAATGCTCAAATCAGTCCAGCTCCCTTCGTCTCCTCTTGAAAACTCTCATTCTTTCACTTTATCTCTTCTTTCTCTTCTCCCTCTTTGACTGATTTCTCCTACCTTCTCTTCCCCCTCTCTCTTTCTGTGTGTCCTCAAGCCTCCCTTTGCATGCTTGAATTCATCGCAGGGACCTGAAGAAAGTGACAGAGGCAAAAGTTGAGGCCTCCAAGGGCCCCAGCCCACTGGGGAATTGCCCAGGTGAATAAATGCCTGTCCGGCTGTGACATGACCCTTCTCCCCCATTCAAAAAGGTATTTTTTTTTCAAATTTGTGCTTTCACAATAAAAAAAATCGGATTCCTTTTATTTACTGATCCAAGTGGTGCCCACAATCCTGGATCGCTAAATAAAATATGAAAACAATCTACACCAGCGTCATTCTGCATGCATGTGATGTGTGTAGACAAATGCACGGGAGTGCATCATAACACATGTGTTGGCCAGAGCATTGCAGTGATCTCTTGCAGTGGGTTATGTCATTGTACCTTTATTATATTTATATTTTTTTGTGATGTTGCACGTTGTCTGGAAAAAGACTGAAACTCTATCACCTCCTTCAAAGGGATTGAGTGAGACCTATTGGTATTTTTAATGCTTGTTGTTCAATGGGGTGATGCTCACAAAGCAACTCTCAGGACTTTTTTCAGACGTTTCTCAGACGGATCATCTTTAGATTCCAATTTTTTTTTTTAAAGCGCTTTAAAGGCAACATTTACTTAGGGTTAATGTAGGCTGGGGTAAAAGATGACAACATGTAATGCCGACTGTAGGCAATTGGGTTACTCATTGAGAGGGGTTAAACCCTACTCATGCAGCAACCACAATTCTTGTCAGGGTCAAACCCAACCAAACCTCAAATCAACCTGTGCTTAACCCTCTGGTATCTAGGCACAAAGGCAGTAAGGTTTAACTTAGAGGTAATATATAGAGTATTTTTGCAGCAACTCAAACAGTAATAAAGTAAAAACACAAAACAATAAAAATCCCACACCAATTTAGAAAAATAGAGTTGACTATAACAAATTATTTGATAACTAGTAGAACAGGAGACATGTAGTTTTAAATATTTAGGTATAAAATAGTGCATACAAGCACAAAGCTCCAGCTGTGGTTATGTGGTCATGCCAGACCAGAGTAAATCAAATATTCAGGCTCCTGTGCCTGCAACTTGGCCGGATACAGGGACAAAGCTAGGCTCGCTGAGCAAAGTATCTTGAATCTAGGTTGGGGAGCATTGTGAGATCAAGCGTGAAGGATGATTCACACAGCGGAGGTTCCGATAGGACTGCAGCTGCAATGTGACATCCTGTGTCAAGGATGCATCAGGCATCGGCAATTCTAGGGAGATATGAGGCTGCAATGTGAGGCCCTGAATCGAGGAGGGGTTGTGCAGTAGTAGTTCTGAAGAGCTGCAAAGTGCTGCATTGGGGATGTGTTGTACAGCAGAGCTTCTGATGCAGAGCTGTGCGGCGATGTGTTACACAGCATTGATTCTGTTTAGATTACAGCTGGACTGGCAGTGCACCTTCAAGCCCACTTTCAAGGGTCTGAGACTGGAGTGGTATCAATTTACAGGCTAGACTTACAGCAGATATAGTCCAGGTGCTGGATTCAAGGTGGTTGGAGCCTTTTCTGTCCCTGAGGCAATGATCAACAGTCGATCTCACTAGCCCTTGGAGTAATTTTGATGGTCCTTTTATCAAGATGCAGGTCTAGTCCTTTTCACTCAGGCAGCAGGGCGGCAGAATAGCAGTCTTTCTTGTAGCAGAGCAGCACAACAGTCCTTATGATTCTTCCACAGGTCCAGAGGTTCACTAAAGAGTTGGGTCAAATATTTATTCCTAATGCTAGCTTTGAAGAAGGAAAAGGATCTGGAGATTGCCCCCCCCCCATAGGTGTTTGAAATGTCCTGCCTCCCTGTCCTGGCCCCAGCTTGTCTGGGGGCACAAAAGACTAGTGTTAAACCCTTTGTAGGTATGCTCAATGAGAGCCTTTGTGTTGTGCAAGTGTGGTTGGTGACAACTCCTCACCCTCATCAAGTCTGGGATAACCCAACCTGACAAAACATATTCCCCCTTTTCTCACTGTCTGGGGGCAATACACAAAGGACAACTGCCAGCTACACCTAGTCATGTGACCCAGGATACATGCTGCAGGCACAAAATGGTTAGGACAGAAAATGCCAACTTTCTAAAAGTGTTATTTTCAGAGTTGTCATTTAAAATCTGACTTCACCATTATAAATGGTTTTAAATTTCAATTCTTTAGAGACAAAACTTGACATTCCTACCTTCTCTCAATTGAAAGATATGACATATTAAATGTGATATGGTAACCCAATGTTATCCTGTTGGAGAGATAGGTCTTGCCGCAGTGAAAAACAAATCTAAGAGTTTTTTACTACTTAGACCTGTAAATCTTAAAAGTACATGTCCAACTTTTTAAAGTCACTGCACCCTGCCCCATGGGCTGTTTAGGGCCTATCCTAGGTGTGACTTGTATGTGCTATAAAAGAAGAATTAGGCTTGGCAAACGTTTATTTTTCCAAGTCGAAGTGGCAGTTTAAAACTGCAAGCACCGGCTGAAATTGCAAGTCCGAGTCATATTTAAAGGGCTACTTAAGTGAGTGCCACAATCACTGCTGCAGCCCCACTAGTAGCATTTAATGTTCTGTCCCTGGGTAACTGTAGTACCATTTTACTAGGGATTTACAGGTAAATTAAATATGTCAATTGAGTGTAAGCCCTTGTTACCATATTTTAGGGAGAGAGCACAAACACTTTTGCACAAGTAAGCAGTGGTAAGGTGTGCAGAATCCCAAGGCCAGCAAAAACAATGTTAGCAGAAACAGTATTGAAGGCAAACAGATGGGGGCAAACCATGAAAAGGATGTCAGCTCCAACACCAGCTATTTTCACAAGGCTGAAGAATTTCATTTAGTTTGGACAGGGTCTCCTAACCACATTAGCTATTTCTTTTTACTTTAAGAAATACATTGTTGGATTATACTTTTTCAAAACAATTTTTTAATAACTGGTGAATTCACAGTGATCTATCTAACCCACTCTTCTCACATGCTTCTTCTAAGCACCGCCCCCGCACTCTTCCCCCTTACAGGACCTACTTAACAGAGGCTGCAGTGCAAACCAGCCATTAAGGACGTTCCTAGGCCATGCCGTCCCTGAACTTACCTGGAACTGTTTTCTAACTGATCAAGCCCTCATGGAGCCGGTTCTTGCTCCTGAAGCTCCCTCCTCTGCTCGAACCCTGCCTCTTGGCTCCATTCTGGGCTCTTTGCTCTCATCGCACACTTTGGGGCCCATTAGGATGGCGGGCGGATTGCCCCTGCCAGGCTGGCGGTGGCTACTGCCAGCCTGGCGGGGGCAATCTGCCCGCCATCCGCACCTATGTTCTGCCCGCCATATTAGAATGACAGAAAGACCGTCCACCGCTTTTCCGCCCCGGTCGCAAGGTGACCGGGGCTGAAAAGGTTTAATATGGTGGTGGTGTCTAATTGATACCGCCAGCCATATTATGATGGGCCGCTTTGGATGCCTTTCAGCGGTGGCGATGCTGCCACGGAAAGGCATACGGTCTTCACTCTTGGGGCCCCCTGCAGGCCCCCAGACTGAAGGAGAGGTGGGGGTGCACATGGGGGTACCTGTGGTACCCCCTGCATTTGCATAGACAAAGCGGCAGGCACCACGCGGTGCCTGCCGCTTTGTCTATGCAAATGCATTAATGCTTTTTTAGCATTGTGGCCACAAAGCTAAAAATGCAGGATGTGCCCGCCACTGTGGTGGGCACATCCTAATACCTCCCACGGGACCCCCGCCCTTATGGCCGGCGGTCCCAATCCCCGTGAGGATGGCGGGTGGGCAAAGTCCGCCCGCCATCCTATTGAGCCCCTTTGTCTTCTCACTTTGCTTCATTTTATAATCTCTGCTCATTTCTGCACTCCTTGTTCTTTTCTCTCACTGTGCTATGTCTTTCTTTTGCTGCATTTTGTGTTACTTGCCTGTTTCTGCACTCTTGTGATTTGATCATTTTCTCACTCGCGCTACTCTCTCTATCTCAGTCTGTTTCCTTTGTACTTTATGCCAGGTTCTGCTCTTGAATGCCTTTGCCTATTTTTCTCACTCAGCCTTCTCTAAGTCTGCTCGCCGGATAACTGACAGAATATCGAGGAGCAAAATATCGACCTGCCAAAATATCGATGAAAAATATAGAATGCCAGAATATCGACTTCTTATCATCAAACAGGTAAGTACAGACATATTGAATCCAAAATATTGTTATAAATAATATAGTTTGTAAAAATATCGAATTTTTTAAATGTCTTAAAAGTAATGTAAAATAATAAATATAATTAAGTAAAACATACTTAAAAATACTTAAATAACCTTAAAATTAATAAATAATTAATGTAATTAGTGTAGGATAGCGGGAGGGTAAAATTTACTATACCCACTCCAGTGAGTACAACAGTAGGGAAAGCATTGGATAGCGGCAGGGTTAAAATTACTATTCCCACATCAGTGTGTGCAACAGTAGGGAAAGCGTTGGATAGCAGGTAGGAAAAAATTACTATTCCCACTCCAGAGAGTGCAACAGTAGGGAAAGTGTTGGATAGCGTAGGGGTAAAAATTACTATTCCCACTCTAGAGAGCGCAACAGTAGGGAAAGTGTTGCATAGCGTAGGAGTAAAAATTACTATTCCCACTCCAGAGAGTGCAACAGTAGGGAAAGTGTTAGATAGCATAGGGATGAAAATGACTATTCCCACAACAGTGAGTGCAACAGTAGGGAAAGTGTTGGATAGCAGGAGGGTAAAAATTACTATTCCTACTCCAGTGAGTTCAACAGTAGGGAAAGCGTTGGATAGCGGGAGCGTAAAAATTACTATTCCCACTCAAGAGAGTGCAACAGTAGGGAATATGTTGGATAGCGGGTAGGTAATAATTACTATTCCCACTCCAGAGAGTGCAACAGTAGGTAAAGTGTTGGATAGTGGGTTGGTAAAAATTACTATTCCCACTCCATTGAGTGCAACAGTCGGGAAAGTGTTGGATAGAGTAGGGGTTAAAATTACTATTCCCACTCCAGAGAGTGCAACATTAGGGAAAGCGTTGGATAGCGTAGGGGTACAAATTACTATTCCCACTCCAGTGAGCAGTAGCGGTCGGCAGTAGGTGTTTCTGTAGGGCGGTGACGTGGGCAGGGGGAGGGGCAGGGCGGGGGGTAGTAATGTATGGATTACGGAGATTCACAGGTAAGTAAACATTTAAATAAATAAAACAAATTTTGTTGCACGCACTGCATCACCAAATGTGATGCAGTGCGCGCAACACCTACTGCCGACCGCTACTGCCAGTGAGTGCAACAGTAGGGAAAGCTTTGGATAGCGGGAGGGTAAAAATTACTATTCCCACTCCAGAGAGTGCAAAAGTAGGGAAAGTGTTGACTAGCGTAGGGGTAAAAATTACTATTTCCACTCCAGTGAGTGCAACAGTAGAAAAAGTGTTGGATAGCGGGAAGGAATAATTTACTATTCCCACTCCACCAAATGTAACAGTAGAGAAAGTGTTGGATAGCGGGAAGGTAAAAATTACTATTCCCACTCCGGAGAGTGCAACAGTAGGGAAAGTAATTATTTAATAATTAAATATATATAAATTAATTATCAATACCAATAAACAAGTATTAAAAATTAATTACCAATTAAAAATGATTTAATAATTAGTTAATTATAAATACCAATACATGTTCATTATTACAAAAAAATTACCTATTAATAATTCAATACCAAAAATTAATAAGTAATAAAACATTTGACCAATTAATAATTAATTAACAGTAAATGAATTATTAATACACAAAAATAGTTTCAATAATTACCTAATTACAATTAAATTACTTCCCACCCTATTCCCCTATAAACCCACAACCCGCTCCGAATAATAAATGAATACAATTAATATAATTATCAATTCAATAAAAAAGCATTACCAAATAAAAATGATTTACCAATGAATAATTAATTAACAATAAATTAATTCGAAATACCAATAAATAAAAATAAATTATTACTTAATTAAAATTAACTTACTTCCCACCCAATTCCCCTATAAACCCACAACCCGCTGCGCATAATAAATGAATACACGTATTATAATTATCAATTAATAAAAATGAATTACCAATTGCTAAACACATATTACCAATTGATAATTAACAATAAATTATTTATCAATACCAATAAATAAAAATAAATAATTACTTAATTACAATTAAATTACTTCCCGCCCTATTCCC
Organism: Lissotriton helveticus; assembly: GCF_964261635.1. Taxonomy (NCBI): domain Eukaryota; kingdom Metazoa; phylum Chordata; class Amphibia; order Caudata; family Salamandridae; genus Lissotriton; species Lissotriton helveticus. Next base: position 998,255,980 of record NC_136063.1, read on the forward strand.
CTATAAACCCACAACCCGCTACAGAACCAAAATGCAAAATAAAATGTAAAATAATGAATAATTCCTAAAAAATTATATTTAATTTACTATTATTAAACTACTTACCGCCCTATTCCCCTATAAACACAAAACCCGCTACGGAATTAAATAAAAGTCACTTCCCCCTCCCTCACCTCCTGTGAACTCATCTGCCTCGATGTCACCAGCGAGGGCAAACCTGTATGCTCTCTACATGTCATCTACCACCCACCCGGGGACAACCTCACCTTCACCCAACAACTCATGGACACGATCTCAACCAATTCCGGACGGCAGAACACTCAAATCTACCTGGGTGACTTCAATCTCCACTGGAACGATCACAATGACACGGTGGTGAATAGTCTTAAAACTTTCCTCAACGCGCTTGACCTCACCCAAATCTGCAACAGCCCGACCCATGACAAAGGCTCTATCCTTGACCTTATCATCACCAAAGAGGACTCCACCCAACTGGGGGCAATCCAACCCTGTGACTGGTCAGACCACCACATTATCACATTCTTCATCAACGAAAAAGTTAAACTTAACCCGGCTCAACCCACCAAATCCAAGATTTGGAAAAGGGACCTGAAGAAACTCAACCCCAACTCCTTACCTTCCCACAGCTGCAATCTCCTCCTTCCCCCTACCGGCACCTCGGACGTACAATCTCTGACCAACCTCTACCTCAACTCTATGACCTCAATAATCAAGCCGCCCCCCTGCAACTGAAGAGAGTCTCCACCAAGAACTCTAACCCATGGTATGATGGTAGACTCAATGAAGATAGGCGTGCCATGCGAATGGCAGAGCGTACGCACCTGGAGATCAGGCCCCTCAGCACTGCACCTTAAAACTCTTAAGAAAAAGAGAAACGCCTACTTTAGGAAAATCAAGCGCTCAAAATCAGATTTCTTCAGCCTCCAGCTCGATCAAGCAAAAAACCGACCAAGAAAACTGTTTGAACTAGTCAAAACTCAAACCAAGGAACAACCTCTACAATCAAATAGCACAACAGGCGATATACCATCCTGTGAAGACTTCTCTGCTTTCTTTGAGCTAAAGACTGATAACATAAGAAGCGATCTCCTCAATGATGTGAGCCGATACTCCAGCCCCAACAGCATAACTTCCACTCAACCTAAAAACAACACGGCATGGTCGTCCTTCGACACCTACTCAGAAGAAACAATTGACAAACTGCTCGGCACCTTGAAACCCTCTAATCACCTCACAGACCCCTTACCTGCTAATGCTGTAAAAGACTTCACCCCCCTGCTCCTCCCACTTTGGACTAAAATCATTAACAGTTCCCTTCAACAAGGACTCATCCCTGACTCCCTCAAGGTGGGACAAGTCACGCCTATACTCAAGACACCTACAGCTGACCCTTCTGACCTAACAATTACCGCCCTATCACCAATATCCCCACCCTGGCCAAACTGCTGGAAAAATGCGTACAACTCCAACTGACAAAACACATCGATCAGTTTGACCTCCTCAACCCTCATCAATCAGGCTTCCGAGCAAGACACAGTACGGAAACGGCTATGACACACATAATTGATGACGCCCTCCAAATCCTAGATCATAAAGACACCTGCCTCCTCATCCTACTTGATCTCTCCTCAGCATTTGACACCGTCAAACATGAGAATCTACTTGAGCTGTTAAACACCAGAATGAGTCTATCTGGGACTGTTCTCAAGTGGTTCACTTCCTTTCTACATAACCGGTCTCAAAAGTTCAAGATCAACAACGTGTTATCCCCATCTGTACCTGTAACATTAGGTGTCCCACAAGGATCTTCCCTATCCCCAACTTTATTCAATCTAGTCATGGAACCACTCACCACCTTGTTACAAGCATCTAATGTACACTTTCACATGTACGCCTATGACACTCAACTCTATCTCAAACTACAATCCCCGGAAGACATCAAACTTCTGACCTCTACGCTCAGAAACACCCAATCATGGTTGGCCGATAATCACCTCAAACTAAATGCTCTGAAAACTGAGTTCCTTCTGATCTCACCTCCTGCGAAAATCTCCACCACCCAAACCTGGCTCAAGCACCTAACTGCACTCAATGTCCAACCCACTATCGTGGACTCTGCGAAATCCTTAGGCATCACACTTGACGCCAATCTCAACATGCAGCAGCATATCAGCAAAGCAACTAAGGGAGCTAATTTCCAAATCAACACTTTGAGGAAACTTAAACCCTTCCTCCCAGCTAAGGACTTCCAAAACTGCAGTACAAGCCCTAGTCATCCCACGCATAGACTACGGAATCGTCGCTCTGTGCGGTCTCCCCCTATCAACAACCGCACCCCTAAGAGCCTCCTGGAACGCTGCAGCGAGACTTATCACTGGATCAAAAAAACATTTGCATATTTCCAATGACTTAAAATCCCTGAACTGGCTGCCTTTTGAAGCCAGGATACAGCTGAAAATCGCTTGTTTGACTCACATGGCTGTACACCACAAGTCACCCAACTACCTCACTCAAAAGCTGACTATATCAGGGGGCTCGAGATCCACTAGAAGCACAAAAAATCTCCTCCTGAAACCGCGAAGATTCCGGAAGGAAAAAACATATAAACGCTCCTTCTCTGGAATGGCACCCAGGATCTGGAATGCACTCCCTCCCGAAATCAGGCTTATCTACTTCCCTGCATTTTATAAGAAAGAAGTAAAAGCCATCCTTATGATTAAATTCACTTGAACTCTTTTTTGGATGTATCGAAGACATTGCACCGACTTTGTATTATTTGTTTATCTGATTGTCTAATTGTACTTTTTGTTTATCTGATTGCTATCCTATTTTGCTACTCACTTACTACCTACTACTATTTTGTATCCAAAAGTTTGTTTAATCACTCCCTTGTTTCCCTTACCCCTTGTTTCTGTAAAGCGCTCTGATATCTGCAAAGATCTTGTTCGCGCTATATAACTCTTTTAAAATAAAAAAAAATAAAAAATTCAATAAATTATCCAAAAATTAAATAACATAAAATGTATTACTTTGGAAAATGCATACATACATTACAAAATTAATACATACGTTTAACACATATACTAACACTTTTAACAACTATATTATGACTGTCGATATTGCTAACTTCGATACTGTGAAAATCGATACTTCTTACCTGAATTTCGATATTCTTCACCACTATATTTTTGCAATTCGATATTCCATCCATTCTATATAAAAAAACTCGATATTCTGTCCAGTCGATATTTTTTTTTCTCGATATTGTGACTAGTTACCCTGCTCGCCTTGTACTCTTTGTTAATTTCTGCATGTTTGCTCTTTCTTCTATTGCTATGAGTTTTCCTCTTTGGCCTTCTTTTGCCTCTTGTACTTCGTGTCTTCTGTCCTCTTGCTTTGGTGCCCATTTTCCTGCCTCTCATCTCCTGTGCCTCTTTCTGCTTCTTTCTGCCTCTCCTTACCTGCTTTTTCCTGCACTGCCACTCCTGTACTCCACCTAACTTTCACCCACTGCCCCCCTGTGCTCCCTCTCCCCAGGCCTAACGTAATAGTGGCCTCAGCGAGGACATCTCACTGTTATGCCAAAGGCAAGACTGTCTGCACCTATCCACACCTGGATCATGCCCAGCAGCACGAACCCTGGTCCTTTCACCTGCTTACGATACCCAGTGGCATTCCTCCAGTCACTGAATATGGGGGCACCCTTCCACTCACTGCTGCCACACCACATCACGCTACACTGAAGGAGCATTTGCATGCACCCACCATATCTACAGCACCCACTCCCACACACAGCACTCCCCACACACCCAAAAAGACACTTCCCAGGCCTAACTTAATAATGGCCTCAGCGTAGACATGCCACTGTTATGCCAAAGGCAAGACTGTCTGCATCTATCCACACCTGGACCACGCCCAGCAGCACGAACCCTCGATCTTTCACCTGCCTACGATACCCAGTTTCATTCCTCCAGTCACTGAATATGGGGGCACCCTTCCACTTGCTACTGCCACACCACACCACGCTACACTGAGGGAGCATTTGCTTGCACCCACCACACCTACAGCACACACTCCCATACACAGCACTCCCCACACACCCAAAAAGACACTCCCAAGGGCACACTTTCATGCATGCTCCTTAACACCCGATCACTCAGCAAACATACACACAATAATATATCCTGAGCTCGATAGGGAAAACAATAATTATTTAGTCCATCAAATTCAATCCAAGAAAGTAGTAGTTTTTATATCTTCTTCATTTATTTCCAATTTGATCAGGAAAGAGACTTCAATCTTCACCCAGATAACAAAAACACTAAGCCGTTGCCAACACGTGTTTCGTCTTGGTATGGTAACCAGTGACTTCTTCAGGGCTGAAATAGTTACAATAGAGGCAATCATATATCTAATAAGCTATATAAACATATATCAAACAGTAAGACCACACCTAAGATGATAAATATCATACAAAGTGGCTATAGTTGTGAGTAAGGATCCAAAATGAGCCCTACCCCAATCAAGCAGGTCTCCAACATTGACTATATTCCTACAATTGTTTATATACTAAGACAATTGAATTCTCTATTATATCCAGACAGCCTTATTACTGTAGACATACAAGATTAGGTAACCATATTTCTCATTGGTAATTATACCACAACAGTATGATACAATCGTGTGACATATACTGGAGGTTAACACATAGTCAGCATAAAGAAAAGAAATAAAGAGCAAAATTACTCTAAAGGTAAAACACCACACCCAAAGCGTGAAAAGACAGAAGAACCGAAATGATCTCAATAAAAACAAACCACTAAAATATCCAAAATCACAGAACCCATAGTATACCAGTGTATATAGAACAACAGTTGATAGAAACCAAGGTACGAGTATGTTAGTATTATTCGCTCACCTATGGCTAAGATAAAACCGGTTCATAGGCGAAAGGTTAAATTTATACTGTTCCACCGCTTTCACCGGTGTAATCTAAAATAAACAGGGATTCATGAGTCAAACTATTAACTATGTCATATATATTTCAATAGTCAAGCAACACTGGTAATTATTAGTTGTCGTATCCTATGTGTAAATTTTTTTATAAAAGACACTCACTAGAGAAGGTTGATATCCACGCTTACGCTGGGCGTTTGAACAATTTGCCAATCAAGCGGCGGGAATCCGCCGATTTCCATAGGAAGTATGTATCAAAATCACAAAGAATATAATTTTCGTGTTATTACACACGTGGTACCCTACAGAGAAAGCATTTGTATTAGTCCTGAATCTATTTATGTAACCAGATATATTTACATCAATTAAAATATACAAAAGTTATTGAATTTAAAAGGAACAAGGTTGTTATCTTATCCGTTTTACGCTAGTGAATCTATCTAAATAAAAACGACTAATTTAAATAGTCCATTAATTATCATGACTAACCCTTCCAGTTTGTAATTATTCTCAAATCATCGATATCAACATCAAAATCAATGTGATACTCGAAATTCAAAGTCAAAGCGGATTATAAGGTAAAATATCAGTCTTTATCCTAAAGTTTAAGAAAGAGGAGCATTTGGCGTCATTTCATTACCTCCGAGTGCAGAGAGTAGAAAGCAATAGTTTCTCCGTGTATTCGGCGTTCAACACGGGCGCCATCTTCGTAACCTCATATACTCCTCCATGAGTAATGGGAAACAAACAAAGGACTTCGCAGTATTCTTTCAGATAAGATGCAAACCGCATCCATCTTGGAGTGGCGAGGATTATATTTAACAATGATTCCAAAGCCAAGAGTTTAACTAACTGTAAAAGTGCAGAATAACGAGCCTCTAGGGCACAAATATATCTTCAATTATTAGAAAACCCATCTTATTTATAGCGAGTGTAATAATCTTTTCTAGAAATCTACCAATATCCTATGCCCCCAGAATAGATAAAATTACGAAAACAGAGGGGGGAGGGGGGGACAAAGGTGGTTGTTGGGTACCACTATGATTACAAACAATATGCATGCAAACTAATTTGAACGTAGTGAAAATTAATTTACATATGAACGTGAAAAAGAAAATAAATTTAATAAACCTAAAAGAAAGAGGAAGGAAGAATGAAACTAACAAGATGTTCAGAATAATAAAAACTAAAAATTAAGGAAAATTTCTAAGTTTTACCACACAACAATCATATAAACATATTAATAAAAAACCATTATACAGAATGAATATACAAAGAAATCATATTGTCACAATTCCATCCGGATTCAAGACATATGATACAATACATCAAGATTGCAGAATTTAACAAATAAGCTCATCATTTATCTTAATGCTTCTCAACATAGAAGCATTAAGATAAATGATGAGCTTATTTGTTAAATATGATTATTTCGTTCAAATTAGTTTGCATGCATATTGTTTGTAATCATCTTAATGCTTCTCAACATAGAAGCATTAAGATAAATGATGAGCTTATTTGTTAAATATGATTATTTCGTTCAAATTAGTTTGCATGCATATTGTTTGTAATCATAGTGGTACCCAACAACCACCTTTGTCCCCCCCTCCCCCCTCTGTTTTCGTAATTTTATCTATTCTGGGGGCATAGGATATTGGTAGATTTCTAGAAAAGATTATTACACTCGCTATAAATAAGATGGGTTTTCTAATAATTGAAGATATATTTGTGCCCTAGAGGCTCGTTATTCTGCACTTTTACAGTTAGTTAAACTCTTGGCTTTGGAATCATTGTTAAATATAATCCTCGCCACTCCAAGATGGATGCGGTTTGCATCTTATCTGAAAGAATACTGCGAAGTCCTTTGTTTGTTTCCCATTACTCATGGAGGAGTATATGAGGTTACGAAGATGGCGCCCGTGTTGAACGCCGAATACACGGAGAAACTATTGCTTTCTACTCTCTGCACTCGGAGGTAATGAAATGACGCCAAATGCTCCTCTTTCTTAAACTTTAGGATAAAGACTGATATTTTACCTTATAATCCGCTTTGACTTTGAATTTCGAGTATCACATTGATTTTGATGTTGATATCGATGATTTGAGAATAATTACAAACTGGAAGGGTTAGTCATGATAATTAATGGACTATTTAAATTAGTCGTTTTTATTTAGATAGATTCACTAGCGTAAAACGGATAAGATAACAACCTTGTTCCTTTTAAATTCAATAACTTTTGTATATTTTAATTGATGTAAATATATCTGGTTACATAAATAGATTCAGGACTAATACAAATGCTTTCTCTGTAGGGTACCACGTGTGTAATAACACGAAAATTATATTCTTTGTGATTTTGATACATACTTCCTATGGAAATCGGCGGATTCCCGCCGCTTGATTGGCAAATTGTTCAAACGCCCAGCGTAAGCGTGGATATCAACCTTCTCTAGTGAGTGTCTTTTATAAAAAAATTTACACATAGGATGCGACAACTAATAATTACCAGTGTTGCTTGGCTATTGAAATATATATGACATAGTTAATAGTTTGACTCATGAATCCCTGTTTATTTTAGATTACACCGGTGAAAGCGGTGGAACAGTATAAATGTAACCTTTCGCCTATGAACCGGTTTTATCTTAGCCATAGGTGAGCGAATAATACTAACATACTCGTACCTTGGTTTCTATCAACTGTTGTTCTATATACACTGGTATACTATGGGTTCTGTGATTTTGGATATTTTAGTGGTTTGTTTTTATTGAGATCATTTCGGTTCTTCTGTCTTTTCACGCTTTGGGTGTGGTGTTTTACCTTTAGAGTAATTTTGCTCTTTATTTCTTTTCTTTATGCTGACTATGTGTTAACCTCCAGTATATGTCACACGATTGTATCATACTGTTGTGGTATAATTACCAATGAGAAATATGGTTACCTAATCTTGTATGTCTACAGTAATAAGGCTGTCTGGATATAATAGAGAATTCAATTGTCTTAGTATATAAACAATTGTAGGAATATAGTCAATGTTGGAGACCTGCTTGATTGGGGTAGGGCTCATTTTGGATCCTTACTCACAACTATAGCCACTTTGTATGATATTTATCATCTTAGGTGTGGTCTTACTGTTTGATATATGTTTATATAGCTTATTAGATATATGATTGCCTCTATTGTAACTATTTCAGCCCTGAAGAAGTCACTGGTTACCATACCAAGACGAAACACGTGTTGGCAACGGCTTAGTGTTTTTGTTATCTGGGTGAAGATTGAAGTCTCTTTCCTGATCAAATTGGAAATAAATGAAGAAGATATAAAAACTACTACTTTCTTGGATTGAATTTGATGGACTAAATAATTATTGTTTTCCCTATCGAGCTCAGGATATATTATTGTGTGTCTGTTTTACAATAGTGATTGGCTCCTCTCATCACATTGTTTGGTCTCTGTTAGGTGACTGGGACCTTATCCTTAGAGTTCGGACAAATATTGACCCACACTTATGTATCTTCCCAGCGCAATTTAAACTCATTCACCTATCTCGCTTTGTGTCCACTCAGCAAACATGCCACTGAAATCTAGAACATCATGGACAATGATGCCCCAGACCTCCTCTTTCTTACGAAAAAATGGCTGACATCCGAGTCAGTACCTGACATCCCTCCATCCATTCCAACAGAATACAAGAACGCACACCAGGACCACCAACACAGACCAGGAGGAGGAATTGCGATAATATTGAAATACTCCGTCAACTACACTACTGCAACTGAGAATGCTACCCCCTACGTGGAGCACATGCACTTTACTTTAAGCTACGTATTAATGTGTCCTACACCCTGAGCGGAATGCCTATCTACTGATCACTAGGACCATGAGCCACTTTCAAAAAAACATTACTCACTTCATCACCCCTTCCTCCATCAACTCTAACAACTACATCTTACACGGAGACTTAAACTTCCACCTGGAAGACAGGAACAACATCAATGCTTCTACACTCCTCAAGAACCTATGGAACCTTTGACTGACACAACACATCGTTGAACCCACACACTCTGCCGGACACACCCTCCACCCTGTCTTCACCATGTTTAACAACACTGAAATGACCACCACCAAGCCTCTCACCTAGACCAACCACACCATCATATAATTCCCAATCAGTATCCGCGCCAAACAAAACCGTCCACAGTAAGACTGGTCAAATGCAGCTGGTACAGCATCTTGGAATCCAAATGGCTCGACACCCTGCGCCGGAACAAGCCAAAACCTACTAATGACCTAAAAGCATCATCAAACATCTTGACAAATTGATCATATTTTGTGCTGACTCCCTGGCACCTCAAAAACACAGCACATTGAGGAGGACATAAACGCAAATCAGCTGGCGTACTGAGAAATTCCACACAACAAAGCAACACTGAAAGCAATTGTGGAATAAGTGGAGAAGGAACCATCACGAAAATGACAAAAAGACATGCAGATCACCCTGAGATGCTACCACCAGCAAATCAAAGAAACCAAGAATAAGGCCCTAGCAGAATGCATAGACAACTGCTCAAATAGCAGCAGAAAAATCTTCAGGATCATTAAAGACTTCACCCCATCAGCTTCCACCATGAACAGCATCACCCCCTCACAACCCCTCGGACTTCTTCAGCAACAAAATTAAAGTAATCTATAACAACTTCAACCCCCAGCCAAACACCAGCATCCTCACCTATCAGCCTACCCATAACATCCATGGAAGACCCTGACTGCCTGGGAAACTTTCACCATGGAAGAAACAGGCAACATTATGATGACATTCAACTCCAGGCCTCCTATGGACCCCTTCCCCCACCACATTTACAATATGGGTGCCTTCCCTACCAGCGAAGTCCTCATACTGTATGCCAAATAACTCCATCGACTCTGCGATATTTCTGTAACCTGGAAACATGTGCAGGTCAACGCATTGCTAAAAAATCCTCGGCAGACCCCACTCAACTAGCAAACTATCATCTGCCCTCCCTTCTACCCTACCGAGCCACGGTCTTGACAAAAGCCATCAATAAGCAATCCGCTCACTACCACAGTGCACACCAGCTCCTAGACACCATGTAATCCGGCTTATTTCCCAACGAGAGCACTGAGACCGCCCTTATTGCAGCCGAAGATTACATTAGACTAATCCTAGACCGGGGGGATACAGTTGCCCTCATACTGCTAGAACTCTCAGCAGCCTTTGACACAGTCTTCCACTCCACCTTGATCTGAAGACTACATGAATCTGGCATCCAAGCAACTGCCCACAACTGGATCTGCTCCTTTCTTACAGGAATAACCCCAAAAATCAACCTGTTACGTCGGACCCAGGAACCTCATACGCAGAGTTCCCCAAGGATTTTCATTCAGCCCAATGCTTTTCAACATATACATGACACCGCTGGCGGACTTTGTCCGATCACACGACATCCACATACTCTCTTATGCAGATAACACCAAACTGATACTTTCCCTGTTGGACAAGACCCCCAGAACAAAAACCAACTCGCCATCTACATGACTGTGGTAGTTACTTGGATGAAATCCAACTGCCTCAAACTCAACACAGACAAAACTGAAGCAGTGATCTTCACAAGCAAAGCTTCGGCCTGGGACTCCATCTGGTGATCAAAGAACGTCAGCCCCACATGCACCTCCACCACCCACGGCAGAAGTATTTGTCTCACCCTAGATAACAAGCTCATCATGACAGCCCAGTAAAACACTGTGACCTTCACTTGCTTCCACATCCTGAGGTTGCTCCAAGAGATCTTCAAATGGCTATTGGCAAGCACCAGAAAGTCTCTTACACAGGCCCTGACTACCAGGAGGATTGACTATATAGCATCCCACTCTACACAGGAATTTCTAAGAAACTCCTGAACAGGATCCAAAACATCCAGTACGTCACTGTAAGGCTCATCCTTAACCCACCTTGCAGCACCCATATCACCCCACTTCTCAAACAACTTAACTCGCTCCCCATATACAAATGCACCAAGTTCAAATTCATAACACACACATACAAAGCACTATGCAACACGGCCCCTGCCTTCCTCAACAGCTGTAAACACTTCCACCTACCTCCCAGGCACCTCCACTCAGCGGACTCTCACTAACACATGTATTCCACATCCACAAAGTGACAGCTGGAGGCTGCACTTTCTCCTACTCTGGCCCCAAGGAATGAAACGACCGCCCACACCGCAGTGCATCTTCTTCACTTTTCGAGCTCTGCAAGAAGTGGAAGACCTGGCTTTTTAAATAATAACTCCAAAGAGGCATTTGCCATGTTCACTTGTAACAGCCCCTGGATACTCAAACAGGTGATGAGGCGATATACAAATACACATAACATAACACAAAAGAGTCGCAAGAATGTACGTGGTATCCAAGTGTACATTTATTCATTTTTTGATTTGCCCTTCCATTGTTTGGTGGAACTTCACAGCGGTCTCATTAGCAGAACATGTGCCATTAAGTGAGTCGTAGATTATAAAGTGGAACGTTCGAAGATCTATGCAGATTTGGTTTGGAAAAAACAATCTGGAAGTGAGAATAGTTACAGCAAATGATATGACATCCACTGCTCATATCGCGAGAGAATGCTCTATTGGGGCAAAACACGCTCGCAGACATGGACAACTGACGGAGCGCACTCGCACGCTTAGTCACACCTAAATATAGCCTGCACCCCCTGCAATACTACTGAGTTCTTCAAAACACCGAATTAATTCAAATATTTCTGTAACGCAACTGGCTTAGAAAAAGTCCACCTAATGAACAGCAGATCATTTTATCAGAAAATTGCGGCAAAACTCTTTTACTCTGAACAGTTTGTCTTATTTCCAGAAAATATATAGTGGGTGGAGAGCCAGACCTGCTTCTCATGAACGGGATAATGTTCGCCATGTATGACAATTCTAGCATCAGACACGTGCACTATGCGAATTTCATCTGTATTTAAACCCACAGTGCCGTGTGAAGAATGCAAATCAATTTTGCAGCTCCAGCCTTACATTTTTGGGGCACGCTTTTAAAGCCTAATGAGCTTGGGTACACCTGCCAGAGTCTGAATCCCTGGATGTTGTCATTGCGCCCTTCAGCATCAGCACCACACTAGAATGTCAATGCGACACCCGGAAGTCAACGAGCTTCTGTGCGCGCGGAGGGATTTTGATTTGTTTATGCGAAATGCAACGCGCCCATCTATTTACAAGTGTGGCTAATTATTTTGACGTTTACTGTTGTATTCCCGCTCATTTTGCATTCGCTTCTTCACTTGTAAAATGTAAACTAAGTCAGCTGTCAATTCCCATTATACAGAGAAGGGCTCTTGCGCTGTTAATTCAGTTGTCTCTCGCTCGGCCTGCTAAACCTAACAAACTCTTTACAAAGGCAGATGCATGATGGATGCCATCTGGCCTGATAGGAGGAAACAGATATTGATTTTTAATATTTTCTCCAAACCTGTTTACTCTGGGATAATACGGCTGCAGCCTGACTGCTTGTCTCAGAGCGGGAAGGATTATTACCTGCGCCTCGTGATGAGATAAATTACCTGAGATGCCTTGGATGGCTAAAGGCTACACTTTGGTGTTATGTCGCTTCATTTGCCCTTATGACTAAATGATTATTGATTTTTATATTTTTAAGCTCTCGAAATGCGAAAGTAAGTTGGTCGGGAACCCAGCCTGTGTTCGTTTTATTAATTTATTTCTGCAGGGCATAATTCACTTTGGACCAGTTTGTGAAGGTTTTTGGGTTCATGACCGAGTCCAGATACAGTTGCAGCGAAATGGCGTATTTATATAGTCATTGCCAGCAGTCCCAAAATCAATACAGTCTGGGGCCGGATGATTAAACTCAGTCCCTTTGTGGGATTCATTCCTGTAGCTAGCTCTGAAATGATCTTGACTGAAGTGGGTTCTTGTGATCGGGCCTACAAATAGCAAGCCTGCTCAAGCTGAAATATTATATATATTTTTTTACGCTCATCATTTTTTTATCGAATACGTTCACGCAATGACATTTTAACAGCCAGGGGGAAAAAGCAGTTGATTGACGAGTTCAACGAAGCCGCTAATCTGCATTCAAAGAGACGGCTCCAAAGGCCGCTTAGATTTTCCATGGATAGATTTAACTGCCGCTTTGATCAGTTGGTCCCAGTCTGCCGCAGATTTAGGTCTCTGTACTTATGTAGGCAGCAGGATTCCGAGGTGTACTCTCAACCTTTAAACAGTCTTTACAGTTCAAACCAGCTATCGGCCTTGTGTGTACCGAAGACACTAACACATTTCTGTGAAGTACTGCTTCTTCCCCGTCGTTTAACAGGAGGCTGCTTTATGTTTGTGCTGCTCAAAGTTATCACTCGGAATTCTCGCGAAAATAAAGACCCTTTCCTATTTTACCATGATTTACAGCTTGATTTAACAATTTGCATGATTCTCTCTCTGCTCTGTAATGGCCTAGTTAATTATTTTTCACAAATGTCTTGCCTCCGGCGTATTTCGTTAACAAGTGGGGTATTAACATATCTCATTTAACATTTTATCGACACTCTCTATGATTAATTATTGGAGGGAAGAACGTGGTTCAATGTGTCACATGTTCATTTGTTTTTTTAAACACGTTATGTGCTATGAATATTATGCTTGCTAAATAAGCTATATTTTAGTTAACGTTTGTGTTCTTTTTTTGACAAATACCATAGCTTACACAAAAGTATATGCCTAGAACTGCTGATTTTGACACTAAAGAGCTCAAAACAAAGGCAATAGTCTAGAAAACAAGCACACCATATTAATTAAAATTTTTGATTACAAGAAATACAAAGAACAGAGATTTTATATTAAAAAGAACACTATTTTGGGGAGTGTAATATAGTTAATGCGAGTGAATGAAACCAAAACAAATTCTAGCGTGCTCAAGATCATCACCACTTAAGTGGATAGTTCACTGCAACCAAATAATTAGGAACTAACTAAATCTGTCTCCTTCGAAGGCCATAGCCAACAATTGCAAGCCAATGCCAGGAGCTAAGTGAAATCCCAACATGAGCCTCTTAATAGTAACACTAAGAAGGTTACATGTAATTGCCAACACCTAATCATGGTCATGATGATGAGTTCTAAAAAATGAATAAATGTGACAAGAAAGGATGTGTAGAAAAACACCTTTTGTGCTGACACACAAAAAAGAATGGCACAGTAGGTGGGAAAAGTGAATGGTGAGCCACCTAAGAGAGCGGTCATTCAGTGGAAGGGGTGGTGACCAGGCTTTGATATTTTCTCACATAATCCACACCCCACACTTCGCAACACCATTCCACTACTAGAATGCTGATCACTTACGACCGCTATGCTGGTAAACCAGCTGCACTTGTTTTAGTTCTTCACTTCCTGGAATTGGCTTAAAGGACAATATTTCTCTGTATTTCTCTGCTTGATTTGTTGCCCCGTCTTCAAATGGTGCTGCAGGCAAAACATGCTTTTACTGAGCAGTGGACCTCTACAATCCGAGGCAAAGGTCCAAATACTTGCTTTATTACAAAAAGATGCAGCCGAGCAAGAGGACTTTATTCAACATTACCCATCTATATAGTAAGTGACATCACTGGGGTTTCCATCATCCACCTACATAGGAAGTGACATCAATGGTTTCCGGCCAAAGCTGTCTTTAAAAGAAGAAGCCAAGAAAGAGGACCTAATTTCCCATTGCCCGTTTGCACAGGATGTGACATTTTTGGTTTTTCCAACATCCATCTGCACAGAAAGTGACATCAGAAACAGCACACATCACCGCCACAGATGACATCCACATTATCATTGACAGAGGAGTCACAGCAGCCCTCATTCTCCTCCACTTTTCTGCAGCTTTACACAGTCTCACACCCCATCTTTTTTCATTACCCATCTGCATAGGAAGTGACATCACTGAATCTGACTCCATCCACCTGCACAGAAAGTGACATCAGTGGTTTCCAGTGAAAAGCATCTTTAAAAGAAGAAGCCAAGCAAGTTGACTTAATTTCTCATTGCTCATCTATCTAGGAAGAGATATTCCTTGATTTTCCATCATTCATATGCACAGGAAGGGATGTTATTGGATTTACTATCATCCATATGCACAGGAAGGGACATAACTGGAATTCCCACCATCCATCTGAACAGAAAGTGACATCAGTGGTTTCCTGTAAAAAACATCTTTAAAAGAAGAAACCAAGCAAGATGATTTAATTTCTCTTTGCCCATCTGCACAGCAAGTGATGTTGCAGAATTTTCTATCACCCATCAGCCCAGGAAGTTACATCACTGTATTTTCCATCATCCAACTGCACAGGAAGTGACATCACTGAATTAGACATTGTCTATCTGCACAGAAAGTGACATCAGCAGTTTCCAGTGAAAACCAACCTTAAAATACAGAAACCAAGCAAGAGGACTTAATTTCTCATTGCCATCTGCCCATGAAGTGACATCACTAGATTTCCCATCATCCATCTGCACAAGAAGTGATGTTACTGGATTATCCATTGTCCATCTGCACAGGAAGTAACCACTGGATTTTCTATCATACATCTGCACAGGAAGAGACCTCACTAGTTTCCCACCCATGATATCCTGTACTCCTCCAATGTCATAGCTACTATTTAATGACATATGTGCCCGGCTTTACCTGGACCACGTCCAGCGCCAGGAACCCTGGTTCTGCAGCTACCCACTTATATCCTGCTGTGCTCCTCAAACCCTAGCCACCGCTCGCCGCGTTGCTGCCACAATGCAGTGCAATCACAACTGGAGCCTCTAAATAGCAACACAAAAAGGTTATGTGTAATTACCTACACTTTCTGAAGGTCATGTTGATGAGTTCTTAAAAAAGAGCAAATGTGATAAGAAAGGATGTGCATAAATACAGACATCTGGAGCATTATCATCTTCTTTGTTCAGTGCTTAATTTGTAAAATAATAAGTGCCTGGGTCCTGACCAGGAGGTCACTGCAGCTTGCACCACCAATTGCCTCATCGTTGCTGGCAATGTCGGTACCAAAACAACTACTAACCATCTCTCTCGCCTGCATGTGCGACAGTTCAGATTATTCCAGGTTTCCAAAAAAGCTAAAGGAATGGCTGGGGAAGCAGGTATAAGTAGTTTTTTTAACATATATTGCATTTCTAAACAACCATTGCTGTGCTCATCTCTAAATTAGATGAACAGTGCCACCATGTGGCAGAGTGTCATAAGTGTGGTGATGACAAGTGCTGATGCAGAGCACCGGAAACCAATTAAGTGCTGGTGCCAAGCTCCGGAAACCCGTGGCTCAAATTAAGCACTGTCACATGTAAAAAAGAGTGCCACAGTTGGTGAGAAAAGGTGAAAGGCGATTCACCTAAGTTTGTGGTCATTCAGTGGAAGGGTTAGTGGCCAGGCTTTAATATTTTCTCATATAATCCACGTGTCACATTCTGCAGCTCATACTACAAGTAGAATGTTGATCACTTATCACTGCTGCGCTGGTGACCCAGCTGCACTTGTTTTAGTTCATCACTTCCTGGAATTGGCTACTGATTGTAGACTGCATTTTTCTTCTTAATTTGTTGCCCCATCACTGAATGGAGCTGTGTGGAAATCATGCTTTTACTGAACAGTGAACCTCAAAAACGTGAAACATAGGTCCAAATATTGGCTTTATTACAAAAAGAAGAAGCCAAGGGAAAGGACTTCATTTCCCATTGCCCAACTGCACAGGAAGTTGCATTGCTGGATTTGCCATCATCCATCTTCACAGGAAGTGACATCAATCGTTTCCTGCCGAAGCTGTCTTTAAAAGAAGAACAAATCAAGAGGACATCATTTACCATTACCCATCTGCACAAATCACCTCTAAGATTCTACAACCCAACAGATTCGGAACACCAAGTGCACTCCTCTTGCAGATCACATTGATGTCAGTACTAACAGCAGCAAGGAAATCGTCACCATCATCAGATATTTCTATGCCTCGTGACACGTCCAGCAACATCACTCACTCACAAGACCTTAGCAAAAAGCTCTCTGAATTCTTCTGTAACAAAATCACCTCCGTATACAGCAACTTCGACTCTCAATCAGACACCGTCACCGTCCAACTCAATTTCCTATCACGGCCAGTGAACAAATCCTGACTTTGTTGCCTGCCGGCACCATCGTCAAAATCACTGCCACCACGAAGACCTTCCACTCGGGGGCGTCGTCTTACACTTGCCTCCACCACACCTTCACAAAAGCACTCCTACCACTCATCAAATCACTAACAATTATCCTCAACACCTCTATCGAGTCAGCCATATTTCTGGAAACATGCCACCATTATGCCTCTGTGCAAGAAACCATACAAACTAGAATAAGCTGCCACAATTCTATGTCAGGACCGGAGGCTCTAATTATGCTTTTTCCTTCTTCGCTTTATTATACAACATTTTCGCAGCAGCCTCAGAAAAAGCCATCCAACATTTTTTACTCCAATCAAGGAAAAAAACGATCTTCAAGGAAAATTAACAAACAACAAGTCTGTGCTAGACTATACGTCCCATGAGTCCAAAGTCCCTTCCAATAATAGTTCTTTTTGTTAGTGTCTGCCGATGCTAGAAAGACCCTTCACCACAGTTGTCCCTCCTCTTTCTTCGCTGCTCTGCAGCCCATATAAGACACTTTTCTTCCTTTCAGTGGTTTTCATTGTTCAAATAACGCTTAATTGCTTAGTCTTGACTCCAGGTCCCTGTCTCTGTTGTGAACGGGACCCGGAGTCGCTTTTGTGAATCTTTTGGTCTTTGTATCCTTTTTTCAGATTCCTTGCGGCCGCGGGAGCGCTCTCGCTCCTTTCGCGGCCGCACCTTTATTCGCGGTCTCCTATTGAGCCGATAGGGGGAGCTCCAGCATCTCGTTGGTCCTGCGGCACGTCTCCTCAGATGAGGAGATGTGCGGTGAGACTGGCGGTCCTCTGAGCCTTGTCCCCATATCCGCCGCTCCTGAACGCCCCCTCGGGGGTCTGAATTCCTGCACATTGAAACACTCACGCCCCAGTGGGGGTCCGTATAGCGACGCTGCCGCGATAATCGCCTGTGGGCAGGTCTTGGCACACGGTCCTCCTGGTGAGCTTTTCGCGTGCTGGGTGGCGGTTGGGCCCCGTCAGGCAGCTGAGGGCTAGCACGCATGAAGCAAGTGCGGCCTCTATTGCGGTTATTGTTACCGCATTTAAACCCTTGCGGTCTTTCAGACTGCCCTCAACGTTGTTAGGAGGTTTTTACTCTCAGTTGCCAGTTTCCCCTTTATAGCTCAGGGGGATTCTGTTCCAGCAACCAGAGCTGTCTTTGGTGGGCCTTGTACTGTAGTTTGTGGTTTTCGAACAGCCAGCGCTGTGTTTGGGGGTTCCTTGCGCTGTAGTTTGTGTAGGTGGCATAGTTTACCCACAGCGACAATGGGCCAAGCATAGTTCTATGAGGAGGAACAGGTCCAATACCTACCTCTGGATGACCAGTTTTTTGAGGCTGTGAATGTGTCTATTTTTAGATGTGTGAATGATGTAGTGGGGCCTATGGAGGAGCGTCTATCTAACCGCATTATAGCGGAATACGCTGAGTTGGCACACTCCCATTTAGAATCCCCCGGGCCGGTTCCTATCCCTCCCCAGGGGGAGGGGCCCTAACTGCCTAAGACGGGTCACATGGAGGAGGGCTCGGGGAGCTACAGGGGCTGGATAAGGACGCCTTTGAGCCGCCTCAAAAGCGTGTTTCTCGCAAGGGCGTCTGTCCCACCACCCGCGCCCTCCCCAGCCCTGACCCCTGCGGGATCCATTGTCCTGGATTCCCCATCGCCAGATGGGGGTTCGCCAGCGGATACTGATGATGAGGAAGGGTCCTCGCAGTCTTGGCGTCTGGCCAGTTCTGCTACCGAGTTACCACGGGATTCCTCGGGCATGCTGGACCCGGATGAGATTATTCATCCGCGGTCAGCTGCCTGAGCACCTGGGGACAAGGTGGCAAAGTTTGTGGCAGGTGGCCTCCGCAAGCCCTTGGAGAGGATGCTAGGGGGTATCTGAGGGCAGAGTGTCCTCACCTGACTTTGGACGGGAAGGTGGCCCACACGCCAGAGCTGGACTTCAAGATGGCCACCTTCTTGGCCAAATATATGAAGGACACCCATAAGGGCATAGACCACTCCTGGCGTTCCTGTCAGGATAAACTCCTAGACGGGGTAGGGCCATTAACAAAAATTTTGGATATGGCTGAGGAGGCCAAAGAGACAGGAACCACCATCTCTCCCAACGTTCTTTCGAACTGGGCCCAGCGGGTGATTATCTTTTTAGGTAATGCCAACTGTGCCCTTTTGACTGAACGGCGGCGTTCACTTTTAGTTAAGTTGGACCCCAAGCTGGGCGACTTGGCGTCATCCGAGGCAGGAGCAGTGACACAAGGGGGCCTCTTCGGGAATCCATATGTGAAGGAATTAGGAAAGTTTTTGGCCACCTTCACTAGTTTGGACAAGGCCCAGTCCAATATTAATCGGGCCTTTCAAGGGGCCTGGGGAGCCATCACAAATGATGCTTGGGACCTGCAAACCATTTGGGGTTTCCACATCTAGTTCTACGATTCACCCCACCAGGCAGGCCTTCTTCATCCTATCAGTTTTTCTGTGGCCGATGCACGTCTGGTCAAAGAGAAAATTTCTGAGCTCCTCCGCAAAGGGGCAATCTGTTGGTCAGATCTGCACACCCATGGTTTCTTGAGCAATATCTTCCTAGTGGAGAAGACAGATGGGGGTAGCAGCCGGGTATCAACTTAAAAGAGTTCAATGGTTGGTTGATGTCCCAACACTTTAAGATGGAGGGGATCCATCTCCTTTGGCATATTCTCCTTCCGGGCGATTGGATTGGGCTATTGGATCTCAAAGACGCGTATTTGGTGATTCCGATCCATCCCCCACACTGCCATTTTTTGCAGTTCCAGTGGTAGCAACAGGTTTACCAGTTTACAGTCCTTCCGTTAGGGCTATCCTCAGCACCGTGGTGCTTCACAAAAGTTCTCCATCCAGCGGTGGAGTTTCTGCGGAGTCAGGGTGTTCAGACGATTGTCTATTTGGACCATATCCTCCTCATGGCACAATGGCCTGAGAGGTTGGTTCTCAAATCGCAGCAGACAGTTTCCCTCTTGCAGGGTTTGGGGTTCATAATCAACTGGGACAAGTCAATTCTATACCCAACTCATAATATAGTCTTATAGTCTTCCTAGGGTTTGTGGTGGACTCGGTTCACGCGTCATTGAGCCTTCCCTCTTGGAAGATGGCCAAGATTCGGTATCTGCTGTGGCAGACAGTTTCCAAGTCACACTCCTCCCTCAATCAGATTGCCCGGGTAATGGGTCTGCTTGGGGGCTCCCTGTACCTCCAAACGCTATCGACCCACCTGGATGAAGTACCTACATTGGTGTCTTCAACAGGGCTTGGATCCCGTGGTCGCAGGCGTTGTTCCCATATTAAATTTTTTGACAGAATTGGCTACGGACGGACTGGTGCACCAAACTAATAATGCAATGTGTTCAGCTATTTCAGCGGCACACTAGCCTGCACCTATTATTTGGATGTTATCAGACTACTAAATAACTCCATTTGTGATAAGGTATTTATTATCTATGACTGTAGAGTCTTTAGTGATTTTTTGGGAGCATATACTCTGTTTATTTTAATTTACACAACAAACCCGTGGGCCCAGAGGTTTGTCCTTGATCTCAAACTCATGGAGCAAAACAATGCACAACAGGGAGGAACATCTCAAGTGTCATCCTTTAGAGAGTATATAATGTTTAAACAACTATTATTCATTGACACGTTAGCAGTTTTAATGAGCAATGACCAAGAAGGTCATTTATCAAACCAAATTGATATCTTGTGGGTTCTTTTGGTCAGTCCATCTATTATTCCTTTTTGATTCTACCATGTCAAACTCTAGTTTTTTCTGAGAATCTTCCTTTTGGGCAGAGTTGTAAATATAAGATAGGAGCTTTCTATTAATATGAATTTGGAGCACTTACCTCATGTTTTGCCCTGTCCGTCACATCTTAAAACAGTGTTGATTAATCTTCTTATCATACTGCCCAACCTTTCACTAAAGACCTAACTCTCAAACAGGAACTGGTCTCTTTTTAGTTGGCTGGGGTTTTTTGCCCTGTATTATAAGCCTACTGACAAATATGTTATGTTCAGTCCGTGCTCAGATCCTGAGAAACAATGCAGACACAAGAGCCCTTCATTCCAGAGTCTCATTAAGAAGTCTACAATAAAAGGAGTAATACCTGAATATCTAAAAGATGAACTTGGTATTCTTCTTATAGTAGGCCGTCATGACATGTTTAGGCTATCCAAAGTTGTAAAAAATTTGATCACCCATTTTCAGTTCTTTGTAGGTCAATGGATTAGGTTTTGTACCAGTAAGGATTTACACATGTGATTAAAAACATAATTTTGTTTTTAAATGTTACCATACACTGTAAAGAGGAAGGACAAGCAGAATTAACCACACTTGACATAGAAGACAAACAATTTGGGGTTTAGAGATTTTACATGGTCTGATGTACCGTAGCTGACATTGTCAAGGGGTACAAATAAAAAATATTCTTGTGGGACTACATCCATGCTTTATCATCTAAAAACATACCATAGCAATAGTGTAAATTCAAGAAGAAGTCAACGCAAGGCTGAAGGACCCTCAACTTCAATAGCAGCTGCAACAATACAGGGGTAGAGATTCCCTTCAGAGGTCCAATCTCAACTTCAAGTTTTGGCCCCAAAGTTTTCTCAGATGGCATCATACTGCATGGATTGTGGAGTCGTAGTGAGTGCTGGAGAGCAGCCCATAACAGCCCTTCGCAATGCCGCAAAGAATCATAAATATTCTTTGTTTTTTATTTTTGGCACTTCATGGTTTTTCAACATTAGCAGGCATTTTATTATTTTACAAAATAGGTATCTAATATCTTTGTGTTGCTCATTTTATTATCTTCTAATTTATTGTAACACTACTTACATATAATTTGCCGTATGGACAAGTCATATCGGTCCTCTACAAATAAATACATATCTAACTTTTGCCATTTATCATTATTTACCTTTTCACTTTTTAAAAACACGTCAACAGTCTGTGTATACATCTTTTAGCGAGCATATCAACATCATATAAAAACATCCTAGGTTTTTGAGAACACACTGTTTTAAATTTTGCAATCTCTTTTTCAAAACTATCAACTGTAATATCTATGTCATGTTCTGCAACTCCTCCTCTTAACAACTCTTAATTTTCCCTAGGATCTTGCTAAGGACCAAAGAAATGAAACTGCACATCATAACAAACCTTTTCTATGTCTGCCACAATACCATGCAAAAGTGCTCTATCAGTTTCTCCCAACTATAAAGCAGGAGTTTTAACATAGTACAGCCTCCTACCTCAATTTCACATTTTGAGTGGTGTACAGCTAACATCGTGAAATAATGAAAGATTCTTTGGCTCCCTTTGTGTGATAAACAAGCTAGTGAGTGTCCCTGAAAATGTGTATGTTTTCTAATACTTGCAAGGATCAAATCATTGTAAAGTACTTGTTTTGTGTTTTACTCTTCACCTTGGAAAGATATGTTGACATTTCCTTAATATGTCAATGGATTGCTGTTGAAGCCTGCAAACACTACTACAATTCCATGTCTATACATGTGCCTGACTCTGCCTTCCTTGTACCTGTTCTCCAATAACTTGTTCTACATTTGTAGGTATCATCACCTCTTTCGCTATAGGAGTGCCATTCTTCATTTCATACCATTGTCCTGTGTAATCAATAGCATGAACTAGTCTATTATCCTGGAGATAGCTTTCTTGATTGAAGAAAGGCTCTGTACTAGAAGTATGTATGGATTCTCCACTAAAAACTTTACAAATGTTACTTCCATTCACTAATCTTTTTTCTGGTTTTGTCTCCTCATGCACAGCACTATTTGTAAAGAGCATTCATTCTATTTAGAATCAAAAGGAAAATCTTCCTCTTCAAAGCAAAAGTCTTATCAATTACTCTCTCAACTCGTTCTTTCTGTTTCAGTGTCTATCTCCTTCTATTCTTTTTTATAGTTCTCAGTAGATTTATAACTACTTTGCTCCAAAACATCCAGGCTCTGATTTCCTTAAACTGCTTCTGTATCCTGGTTAAGCAATGTCCATCTTTGTTACATACTTTCCTGTTATATAGATTTTGTCTAATGTTATTCTTTCTCATAATTTGAATTTAATTTTCAGTATTTTGTAATCTTTGGGAATGTCCACATATATTTTTTTTAAATGACTTTGTCCTCTTACCTGTAGTTCTTTTTTCTTTCACCACTTTTTCTTCCATTTGCCCCTTTTGTATCTCAGTTCTGTATAGATACTGTAGTTGCTTCTGTTCTTTTTTCCTCCAAGCTTTTGTAGGCAGTCTGTAGTTATACAGTTAATGTTCTGTAAAATCATACAGATGAACCTAGCTACAAAACTACAAGAACTTACTTCAATGTACCATACCCAAACCAAAACACAAAACCTAATTCATTAGTTACCTTTTATTAGTATAACACTGTCTCCTAAAATACAGCTGCCCCATATCTCAAGTTCTCAATTATACACTGTAAAATACCACTTCATCCCTTTTGTAGTAGATTTCTAAACAGATATCAAGTGTAAGAGTACATACACTGTCTCAATACTGTAAATCCAAAAACACAACATAAGAGCTATATCTGTGCCTCTCTACCACCGTGCCACTGCAAGATTAAGTGTCTCAGTACTTTTCTACTTAGATGTGTCGGTTTAAATTTTGAGAAACACTGCATATAAAAATATGTACATTAATATGTGTAACAGCATATAGCTCTCTAAGGGGTATATTCACAAGAACGTGTGCTACACATCACCAAAAAATGCTAACGCACCTTCACACATCACAGCTGATCACAGGGAAAATAACCCTGTGTTAACGGGGAATTCACAACAAGGTGGTATCATGCGATAGTCTGCCGAAACCGAGGCCAATGTCCGTGATACAGCCACCTCAATGGAGATAAAATTACAAACCACAACACAAAAAAACATGCAAAGAGCCCTTTCACAATGATGAAAGCAGGGATAAGCACCGCCAGGCTTGTGACACACTCGGCAGGCAGGAATAAGCACAACAAAAGCCTGCAAAAAAGAGACAATCCAAACAGAAAACAACAGCCAAGCACAACGGAGGCAACCCGAGCCAGTATACAACCCCACAAGCCCCATTGGCAACAAAACATTGTACATGGCAGGCCATCTTGGACAAGGTGAATACAGCCTGAGAGTGGAGGAGTACAATGGAAGAAAACCAGTACATTTGGAATGATTGGAAAAGCACAAAAACAATCAGACACATGCTGACAACAAGAAGGCAGCAATGCACACCAGAGGTGAAAGGTCAGCGCCACACCAGGAGATGGATGACATGGTGGAAATGGTGTCCACCACATCAGTCTGGAGACGGTGGGAGGACTCAGGGACCGCAAACTGCCCAAAACAACAAACACAACAGCAACAAGGAGAGGAATCAGCAGGGACCGTGGGGATGGGGGAAATGGGCACAATGGCACACATGCACAATTAAGCACAGCACAACTGCTGACAACCATGCCCAAGAAAACACCAACCAAGAGCACAAGTCACGGAACCCGGCAACATCACACCACTGAACAAGCACAGAAGTGAAAACCACACTTCCTGAAAGGGAGGTTGGTGAACCAAATCAGAGCTGAAGGGACATCTCACACACAATGCAGCACACACACATAAGAAGCAGAGCACCACTACATCGAATACAATGTGGCACAAACACCAACATTTGCACAACCGAACACAGGACACAAGTGCACCCGCCTGGTGCCGGTAGACGGCCATACACATCTAGCTAAGCACGAAACAGGGGAATGAAAATGCACAAGTATAAACCCACAGTCCTGATGGGGTAGCAATGCTCTTATGGCAGGGAGCCAGAGAGTCTGTGACACACACATTGGCATACAAATCAAGACATAACACAGTTGGAGACAAGTGAAAGAGAGCAAACTTTATCAACAAGTGCATGTCAATACGGCCAAGTGAAATGCCACGACATGCAGACCAATGCATCAGCATGACTAAATGAGGAACATAGGAAAGCGCCAATTTCGACCTTGGGGGAGTCCATCACGAACACAAGTCAGTGCCAACCCGCGTCAGTTGTCCGCACATGGATCATGAGTCCAGGCCAATGCTGCCATGTCCACTGTCATCTTGGGACATGTGACCAGATACACAACATGCAACCAGGTGTCGGGACACGTGCAATTGGTCACATACAGTTGTCACTTGTCCATGAACGTGAGTGCAGCTGCGTAGACCAACATCTCCAATGAGCGATCGTCCATCACATCTGACATGTCTTCGACGTAATCCATCAGCTGACGCGGACACTGGCCCCAATGTGCACTAAAGCCCAATCGGGCAGTGGCTTAATGTGCTCACTGCACACTAGGACTTATGCAATCTCCCAGGTCCTGTTTCCATCCTGCATGCCAAACATCCATGCATGCCATAAACGGGCATCACAGTGACACTCCAGGTCGTGGGCCAACAGGGGGTGCAGGTCAGCTACTGTTACGTTGGAGAGACAGACATCCATGGACCACTCAAATATGCACGAGCAACAAGGCAACATGGGCTGAACTCAGGTGGCGACCACAATGCGGAAACTCAGCCGGTAACTGATCTGCAAGACAGCCAACGGCAGTGCCCCAGTAAATGCAGCAGTCATGCACGGTACAGGTCCACGTTACTTAAATCGAGCATGCGTCCGGGATGGCCTGCCATTGCATCAGTGGCTCTGCTAGAAGCGGCACTGGCTTGACCTGCGCCAGTCCTGTGGATGACATGGCACAGTTCGGTGCAATGAGTAGTGTCTGTGTGCAACGGGTGCAGGCCTGGGTGGGGTGAGAGTATGTGTGAAGGCCATTTCACGCACACTAACTACGACCAAAGACTTCTGCGTGTGGGATTTGAACACGTTGGTCTCACTTTGGGCAGTGCATAGTGTGGTAGTCACAAGCAAATGCTATCATATCTGTCAGGGTGTGCCGGCCACATGCAAGTTCCTGCTTGGAGCTGCAGATGTGCTACTGCCTGATAGTTCAGACAAAGGACCTTTCATCCCTACAGTAACTTCACCATCTACATGTATACAGGTGATGTACTGAGGCCGGTCATGGCTGTGGTGGGATGTTTGCGACCCTGGGAACACCGTGACGCTGGCCTTTGAGGTGTGCGGTCACGTGAGTGTAGGCCAATGAACCGGACAGGGTGGACAGGTGTACAGCCCATGGCGGGCTTTGATCGCGCTGCAAATTAGGCCAGATAACTGACTCATGCATCCAAAGGCTGATACACATAATACTTGGCATGCATGTGCCAAGACTCTGAGTGTTTTTTGCGCTCCTACATGTCCCCGTACGTGCGGGCCCGCCCTCCAGGTGCTACTACATTGCAACGTCGACTACTGTGGCCCTGGTGGCAACTACACCCCAACACAGAGAAACACTTACAACACTTCCTGCCCAAGGCCAGGTCCAAGCCATGCCCTGCTCTCCCTGCCAAATCAGCACACCCCTGCGCAGACCTGACGTATGCCGGACCAGCACACGCCGCTTGTGCATGCAGGGGGGTGTGTGCGCAGCTACATGCCCAGGGTCACTGCCAACACTGAGGTGACATCAAAACATCCACTGAAGACACCACACTATGATGTTGCAGGGCCCGTGCCCATCATGCTGACAAAATGACCACACAGACAGACTTGCTGAGATGGTGTGAATGGCTATGGGCCCGTGCACACAGCCACATTTATTAGCAGGCACACATACCAAGTGATACCTGTGTTGGATGTGTGTGGAGTGTATGCTCACCAGCTGGCAAGGGCTGCCTGGTGCAGTCAGAAATTGACAATAGTGTACATCATAAAGGACAAAACCATTCAACCATAAAGGCCCTATGACATGTGCTGCACAGAGTTAGTAGTCCCGGGTGCACCGCATCCTGCTAGGGTCTACCGCCATAGGCCGCTGACTGGCGGAGCACTGGGGCAGGGTCACGAGTGCAGAGGAGGTTTCCATAGATGTAAAAGGAGCTTGTCGCGGAGTGTCTCGGTGGACAGTGGAAGGTGTATCCCAGGGCATGGTGCAGAGGGCAGGACCACACTGAAACTTTCAGTATGTCAGTATGGTGGAGATGAATGGAACAGACACATGTCGGACACCAAATCCGGTCCAGCCAGATGAAGATGCAGGAAACCACCAGGCCATGGACTCAGATGCCACGAAGGTCCAACCAGATAGTGCCCAGGACTCATTGCGCACAAAGTTAGTGGCACCAGTGCTGTTAGGGGATGCCACCTTCGATGAGGCGTGTCCAATGGTGTGGACTCCTCCATATCTTACCCAAAACACAGTTCCACATGTGTGACCTGCTCGTCTGCAGGGTAGGCCGGAGCCATCACCCAAGGGTCGCCGGCTTGCATTGAACAGGGTTAGTGGCACCTCGTGTGGCCAGCTAGCATGGAACAGGATTAGTGACACCACGTGCCGCAGGCCTGCCATGTGCCTCACTGATCGAAGGGAGTCTGGTGCTGTGGCTGCTGCCACGGACTTGGGGTCACTGTCATTCAGGATTCAGGACACAGTTCCACATGTGGGACCTACTGGGCCAAAGCAGAGGTCGCGGGACTTGTGCTTAGAGCTTGCACAGGCATGTGGTGGGCCATCTTTGACACACGCCGGTGTAGGCAGGTGAGCGGAGCCTCATTGGTACGCTCATGACAGGTCTGGGGACCAGCGGCCTGGGGTGCAGCAGGCGCTCAGGGATGCAAGCCCCACCGTGCTCAGTGCAGGACTCGTGGCGGGCTGAGAGGGGCCACCCTGGCAGACACGTGGTCCATTCCGAATGAGAACCAAGACCAGTGTGACAGACTTTTTGTTCCAACCCATACGCAAGCCTGGTGTACGCAGGTCCAACCCACTATGCATGTGCATGCAGGAGCGGACGTAATGTGTGACATTTCGGCGTTCTGCTCCATAGCCAGTGGGGACCTGGGTGTCCACTGGCTACTACACTCCATGCACCAGCAGTTGATCTACACATGGCCATTTCCATGGTTTGCACTTTGTGGTCTGACCGGCACCTCCACACCACACCTGGCATTGGGGGGTTCACATTCCTTAGTCACTTGGTGCTCTCGCACATGCCTGTTCCATGCCTCTCCTCACATCCTGCTATTGTGTGTCTGTGGTACCATGCCGTGGCTGGGTTGTGGGCATGGCAAGGCTGGATTACCAATGGAG
The DNA here is from genome assembly GCF_964261635.1 of Lissotriton helveticus. NCBI lineage: Eukaryota > Metazoa > Chordata > Amphibia > Caudata > Salamandridae > Lissotriton > Lissotriton helveticus. Next base: position 998,284,421 of record NC_136063.1, read on the forward strand.
TTGTGATGTTGTGTCTGGTGAGTGGTGTCATGTTGGATGCAGTTGTGCTGCATGCCCATTGGCAGTGTCGTGAGTTGCAGGACTGTGGGTGGCAGGTGCATTTCAGGTGGGTACTTTGTGTATGCTGCCTCTGTGGTGTTCCCGGGGAGGGGGGCAGGATGGGTCCTGGGGGTGGTTGAGGGCCCGGGGTGGTTGCGGTGGATGTTGTGGCCCTCATGAGTATCCGCAGTGCATGATCATTTTCTCCATGGCATCTGTGGGTCTTCAGGTGCGGTTCTTGGCTGGGCTCCCATTTATGCTGCAGGTAGTCGTCCTGCTTAACACCAGCAAAAGGCAGGTGTTAATACCCTGCTGCTACCACGGCTTATCGCCTGTTTTTGTTTTGTCATCGCAGATCTAGCAGTTCGTTGTGAAAGTGGTGTTGTGGTTTTTCCATGTGTTTTTGCACAGGAACGCCTACTCTGCATCTCATTAGAGTTAGTTGGTGGTGTCCACTGTGGAGATACATTTTGGGGCAGTTATCGCGGGAATACAGGTGATGTCTGCAGTTTGCACCAGCTTGTGAATGGGATGTTAGATCTATCTCCACTTTTGATGTGTTAGGTGGGGATAAATCAGAGTTAAGTCCTTGTGAATATCCCCTTATTCTTCTGAGTACAAACAAACAATGTGTGACAGGTTACATATATAATTCATCAGACGGTTACAAAAGAGTACATATTCCTGACTTCCTGGATGATTGAATGAGTCCATAGATAGTGCCTAGGTGATTCCCTTAGACTATAGGCAGTGCCTGCATGATTCCTTGAGTATGTTGGAACTACATTGGTGGTCCCATATCTACATAGTTAGTGCCTGTGTATTCCCATGACTATATTGCTACTATCTGGGTGATCGGATGAATGTATGGGTGTTGCCCGCGTAGTTCAAGGAGTACATAATTAGCGCCTGTATTATTGGAAGAGTGCATGTGTACTGCCTGGGTGATTAAATAAGTCTAGATATCACACTTGATATATAATTGCACACATGGCTCTCTAAGAGCATATATTGCTCTGTTACTTAGCATGCACATTCACTAGTAAGCTTCTAAAACTGAAAACAACCACTGTCACGTTTTCAAAGCACAGACCCTTTTCTTAGTGGCATACCTACATCATTTTGCACTTTTTTCTTGTGTCTTTAAAGGATGTATGACATTACAACGCATGCTTTTACCACGCATGCTGTTACAACGCAGTTTTTACAACGCATGCTGTTACAACACATAGCGCTTTGGGGTGTTGGATAGTGAATAGTTTAATTTACTATTCCAACGCCAGTCCCCGTGGATAGTAGGGAAGGTGTTGGATAGTAAATTAAATCTATTCCCTATCCTAGAGCGCCCCCCAGTGCAATGCGTTGTAATGGTTTTCGTTGTAAAACCTGCGTTGTAATAGCACTGCGTTGTAAAAGATTCGTTGTAAAGGATGTTTCCCGTCTTTAAAACATATATCCAGCATTTCTCAAAGAAAAGTTGCACACCAAGTGAAGCTAGCACAAGAACTCTCAAGAGACATTCTGCACTATTAACCCTTCTCAATTTCAAACATAGCATGTTTAAAGAAATACACCACCCTCACCATATACATAAAAGTTTCAACATAGATCACCATGAAAACATATATGTGATTTCATAACAGAAATATATACCTTCAGGCAATCTTTCCAAAAATGTATAGTTCTCTGCATCTTTATGTAAATGCAAGAGCCTCAGCGTACGAATAACTATCTGCAACCTCAAAAAACATAGTTCACAATCTAACTATAAGCAAACTGGTCATATAAGTTAAACACTACATTGACAAGATATTTCTAATACATACCTTACAAGTATCAGTACTTCATAATTCATATATAGACGCAGCACATTTTCTTATTTTTTATTTCTGACTACACTACTCCTATTTTATAATGTGACTAAGTGACTAAAACTAACACAACTTTCACAACGCAAATAATATAGATGTATCTATTCTGCACATAATACTTAGACATATAAAACATTGTCATTTTTAGAGGGATTGCTCATGGTAACTTTTAACAGTACTAACATCTTAAACACATACCTGCTACCAGTTGCAGTTCATCTGATATATTTTTTCACATCACTGAGAAACTCTTTTTAATCAAGCTTCTGTACATATCTTCATTTCTAATGTACATTTTGTTTAAGCAATTAATAGTTATATGCATACCAGTGAATTTATTTTGTAGATTATATTGTTCCTTTAGCTCTTTCTTGATAGTTTTGACACTGTTAAGATTTATAAAAACTAAGCACAAGAATGGTACACCACTATCATAGAAACCAACTAATAAAATGGAAATGGCAACCTCTTCACCTTTCCACTCTATGATCATGAGAAAGGCAGCAAATAAAATCATGTCTTTCAGTTTAGACTACTGCATCTCCACTTTGAATGGTTAGCATCTGTTAACTCTTTCACCTCTGTTTCAAAATGAGGTTCCTTTCTCCTCATGTTCGCGATATTTTTGTGATGATCATGGAGAAATTGCCTAAAAAGCAAACAATCCAAAGCGATATCTAGCTTCAGTTTTTTAACATTTAAATGATGCAGAACAGTTTATTACATAGTCCAGGGTTGGAAATTAAAGATTGCCCTTACTTAAATTGTGTCTTAAAGACTAAGCTTTTAAAAATATGTTCTGCCTCTTTAACATCCTTCCCCCTCAAAACACTCTTAGCCCAGTGTACCTGGTAACCCAGTGTAACCAGTAGGGCACAAGTTCACAGCACATTCTAGAAGGAACATGCTACTTACAAATGAGATATAGCAGGTGTAGTTTACTCCAAAGATTCAAAGGCATATCCATGTCTGTATTACATTTCTTTTTTTAAACAACAGCCAGTATTAGGAAATGTTTGCTAAAGCATCCAACACATTGCATAATTTTATTCACTTTCATGCTGACAGAATCTAATGAAATATATCTATTTTAAATAAATTCAATTTTAACTGCTTTTCATTTGGAAAATTACCTCATTCTGCTCCATTCTTCTCCTGACTGCTATTTTCCTTCACTTCAAAATGCTTAGGGTGTGAATTGTTGGCCACAGCTATGTCTATCTGGCTAAAGAGACTGCAAAAAAGAAAGGTATTGACAGGGAGTTGGGTTTGCCAAATGTGGAGATTACTTGGTTTGCTCAGAGAGGGTTAAAGTTTCATCACTTGCTGGCTTTGGTTAAAACTATTGTGCATTGCCGAGCTCCTCATCTCATGATTGAGCACTGTTGTGGCAAGGACCTAGGCACATTGACTGGGATAGGGCGGGAAATCTTAATGAAAGATACCTTTACAGAACTGATGTCGCTTTTTCCTCACACTGCCTTGGTGTACTCTAATATTGGCCATGGGCAGAATGTAAGTGGTTAAATCAGTTCTGTCCACAGATTGACAAAGCCAGGAAATATGTTAATAAAACAGTTTCTGCATTCCTCAAAGACCATCGAATGGGCTGTATCTATAACAACAATCTGCGTTTTAAAAATGCACGGAATTTATAGAAATGATGGAGTGCACTTTACAGATGAAGGCAACAGGGTTTTCTAAGTAATCTGAAACAATTGCATTGGGTCGTATGTGTAGCAGTCATATACACATAATCAACACAAAGGGCCTTGTAAGAGGCACCCTAATACCTGAACTATTATTAATTTTCTTTATAAAGATCCTTTTTTTTAGTTGTTTAAATGCTTTGTGACAATGTCCCGATGGTCGGGAATACGTCGCAAAATCACAAAACAAAACCAGACAATCAACCACCACCAGCCCTTCCAAAAATATTAAATAAAAAAATCCATTATAAACATTATGCTACACATATTACTATATAAATTCTTCTTCAAAAACATGTTTATGCTCATATTTTCTACTAAATTTCTTTAAAATCCAACTTGAAACACATATTTTTAGTTTATGCGCTTATTCGGGAAGACGCAAAGACACAGATAACTGATGATCGTGCCTTTTCTATAAAGTGAAATCCACATATATGCACACATAATACAGTATTTTATACACTAGATTTTTATTACTGTACACTTCAGACTCATGTTGTTCTAGTGTATTTATAGAACACACCACCTCTAAAACCTATATTTCCGTTTTCACCGTGAGGCTAGAGATCGCGATGATGTTGGTAATCGCAATTCCTGTGGACACAGTGCAGAGCAGAATGCAAAAGCAGGTATTTAATAGCCACCACCACGTTAAAAAACATATATAACTATATGATTAAGTCTAACCATCACACTAGATAAATCACTATCTAAATACCTCTATAAAAATTTTTTTCAGAATCTCAATATAATGCATTGTGTATTCATGATTCACTAATATTTTTTTATATTCCACTAATATTTGCAGTGTTGCCACGATACTCATGAAGTCCCTGCAACGGTATATGGGGGCCATGCTGGTGGTCGTGAATTGAGTCACTAACACCCAATTCTCAAACATTGGGTCAGAGTATATCCACCCTGACCTACTGCCGTATGATAAAATGGCAGCCTCAACTTTCTATTCAAGTTGCGTCCAGCCAATCACAGCATTCCCGATGGTGTGCGCATCCGCGATTAATCACAAAAACACAGCGAAATATCTGCGGCCTGAGATATATCTATACTTTTCAGCTTAAATTTCTCATAAACTACTGGACAAGTGCAGGGATCAACAGGGGGTCACAATAGGTGCTCCCTAGGCCACCATTCGGAGGGCTTGCACTGATGGGAGCCCTGCTGGAGGCTTCCAAAGTAGGATTCCCACTGCCTTTCTGTGTCCGGCACAGAAAGGCTGTGGGAGTCTTCCATCGAAATCACTTGGATTTTAAGAGCCGACTAGGGATTGATGGAGGATTTCTGAATCAAAGACGGGTTCTCTGAGCCTTTTGGAAATGGGTCGGTCGGAAAGGAATCTGAAAGGGACATTCCGATGCGGTTGGAATGGCTTTGACCGATGGTCAGAGCTGTTTCTGACCGCATCGGAATCGGACACTTTGTTGGAAAAGTTCGCAAGGATTCGTCAAAGTGCTCCTAAGTTATAGGCAAGTAGAAAAAATATTTTCCTGAGGAAACTAGGTCCTAACTATAACTACCTACTGGAGACAGCTAGTAGGTGATTATTATATATATATTACCTACTGGCGGTCGCCAGTAGGTAGTTATAGTTAGGACATAGTTTCCATAGGAAATCCACAACATTCTATTGGGAATAACTTTGGTGCCGGTTGATGGACCTTTGTGAATTTCTCAAAGAAGATGGCCCGCTGCGCTTTGCTCCTTCCCTGAAAGTTTTGGGGGGATTCGTGAAGTGGGGGCTGAGAAAAAAGGGGGGTCCCAAAACGTGTTTTCCCCATGTTATTTTCCATAGGACGATTAGACTCGGCTACAGCCCGAACGGCTGAACGGAATTACAAGAAATTTGGCAAAATGGTAGAGTCTGATTCGCAGATCGCCCTTTTGTTTAAATGGTGCAAATCCCTTCAGTAGTTGTTGAGAAAATCAAATGTGAAATAATATATATATCTATATGCGCACACCGTGCGCGCACCGGGCGAGGGCAAGCGGAATTCTGATTTGCTGTTAGACGTCTGTGAACATTCGATTTGGTGGTAATCAGGAAGTGTTGCCCGCCATTTTGTCAGTGTGAGGCTGAAAAGAAGGCAAAATAAAAGTGAAGAACATGAAAAGGGGGCAGAGTAGAGAGCCCCTCACCCCCTAGGCTTTCTCAGGGGGTGCCTGAAGGACCCGAAGGCCAAAAGAAATATATATATATTTTTTTTAAATCGCGAGGTGCGCGCACGGTGCACGCACCCTCGAGGCTCACAAGAATAAAAAACAAAAGTGGAGAACGTGAAAAGAGGTTATGGTAGAGACTCTCTGACCCCCTAGGCCTTCTCAGGGGGTCCCTGAAGGACCCCAAAGGGCAAAAATCATTTTTTTTGTTTTTTAAATTTGCGAGGTGCGCGCACGTTGCGCGCACCCTTCAGCCGCCATTTTGTGTAGTTTCAGAAGAGAGTGAAAAACGAAAGTGGAAAAAGTGAAAAGGGGGCAGGGTAGAGTCTCCCTGACCCCCTAGGCCTTCTCAGGGGGGTCCCTGGAGGACCCCAAAGGGCTAAAATTTTTTTTATTTGTTTTGAAAAAAAAATTGGCAAGGTGCGCGCACGTTGTGCGCACCCTTCAGCCGCCATTTTGTGGAGTTTCAGAAGAGAGTGAAAAATGAAAGTGGAAAATGTGAAAAGGGGGTAGGGTAGAGTCTCCCTGACCCCCTAGGCCGTCTCAGGGGGTCCCTGAAGGACCCCAAAGGGAAAAAAAACCTTTTTTTCTTTTTTTTTAAATCGCGAGATGCACGCACGTTGCGTGCACTCTCGAGGCAGAAGTCACTCAAAAACAATAGGGGAGAACGTAAAAAGGAGGCAGGGTAGAGACTCCCTGACCCCCTAGGCCTTCTCATGGGGTCCCTAAAGGACCCCAAAGGCCCCCAAAAACATTTTTTCTTTTTTTAAAAATTTGCGAGATGCGCGCGTTGCGCGCACGTTGAAAAAAATCACAAAAAAAAGGAAAATAACAACTTTGAGTGTTTATTGTTGATTAAAGATGTAGACTATACTGTTCAACTTTAACCAAATCATAAAAATTAGCTGTGCCATTGCATATTACTGGATACAGTCAATCTATTATAATATACAAAGGCAGTTTGTGAAAAATAAATATATAAAAATTGATACAGAAATTAGCATGGAAATTCACTGAAAAAAACATATGTTTCAGACCTGATATAGTTACAAATTAACATTGAAAAAACCTTAAAATTCACTGAAAAAACCATAGGTTTGACACACGTTATAGTTAGGAATTAGCATTTAAAAAACCTTTGAAATTCACTGAAAAAACCATAGGTTTAACACATGTTATAGTTGGGAATTAGCTTAGAAAAAACCTTTGAAATACACTGAAAAAACCATAGGTTTGACACACGTATATGTTATGCCAACGTTCACATACAAAGGAACAGAGCGCATGGTAGAAGCATAATGTGCGTGTGTAATGCAGTGGCGCAAGCCTGTGTGCATGTACACTTAGTAATCAGCTCACTACAGTGTCTCAAAAGCCAATGCCACGTGTCTGTAGGGCAGCGCTGCCTGCTGGCTCAGGCCTACAGTGAGGTTCAGCAGGTCCTTAAAATGAGACAGATGTGACTGAATGAGGTCAGATATTACATTATTATGGAGGGCAACATTGCTTGTTCGTACCTGCGCAGCAAGGCTGATGTACCCCACCCCTCCCGCATCACTGTGCTCAACACGTGTCTGTAGGGCAGTGCTGCCCACTGTCTGAGGCCTACAGTACGGTCCAGCAGGTCCTTAAAATGAGACAGAGATGTGACTGAATGAGGTCAGAGATCACATCATTCCGTACGGCAAAATCGCTTGTTCGCACTTGCGCAGCCAGGCTGATGTGCCCAACCCGTCCCACTGCACTGCGCTCAACACGTGTCTGTAGGGCACTGCTGCTTGCTTGCACAGGCCTACAGTACGGTGCAACAGGTCCTTAAAATGAGACAGACATGTGACTGAATGAGGTCAGAGATCACAACATTACGGAGCGCAATATCGTGTGTTTGCACCTGCGCACCCAGGCTGATGCACCCCACCCCTCCCGCATCGCAGCACTCAATTGCAGTCCCTGTGCACCCAGGCCCTACTGCTCACCTGCTGTCATTGTTGTGTGTCCAAACACGATGGGCAGCAGTGTTCACAATTCAAATGCATTGTTGATTGCAGGATGGTGTACACCTCATGGATCCCTTTCGAAACACAACATCCAGTAGGGTTCAGAATTGATGTCCAGTGTTGACTGTCAGGATGGCGTACGCCTTATGGATCCCTTTTTTTATTGCGCATTGCGATATGCGAGGTGTATGTGGCCATATCACCTTAGGCAGTGTGAAAGAACTGGGACATGTGGCGTCGTCGTTATCCTATTTATATGTACGCAAAGTGGGCTGGGCTTGCGTATAGCAGGCCAGCGTAGGGGTGTAAATAATTGTTCCGGGGACCTTGGCGTTGTTCAGTTCCTGCCTGACCAGGAAGTGTAGTTATGTGTGTTTCTGTTGCAGTTTTGATGTCGCAGAATGCATTACCTTAGCATGTAAAAGGAGGGCGGCAACTATCGCTAATGAGATTCTGTTCTAAAATATTGAATCGCCAACATCACATGTCGTTGTCAAGGTTGTTGATATAGGCAGACATGCATGTAAGTGGTTTGCGGTATTATAGAAAGTGTTGCTATCCCGAAGCGCACACATGTGAATGCGCTTGGATGGAGGGAGGATCAGCAGTGAGGCTACGTCATACATAGTGATAACGTTCATTGTAGTCAAGCAATGCATGTCAAACGTGAATCTGAAAGTCTCACATATGACACACTACTATACTGGTAAAGCCGGACAACAGAGCATACAGCCATTCAAATCTACACATTACTGTTTACTGTTTGTCACAGGTGATCTAGGATGTACATTCTGTCCATGGCTGATGATACCCCTTCGAGTCAACAATACCCAGGTTGAAAGGCAGCACAATAATGTGCACACACACACACACACACACACACACACCAGGGGCATTGTGCAACACATATTTGTTTTTTGATGAAACGTTTGAAATGCATGGCCATCAAAATTGGAAGGGTAATGTACAGACCATGAATATTGATCAAGATGATTGTTGCATGTTGTGTGTAGTATAAGATATGTGTACACAGCAAAAAAACCTTTCAAAAAAGCTCTCCAAGAAGAAGGGTGTGTCTCATCAAATGCTGTAGAGAGAATTACTAAAATGGGTGAGCTCCTCCAACTGTTACAATGGGAAATGTTATGAACTAGTCAAATGCTTTTTTTTAAGGTCACGTGGCAATCGTGTATCGAGGGCGCAAGGAAGCCACACCTGATACGATTTTGCGAAAATATATTTTTCAAAATAAACGTTTATTACAGTTAGAAATATATAAATGTTTAAAATATTTTAGATTATCGCTCACTATCATATACAGTTTAAAGTTATTGAGATTTAGTTTTGAGACATAAAAAAAACTGAGGGAATGGCGTGCACGGCATGACACCATACGTATATGACATAATACAGGGCCTGGAAGCATGCACTCGTCGCATACGCAATGCGCAGCGGGCGTGATCCCATATGTACATGATGTACCGCGTGGCTTGGTACTGCGTACCCGTCGGATACCAAAGTAGCAGCTGGCGCGACCTCATACGTATATGATGTTACGCGGGACGCGGTGCCATGAACCTGTCTGGTACGAAATTCGCATCATTTAGGAGTTTAGCAAAATGGCGGATTGGATACGCGTGGTGATGGAGCTTAGTACACTACCGGTATGGGACTGCATTTTTCTCAACAACAAAAAAAAAGATACACATATTTTTGGGGAAAGATTTAAAACTATACATAATTTTTAAAGTAAAAAAAAGTATAATAGAGTTCCAAAATATTACAAAAAAATAGAAAAAATATAGGTTTTATAAATATTAGAATATGAAATGAACATTAAAAAAACCTTCGAAATTCACTGAAAAAAACATAGGTTTCACAGATGTTATAGTTAGGAATTAACATTTTTTTAAAAACTTTGAAATTCACTAAAAAAAACATAGGTTTCAGGGATGTTATAGTTAGTTGGACATTTGACTCAAATAAAACCAGAGAATTTCGCCTGTTACAGTTAGTTGAGCTAACTATAACTTGCGCGCCCGCAATGCACTGCTCACGACATCACATATTACATCACTCATGACATGGTCAGTGACATCACTGATGACATCACTGATGACTTCTCAAATGACATCACTGATGACATCCTCCACGTGATAATCTGATGCACATACTGATGCCCTAATATAAACTTTGATTCACCCATTCTAAAATGCAGACTAGTATTTTTGAAACCATCCACACAACAATGCCAGATACTACATACCACTCACTCTTTCCTAGATCTACACACACATCCAGTCAATTATACATGTAGTTACTCATCAATACAGCACTCATACATCTATACACACAGTCACACTCTGCCACTCATCCATAGAGTTATTCACACACCTAGGGGCCTATAAAGATGGCGGACGGACCTCCACCCCAGAGGAAGAGGGATCGTCCGCAGGGGCAGCGGCAGTCCCTCCGTGCTAATTAGGATGTGACCGCCACCCTGGCGGTCACATCCTGCATCTTTAACATTGCGGCGGGTGCTGCTTGAAGCAGCACACGCCGCAATGTTAAAAAAGGCATGTTTACCTTTGCATGCATGAAGCTGCAGGCACCGCGTGGTGCCTGCCACTTCGTGCACGCAAAGGCAGGGGGTACCATAGGTACCCCCCATGTGCACCCCACCCCCCTTCACCACTAGGGGCCCGCAACGGGCCCCCAAAGTAAACACCGTATGCCTTTCCACGGCGGAAATGCCGCCATGGAAAGGCATAGGAGCACAGCCATCCTAATATGGCTGGCGGTGTCTAACAGACACCGCCAGCCATGTTAGAGCTTTTCCGCCGCGGTCGGAAGGCGACCGCGGTGGAAAAGCGGCGGACTGAAAAGAGATGCCCCAGCCATCCTAATCTGGCGGGGGTCTTTTCTCAGTCCGCAGCGGATAATCTGCATCCTCCGGGCCGGCGGTGGCAGATTATCCGCTATCATAATGGGCCCCCTAGTCAGTAATGTGAAGAATCAATCGCATACCCATTTACTCATGTATACAGGTATACACACCAACTCCATTATTTATAGACACACCACATCACTTATTTATACTGATACTAACACATATTTACTGTCTTATACAATCACTGATAGAAGCAGACACTCATTTATACACCTACTCTTCAAATAACTTACTCTCACTTATAGTCAGTTATATACTCCAACACTCACATATAGTGCTTTAAAATATATGTAGTTAGTCACAGATATACCACTGAGACATTCATTTACTCACCAACACACCCATACACACACTAACTCACCCATACAGCCCTTCCCAGATGCACTTTTGAATCCATACATCCAGTGAATCACCCACTCAGACAACTATGCAGTCTTACACCCCCGATTTACCCACACAGACACTCAAGCACCCATACAGATACTCAGACAACAAATCAATAACCCATATAGACACTAATGTAACTATTCACCAACCCATACAGTTGCTTACACACCAACTGAGAAACTAATACAGACTTTCACACAGTTTAGTCACTAACCCATGCATTCAGTAAGTGACGTTCAATCACTCACTTATACAGTCAGTCACGCACCTACTAAATAATCCCTTCAGGTACTTGTAAATGCATTCTTTCTTCAATACACCTTGGTATAGATATATATATATATATATATAAAATATGTAAACTTTACAGAAACACACATTGACTGGATGATGTCATCAGTGATGTCATCAGTGATGTCATTTGAGATGTCATCAGTGATGTCACTGACCATGTCACAAGTGATGTAATATGTGACGTCATCAGCAGTGCATTGTGGGCGTACGAGTTATAGTTAGCTCAACTAACTATAACGGGCAAATTTCAAGGGGTGGGCGTAAATTGCATAAGGGATTTACGCGGAGAGGAAGGGAGATTGAACCAATTTCCGCACTCTCCACATAGTTCTGTTACACGACGGCCCGCCTCCCGCCCGCAGTATTAAATAACATTAAAAAGCATTAAGTTACATTTAAAATAAACTTACCTTATCGGCGGCGCATCCGTCTTCATCGTGCCTTCTTCTGGGAACTGCGTAGGCGCAGGAGCCCGCACATACGCATTCCTCGCCAGGAATGCGCATGAGCAGGTTCCAGGCTCAGCGAGGCTGAAGAAGTCAATGGAATATGTGTGCAAAACGTAGAAAGGGTGCAGGGTAGAAATACTTTTACCCTCTAGACCTGCTTAGGGGTCCCAGAAGGACCCCCAGGGCCTACAAAGTTTTAATTGATTTTTTTTTAAAAAGAACCGGCAGGTGCGTGTAGGGTGCGCGGACTCTTCCGTAAAAAATAAAAATTAAAATAAAACAGAGCTTTTTTTATAATTAGCCTCCGGGGGAGGCTAAATACCGGGGGCAAAATTATTACATTTTATGGGGGGACTAGAGGGCCCTGGGGATCATCACCCCCGGAATACCAAAAAATAGTGGGGGAGGGGTCCAAGGTCCCCAAAGCCGCGGGGACCACCACCCCCCAGGGCTTTATGTATTGTGGGAGGGGGACTGTGTGGCCCCCCTCCTGGAGCACTTGAGGGCAACGTCACCGCCCAGGGCTAGAAAAAGAATGGTTGGGGGTCTGCAAGGTCTCCAAAGCCCCGGGGTCCACCACTCCCTGGGGCATTATGTATTGTGGGAGGGTTGGCTCCTGCAGTGTCCCGGGGTGTCCTTCCCGCCCTCCCATAGCAAGGAAATCTGTTTTCTCTTTCAAAATCTAAATCAGATTGCTTTTCCACATGGGGAGCTGCATGTTAGTAGCTCCCCATGTGGAAAAGCAATGCCAGCTCCCAAACGCGTAGAAGTTGTGCACCAATGGCGCTAGAGTCGTGCACCCTACAGATTATGAGTCGTGCATCCAGCACGTGCACACCAGGGGGCCGCACTGAGCGCTGCGCTGAGTGCGCGACTTCTAATTTTACCGTAAAAAAATAGCCCCTATCAGTAATTTCTAATATCCCTGGGGACCCCATTCCCCGGGTCTTATAAAAAAATGTTGGGGACCGTAGGGGGAACAAAAATGCCCTCACCGTCCCACCGGCTCCCTGTGTCCTTCAGGAGCCAGCATTGCTTTTCCACATGGGAAGATGCTAACATGCATGTGGAAAAGCAATCTAGTTTGGATTTTGAAAGAGAGAACAGATTTCCCTGCTCTCTCTTTCAGAATACAAACCAACTTTGCTATGGGAGGGCGGGAGCCGCGAGACTCCCGCCTTCTCATGGCCAACAGCAGTGTCCCGGGGGTAGGCACCCCGGGACACTGCTGTGTCCCGGGGTGCCTACCCCCGGGGTGATGGTTCCCGGGGCTTGAGGGAGGTCGTTGAGGCTCTCGCACTTCCAATTTTGCAGGGGGGCCTTGGAGCCCCCCCAACCATTTATTTTATAGCCCCAGGGGTGACTCTCACTCTTGCATAGGAAACAGAAATGTTGAGAAAATCTTCCGGTAAGATAACAAAGGATTTTGAAGTCCATTTTCAGCGTTTTTGTTGTAGTTTGCAGCCGTTAAAGCAATGACAATTTTAACTCTGTAGTGCTGAGCAGTCCACTACACGCCACTTGTGATGCACGAGGCGCTTGATGCAATGATGCTGTAGTCAGGACCTGATAAGGCCCCGTCATAGACAGCACTGGTTTCGGGGTCTACTTAAACCCCCATTCGAGTCCTCGCGCTGTCTGTCCCTTGCAGAGGTGGGAGGGGGGGCGTCCATTTGGGATCCGAGCAGGCAGGGAGGCAGAGACAGCGCCGTGACGGCAACGGCATAGCCCCGTACCTGCCCACCACTCCAGCACCAGTCCGCCGAGCGCCGTGAGGGGAACGGCCAGCGGAAACTCCATTTCCCAGGTGCCCCAGTGGCAGAGGCGCACCTGGGACGTCATAGCCAGCACCCGGAGGTGCAAACAAAGAGCGGAGCGCCGAGCGCTCTGTGGGGGCGTCCATTTGGGATCCGAGCAGGCAGGGAGGCAGAGACAGCGCCGTGACGGCAACGGCATAGCCCCGTACCTGCCCACCACTCCAGCACCAGTCCGCCGAGTGCCGTGAGGGGAACAGCCAGCGGAAACTCCATTTCCCAGGTGCCCCAGTGGCAGAGGCGCACCTGGGACATCATAGCCAGCACCCGGAGGTGCAAACAAAGAGCGGAGCGCCGAGCGCTCTGTGGGGGCGTCCATTTGGGATCCGAGCAGGCAGGGAGGCAGAGACAGCGCCGTGACGGCAACGGCATAGCCCCGTTCCTGCCCACCACTCCAGCACCAGTCCGCCGAGCGCCGTGAGGGGAACGGCCAGCGGAAACTCCATTTCCCAGGTGCCCCAGTGGCAGAGGCGCACCTGGGACGTCATAGCCAGCACCCGGAGGTGCAAACAAAGAGTGGAACGCCTCCCGTCCCGCGGGACGCGCGCGGGCAGAGCCCGGGCAGAGGGCGGGCCATCTACGGCCATCAGAGGCCAGAGGAAGACGGGCCGGGCCACCCCCCTTGGCCGTGCAACAAAAGGAGGTAAAGAACTTGGTCCAATATTCGTCGGCACACACCGGTCTTTTCCAAGGGAACCCCCTTTGTGATATGCCACTTTCTTAGATTCTATTGTGTGTTTCTTGGTGTCTCTGTGCTAATTACATCATGTCAAGCAAGGGGGCGTATAAACATCCAATTCCTACGAGGGATATGGCCAAGGGGACGCTGGACTATTACCTAAACAAGACTACAACACCCGCTGTCCATCAAATAGAGAGAACAGAACGACGACTATCTACAGACTATATCTCCAGTGACCAATCTCCCCCACAGACAGTTGCCGTATCACAAAACTTATCATTGCTGGAGGAACTCAATAGTTTATATAAATCTAACTATGCGGCTGTCGAGTCGAGAACTGAGCAATTTAGTGCTCCTATTTTCCATACAGTTACTACAAGCCCTCAGACCAGTGCACTACCCCAACCAAAAGAAAGACCCCTGGGCACTCCCCCTTGTCTACCTACAAAAGATAATGCGAAATCCATAATGCCTCTTCAGGACCCTTCGGGTAAAAGAAAACGAAATGTGGACACACACACAGGGAGCATAGCAAAACAGAAAAAGCTGACTCTGAGCCCAATACTGCCTACCACCTTTAGCCCTAAAACACGTAAGGCCACTACGAAACAACAATTGTCTGCACCCTCTACCCCACCAACCTTGTTGGCCCTGATAGAAACCATGATCAACTCAATGATATCCCCCTTGATAGATAGAATGAATAATCTAGGGGATAGGATTGCGGGTATAGAGGAAATGGCTAAGGCTAGCTTGCTACTCCTAAAAAGTATGTCAGGCTCTAACCATATACTGTCTTCATCTGCCACTGTAGCGCCCTCAATTGATCCACTAAGTAACTTTGATCAAAACCAACCAGCAGTCTCACATATGATACCTTCAAACACCCTGAAAGCATCGGCAAAACCTATAATAACACATGACACCTCCCCCAGAATAGGGTTGAACAAAGAACTCATACCCCATAAAGGGTTACTTTCTAATCTAGGGAACATGCCACGAAAAACTAATCATATACAATTACCACCGGAGGCTGCCCCGTATTTGTGCGTCCTCTCTGGAGTGCCTGCACTTACAAACGGAACATCTGAAAGCTAACAGGACTTAACAAACAAGGTGATGTTCTGGCTAACAAAAAATAGACCCCTGCCTCCCGATATTGATGGAAGAATACGAAGTGTTAGAAGGGTGGGCTGGCTAGGTCCACTCCGGAAATACATACCCGGCGACCTGGTATTGATAAACTTGAGAAATAATAACGTTGTCCGATACCTTCAAACCTGGCAGCCACAAATAGGAGATGGACCTATACATACCTGGGAACTATCTGACTTTTACCCCAGAGCATCTCTCCGCCCCCAATCAAGGCCAATGAAGAGAGTATCTTACCGATGGATAGGAACGGGCCCGGGGGGAGGGCCGATAATTTCCAGACTTTGTTCCGATGTACCCCGTAATGAACTTTAGGATTAGCTGATCTTCTTCAAAGATTTAATGTTGTATTAATATTATGCTATTGATTGTGTCACGAAATGTAATGGTGTATATATATGTAATGTGCTTTTATGATTTTATACTTCAAAATCGAATAAAGCTAATCGAATGAATGAACTCTGTATTTGTAAATATGCAGCTAAGTTTTGTAATGTCGACAACCTTGTCTTGCATTTAAATAGGCATGAAGTATTTATTGAAGTTCATTGCGAATCGTGAAGCAACACTGTCTAATTGTGATCGATAAAGAATTGAATGATTTGTGTACTTGTTTTGCTCGTAATGTGCATAGGGGCAGATGTACAAGTTCATTGCGTTACTATTGCATCACTTTTAAGATGGGAAAAGTGACACGAAAGTGGCGCAAAGGGGTTGTAAATCTGGTACACAGTGTTCTGTTTTACTTTGATTTCCTTTTTGTCATGTAGAGGATCCTGGGTACATATAATGGTTTCTGTACAACCAGTACCTTTCAACCCTACCCCGAAATGGCTTACTGCCTGTTACCATAGTAACAGCTCATGGAACACTTAAGTAAGCACAGAGGTTAGAAGTTCACCACACTTTGTTGCTAATCGAAACATTACTATGCTGGAGTTTTAAAAGTTTTCCATAGGAACCGTTAGTCGTAGCTATAGACTCTGGTAAAGAGCTGGTACAGAGTTAGCCTCAGTATTATACTTCAAGTTATAAATATCATTTCTATTTTTAAATGTTTTGGTTGCTTTGGTTGTTCACGGCAGCTTTGCTTGTTCACGGCAGAGTGGACAGCAGCGCCCATAACTTTAAAAGAGAAAGAGAAACGATGTGAGAGGGAGTAAGAGAGAGAAAGAGAGCAACAACAACATTAAAACTGTGAGAGAAAGTTATAGATGGAGCAGTTAATACTGGAGAAAATACTCGTAGCTCACCTTTTGCCTCCGTTGTGTGTCCAAGCACTTGCTGGTTCATAGTGCACCCTCCAGTTTAGTGATCTGAAAGATAGTATATAGAGATAGTAATAGCATAGTACATACAACTGGTCACATATATTTTTGCTTAATTTATTTGTACACTCAGGGTTATGTTTGATTTTCATCAACTTCCACTGTAAGGAGGTGTCTGTGCACTGTTTTTCTTTCAAAGTAGTATATATCATGCACTCCCACTGCATAGCTGTGAGTTCTCAATATTGCGTACCTAGACTGTTGCACCCCGTTGACTTGCAGAGTTCGGAGGTGAGTGTTTTTCAAGAGAAGTCAGAGGCAGATTTACAAGCTCCTTGCCCACTTTTCCCATGTTAAAAGTGACACAAAAGTAGCGCAAGGAGCTTGTAGATCTGCCCCTCAGACTGTTGTCACCTATCCTCACTGCTCAGAGGTAATTGTACATTCCTACGCAGTGAAGCTGCTGCACACTTCCCACTCTCTCCTTTCACAGATGACTTGTCGATGTTTCGAAAACAAGCTTATTTGCTCACCTTGTGCATTGGCGTGATTCAAATAGGGTGCACCACGTGTCGAAGCAGCCTTCTCAGACGTTGTTACGATGGCCATGCATCATCGCAAATTCCACAAACATAGAGCTTTGTAGGTGTTTTTGGGGGGATGATGCCAACTTGTGAAACACAACCTGTAAGATAAAAAGGAAGTTAACATTGTGTGTCATTTCTTTATCAAAGGAGAGATGAAGTGAGAGAGTGACTGAAAAAAATATTCGGAGCTCACCTTTCTGTCACCGGTGTGTTTTTCACATCGTGCCGGGACATAATGCACCCTGAAGCTCTACATATAAAAGATAGTTATAAGAAAGATGTCATGATTGGTATTTGTTACTATCTTAATGTGGAGTTGAATAACATCGCCCTTTCACACACCTTGCCTCTCGGATTTAAAAACAACTATTTGTATAGTTTATATTCCGGACTTTTGACCGATTATAAAAACTTTCCTGCTATTTGAAAAAAATATATACATGCAATAAGATATGGTATATAGGACCGCGTATGCCTAAATCGCTATGTCGCTTTTTTGTATCCAGTCTGCTGCTCCCCATCGACTCCCTCCAAGGCGTACCTAGGCCTCATTGCTCACCTTTTTGTGGACAGGACACCTTCTACGACATGCAGTCCCACTCTGCCACCAAACAATCTGACATATAGTGCTGAGTCTTGATATCGGTATGGGTAACGACATACTCGTGCTCCTATCATCATCGCAGGTTCCTCACCCGCTCAGTCCTTCCGGTACCACTAACTCAGTGACCAAAGAGGCAACGCACGTAGTGGTGGGCCCTTGTACTTGGTTGTTCGGGCCTACATGAGGCGTTCGAAGCACTAGAATGGACCATCACAGCGCTTGCGATGGGAGCAACTCTAAAATGGCGTAGAGCATCTGCGCCCTATCTTTTTTATTGGTAGGGTCACGTGTATAGTGACGCATGTGCTGGATGGGTGTGGTGTGGGTGTATACCAGCCATGAGGGAGTTTGTGTGCTTGCTGTTTTGACACCTATACCTGGAACTAAGAAATCAGTACAGTGGAAATCTGGGCAATGTTGCGTTTTTGTTTTTTCCTGTAAGCGTAAGCGGAGTGGGCTGGCCTGATATACTCCATTGCTGCGCAAGGCTCTGAACCATGAATCCGGAGCAATGGGCATGGTTCCGTCGTGAGCTATATTAGAAATCAAGTGATTTGGGTGTCCATCTTGTAGTGCTGACGTCACCCGGGTCTTAAACACAAATGTGTCATTATATCTGTAAAGTTCCACAACATGGCCAACATGGAAGGTACGGGGTATCACTGACCCTATATTCATTTATTAGTTGCATACATTAAAGATGGTGGACATAATGCATTTCTGTGATTATGAATGTTTGTTGTACATTCAGTGGAGTGTTGTAGTTGTAGTAATACAGGGCTGTTAAAGGTTTAAGTTGCAGTTTTTGACACATGAAAGGCAGATAATATATATACGTATGTGGTCATTCAGGTATACTGTTGAACTTGGTGCTGGAAACCAGTGTTCGAGGCTCGGAGTTGCGTCCGCATCCTGTTATAGTAGAGTAATGACGTAATCAACGCCTGCCTGAAAATGTTTTGTAAATACAGTGTTCATGTAATTTGCTGATATAGTTTTGGGTTGATTTTGTGCTATATAAATATGCTAGAAAAAAAAAGGAGGACTAGCCCACACCTACTGTCAGAGGTAAGATGGTTTTATAAGCTATTTATATCACAATATAATGTGGTAGGGCGCAGGAGCAGTATTTTACAAACATAATAAATACACAAATAGATAGTTGAAGTGTGTACGGGCATGTGTGCTGAACTCCATTTTATTACGTTACTGTTGGTAACAAGTAGAATAGTAATCATGATATCATACATAGATATTCAGTCATAAATGGTTTATGACTTTTGCTGTACAAAGGTAGGAGCAATACATTACAATAATACACAGGAGATTCTATCGTAAAGGGTTCATGAGTTGTGGTGCACTAAGGTAGGGTCGGTTTGTGTGGAACCTGAGATGATGTGTGCTTCAGGCAGACCGCACTGCTAACAATGTCTTTTGGCTACTAAATTTTGCCTTAATAAGGCCACGTGGCATTTATTTATGGTGCACTGAGTTAATGGTACGTCTGGTAGTCAGCGTGCTGTCTACTGGACTGCATAATCTGTAATCGCAATTGAAATAAAAGATGAGACATGTATGGAATACATTGTCGAAATGTGTATGTTTCAGGGACATTATTGTTCAAGTTGCGACCTGTGCTGTCCACAGAGTAGACTGCCATTGAGTGTGCCTTTGCACTTGGAGCATGAATTTTGTTTTTCAACTAAACCTAGAACTGATATAAAATAAGTTTTTAAAGGAAGGCTACTAAAGGGATATTGTATAGGGTTGGATAGACATTTTATGAAGTTTGGAACTGCACTCTGCAAATAATGAATGAAGAGTGAGTTGAATTCTGCCTGAATACGGCCACGTGGCGATGAATTATGGTGCAATGAGTTAGTAGGACCTTTGGGATTGAGCGTGTACGTAACCTACAATAATGTGTGGTCTAGACAGGCCGCACTGGGGGTAATGTTTTTTGTCTACTGAATTTTGCCTTAATAAAGCCTCAGGGTGATTATTTATGGTGTACTGAGTTAGTGGTACGTCTGGTGTTAAGCATGTGCTCACCCTGCGATGATGCATGGTCTGAACGGGCTGCACTCAAAGTATTGAATGTTGCATACTGGATTGCGTGTACTTTGAGAGGGAAAAAAAAATACCATTGATGGTTATCAATTGTTCTGCAAACTAGGTATACTGATTGCTCTCCATAACAAATTAAATTATTGCATTTCACGCAGTTCATTCTAACTTTCTCAAAATGGGGACATATGTCTGGTGGCGATGTTGAAGGTGATGCCCCAGGGACACTTGGTATTGCCGGTGGTGGAGGTACATTTGGCACTGTGTTCTACATTCTTTGTGAACGTAGTTCACAGGATGCTGGGATTAAAGGTGTTTGCACATACTAGCAGTGCCACAGGAGTATTTTTTGTCTGTGCCTTAAATAAATGAAGGCTAAATTCCCTACTGTCTGTAGTGTAGATAGAATGCTGAATTCAAGTTGTGAATACTACTGTCCGCAGTGTACAGTGAAGCCACTACTCAGCACAGTTATAGAAGAATGCTTTTTTTCACTTATTTTAACAAACTGTAAATACATACAGTATAATTGTCTCTGCATTAAGTAAATCGAGGCTGAATCCCATAATGTGTATAGTGTACTTGTATAGCTGTATTCAAGTTGTAAACCCTGCTGTCTGCAGTGTAGATCTTAGAGTGGAGTGCATCATCTGTAATCATGATTGAAGTGGAAGATAGAACATGTATAGAATACATTATTAAAATATGTATGTTTCAGGGACATTTAAAAGGGACAGTATGTCTCACTGTGACATAAAACTGTTCACTCTTCTTTGCGATGATTTATGGTGCACTGAGTTAGTACTATCTTTGGCGCTGAGCTTGTACGTATCCTGTTATAATGCGTAGTGCAGGGAGGCTGCACTGGGAGCAATGTTTTTTGCCTAGTGAATTCTGTCTTAATAAGGCTACAGGGAGATGACTTGTGGTGCAGTGAGTTAGAGGTATCGAAAGAACTCAGCGTGTGCGCACTCTGAGATGATTCGTGGTTTGGGGGGGTCGCAGTGGTATAATGTCTCTTGATTACTGAAATGCGTCATGTACAATCGCTATTCTACCTGAATCGTGAGCCGTCACAATGTAGATCAAAGGTAGTAGTCATCACTGACATCAAGAAATTCTTTTGTCGTATCTTTTAACAAAATTTGAGGACACAAAGTACAATAATCTCTACCTTAAATAAATCAAGGCTAAATTTCATGCTGTCCATAGTATAGATTCAAAGCTGAATTGAAGTTATGAACCCTGCTGTCAAAAACTGTATCGAAGGCAGTACTGAGCACAGATATGGACAAATTATTTTTGTTTCTTATTTTAACAAAAGCTGAACACATACAGTACAATTGTCTCTGCATTAAATACATCAAGGGTGAATTCCCTACTGTCCGTAGTGTAGATGCAAAGTTGAATTCAAGTTGTGAACCCTGCTGTCCACAGTGTAGATTGAAGGCACTACTCTACACAAACATTGATGAATGCTTTTTTGTCACAGTAAACAAAATCTGAGGACACAGTACAATTGTCTCTGCCTTACATAAATCGAGAATTAATTTAATATTGTCTGTAGAGCTGATGTACCACTGGTACCAAGTTGTGAACCCTGCTGGTCGCAGTGTAGATCGAAGGCAGTAGTTGACACAGACATCAAGGAATGCTTTTTGTCACATACGTTAACAAAATGTGAGGCTACAGTACAATTGTCTCTGCCTTAAATACATCTAGATTGAATTTAATATTGTCTGTACTGCTTAAGCACTTCTGGTATCAAGTGTTGAACTCTGTTGATGGCAGTGTACATTTGAAGGCAGTAGTTAGTACAGACTTTGAGGAATGGTTTTTGTGGCATCCTTTAACAAAATTCCCTCTGCTTTACATAAATCAAGGCCTACTTGAATGGTGTCCGTAGTGCAGATGGAAAGCTGAATTCAAGTTGTGAACCCTGCTGTCCACAGTGTAGATCAAAGGCAGTAGTGACACAAACATCGAGGAATACATTTTTGTCACATATGTTAAAAAAATGTGAGGATACAGTACAATTGTCTCTGCCTTAAATAAATCTAGAATTAATGTAATATTGTCAGTACTGCTTAAGCATTTCTGATATCAAGTGGTGAACTCTGATGATGGCAGTGCACATTTGAAGGCAGTAGTTAGTACAGACTTTGAGGAATGTTTTTTGTGGCATCCTTTAACAAAATTCCCTCTGTTTTACATAAATCAAGGCCTACCTGAATGGTGTCCGTAGTGTAGATGGAAAGCTGAATTCAAGTTGTGAACCCTGCTATCCACAGTGTAGATCAAAGGCAGTAGTGACACAAACATCGAGGAATACATTTTTGTCACATATGTTAAAAAAATGTGAGGATACAGTACAATTGTCTCTGCCTTAAATAAATCTAGAATTAATTTAATATTGTCAGTACTGCTTAAGCATTTCTGATATCAAGTGGTGAACTCTGTTTATCGCAGTGTACATTTGAAGGTAGCACTCAGCACAGACATTGACAAATGTTTTTTGTGGCATCCTTTAACAAAATTGTCTCTGCTTTACATAAATCAAAGCTAACTTGAATGGTGTCCGTAGTGTAGATGGAAAGCTGAAATCAAGTTCTGAACCCTGCTCTCCGTACTTGTAGATCGAAGGCACTAATTAGCACAGATATCGACGAATAATTTGTATCACTTATTTTAACAAAGTCTGGGGACATAGAGTACAATTGTCTCTGTCTTACATAAATCAAGGGTAACTTCAATGCTGTGCGTTGTGTAGATCCAAAGCTGAATTCAAGCTGTGAAGCCTGCTTTCCGCAGTGTAGATCGAAGGCAGTATTTGATACAGACATACGCCTGCGATGCTGTGGCGCTGAGTTCATAATGGGCCTGTATTGAGGAGGCACATGGTCATGGCGGCAGCCACGTGGCAGGCTGCGGACCTTAGCTGTGGCAGAGTCTCTTCTCTTTGTAGAAGTTAACCACGCCCAAGGCGTAGGCTAATTATTTATAGTCTTACGCTGACGATGCATATGTTGGATTAGCCCACTCTGCTTCTGCTTGAAGGAGGGGGAAAACACAGGTACATGACTGAGATATTCCCCAGACTCTGAGATAATATGGTTGCGTCCACTGTGCAGTACACTACGAGGCAGATTTGCAAGCCTCTTGCGCTACTTGTGCATCACTTTTCCCATGTTAAAAGTGATGCAAAAGTGGCACAAGGGGCTTGTAAATCTACCCCTACATGTATTAATAGTGTATCTACATACGGTGAGTTGTGTATAGCATTTCACCGGTAGTCTTGTCATTGTGTACATTATTGGTGATGTGTGAATTCCTTCTCTTATACATAGTTGGTTGCCACATTCTGAACATTGAGCTATTGTGCTGTTGAGCGGATATATTATTTTGGGAAGGTTTATTATCCTGTTTTGCTTTGCCTCTGAGGTAATAGAGGGGGAAGGGTCAGGAGGGGTGCTTGTAGTGATGGTGGCGTTGGGTATTGTGGTTTTGTTGGGTGTCGAAAGTTTATAATTAGTACCTCTATCACATATTCCTCTTTAAATATGGTATAAGTTGGATGTAAATTACGCAGTACATAGTGGACGTCCTTACACTACTTAAATGTTGATGTTAATTTGGTAGTGGTACGTGGAACTATTGCTTGTTTTTTTAGGTAGCATTACAGATTTGGCTTCTTGTTAAAAGTATGGGAAAGTGGTGAACATTATAATTAGGAATTGTCATTTAAAAAACCTTTGAAATTCACTGAAAAAACCATAGGTTTCAGACAGGGTATTGTCAGGAATTATCATTTAAAAAACCTTAGAAGTTCATTGAAAAAACATAGGTTTTAGGGGTGTTATAGTTAGCTGGACATTTCACTCGTACAAAACCATTGACGTTCCTCCGTTATAGTTAGTTGTACTAACTGTAACTCTCGCACCCGTAATCCACTGGTGGTGATGTCACATTTTACATCATTCATGACATGGTCAGTGACATCACTGATGACATCACTGATGACATCATCCACGTGACAATCACATACAACTATTATACAGTAGTATAATCTTTCATCACTCTTTGTAAAATACAGAGTATCATATTTGAATCCATTGAAACAGCAATACAAGTATCTAAAAACCCACTCAGTGATTCCTAGTTCTACACACACATCTAATCAATTACCTATAGATTCACTCATACATGTTGTCAATGATCAATAGAACACTATCAAATATACTTATACACTTTTATTAACATTACACACCAGCATATATCCTATTTACGTATGTAGTCATTCTACTCACTTTTGCAAACAATGTATCCTATTTATATTTACTCAGCTACACACTTATACAAATAGCACTTCATTTATTCATATAGATAATAACTCATACTTAGTGTGTTATGAAATCACTATTACAAATATATAGTTATCTATACAGTCACTCATGCAATTAATGAGTTTTATGTATACTTATTTATATACAATAACTGTCACATACACTGACTTTTATTTTTTCTACTTTGTTGGATATGTACCATTGAGAAATGCTTTTGCTCATCATCACACCCATAAAGATATTCAGTCACCTAAACAAGTATAATAACACGTACTCTTAACCTAATATATATACTGAATTAACTATTCACATATCTTTGGGCAGTCACAAATCACCTACCGAAGCACACACACATTCACTCTCCATTAAAAATAATTAGTTAACTAATCAATAAGTAATATAGAATTTCACAAAGCTAGTAACCAACTGGTACAGCATTTTACACAACAACTGGAAAAGTGATACAGATATTCTCACAGTCTAGCCACTATCTAATATATTTAGTGAGACATTATAAATTAGTCAAGTAAACAGTCAATCACACTGCTACTAAATCCTCCATCTAGATACTTATATATACAGTCATTCTTCAATTCAGATTGCTATATAAATAATACATATTTAAATAACAAACCAAACCATATTCACTGGATGATGTCATCAGAGATGTCATTTGAGATGTCAGCAGTGATGTCATCAGTGATGTCACTGGCCATGTCATGAATGATGTAATATGTGATGTCATCAGCAGTGCATTGCGGGGGCACGAGTTATAGTTAGCTCAACTAACTATAACAGGGAAATTTCTATCGTTTTGTATGAGTGAAATGTCCAACTAACTATAACGTCCCTGAAACCTAAGGTTTTTTCAGTGAAATTCTTAGGTTTTTTAAATGCTACTTTCTAATTATAACATACCTGGAACCTGTGGTTAATTATAATGTTCATTAAACCTATCTTTTTTTCCGTGTTTTTTAATTATCATCCCATTCTCAACCTGGTGAAAACTGCAAATCTCAGCACTCTTCCATCGATACCTTCCACCAACAATATTGCCACAAACAAGAGTGACAAGTAACGCTAATGATATCCAAAGTAGGCGCTCCTGTGCCAAAAAAAAACACGAAAACATAATTTCTCCATATTTTAAGCAACCAACCTAATCTGCAATGCGATCCAAAAAGCAGGCGATAAGCCGAATTACCAGTAAAAATTTAACATCAACTTTTAACTGGTGTAAGGAGGTCGACTATCTACTGCATGAATTGGACCCAACTCTCAGCCACATCTACAGGCCAACACGTGATAGAGCTACTGATCATGCAGCTCCGACAGCCAATAAGGCCACCACACCCAGCGCCACCACAACTAGAACCTCCCCCCGACCACCCCCTACTACCACTGAGGCAGCGCAAAACAGGACAACGGACCTTCACAAAACACCAGGGCCCCTCAGCCGCACAATAGCTGAATGTTGGGAGATGTGGCAACCAACTATGTATGAAGAAGGCAAGTCACCCATCAATAATAATGCACACAATACCAAGTGTAACGCTGATGTGCTGCACAGACCTCACTATGCAAAGAACAAACCTCTCCATGTGGAAATATACTATTGATACTTGTACTGTAGTGCACAGTGGATACAACCATGTTACCTCAGGCAGTGGGGAAGATCTCGGTCATGTAGCTGGGTTGTCCCCCCTGGAAGTGGAAGTGGAGTGGGCTGGTCCAATGTACATTACTCCAGCGTAGGAATATGAATAAATAAGCTGGGTCTCTGGGCGTGGTTCACTTGTGGAAAGACCAACTCTGCCAGAGCGGCGGCCCTCACCCTGCCACGTGGCTGCTATCATGACCACGAGGCTCCTCGACACAAGCCCCCTGTGAACCCAGCGGCACCGCACCGCAGACTTTTGTCTGTACCGACTATTGCCTTCAATCTACACTGCAGACAGCAGGGCCCACAATTCAGATGCTGTGGCGATTTCAGATGACGCAGTCCAGTTCAGAAGACAGGTTGCTCCCAGTGTGGCCCACCCGCTCCACACATCATCGCAGGGTGCACACACGCTGTGTGCTTCAGGTGCTACTAACTCACTGCACCATAAGTCATCACCACGTGGACTTAATAAGGCAGAATTCAGTAGGCAAAGACATTGCTTCCAGTGTGGCCTGCCCGGACCACGCATCATCACAGGGTACGCACATGCTGTGTGCTTCAGGTGATACTAACTCACTGCACCATAAGTGGACTTAATAAGGCAGAATTCAGTAGGCAAAATACATTGCTCCCAGTGCGGCCCGCCGGAACCACGTATCATCGCAGGGTGCGCACACGTCGAGTACTCCAGGTGCCACTAACTGTGCAGCTCAACTCAACGCCACGTGGCTGTGCGCCCATCCTGACCGCTGCCTCCGCTCTACACTGAGGTTACACTCAATCAATCAATCAATCATAGTATTTGTAAAGTGCGCTACTTACCCGTGAGGGTCTCAAGGCGCTGGGGGTGGGGGGTGCTGCTACTGCTTGGAGAGACAGGTCTTGAGGAGTCTTCTGAAGGCCAGCAGGTCTTGGATCTGCTGTAGGTGGGTGGGGAGGGTGTTCCAGGTCTCAGCGGCAAGGTGGGAGAAAGATCTGCCACCGGAGATCACTCTTTGGATGCGGGGGACTGCGGTGAGGGTGAGGCTGGCAGAGCGGACCTGGCGGGTGGGGTGTAGAAGCTGAGTCTTCCGTTGAGGTATGCTGGTCCGGTGTTGTGGAGTGCTTTGTGTGTGTGGGTGAGGAGCTTGAAGGTTATCCTCTTGGTGACGGGGAGCCAGTGCAGGTCTCTCAGGTGGGGGTGTTATGTGGCTGCGGCAGAGGATGCCAAGGATTAGACATGCGGAGGCGTTCTGGATGCGTTTCAGTCATTTAGAAGTTTGGCTGAGGCTCCTGCGTAGATTGCGTTTCCGTAGTCCAACCTGCTGCTGATGAAGGCCTGGGTTCTTCTTGTTGCAGTGGGGATCCACTTGTAGATCCTGCGGAGCATGAAGACAGTGTTGAAGCAGGAGGAGGAGACAACGTTGACCTGCACAGTCATGGAAAGGGTGGAGTTGAGGATGACCCCTAGGTTGCGTGTGTGGTCGGTGGGTGTTGGAGCTGTTCCCAGTGCGGCCGGCCACAAGGAGTCATCCCAGGCCAAAGGGGTTTATCCGAGGACCTCCGTCTTATCAAAGTTCAGCTTCAACCAGCTGCTCCTCATCCATTCGGCGATGCCTTCATTCTTTCGTGTCGGTTGGTTTTGGTGGTGTGGGGGTCTTTGGTGAGCAAGAGGATCAGTTGGGTATCACCGGCGTAGGAGATAATGTGGAGGTCGTGCTGTCGGGCAACGTGGGCGAGAGGTGCCATGTAGATGTTGAACAGCGTTGGGCTTAGGGATGAGCCCTGAGGTATGCTGCAGATGATCTCGGTGGCCTCGGAGCGGAAGGGGGGGAGGCGGACCCACTGTGTTCTGCCGGAGATGAAGGAGGTGGTCCAGTCCATGGCCTTCTGTTGGAACCCGGCGTCGTGGAGGCGTGTTTATAGTGTGTGGTGGCAGACCGTGTCGAAGGTGCCTGACAGATCCAGGAGGATGAGGGCTGCTGTTTCTTCATTATCCAGCATGTTGTCGGTGGCGGCAATGAGGGCGGGTTTGGTGCTGTGGTTGCTGCGGAATTCCGACTGGGATGGGTTCAGGATGCTGTTCTCCTCAAGGTAGCGGGTCAGCTGTTTGTTGCTGGTTTTCTCGATGACCTTTGCTGGGAACCGGAGCAGGGAGATGGGTCAGAAATTCTCAAGGTCCTTGGGTTCCGCCTTGGGTTTCTTGAGTAAGGCTTTGATCTCGGCGTGCTTCCAGCTTTCCAGGAAGATTGCTGTCTCGAAGGAGTTGTTGATAACTTTCCAGAGTTGGGGTGCAATGGTTGTGCTTGGTTGAAGATGTGGTGTGGGCATGGGTCTGACGGTGATCCGGAGTGGATGGAATTCATGAACTTGCAGGTTTCGTCGTCGTTGATGTTGGTCAAGGAGAGCAGGCGGTTGGTGCGAGTGTTGGTTGCGGGGGTGGAGGTGTCAGTGGTTGTCGAGGTGGTCGTGGCGTTGAAGCTGTCGTGGATGTCGGCGATCTTGCGGTGGAAAAAGGTGGCCAACGAATAGCACAGGTCTTGTGAGGGTGGGATGTCGTTGGTGTTGGAGCTGGGGTTGAAGAGTTCCTTCACGATGTTGAAGAGCTCTTTGCTGTTGTGTGCTTGTTGTCTAGGTGGTCTTTGAATGAGGCCCTTTTGGCGGCTCTGATGAGGTGGTGGTGTCTGCGGGTGGCATATTTGTGGGCTGCGTAGCTGTCCGGTGTTTGTTCGTGGAGCCAGTTCTTCTCCAGTTTTCGGCATGTTCGTTTGGAGGCCTGGAGGTCTTTGGTGAACCAACTGGCTTTCTTGCTGGTGCGACTGTTGGAGGATTTCTTGAGCGGGGCGAGGGTGTTGGCGCAGTCGTGGATCCATTGTCTGAGGTTTCGGGCAACGGTGTCGGGGTCAGTGGGTTCGGCAGGTGGGCGCTGGGCAAGGATGGTGGTTAGTTGGTCATCGGTGACTTTGCTCCAGCTGCGGTGAGGCATATGTTGGGTGCGGTGGTGCATGGTGGGCTTCCTGAAGGTGAAGTGGATGCAGCGATGGTCGGTTCAGTGGAGTTTGGTGGTGTGGCTGAAGGTGGTGTGGCTGAAGGAGATGTGGGGGCTTGAGGAGAAGATGGGGTCGAGTGAGTGGCCGGCGGTGTGGGTGGGTGTTGTGACGAGTTGTCTGAGTCCAAGGTTGGTGAGGTTGTCGATCAGGGTGATAGATTTGGTGTCGCTGTTGTTCTCGAGGAGGATGTAGTCCATGGAGGCAAGGCCAAGTGTGCTGATGTAGTCGACGATGGAGTCTCTGAACTCTGGTCAGAGTCTGGGGGAGTCTGTAGAAGAGGGTTCCTCTGAGGGTGGTGTTGGGGTTGGTGTGGATCTGGAAGTGCAGGTGTTCGGCAGAGTTGAGGGTGTCATCAGTGTTGGTTGAAACTCTGAGGGTGTTCCTGTGGACAATGGGGATTCCTCTTCCTACTCCATTGGTGCGATCCCTGCGGGTGATCTTGTAGGCTTCCGGGATGGCTATGGCAATGTCGGGTGCTGAGGCGGGGTTCAGCCAGGTCTCCATCAGGAAGGCGACGTCTAGGGAGGCAGAGTCGAGTAGGTCCCAGAGTTCAACTGCGTGTTTGCGGGTGGAGCAGGTGATTAGGAGGATGCATCTGAGGTAGTTTGATTCTTTCCTGGGCAGTGGTTTGGCGGGGTGGATGCTGGTGAAGCTGCTGTTCCGGCAGATGAAGGGTCCTTGGGTGCACTTCGTGGTGGCACTGTAGCAGGTGTGTACCCGTCCGTGGGTGAGTCCGTGGAGATTGCTGACATCGTAGTGGCATTGGGCGTCATGGCGTACGCAGGGGCCAGGGGTTCTGGCGCTGGGTGCAATCCAGGCGCGGACGGGCTTGCCATAGGTGCCCCTTCGGCACACCAGCGGCCTCCATATAAGGGGAGGTGGGAGGGCGGAGCAGCTGGGAGGTGGGGGCCAGCGAGGGGCGGGCCATGGGGAAGCATCGGCGGGAACGGAGGAATAACGGGATATGGAAGGCAAAAGGGGGGTCAGCACCAATACAGTAAAGGGGCACAAAAAGGAAGTGGAGAGAAGCAGGCAACAATTACCACAATTACAGGTACAGCAGTCAGAGGCACAGAAATGATGCGAAGGAACGGCGAACTTACGGCATTAGCGGGGAGAGGCAAGGACACACAGGAGGCTGCTGTGTGGCATGGGGAGCGGCCTGACCTGCAAGCAGGGTCAAGGGTCACAATTCAAGATTAGTAGTGACAAAAATTGTGTAAGAGACTATAATGGGTTAAGAAGACCAAATGCTCCCAATCTGTGCAACTCAAGACAACGTCACGTGCCTATGGGCCTTTGCTGACCGCTGCCTCCAGCATACACTGTGGAAGACCAGCGACACGTGGTGCCAACTAACCCTGTTCAACACAAGCCGATCCAACATGTGTAACTGTGTCCTGAGTCATGAATGGCAGCAACCCCAACTTTGTGGCAGTGACCATAGCACCAGGCTCCTTTCAATCAGTGAGGGATATTTGCATATGGAAAGCTAGCGACACGTGGTGCCACTGAACCTGAGCTACGCAGGCTGGTGGAGCCACCAACGTATGCACATAGCTGTGGGCCCTTGCTCCGGCCTACACTGTGGAAGACCGGCGACACATGGTGCCACTAACCGTCTACGACACAAGCCAATCCCACATGTGAACTGTGTCCTGAGTCCTGAATGGCAGTGACCCCAACTCTATGAGACAACCACAGCAGCAGACTCCCTTCGATCAATGAGGCACGTTTACATATGGAAGGCCGGCGACACGTGCTGCCACTTACTATGTTCAACACAAGCCGATCCCACATGTGTAACTGTGTCCTGAATGGCAGTGACCCTAAGTCCACAGCACCAGACTCCCTCTGATCAGTGAGGCATATTTCCATATGCAACGGCGTCGTCACGTGGTGCCACTAACCCTCTTTAACACAAGCTGATCCCACATCTGTAACTGTGTCCTAAGTCCTGAATGGCACTGACCCTAAGTCCATGGCACTGACCACAGCACCACACTCCCTTCGATCAGTAAGGCATATTTTGATATGCAAGGCCGGCGACACGTAGTCCCACTAACCCTCGTAAACACAAGCCATCCCACATGTGTAACTGTGTCCTGAATCCTCAACGGCAGTGACCCCAAGTCTGTGGCACCAACCACAGCACCATTCCCTTCGATCAATGAGGGGTATTTCCATATGCTACTACAGACTCCAGCAGGCAAGTAACTTTCACAGTCCTACACCCTATATATTATCCTTTTAGTATCCTTGCTTCAAGAACTTTTTTTATATCAGTTATAGCTTTACTACAATGACCAAATTAATCTTCAAGTGCAAACCAACATGGAATAGCAGTCTACACTGCGAGCAGTACACCTCGCAATTCCAATTTTAAATGCTGATTTCTAACAACAAGATTGTACTCAGAAAATACAACACTTCGTCAGAGTATTCTATACTTAATTCATCTTTTCATGATATGCCTACACCGCACTCAGTAGGGCTCGCAATTAAAATGATTTCTTCATTTATTAACTACAGAGTCCACTAGGCAAGTAACTATTACAGGACTCAAATCTCCGGCCGTTGTTATGCTGAGCTTCCCGCCGTAGCGGGCAGCAGAGCTCTCAATTTGAATTTTAGACACGTGGTGCCAACAAACCCTATTCAACATAAGCTGATACATGTGTAACTGTGTCCTGAATGGCAGTGATCCCAAGTCCATGGCAGCGACTACAGCACCATACTCCCTTCGATCAGTGAGGCATATTTCGATATGCAAGGCCAGAGACACATACTCCCACTAACCCTCTTTTACACAAGCCGATCCCACATGTGTAACTGTGTCCTGAGTCCTGAATGGCAGTGACCCCAAGTCCGTGGAATGACCACAGCACCACACTCCCTTCGATCAGTGAAGCATATTTCGATATGCAAGGCCGGCGACCCGTAATCCCACTAACCCTCTTTAACCCAAGTCGATCCCACATGTGTAACTGTGTCCTGAGTCCTGAATGGCAGTGACCCGAACTTCATGACAGCGACCACAGCACCACACTCCCTTCGATTAGTGAGGGGTATTTGCATATGGAAGGCCGGCGACACGTGGTGCCACTGAACCTGCACTACGCAGCCCGGTGGCGCCACCAACGTATGCACGTGGCTGTGGGCACTTGCTCATCGCTACCTCTGGCCTACACTATGGTCAGCACGCCTCACAATTCAGATAGAGTCCTGATTCCACATGACACAGTCCAGTAGGCAAGACACATTGATCCCAGTGCGGCCCATCCACACCAAGCATCATCACAGGCTCATACAGTCTCATTGCTTCTGGTGCTACTAACCCTATTTAACACAAGCCGATCCCACATCTGTAACTGTGTCCTGAGTCATGAATGGCAGTCACCCCAAGTCCGTGGCAGCGACCACAGCACCAGACTCCCTTCGATTTGTGAGACATATTTCCATATGCAAGGCCGGTGACACGTACTCCCACTAACCCTGTTCAACACAAACCCATCCCACATCTGTAACTGTGTCCTGAGTCCTGAATGGCAGTGACCCCAACTTCCATGCAGTGACCACAGCACCAGACTCCCTTCAGTCTTATTTGTTGTTGTTTTCATTAAATATTTTTTTTTATATGTAAACCTATACATGACTAAGATTTTTCTTTGTCCAGCCGCACAGGGACACTTCCGGGCCCAAGAAGGTTGTTGGGGGTATGTTGGTAATGTGGGAACAGGATGCGTTACCTGCTGATGTGGGGAGAGGCAGCGTCAAAGGGGTCTCTATCACAAGGAGAACTCTGATGTTTTCACAAATGCCTCGGACAGATGCCAGCTGACAGACTGAATCACAAAATGATTCGTCAATACTTATGCAGTGTGAGTTATGAACAGTTTGCACCCAGGCTCGCAGAGGGACAGCTGCATCCCGTCCGCTCGACTCACAGACTCAGTGCTACGAGCCGTCCGGGTCATTGCGCCATACTTGCCCTGTTCCGTCATACGCCACTCCACTCTGATTACGTTCAGACGTTGGCCCCACATAGCTACCTGTCGCAGGCGAACTCTCTGTTGGTGTGCAGGTCAATGGTCTAGTTCTCAACATCTCACGGCCACTCCCTGAGGGAAGGTTTGTGCACACACCACTCCCCTCCGGCACATGCATCACAGGCCATATGACCACGTAAATATATTAGATCGACAACGTCACATCCTTTATTGCCAGTACTGACTGGATGGCGGACGCTCCACGAGTCTCAATCATAAAGAGTCCATGAAAAGTTGCGCAGAACATTAGTCACACCCAGATCTGTATGGCCGTCAGGGGCCTACCATCCCTTTGGCGCAGACTACAGATGCACAGGGTTAGTGCCACCCAAAGCTCATGTGGCCATCAGGGGCCTACCACCAGGTGACACGGACTTGAGTTCCACAGTCTTAGTGGCACCAAAAGCTGATGTGGTCTCCGCCATTGATGACTCAGAACTCAGCGACATGTGTGAGATCTGCTGGGCTGTGGAGAAGCTGATGTGGTCTCCGCCATTGATGACTCAGGACACAATGACATCTCTGAGATCCGCAGAGTTCAGATGGGCATGTGGAGTGCTCACGGATACGCAGGGGCAGCAGTATCTCTCTCTCTCTCTCTCTCTCTCGCTCTGTCTCTCTCTCTCTTCCCTCTTTCTCTCTCTCTCTCTCTTCATTCCTTTCCCTCTATCTCTCTCTTCCTTCTCCCCTTCTCACTCCCCTTCTTTCCTCCTCTCTCTTTTTCTCTCTGGCTTTTTTTCCTTCTCTGTTTCTCTGTGTCTCACTCCTTTGATATGCGCATTACACACGTCCTTATTATGTGCTTTATTTTCCATGCTCTGTTGTCGACATCCATGGTCCCCACAGGAGTGTTCTGCCTTGTTGTTTTGTATTATTTTTGTAAAATTTTGTTTATTAGTTTATCGTTCATATATATGTTAATAAAAAATAAAGTTTGAAAATAGTTTATCATATATATATGTTTATAAAAAAATAAAGTTTGAAAAAAAATAATAAAGTTTTTGGTTGTTTTCTTAATTGCTGTCTGACTCTTACTTATTCTTAATACTGTTATTTGAGTTATTGTTATTTGTTATTCAGTGGTGTGATGTTGGCCTGTTGTGTGACTTGTGCTCCTTGTTGGTGTGTTTTATTTTGGCCATTGTTTATCTATACTTGTGATGTCCTTAATTGTGCATGTGTGCCATGGTGCCCATCTCCCCCATCCCCCCACTCCCTGCTTCTTCATCTTCCTGGTGCTGTTGTGTCTATAATTTGGTGCTCCATACATAAATACATGTAAAGAACAAATTAGAATAGTTCCTTGATTCTTTTAGGTTTCAAAACTTTTCTCTATTAGTTTGTTTTTAATTGTCCATATAAACATTTTTTTTCATATTCAACTACACATAGGAGTCAGCAGAGCAATGTATTCTATCAACAAACTTTCTAGAACACTCTTCAACACATGCAGGTTAAAAGTTCATCATTTTTTTAAAACCTAACAATATTTTTTTGCAACATTTTCTCAAACATTTAACGGCACGTGCAGGTTAAAAGTTCACGATTGTTTTAAGTTCGAGCAGTGCCTTCCAAATGCAAGTAGCAGGTGTGGTTGAGTTGAACAAATTTTATCCTATGGTATGTACTCCACGTTGAAACTGCTTTTTCTTAACCAATCACAAAGATGCTTTTCCACAAATCAAATGTGCACCCTACATTTAAAAAACAATGCTTTTCATCTCCCAATCAGGTATCGTTTTGTATGGCAAAAAGAAGTAGTTCCCCATCTTTAAACATATCTCTTATTCTACGAAGGAACTGCATGAGCTACAGACATCTTTCCATACCTTCCAGCCATATCTTCAAAATGCTAGCGTGTATCGTAGGACATAGCTATGTTTTCTGATGCAAGAGGTATGCAGAATAAAGACATATTGACTTAGACCTAGGTTTACAAAATATGGACATTAAATGGTTTGTACAGAGAGGATTGAAGTGGCACCAATTCCTACCTTTGGTTAAAACCTCTTTGCATCTTCCACACCCTGACCTCATAATAGTGCATTGTGGTGGAAATGACCTAGGCACAATGACTGGGGTAGGTTTGGAAATGCTTATGAAGGACACCTTGGGACAATTGATGTTACTTTTCCCTCAAACCGTCTTTGTATATTCCAATATATGCCAAAGACAGAAGTTGAAATGGTAAAAACAATGTTGTCCTCAGATTGAAAAATCTAGGAAGAATGTCAACAAAGCTGTGTCTGCATACCTCAGAGACCATAGAATGGGGTCGATCTACAACAACAACAAACGTTTTGATATGGCTGATATCTACAGAAGTGATGGACTACACTTCACAGATCAAGGAAACAGAGTTTTTCTGAATAACCTGAAGTTGTGCATCCACACCTACATGTAGCTCCAACTAATGAACACAAGGGCTCTTTTTAGAGCCACCCTATAACTGACAACTTAGACCCGCTATTTTAGAGCCAGGTAACAGCAACTCCCGAACCCTTGCCAACATTTATTCTCCACATAGCTGTGGCGCAGTAGCCAGACCATTTGACTTTATAGCACAGAACTCTCACTTTGATCACCGGCTCTAGCAACAGCTCAGGTTAGCACCATGTGACTCTGGGCAATAGCTCACTTTTTCAACGTCGGCCCCCAGCGCCTGCAGACCTGTACAAGTGAGTAGTTTGTACTTTACAAATACCGGATTGATTTGAAACGGCAGAATTGAACTTCACACTCCCTCTGTAGCACCCCCAATAACCCTACAGACGTCAAACTATTTAAAACAAAAGTTCCTCCTAGTACGTATGCACACATGCTGTCAATACTTGGACAGGTGTGCCGCAGCGGCCAGGAAACATGAGTTCAGAACACAGGGCTCACGGTTTAATCCCCTGCTCCTGCAACAGCTCAGCTCAGCACCATGTGACTCTGGGCAATAGCTCCCTTAATAGCTCACATGATTTCCACGCCGGCCTCCAGGGCCTTCAGACCCATAGGAGTGAGTAGTTTGCACTTTACAAATACTGTATTGATTTACCTTCGCAATACCTGTATAACACCACCTAAGCACAATATACAAGTTACTGTGTTCCACACAAAACTTCCTCCTACTACGTATAAAATATTGCTGACACTACTTGGATTAGTGTGGCACAGCGCCCAGAGCACATGACTTCACACCAAGGTACACACAGTTTGGGCTCACGGTTTCATCCCCGAGTCCAGCAGCAGCTCAATTTAGCAGCATAACACTTTAGGCAATACCTCACTTAATTTCCGTACCCTGCACTTTCAGACCGGTAGGGGTCAGTAGTTCAGCAGCTTTATCCCCGAGTCCGGCAGCAGCTCAGCTTACACCCCCAGCGCCATCACACCTGTAGGAGTGAGTAGTTTGCACTTTACACAACCCAAATTGATTAGATACATGCAAATTTACCTTTCGCACTTCCTGTATAACACCCCCTAAGCACCATATACAAGTTACAATGATCAAAAAAAAAGTTCCTCCTAACTACATGCTGACACTACTTGGGCTGATGTGGCACAGCGGCCAGAGCACATGACTTCACAGCACAAGACACACAGTTTGGACTCACGCTTTCATCCCGAGCTCAGTTTAGCACCATGAGACTCTAGACAATACCTCACATATTTTCCATACCCCAGAACTTTCAGACCAGTAGGGGTCATTAGTTTGTCCTAGTAGGTATAAACACATGCTGACACTACTTCCACAGGTGTGGTGTTGCGGCCAGGGCACATGACTTTACAGCATAAGACACACAGTTTGGGCTCACGCTTTAATACCTGAGTCCGGCAGCATCTCACCTTAGCAGCATCAGACTCTAAGCAATACCTCACTTAATTTCCATACCCCAGCATTTTCAGACCGGTAGGTATGATGTTCACTTTCCACCCCCTGTATAGCACACCCTAAACACCCCACATAGCTTACAGTACTCCTACCCTCCTCTTTTCTACTTTTTTCACCCTTTTTTCCCCTTACTCGCTTCAACAGAATCACAAAATGGCGGCCAACACTTCCTTGTTGCAACTGCTCGTAGCACTCGCAACCAATGAGCAGCAAGCTCCTGTTTGTAATATCTCAGCCAATCAGATGGTAGAATTCCCAAATATCGATATCTGAAAATGTAGATATTTCTCAAAAACTACTGAATGGATCTACACCAAATAAACAAAAGCATGCTTTCTAAACTAGGACCCTTCTCCTTGCCAAATTTGTGGTAATTCCATTCAACCGTTCGACTTGTAGCCTTGTCTAAAGTTTCCAATGGAAATTGCATGGTGAAAACACGTTTTGGACCCGCCCTTTCTTATCGGCCCCCCCTTGACGAATCACCTCCAAACTTCCGACATAGGAGCTGATATGAACAAAGAATTAGTTTGGAAAATTTCATGAGGATTTATCAAACGACGCCAAAGTTATAAGCAAAACAAAAAATGCTCTTCCTATATATATATATATATATACATACATATATATATATATATATATATATATATACATACATATATATATATATATATATATATATATATATATATATATATACACACACACACAAACGATTCCTCCTCCGAATGTCATCAGCTGCCAAAAAGTACTTTTGAAAATATTTCATTAAAAATTAAATGTTTGGTGAGACATAATTAATTTTAAAAATCATTTTTATTGTGCAGACGTGTGATTTTTTCTAGGCTGTTGTAGCATACTATTTTTAAGTGTTGCTCTTTATTTCTATGCAAACAAATGATGGACGGAATGCTGAATAAATAATACATTCACCCCAGTCAAGAGATCTGGGTTAAATCCATCGTTCTTTTGCTCACCATCCTACCCCAGTTAAACCCAGCCATATGCAAATCAGTCTTGACCCTGTGCCTCATGGGAACAGTCCAGACCGAGCTGCTAAACCATGTTCTCCCTGGACCGGAAACAAGCATGCTGGGACCGGTTTCTGGGTATTACCCTTTATCAGCCATGCTAGCTTGATTCCAGTGGCACAGTGAGCAAGGAACCCACGTCTGGGAATACCCATCCCACTTAGAGTGAAAAGTGTTACGCAAACAAATGTTGGACGGAACACTGAATAAATCATTCATCTACCCCAGTCAAGAGATCTGGGTTAAATCCATTGTTCTTTTGCTCACCATGCCACCCCAGTTTAGAACCAGCATATGCAAATCAGTCTTGACCCTGTGCCTCATGGGAACAGTCCAGACCGAACTGCCAAGTCAGGTCCTCCCTGGACTGGAAACAAGCATCCTGGGACCGGTTTCTGGGTCTTACCCTTCATCAGCCATGCTGGCTTGAGTCTAGTGTCACAGTAAGGAAGGGACCAACAGTCTGGGAATACCCATCCCACTTAGAGTGAAAAGTATTACGCAAACAAATGATGGACGGAACACTGCATATATCATACATCAACCCCAGTCAAGAGATCTGGGTTAAATCCATTGTTCCTTTGCTCACCATGCCACCCCGGTTTAGACCCAGCCATATGCAAATCAGTCTCCACCCTGTACCTCATGGGAACAGTCGAGACCGAACTGCCAAGCCAGGTCCTCCCTGGACCAGAAACAAGCATCCTGGGACCGGTTTCTGGGTATTACCCTTCATCATCCATGCTAGCTGGATTCCAGTGGCACAGTGAGCAAGGGACCCACGTTTGGGCATACTCATCCCACTTAGGGTGAAAAGTGCTATGCAAACAAATGATGGACGGAATGCTGAATAAATCATACATCACCTCGTCAAGAGATCTGGGTTAAATCCATCGTTCGTTTGCTCACCATGCCACCCCAATTTAGACCAAGCCTTATGCAAATCAGTCTAGACCCTGTGCCTCATCGTAACAGTCCAGCTCTTTATTTCTATCTCATCTCTTGCTGTGATGTTGGTTTTTATTATAGTTCATATTATTGAGTTGTTAAAGTTTTTTTTTTAGAAAGTTCTAAAAATGATAACTGTTTTAAGTTGTATTCTATTGAATTATATTTTGTTATTATGAAAATGTTCACCTTTTCAGGTCTGTCAGCACTCAAGATGGGTTTCCTCCCTCCAATCTAGCGGTGGCTAGCATTTCCCCCTTCAAAAACCATCAAACTTACTTGCAAGTAAATTTTCACTTGAGTTGACGAGCTTGTTGGCACTGCCAGAATTCCAACATGGCTGCCAACATGCTTCAGCACACTGCTGTTCAGCGGTCTAGTTCTCCACGTTAATCACTGCCTGCTGAATCGCGCTCCAACATTCCAAGGCGCACTTCAATGAAGATTTCACCTGAGAAAGAGCTGTTTCTGACATCGTGGAAGATAGATAGGGTAGTTTGCGACTAAAATCAAGTTTGCGGTTAATTTCAATGCTATTGGAAATTCCTGAGTCATAGGTTAGTATTTACTCTAGCGTATGCTCTGAAAACTCATGTATTAATCACTACCGCATGCCCATAGCAGCTTCATTGGTTTCCTTCAGTTCAGCCTCAACTCGGAAACCTCCGAAGCACCCCCAAAGGTTAATAACCTTTTATGTATCCAAAATAAAAACATTCTCTCCTTTAAAAACATCTAAATGCTGTAAATCTTCTCTACAGAAAAAACCTTCGAGGAGATAAAACGCATGTGTTCTGATTGTAGATAGAAGTCGGCTAGTAACGACTATCACTTCAATAAATCATAAACGCTCTCAACACCCACACATAAAAGATTGTAAGTGCGATTTCAGTCACAAGAGTTTGGGCTCTAAATAACGGGGGCACGATATTCCACGCGCCGCGTAGTCTCAGTCAATAAATTAAGAAATAATATAAGATATAATAATACTCCAATCAAGTAGAGTTAATTGCATAACCTCGCAAAGAAACAGAAGAGAAGCAACAAATGCCGAATTGCGGAACCTCAACTAAATATCCACTTAGTTCTATTCACAGTGAGTAGGTTAAAGGAATTCTGGAGGTGTGGAAAATCCCACACAAGAGAAGATAACAAAATATACACCCCATATGTTTTCTTGTACACTAACTGACGCAGGTTAAACGGTGGTCGTCACTCTAAAAGACAAGAGTGAAAGAGAATTAAGTGGATCTTCTCAGCACAAATACACAAGCATTAAATGAGAAGTTAGAAGAGAAGTAGACTCCAAC
This sequence comes from Lissotriton helveticus, assembly GCF_964261635.1. Classification (NCBI taxonomy): domain Eukaryota; kingdom Metazoa; phylum Chordata; class Amphibia; order Caudata; family Salamandridae; genus Lissotriton; species Lissotriton helveticus. The sequence goes on from NC_136063.1 coordinate 998,324,722, forward strand.
ACATACTCTGGTAAGACAAACAATTTGGTTTGAAGTAAGAAAGTAAGTCAAAGGTTGGTTGATACAGTAGTTACATTTATGCCAATGTTTCCAGTACTTACAGAAGTTTAAAAGAAGAAGAAGACGAAGCAGAACAGGCAGTGAAACTTGGGGCTGTATCTTCTCTGTCCCATTCCCCTTCCCCCCTTGGTACTTACCTGCGAAGGATTATCCAAACCTAGCAGGGACGTTTTGAGAGGGGCATTGGAAAAAAGCATCACTTTGCTCCTTTGCGGTTAGGCCTGACAATGTCACTCTGCTTTTGAATTCGAATTTTAATTTAACCAGTTACCAGTTAATTTTTGCAGAGTGAAAACATATTATATCAGTAATTTAAACAAAGCATTTTTCAAAATTTTTAGGAACTTTTTAATACATGTTTTATTAATTTGATTAGTATGTTTTTTATGGGTATATGATAAAGTAGATTGCACAACTTGTCTATTTTTTCCCATTGGCTGAGCTCTGTGAAATCTAACGGAGTTTTGGTGTAACTCCACGACATTCTGTGGAGTCAATTTCTGTGAGTCCAGCCCACCTTTAATGATCGGACAGTACTTTATTTTTATTGTGGACTGTTGGAGGTATCAACACAAGGTTCAATTGAAATGCGAATAACTACTTGGTATTGCTCTGTGAGGATATATTTTAATGACTGCTTTAATTATTACCTGTTTAAAATTCATAACTATTTTTTTGTGGGTAGTATTTAATGCTTTTCTATTTTATATTATTTCCCAAAATGTGGTGCTTAGCTTATTGGTTGTAGTGCATACATTAGGGTTATATTAGTATTTTGGTACTGTCTGTGGATAGTGTAAATTAGAACTTTTAAAGTTCTGCCCGTCATCCCAGCAATGTGCATTGAGTCAGGGCTGGTATGCTTTTTGCTATCCAGAAAATGATCATTCCTGTTCACTCCGTTCTATCATAGAGAACGGAGTCATCCTATGTGTGAGTTATTTTTAGGTGATCAGAAATATATAGCTCCTTACATCTTCATGGGGCTCTTTTGGCTTGCCTTACAGTTCTTCTGGTTCTAGTTTAGTATTTTTAAATTAGGTATTGAGAGTAACTGTCTCATTAGTTCTTCAGGAACATTCAGAATATTTACTTTTAAAATTGTTCTTTTATGTCTAGACTACATTACAAACTTGTATTTCAACTATGTTAGGAGGATGATTATGTTCTTTTATATTTTTACAGTGTTATTACTACACGTTATTCTAAAGATAACAGCCATTAGAATAGGACTTAAGACACTACTAGTGGGCTCTTTCATTGGTAGTGCTCTTTTACTGTATGTGTAATCCATATGGCTTAATGGAGTCTTCTTTTCTACAAAGTTATGCTTTTAACTGTGTTGGAAATTTTGAAATATAAAAATGAAATAAATGTGAGATGCATAATTTAAATATATATTAGAAGGTTAACATGAAATAATGTAAAACATTTTATGCTTGCATTCGTTGTCTTCTTTTTTTAAACTTTCTCTTGGTTTGTCCTGAAGTTTACAGGTCTATTCCTTTTCTTGAAGTTATTTTTTCATGCTTCACACATTGATTTCTCTGTTGGGAATAGATAACAACAGAGTAGACATTTTATCAGTTTTACTTACAAGTACTTTTTACATTGGAAATAAATGTCTCTTTGTGTTTTTTTTAGTTATAGCAAGTTAGTAATCTTTAGGCTAGATGTACAAAGTCATTTTGTGGTTGCAAACACCTGATTCACTGGATTGTGCACTTTATGACCACAAAAAGGACTTTGGAGATGTACAAACCTCAAATTGGGATTCTGCAACAGGTTGTTTGAAGGGGCTTGTTTAGAGTATCCCTTCTAAATACTGATTATAAGTGCTATGTATTAATGTTTTGCACCCACTGCCTACTTACTTACTTACTTACAAGTAGTGGTAAGACATTCACAAACTGGAATATGTTCACAAAGACTACTGCCTACTCTTAAAAATATTAGTTAAAATTCTTACTATTTTTTTTAAAGCATTCCGTTTTCCATTGAGGAAAACTAGTTGCATTAAAACAAATTGGGTTATTAAAGCAATCACAGATATGGTCGTCCGCATATCCCAGCAGGCCATCATCCCTGTGATGGCTGATATTCCTAGTGAGTTACATTTTGCGTCCTACCTCATTAGTATTGCTGAGATAGGTTAAATTGCAATCCACCAGGAATCTGTACTTTGTGAAATATTATTATAGGTCGGTTTGCAAAAATAGAATGAATCAGTTAAAAGTTGCTGCACACTTTAGGCCAACCTTTACCATATCCATTCTTTGTACAACTGGCCCCTACTTCTTTAGTAGGATGCACTTTGTTTCTGTGTGTTGATTGTTGGTAACAGTGTTGAAAGACTTCCACTCAGGGAGGTTCACTTTCTCATTTGTTATGGGGTAGTAGTACAGCACTTTGTGTGCCTCTCTGGTTCTGCTTTTATATTCCTTTTAATTAAGCTCAGTTTTCATATCTGTTAACTGGTTTGTAACTGAATTTGATTGGTTAAAGTTCTAGGTAGATAATATATTTTCAGGTTTTACTATATATGGAAGCCATCATTTAAAGTGTTCTTTTTTTACATGCTGCAATAGTGCTGTACTATATATATGTGTGTGTGTGTATTTTTTTGTTGTTGTTTTTTTTACTCCTCATCTTACCGTGTCAAGTCTTTGTGGAAATTTTACAGTCGTACTCTCTACCTGTGGACCACTTGGCTGACCACGCTTCACTTGGGTCGCCTGACCTCCTCCCCTTTAGTACCGGGGACATGGTGTAATCATTGGAGCGCCTGGATCATTCTTAGGTTCCTTCCCCACCTCATTAGAGGGTGCCAGATGTTAGACGGCTTATCCTCTGCCCTCTCATATTCCAGCCGAGCCATGATAAATGATGCTTTTAACCAGTCCTCACTTCTCAGGGGGAGGTGATCTTTCCATCTCCTACATATTTCCCTCCTTGCCAATAGGATCAAGTAGAGTAAAAGCCCTTTTTCCTGCCATGTGGCTGTCTGATAAAATAGACCATCATCCCCAAATATAACCAGGGAAGGGTTAATTTGAACCCTAGTGCTAAAAAGTCCTGACAGTGCCAATCCCACCTCCTTCCAGTATGATTCCAGCTCTTTACATTAAAAAAACATATGAATGTCATCTGCCATACATTCCTGACACCTCGGGCATTTTGGTGGTGGTACGGGGCAAATTTCCCGATTTTATAGGGGGTATAGTAGAGCCTATTGACCACGAAAAAATGATTCTTTTTCAGACAGGCAGGCTTTATGTGTTTCTATAATATCTTCAAAGATGGTTCAAGCATGCCCTCTGCCTGCGGTGCCATGGAGGAACTGTTCCATACCCCCTCTGCCGGGGGTATCCCAGAGTCTTCACCCTTTAATAGATGTTGGTACCATACCAGGATTTATTTTGTTATGGGTGTGGGGGATTGGCTGAGCCTTTCTAATTCCTCATTAGTTTTCATCTCCCCCTGTTCCGCTGTATGCCAGGACACCAATTGAAGATATTTAAACCTTGATAAATCTTCGCCCTCAAGTACTCCCATGGGTGTATCCCTTCCTCATCCATTAACTCTTTCCATTTTGAAATCCCAGCTCTTTTAATAGGTATTGCCAGGGCATCTTTCAGGCAGTCCGGGGTACCGGGTGAATCCCAAACTGGAGCTAAATCTGAGTAATACCCAATCCCACTGCTTACCCTTACCCTGTACCATATCTCTAAGGCAGTTTTTAATATCTTCAAACGAACTCGCTTGAAGAATCTCAGAGATCCAAATTCATACATAAAAGCGTTATATCCCCCTTCTACTCTTGCCATCTCTCCCAGCAATTTGCCCCAGGATGAGTCATCCGGCTTAGTAAGTAGCATGCGTAAGCTTTTCAACTGAAAAGCCACTACATATAAGCTAATATCAGGGAGAGCTAACTCACCTTTTAACAATCTTCTACTAAGTTTCTTCCAGGTCAGGCGCACCCCTTTGTCGCCCCACACAAAACTACCAATTTTGCTCTGTATCTTTTTTATGTCTTTCATGGGGAATGTTAGCGGTATTGTAGAAAACAAGTATAAAAGCTTGGGGAGAATAACCATTTTTACTAAATTCACTTTCCCATAGATGGACAATGGGAGGTTCTTCCATCTGCTAAACAAACGGTCTATTTCCCTAGTTGTTCTGTCCAAATGTATCTTTGGGATCCGATCCAATTCCTTAACAATATATATTCCCAGATATCTAAATTCCAGACTCTCTGTGCCAGACCATTGATCCACGTTCCAACACATGACCTCAGTCTTGGATCTGTTCACCTCATATCCTAATAATACCCCGAACACTGCTGTCAATTCCTCAATCGAGGAATAGCTGTACCTGGGTCTTTCGTGTATAAAATCAGGTCATCCGCGTAAAGGGCCAGCTTAGAGCTATACTGGCCTGACTGGAATGGAGTTTTTAAGGAATTTAGCCTGATTTCCTGAGCCAGGGGTTCAATAAATAAATTGAACATCAATGGAGTGATGGGGCACCCCTGTCTGGTTCCTTGCTGAAAGTTAAAGGCTGGTGTTAGTGTGCCATTTAAAATAATCCTTGTGGATGCACCTTTATAACAGTTCTTTAGATTATAAATAAATACTGGCCCAAACCCCATTATTTCCAGGACTTCCCACAGGTATTTCCAGCAGACTTTATCGAATGCCTTGGCCGCGTCCAAAGCTACCACGGCCAAGGGATCCGATTTTCCCACTGCTAGATCTATATTCCCCAGCAGAAGGCGTGTTTGGTCTTCGATATGCCTACCAGCCACGAAGCCCTTCTGATCTTCATGTATTAATTTAGGTGTTAGTTTGGCCAATCTCCCCGCCAATATGCCCACAAAGATTTTATAGTCTGCATTTGGCAGGGAGATTGGTCTAAATGAGTCTGCTCTTTGGGGGTCCTTCCCGGACCTCAAAATCAAAACAATGATCGCTTCCTTCCATGAGTTGGGGACACTGCCCGTAGGTGAATATACAGAGTTAAAAATGATTTCCAAGACAGGGCATAATTCATCCATTAAATGTTTATATACTTCGCTAGGAAGAGCATCAGTGCCAGCAGCTTTTTTATTTTTTAATTTCTTTATCTGTGCTGCTATCTCTTCTATAGTGATGGGCGCATCCAAACTATTTCTACCCTCTTCGGATAGTTTTGGCAGATTTTTACTGTCCAACCATGTGCGTAAGGATTCAGTGGACGAATTTACACCCTCTCTATACAGATCTGAAAATAGGGAGAGGAGACAGCGTTGCTTGTCCTCTAATTTCCTCGAAGTTTCCCCATTGTTATTGATTATTAGCACTTTAATATAATTCCTGACCCGGTCGGTTCTGTATTTCCAAGCTAATAACGCTTCTGCCTTTTCTCCGTATTCAAAACTGTCCATCCTACTTGCGTCCCACTGCGCTTTACACTTTGCTTCTAAATACCCTCTGTATAATTGTTTTGCCAGATCAAGTTCTTGTTCAATCTGGAGAAGCCGTTCCTGATCTATACTATGTGTATTAATCCTTTCCTGCTCCAGCTGACCAATTCTATTCTCGATCTCCTTCAATACCCCTGCCTCTATTCTGTTCTTAGCACAAATAATAGCGTGGAGCTTCCCCCTAAGCCCTGCCTTGTAGGCATCCCAAATGTAGTCCAGAGTTGTAGACCCCATATTGAATGAAAAGAAATCTGAAGTGAAGGCCCGGATAGAATGTATTATCTCTGGGTTGGAGAGCATAGCCCTCTTTAACGTCCATCTGGACTGCGTCAGCGATTGACTTTTCAAGTAGACCAACTGTATAGGAGCATGATCGGACAAGAGACTGGGCTTCACGACTATCTTCTTGATATCAATGGTAGATGTCTATCTACGAAAACATAATCAATCCTAGAGACATGTTTGGACTTCTTGCTGTAAAAAGGGTACCCCTGGTGTGTACCCTGATTAGCTCTCCATACATCCTCCAGGTTTAAATCATGCATCATATTTCGCAGTGCACGCGTATCTTTGGTGCCCCTATATAGTTGCTCACATTGGACCTGTCCTTAATGGGATCTAATAATACATTAAAATCCCCTCCCAGAATATAAGGTGGTGTCTCCAACATCAATATAGATTGTAATTTCAGGGGATAGGAGGGATCGTCCACATTTGGGCCATAAAAGGAAGCACATACTATATCAGTATTATTCAATATCATATTCGCTACTATCCATCTACCAGAGGAATCTGTTTGGGCCCCCCTAAACGTGCAGGAAATACCTTGTTTAACTAATATGGCCACTCCTCTGTTGTGTACCGTCTGCTGAGATACCTCAACATCTTTTATCCGTTTGGTCTTGGAGAAAACAGACCGACTCTCCACTAAACTCAGGTGTGTCTCCTGTAATAGGCAAATATGTGCACTCGACAACTCCAGATACTTAAGAATAGGCCTCTGCCTACGAGGGCACCGCATTCCATTGACATTCCAAGACATAAAAATGGTCTGTTTACTCCCCCAGCTTTGGTCCCCCATCATTCTTTCTATTTCCTAACAAGCATAATTTCCTAACTCTGGTGAGATGAGTATTTATTTGGATTTTTTCCCTATGCTCCCTCCCTAAGTGCTCCCCCTGTTACCCCACCCCTCGCCAACCCCCCCTGTGCCCTACCCCCCCCCCCCCATGAGGAACCCTCCCTTCCAAAAGGCTAAGCCTATCTGGCTAGGCTCCCTTGGATGCAGCTTTATTTCCATTTTATTCAGTATTTGTGCTATCCTGAAATAACCATCTCTATATCGCGGCAGGGGAAGGGTAAAAAGAAACAAAAAGAAGAGCTAGGCTGAGCAAGACAGCATTTCTATTCACTACCTTTTGATCCCTGTTCTTTCCTGATCTTCAAAATTAGGTTATCTGCTTCTTCCCCTGATTTAACCACATGCATGTGGTTGTTCCACATCACCCTTAAGTGTGCAGGAAACTTTAATTGTGCCCTTGCCCCCAAGCCGTTCAGCTCATCCAGCCTTCTCCCGAGCTCCCACTGTCTGGTAGCCATCACATGAGAAATATCAGACCTTATTCGAAAGCTGAAGGGGTTAGAACTGTTGAAAACAATTGATTTTTCTTTCAAGGCTGACGAGAGAATCTGCTCTTTCACAGTGTAGGTCAGAAAATTTACCAAAATTGTCCGTGGTTTTTGCCTTGCAGGATTCCTTTGAAAGGGGTCTCGATGTACCCTCTGAATTTCCTGTGTTAGGTCCACCATCTCGTCCCCTTTTAAAACAGTTCCCTTCAACAACGATATCACAAACCCCTTCAGATCAGTCCCTTCCAAAGCTTCAGGCACATTGAGTATTTTCAAGTTGTTCCGTCGAGAATGATTCTCTAACCTTTCGATGTCATCTTTTAGTTCTTGATTTTGTGCACTTAGCTTCGCAACTTCTTCATCCCTGGCATGCACAGAATTCCTTATTGATGGTAGTTGTTTTTCCAACGCTTCTGTCCTTAAAGTGACATTGTCTAGTCTCTTTGCTAGATATTCACACGAGGCCTGAATAGCTGCCTGGTTCGCTTCAGATGTTAAGAAACGACTAGACAGGTCAGCTTGATTATTTTCAGAAACGGTAAACCTGTTCGTTATTTCCTCTCTTATTGTCAGGAGAATATCTGCCAGCGTTGAAGAGGTTACATCGGAGTTGGTATTACCTGGTTTACTGGTACTGGTACTGGTATGTGCTGGATTTCCCTGCATCTTGAGCTTCCCGAGAGGCGGGTGGCATGGTTTGGGGGTATCCCCCTCTTCAGAGATACTGTCTGTCAGTGCTGAGTACTTGTTTGATAAACTCACATCCGGGTGTACACTCAAGTAATTTATATACATGTGCCATCTACACTTAGCCACTTTACTAATGGGAAGATACCTTAATCCATGATTTGGCTATATGCCACACGTTGAAATTGAGAAAGTACCAATCCATGCCCACTCGGGCGGTATTCGCTGAGAGTAAGACTATTTTTTCTACTCTGTGACTGGATACTTATGTGGTGAAAAAATGTATGCCCACTTGGGAAAATTCTTGTTGGTCTTCACCGCTGCAAGGTGGCTGAATAATTTATAACAACACATGAATTATTTGTTTCTATTTTTGTCATTGGGGCAGTAATCTGCATCATGTGGATTTCGATCGTAATATATCACCATTCCAATATGTCTGCCATTCATTTGCACTGGGGGGTGAGTGTGAGGCAGTCCTTTGCCTATGTCAATATTTTGTTTGTTGTAAAAGGACTAGGATTTGGAATCCATTACAAACGTGATCAAGCCTGTTGGTGAAACGCGTTGTTTGTTTTGCTGCCAAAATAAATCTTTGAAGCACAGCAACTCCTGGAGTGTCGTCGTACGTTTCCTTGTACATGGGAGATTTGTTTCCTGATATATATATATATATATATATATATATATATATATATTCACTGGAAAAACTATACGTTTCAGGGACGTTATAGTTAGAAATTGGCATTTAGAAACCCTTGAAAGTCACTGAATATGTTTTTTTCAGTGAATTTCTAGGTTTTTTTTTAAATGCTAATTTCTAACTATAATGTGCCTGAAACCTATGGTTTTCTTCTCTGAATTTCAACGGTTTTTTAAATGCTAATTGGTAAGTTTAATATTTATAAAACCTTTTTTTTCTGTATTTTGTTACTGTAATATCCTATAATTATTTTCTTTTATTTTTTTCATGTTATTTTAAATATGTAATGTACTATGTCTTTTAAAATATATGGGTTTTTTTTCCCAAAAAATACTGGAGTCACGTATCCATCATGTACCTATCACGATGGGTGCAGGAATTCAAGCCGCCATATTGGTAAAGTCGAGAAGGAGCCGCGTTTGGTAAGCAACGGGTGCGCAGTGCATGACTCCGCGTAACGTCATATAAGAATGGGTATGCATCATGTGTGCGATTAGTAAGCGACGGCTGTGCGGTGCCGGGACCCGCGTAACGTCATATACATGCTGGATATTGTCGGGTGCGCGACTCTTGTAAAAAAATGTTATGTTTAAAACTATATGTATATACCTTTAATGTAAATATTAAGGCAAGAGATTATCTAAACTATTTATAAAAATAATATATTTGTACTTGTAATAAAATTATATTATTCTTAAATATATTTTTGCGCAGTCTCGTTGGGTGGGCACTGGTTGCACCCTGGGTGCGCGACTCCCATGTGACTTTAAAAGAAACCATTTCATTGGATGACAATTTTTTCCTTTATAGAACTTGAAGAACGCAAACCTTTTTAGTCATTCTCTCTACTGCATCACAGGTGAGACACCTGTTGTGATTTTGGGAGCAAAAATGTGATTTTTTTGGTGTTTACTGGAAAACCTTTACAATGGCTTCTTCAAATCCACCAATAGACCTTCCATATGATGATGAAGACTTGGTACCACCTCCCAAGAGAAGACCAGAGTCTATTGTGTGGACATTTTTCACAATCCCGGAGGGTGAAAGAAAAGTAAATGCAAGAAAGGTGAGCTGCCCGCTCTGTCCCAGAGTTCTATCAAGAGGCAGCAAGAAGAAGTACTGGTGTGGCACTTCCAGTATGTAGAAGCATTTACAGACTATAATTACGAGACAACTTGCACGGGAACAGCTGTGACGAGCTCAAAGAAGCCACACCACAAACTGACCAGGGAGCTGATCCCAGCACTTCCTGAACCTCAAACTCCGCATCTTGCGGGCCAGACATTCGTCCAGAGTTTGCGACGCTCAAACAGCATTCCATAAAATGCAACCAATTTTATGTTGTGGGGAGCAGTCAGTTGATGCTGTTTGTTCAGCAGCAAGAAACCATCGCTGCTCATTTTTTTTCTGTTCCTATGACAATATAATTTCAAAAGTTAAAAGTTTTGTCTGTTGGTTTATTCGTTTTTTAATAAAACACCAAAAGATCACAAAACTGTTTAAAAAACGCAAAAAAATTAAAAACAAGAAATAAGAAAAAAAACTGTACTCTTCAGAACTACCTTATTTGATTAAAAAAGAGAAATAACTGCATGCTAATATCTGGGTGATTGCTTGAGTACATGTGTACAGCATGATTGATTCAAAGAGCACATGGGTAGTGACACGGAGATGGCTGGACTGCATGAGTAAAGCTCAGGTAATTGTAGCTCTGCATGTGTTAGTGCTTGGGTCATTGCATGAGTACATGGATAGTGAATGGATGATTAGACTGCTGCAAGGAGAGTGCAGGGTGAATTTATAACTGCTTGCGTATTGGCGTAGTGATTGGATAAGTACATGTTGTTGGATGGGTGATTGGAGGAGTGCATGAGAAGTAACAGAGGAATTGCTGGACTGAATGGGTAGTACTTGGGTAAGTGGAGGAGTGAATCAGTAGTGTGTAGGTGATTAAAGGACTCCATGGATAGTGCACATGTGATTGTAGCACTTCATGTGTTGGTGCCTGGGTCATTGCATGAGTACATGGATAGTGACTGGATACTAAGAGTGCTGCAAGGAAAGTGCATGGTGAATTTATATGTGCTTGGGTCTTGGCAGAGTGATTAGATAAGGATATGGGACTAGATGGGTAATTGGAGAAGTGCATAGGTAGTAAGAGGGAGATTACTGAACTGTATAGGTAGTGCTCACAGGATTGTAGAAGTGCATGTGTTAGTGCCTGGGTCATTGTATGGGTAGTGACTGGATGATTAGAGTACTGTAATGAGAGTGCATGGTGAATTTATAAGTGCTTGGGTTTTGCTGCAGTAAATAGATGTGGACATGAGACTGGCTGTTTTTTATTTTTTTTATTAATTTAGTATTTTATAGAGCGCGAACTTGACCCGTTAGGGTATCATAGTACTTTACATGAGTCATAGAGTTATACAAAAGGCTTGGAATCACATGGTATTCATACAGTGGTGGAAATATGATGATAGAGGACACGTATGTACTGTTTATGTTTACAATTACACAAGACAGGGCCTGAGGTATCTTGGGGGGAGACTAGGTAGTCGGGGGGGAGGCCAAAGCCAGACTTTAAACAGGGTCTCAATGGTGGTTGATGGCAGAAGTTAAACGAGTAATGCACCCATAAGGAAGTTTTTGGCTTCCTCCTTGAAGCATTCCAGAGAAGGCATTCTTCTAATCGCGAGTGGGAGAGTGTGCCATATTCTTGGTGTGACACCGGAGAAGGCTGGGTGATTGGAGGAGTGCATAGGTAGTAACAGGAAGATTACTGAACTGTATAGATAGTGCTCATGGGATTGTAAAAGTGCATGAGTTAGTGCCTGCGTCATTCCATGAGTACACTAAGCATAAATGCAACTGAATAAATAGGATCTGAACACATAGATAACTCATTACATACTATCTAGTTAAGTAGGTAGGTGCAACATGCCACAAAGGGTAATATATGGTGGTTTATTTTTTTGTTACATCTTGGCCATTCAATCTACAAATATGCGACATCATTAAACTATACCTTAAAACAGACTTTAAAAAGAAGAGAAATTATCAACACATTGAATCATCAATTTTAAAACCGCATATATCTTCAGCTTTGTATCTAAAAGGATGTGGTTCATTCAACTATACCTTTGCTTAAACTACAAAAAGAAAAGAAACCTAATTAACAGCACCTTATTTCACCACTCTATCTTTAATTATATGCCATAATTTATCTTTACCTCACTAATAACAGAAACCTAATTAATAACACCTTATAACACCTTATATACTCATCTTTCAAATACCACAGTTGTGCTGCATCTTTACCAAAGTATCTATAATTATACAGAATCATTAAACTATACCTTTGTAGATAGAAGAAAAAATTATGCCTAATAAACTACACCTTATATGAACATCTTTCAAAATACACATTTGTACTGCATCTTCAACCAACTATCTAAAAATATGATTCAGCATTCAGCTATACCTTTGAACAGACATATAAATATATATATATATTATTGTACAGACTGTTTTTAAACAAACTGTAAGTATAATGTAACTAATTCCAATATACATCTCTACATTTAATGATATATTTCAAACAACACAGTTTTAGAATAATGTCAAATCTTTTTTAAATAAACCTCAAAAATATATAACTCACTTTGAAAATAAAACTGTTGAATGAAAAATCCCACACACTCAGACAGGATTTTCTTTTACACACAGTCAATATAAATCACAAGACTCTGCAAGGTAAAACCAGTAATGGCAAGGTTTCCCTCTCCTTTTCCATACAAATACACATAAGCAACAATTTACATTGTTTCCCAGAGGTATTCAAATTGTAGAACACAATTCCATTGGTCACAGATAATAACCCTTATCAACTGACTTCTTCCCCCCCTCTGCCTAATGTCAGTTTCCATAGCAAAAGGGCATGCAACATTCAACTTAACTCACAGGTCGCAAGTTCACCACACAATGTTGCAAATGAGACCAGCGGGTGTGGTTGGCATTCCAAAACATGACCTTATAATTTCTGCTGTACCTTTCAAACATTTTCTACTAACTAATAAGAAACTAGCTTTTTAAACAAAGTAAATTGCACCCTATTTTTGAATGTACAATGTTCTTAAAAAGCCAATCAAATTTCTACTTTCTTTAAAACAGAATCTTGTACACCATTTTAGATATCTCTAATTCTACCAACTGACTACCTCAGCTATAGACATCTTTTCATCACCTACAGTCATCACTTCAAGATGCTTTCAATGTGGATTGTTGGGCACAGCTATGTTTTCTGGTGCAAAAGGTATGATGAACACAAAGGTATTGACAAAGACCTAGCTTTGCCAAATGTAGACATTAAATGGATTGGACAGAGAGGATTAAAGTGACATCAATTGATGCCTGTGGTTAAAACCTTTCTGCATCTCCAACCCCCTGACCTCATGATTGTGCACTGTGGTGGCAATGACCTAGGCACATTGACTGGGATACGTCTGAAAATGCTAATGAAGGACACCTTTGCTGAATTTATGTTGCTTTTTCCCCAAACTGTCTTTGTATACATATGCCAAAGACAGAAATGGAAGTGGTCCAATGAATTTTGTCCTCAGATTGACAAAGCCAGAAGAAATGTCAATAAAGCTATTTCTGCTTACCTCAGACCATAGAATGGGCTCCATATATAACAACAATCTACATTTCCATATGGAGGGTATCTACAGGTGTGACGGAGTACACTTTACTGATGAAGGGAACAGAGTGTTTCTCAACAACCTAAAGCTCTGCATCCGCACTTACATGTAGCTGCAAGAAACATTTAATAAACACACATCCATTGCATTCACACTAGGGGGCAATCCTGAGCGCAGCGCACCCTTTGCGTTCACACTAAGGGTCCGTGCACCCACCCCGTTTACACTAGGAGCCGCGCTAAGAGCCGCAAACCCCTCGGGTTAACACCATGGACCGCGCTGGGAGCTGTGCACCCCTCACATTCACACCAGGGGGGCGCGCTGGGAGCCATGCACCCCCATGTTCACACCAGGGGGCCGTGCTGAGCGATGCGCTAGGGTCTCGGATAAAAAAAACCACCAAAAACGTCCACTTCCATTAATTTACATTCACCCCGGGGACCCCATCCCCCGTGGCATGCCCAAATACACTTTTTTTTTTAACGGAGGAGGGGGACAGCCACCCCCCTCCTGAGCCATTTTGGGCCCCGGTGACCCCATCCCCCGGGACTTGGCCTCATGGTTAGGGTCCGTGGGGAGCCACAATATCCCAACGTTCCCACCAGCTCCCCGTCTTCTGCTGGAGCCGGAACTGCTTTTCCACACAGGAAACCTGCTCTCGCATCCAAAGTCCAAACCAGAGTTTGCAATGACAGGGCGGGAGCCACACAGCTCACACCCTGGCTGTCATAGCAAACAGAAGTGTTCCGGGAGTGGGCACCCCAGGATGCTGCAGGAGCCTGCCCTGTATGGTGGTGGTCCCCAGGGCCACCAAGGGCACCAAGAGGGGGCCGTGCGCTCCCCCAACAGATTCTTGCAAAGCCACGGGGAGGTGGTGGTCCCCGGGGCTCGGGGGTCCGTAACGGACCACGCATTTTCATTTATAGTGCCCCGGGGAGGTGGTGGTCCTCGGGTCGTGTGGAGGGGCATGAGCCCCCCCCCCACTCAGGTTATATTTAAAATAGAGCCCCTGGGAGGTGGAGGTACCTGGGGCAGCGGGAGGGGCCTGTGCCCCCATGAATATTTAAGAAAAGCCCTGGGGGTGGCGGTCCCCGGGGCTTGGGGGGGCCTTGGAGGCCCCTTCACAAATTAAATAAAAAGAAGCCCTAGGGAGGTGGCAGTCCCCGGGGCTGCCGGAGGGCTGTGTGCCCTCCAGCATATACTTTAAATAGCCCCGGGGCTGCGGGAGCCCAGCGGGCCCCCACAATTATGAATAGGGCAATGCTCCCAGGAACTGTCCCACTAGGGGGCCTTATTTAAATCAAGCGCGGAAGCCCGCTTTTCATTTAAAAAAAAAAATTCTGCAGTAGTCGTGGCCCCATCACGCTTTCCGCCGAAATTATAAAAAGAAATGCTTTTTTTTGCCCTGGGGCCTTGGGGGTCAAGGTGTTTCTATCCTGCCCCTTTTTCTTGTTTTTCAATATTTGTTTTACTGTTTTCTTGTGACTCGGTTCTACCGAGTCACAAGATGGCTGCCAACACTTCCTGGTTTGGGGTGTTGGCAGCCAATCAGAGTGAAGCTTGTGCTCGGGAGAGGTCGCAACTCCACCGCGTCCCTAGATATCGAAACATTTTCCCTCTGAAATTTTCAGGAACTACTGAATGGATTTACACCATTTAACAAAAAGGACTCTTTCTGAACCAAGGGCTACCTTTTTGCCAAATTTGGTGTGATTCCGTTCAGCAGTTCGGGCTGTAGCTTTGTCTAAAGTTTCCAACGGAAACTAACATGGGGGAAATGCATTTTGGACCACCATTTTTTCTTGATTCCCGCTTGGCGAATCACCCCAAAACTTTCAAGAAAGGAGCTGACCAGAGCTGATCACTAGTTTTGGAAATTTCGCAAAGATTCGTTAACCGGAGCCAAAGTTATTGGGAAAAAAATGCTTTTCCTATGAAATCTCGGTCCTAACTATAACTACGTACTGGAGACCACTAGTAGGTAATATATACATAAATATATTTAAAGTACTTTTTATCACTATAATAATATGCTAGTCGTTTATATGTTCGTCGTTGGTATTTTTTGCTAATGTATACTTGTATTAGTGTGTTATCAATATTTAGATACTCCTTTTTGTTATTGGTAGTTTGCTTTTCCTATATTTTTCATGACACTATAGTTGTTGTAGATATTTAGGTTATTAACATAAGAGTTTAAGAAAATCGATAGTATGATTCTTGATGTTTTTCTCACCATATTTTTGTACCACAATATGTTTGTTCTCAATAATGGGTCATACTACCACTGCCAGCTCCAGGTTTTTTTCTGAGTAAATAGAGAAGGTGTTATATTACATTTCAGAGAGATTTAAATAAACGCCTCCACCGCCGAGAGTCACTTACCTGCTGAGAGGGCTCCTGTTGTTTCAGCCGCCACCGCCAAGAGTCACGAAGGCACTTTGACTCCGCGCCGCCGCTCCGGGGGACTACAGCACCCGGCAGGCCTCGCGGCGGCGTGTGCAGGGTGACGCAGGACGCGCCAGAGAGCGCCAACGGGGCCATAAAGGAGGGAGAAGCCCGGCAGAGCGGGGGAGAGATTTAAATAAACGCCGCCACCGCCGAGAGTCACTTACCTGCTGAGAGGGCTCCTGTTGTTTCAGCCGCCACCGCCAAGAGTCACGAAAGCACTTTGACTCCGCGCCGCCGCTCCGGGGGACTACAGCACCCGGCAGGCCTCGCGGCGGCGCGTGCAGGGTGACGCAGGACACGCCAGAGAGCGCCAACGGAGCCATAAAGGAGGGAGAAGCCCCGCGTCGCGGGACGCGAGCGGGACGCCCGGACGAAGCCCGGACAAAGGGCGGGCCCTCTACGGCCCTCATCGGCACGAGGAGGCTGGGCTGGGCCATAAATGCTGCAGAAAATTGAAAAAGACGCCTCTCCAAGTAAGACTTGCTCTCCAGTTGCTTCTTTGCTTAGTTAACATACCAGTTTTGTGTGGAAAACGCTAAAGATGCCTAAGAAACAAGCGGAAGCTCAGTCAAACACTATTAATAATTATCTGGCGCAGACTATTAAAAAGATTAACACGCAAAGAAGAGAATCCCTGGGACTGAGTCAGTCCCCTGACATGCGATGTTTATCACCTTCTGCATCTATCTTGATTGATGATACTATCCTGCAAGAAGCTCATTGTGGCGATATTAGTAGCGGCTCTATTCCCCAAGGCTCTATTGTCACATCTGATTATGTTACTCCAGTACTTGAAGGATTAAACGAAGAGGCTGAGGGAAACATAGACACAGATACCGAACTTGAACTAGAAAAACAGATCTGTGCCTCAGCGGATGAACAGTCCCCCACAAGACAAAATGCCAGGCCAAAACGACAATGTACTAAAAACCCCCCAAAGCGGGTGGGGCTACGTCCAGGGGCAAAACGGAAGAGGGTTACTACTCCAAAAGCTAAGTCAGTGGTTTGTGATGAGGACTCACCCAAATTGTCTCTTGAGGATGCCTTCTTCGAAAAAATTAGTGAATTCCTTGAGACAAAAATTAACACCATCATCAAACCTCTAATATCAAAAATTGATAAATTGCAAGCAGAGGTAAAAAAGTTGGGTGGACTTCATACCTTGGTCGCTGATGGGGTAGAAAATATAACTAAAATTGTCACACATTTAAATAATATTATAGGGGGAAAATCTATTGGAGATGTTGTAACTGAACAAGCAGGTAATCAATTGCCAGAGGAGATTCCATCTTCTCATCCACCAACAATGCTTGATAACAGTGAGGGTTCTCTGTTAGTCAACATTCCCACAGATATAATCCCTCCGCAAATAACCCCTCAGCACAAACGCACACACCAGACCCCCTACAATTCTTAGTAGAAGCTACACCTGTGGTCTTGGTCTTAGCAAATGTCCCTCCATTGGAAGAGGGAATAGTGGAAAGCCCTACTTCCCTTAGTAGTAAGGCGCTACATTGGATGACTAGTAATATGCGGTTTGCACCAGGGGGGAAGCATCACCTGGCTAGGGTTATTAAGTCAGTAACTAGGGTCCCCTGGTTGGGAAACCGCCCGAAAAAATTCAAAGGGGATTGCGTGGCAGTGAGTTTCTCAGCAAATGAAGTCCTCCCCAAAATTCTTGCTAATATATTCCCTCCCCAACGCAGACGGGGCAATGTTGTTCCCTTGACTCTAAAGTTTTTTTATGGCGAGCAGCAGAAAGTCACCTACCCAAGGACCCCAGCCCCAGGGTGGGATAGTAATTGGGATTCGACTTTTAGATGGGATCAGGAATCAGGGCAAAACATAGCAGCTTATCACCACCATCCAGCACAATTTAACCCGATTGCACATCCCCTTCAACTGTCCAACCGCTATGCTCCACTGTCTTTTCTGGATCAGAATGATTGACTCCCCCCAAGACAGGAAAATGGAGGCGATGACCTTCAGCCTGTACTTAGTCCATCAGTGCGGAGTTTTGTAGGCATTGGGGCATGCAAAATTATGAGCTGGAACATCGCTGGTCTCAAAGCCAAAATTAATGACAAGAATTGGCTTGATATAATTAGATCCTACGATGTTCTTGCCTTCCAAGAAACTTGGGAAACGTCAGACAGCTTGGTTCTGGACGGCTTTTCCCATTTTTTTGTTCCTGCAGATCCTAGCAACGCAGGAAGGGCAAAGGGAGGCTTGGCCATATATATTTCATTAGACCTCCAAGGAAAGCCAAGATACATTAAATCTAGCTCAATAAATTGCTTAGCGGTTGAACTATCCATATCGAATTCCTCTCCCATATTATTAGTTAACTTTTATAATTCCCCTGTCAGTCAAATTCTCAATGAGCATTTGGCATCTTTAGAGGAATTCCTGTCTACCCACAGTGAGAACAGTACCCATGGATACGAAGTGATCCTCATGGGAGGTTTTAATATTCATCCATGCCATGCGGATTGCTATGTGGAACAAGAGGAATTTTCCTCCCCTTCCTCTCCACCACATTTTGAACATACACCACGTGGGCAGATGTTGGAATCGCTTCTAGCCACTTTTAACCTTTATGAATCATCTAGTCGCCCTATAGGTCCGAGGTTATCGACATATGTGAGCAATAATACAGGCACAATTATAGATTATATTTTTTTATCTCCTAGCCTTCTACCTGAAGTTAACATCTATAAGGTAGAAATGACAGTTTTTAGTGATCACAATCCTGTGATTTTAGAGATTATATCTCAGGGAGTCTTGGGAAAAAGAAAGGCTGATATCTTATGTGCTACAAAATTAGTCTTAAAAGATCAGAATCGGAGACTGAAGTGGGACCAAGTGACCCCTATCACCTTTTTGCAGGAAACCCTGGCAAAAGTAGAGGGTGAGGTTGCAATCTGTCTGGACAATAAGAATTCTGGCTCCAACATGATCGAGGCCTTTGATGCCATTTGCCGACAGGTCAACTTAGATCTGACCGTCAAGACAAAGGCAAAAGCAGATGGGTTCAGGGGCCCCGGATGGTTTGATTCAAATTGCTCCAAGGCTTTTAAATTACCTCATCCTCTGCTGACTGAAGAGCGGCCTTTCGTCCCGCTGACTGCTAGCGCTGGACGCCATCATTCACTTTTTAAAATTCACTCCTCCCGCCCTGCTGGCTCCTCCCACCTCTTGCGTCACGCGCCTATTTAAACGTCCCCTATGCGGCCGCGCAGCGGACGAGCGCAGCAGGCGCGCCGGCAGCGCGCCGGAGTCGCACCAGAGTCAAGCCCGTCTGCGCCCGTCCGCGGCCGGACGGGCCCAGGGGCCAGGGACGCTGCCACTGCTATTTCCTATTCTTCTCCCGCCCTCATGCACCTTCGCGCCGCCGTTTGTCCCCTATCGTCAGACACTTGGACACGGATCACTTCACTTGGAATCGCTGGTGACCTACCCCCCTACCTGGGACCGCTCACCCTCCCCACCCCCCCTATCACCCCTGAGTCACAGATCCGCGTACTTTATTTAAACACTCGTTCTTTTGTCAGGCATCAAACTGACATTTTCCACTTACTCTTGACTGAAAGGCCTGATGTCCTCCTACTCTCTGAGACCTGGCTTACGGACGACTCCCTTCCGGACATATTGGCAGCGCTACCTCCTGACTACTATCTGCTTAACACCAACCGCCAAGGGGGCCGCTCTGGAGGGGGGGTCGCAGCGGTAATTCGTAAGGACATCCAGGTTATCGCCTCCACCTCTATGACTCTTCCTGATGTGGACAATCTGGTTTTCAGCCTTGGGACCGAGGTAGGCGCAGTCACCTTTATGGTACTCTACCGTCCCCCCCAGCCCATGCCCTCTTTCCCTGCATCTTTTATTGAACAGCTTGTCAGCCTAGCTACCTCTTCCCCACGTATAGCCATCGTTGGGGTTTTTAACTACTGGTTCCAGCATAAGGACGCCGGTCCCCATACCTCCGAACTGTTCGAAGGTCTCTCTAGCCTGAACTTTAGCCAACTAGTTACTTCCCCCACTCATAGTGGCGGCCACACACTTGACCATATCTGGGTTTATGGGGTGAAGCCCTCCCACCCGCTCACCACGCCTTGTGTGTGGTCTGACCACTTCCTTATTGACACCACCATCTCTGTGGTTGGTCAGATTAGGATTCCCCCGCGGGAGGGTGGCATGGCCCGTAAGTGGAAGGCTGTTGATCCCTCCAAACTGCTATCCCACTTGTCTCTCACACGTCCCCCTACCCTCAATAATCCTGACATCAACGAGCTAGATGGCCAAGTTTCCAACTGGCTCGTGTCAGCTAGCGACATCTTTGCCCCACTAACCAAGTTCCCTCGATCCCGACACAGCAACTCACATAAATGGTACACTCCCCATCTCAAAGCCTTACAGCTGGAACTCCGCCAATTTGAACGTAGATGGAGAAAAGACTACTGCCTGTCAAGCAGAGATACTTATGTGGCAACCCGCAATAAGTACAAATCTGCCATCTCTGCAGCTAAAAAAGCCTATGTCTCAGAGAGAATCTTACTAGCCCCCTGCAAGTCGAAGGAGATCTTCAGAGTTCTGGACGAATTTACCTCCGATTCCAGAACGCTTCTGTCCCAGGCCCCTACTCAGGAATCCTGTAATGCACTTAGCACTTTTTTTTTACAGAAGATTGTTTTGATTAAGGACACCATTCCGGTCACCTCACTGGGCGCTGACTCCGCTACTCCCCCTCATAATGCTCTTTCTATTACTCAGTTCCCCCCCTTAGATCCTACATCCCTAGCCAGCCTGGCCGTTCGCATTAAGTCTGGTTCTCCTGACGACCACTGTCCACCTTCTATACTACGGGACATCTGCCATTCCTTACCCGACTGCATCCTTCCTTTGCTTAATTCTTCTCTCCTCTCCGGGACTGTACCCAGCTCCTTCAAGGAGGCCGTTCTAGTGCCTCTGTTGAAGAAGCCTGGAGCTGATCCGGCCGTCCCGGCGAACTATCGTCCTATCTCTCTTCTACCTTTTCTTTCTAAAATCTTAGAAGCCCATGTCACTGCCTGTCTCTCGAGGTACATCGAGGGCTCCAACTTCCTCGAAGCCAACCAGGCCGGTTTCCGTCCTGGTCATTCCACGGAGACTGTGATCCTGGCCGTCCTGGACACCTTGAGAGACGGAGCTGACAAGGGTACCTCCCAGGCCTTGGTATTATTAGATCTGTCGGCCGCCTTCGACACGGTGGACCATAACATCCTTCTCCACCGTGTCGAACAGGCCGGCATCCAGGGCCTAGCGTTGGCATGGGTTAAATCCTTTCTCACTGGGAGATCCCAGACCCTCAGCCTAGGTACATTCAGGGCCCCCAGGGAGCACCTGCCTTGTGGGGTCCCCCAGGGCTCCTCTCTATCCCCCCTTCTCTTTAATCTTTATCTTCGCCCTCTTCTTTTCTCTTTGAGGCAGTGGGACGTCACCGTCTTTAATTACGCGGATGACCTACAACTCATTTTCTCTCTAAACTCTTCCTCTGCTATCCCCACCTTCCAGGCAGTCATGTCCCATATCTTTCAGTGGATGTGTCAGAACCAGCTTAAACTGAACCCAGGAAAGACGGAGCTCCTCCTGCCGGGCAAGAGCGCCGTCTACTGGGGTCCACATTTCTGGCCGGCAGAGCTTGGCTCCCCTCCCACTCCGGTGGCCTCGGTGAAAAGTCTCGGGGTCACTATTGACGCTGGGCTCTCTCTCGGGCCGCAGGTGGGGACGGTGGTCTCCTCCTGCATGTTCCAACTACGCAGGATTAGGAAGGTGGCCTACCTCCTTACCCCCGATGCCCTGCTGCAAGTCATTATGGCCCTCGTTCTCTCCCGCCTGGATTTTTCGAATTCCATCTACCATGGTTTGCCCAAATGTTCCATCTACAGGCTGCAAATCATTCAAAACCAGGCGGCGAGACTGGCCCTCGGGATACCGAAGTGGCAGTCTGCCAAACCCCTCCTCATCAAACTGTATTGGCTCCCTGTCAGCCTAAGGGCTGCCTTTAAGCTTGGGTGCCTTATCTTTAAGTCTCTCTCTGGCTCTTGCCCCGCTTTTCTGAAATCCCTCATTCGACCTTACTGTCCTTCACGCAATCTTAGATCACTTCACTTACATCTCTTGGTGGTCCCTTCCTTTAAACTCTATAGATCTGGTGGTCGAAGATTCGCCTTCCTCGGCCCCAAATTCTGGAACTCCCTCCCTCTCCCAGTTAGGATCTCTGGCACTCTCATCCAATTCCGCAAATCACTAAAAACCTGGCTCTTTCCACAAACTAGCTAAATTCCCTCTGTCTCTTCTCAGCACCCTACCAGCGCCATGATACCCACGGTGACAGTGCGCTTTACAAGCACCCCCCTTAACATAACATAACATAACATAACAAGGCTCACGCTATTCTCTTAAAGGCTTTAAAAAAGAAACCTAGAGACAAAGTAGAGATAGCGTTACTTAGGAAGCAGTATAACCACGCTATCAGAGTGAGGAAACTCGAGATAAAAAACGAGGCATGGAGCGAATTATTATTGCCCGAAACACAACGAGACAGTGCCAAATTTTGGGCAATCATAAATCACCCATACTTCGTAGGACAAAATAACCAGAGAGCAGATTGTGTTGTACCAGACGATAAATGGGTGACACACTTCAGCAACATTTACAGTTGCCCTGATATCCCTTCAGATTGCGAGACGCTACTTTCGCAAACTAAAACCATAATCCCAGCCTTTACTCCAGAGGAGGTTAAGAAAGCAATTCACGACACACTCTGCAAAAAGGCACCGGGGCCTGATGGGGTCCCTCCAGATTTTTTCAAAAGCGCTCCTGAATTTAGTACCAAGATTCTTACAAATATTTTTAATGCTACTAGGGACCACATTTTTCCTATCAGTTGGACAAAGTCCACAATAGTACCTATTTTTAAAAAAGGACAAAGGACAGACCCAGCCTGTTATAGGCCAATCTCCCTTATAGATTCAAGCTTTAAAATCCTGGGGAGAGTCATTTTAGGTAGACTGACCCAGCTCATAGAAGGGAAGGACATTTTATCAAATGCACAGTATGGCTTTAGGGCCAAAAGAGGCACTATAGACCAATGCCTAAACCTGGAACAAATCCTAAATAAATATGTGATCGCCAAGGGGGACTCTCTGTACATGGCCTTTATGGACCTCTCATCAGCTTTTGACCTGGTTAACAGGGCTAAGCTGTGGAGGATCCTTCTGGTCATGGGCATTGATCCTCCTTTGGTTGAATATCTAGCTGAAATACACAGGGACCTAAAGACCTCAGTTAGAGTGACTAGGGAAGGAAGATGCACTTAACTCGGAGAGGGGGGTAAGGCAAGGATGTATCCTTGCCCCCCTACTTTTCACTCTTTATATAAATGACCTGGAGAAAGTTATGGCTGCATCTCATATTGATATTCCGTGTGCAGGCGAAACAAAGTTACCTGTCCTCCTGTACGCGGACGATGCAGTCTTACTAGCACGCTCTGGAGTGGCACTGAACAAACTCCTCTCATCCTTTGGGGATTTCATGACCTCGTTAGACATGAAAACTAATACAGAGAAATCCCATGTGATGATCGCAGGAGTCGCAGGCAGGAAAAGAAAGACTAAAACATTTTTCTGCACAGGGAAAGAGGTTAGGAGAGTCCCATCTTTCCCATACTTAGGGGTGACCTTTGATGAAAAGGGCACTTGGGGCCCCAGCACTCTGTTAAAAGCAACGCTGTTGCTAGAGCGGCAGCGGGGTTGCTTGGATTTGCTAAAAAATTAGGTGCCCGTCCCATGGAAAGCATTATCAAAGTCTACAAAGCAAAATGTCTGTCCATTGCCCAGCACGGCTCTGCCATTTGGGGGTATACTAGTCACGATAAAATTCAAAAAGCAGAAAATAAATTTTTGAAATCTCTGCTTTCAGTCCCCCAATCGACTCCCACTTACGTATTACACGCAGAGCTAGGTTTGGGCTATATAATGGACACCCTGAAATTAGCCCCAGTTATTGGATGGATGAAAACTTGGCTTAACCAGGAGCTCACATTAAATCACATTATTTTAAAAGATTGTTTAGCCCTGGATAGAGCCCTACATATCCCGTGGGTAAAATTTGTACAAACGCAGCTGACTCTTGCCGGACGTCCGGAGCTTTTTTCTTCTCCAGACTTGATTAGCCAGGATGATCTTAAAATAGTAAAAAATACCCTGACTAAGTTATATGTTCTGGAGAGGGAAGCTATAGAGCTTAGAAAACCCACGGTAAGGAAACATTGTATGTTGTCATCTGTTCCAGGAATGGAACCATACCTTGTCCTGGTAACAAAACCATACCATCGTTTCCTCCTAACGAGATTTCGTCTTGATTTGATCCATCTTTTCTTGGGCAATTATAAAAATTGGAGTAGACCAGATGATGCTGAACCATGTGATTGTGACCACTTTTCTACTCAGGACACGACACATTTTATCATGTTTTGTGGACATTATATTGATATCAGAAAAAGATATTTGTTTCCAATCCTGCGTAACCAAGGTTTTATTCAGGTCAAACCAGCGTTGATGTTTTTGCAACTCCTTCCAAGTGTTAAAGTAGCTTTCCATGTCGCTAGTTTTTTAGTTGCAGGAGTACGGATAAATAAGAACCGCACTAGAGTTAGGCATCTTACTGAATATTGAATACTGACTTCCCTTTTTTCTTTTAAAATTTTGTTTTATGAAGGGTCTCTTTTTAAACTTTTTAAACTTTAAACTTTTTAATACTTCTTAAAATTTTTATATGCTCGTTTTTGTATATTGTGATTTTAAAATGTTTTTGAATATTGATTATTTGTTGAATTATGTATTAACTTGTGCCTTGATGAATTGCTATGTAATTATGCTCATTCTTTTATGATTTTTAATAATCGAATAAAGATAATTGACTGACTGACTGACATTTCAGTAAATCTATTTCCCCTTTGAAGAGCAGAATGTCAGTCAGATTAGCTTTATTCGATTTCAGTATAAAAATCATAAAAGCAACAACAGTACATAGATATACACCAATACATTTCATTAAAAATAATAACATCTGTTAAAATTGGATTAAATCAATAGAATTAATCAGCTAATCATTGAAGAGCGAGAAAATAGATAAAATTGATTAAACGTAGGGGTGATGTGACCACTCAATACAAGACCACTTCTGCCCATCAGGTGGTTGCTCTGTGCTTTTTGACATTGCGACGGGACATATAATGTTCTAGGGTAGAATTCACTTAGGCTCCAGATAGATATAGGACCATCTCCTATTTGTGGCTGCCAAGATTGGAGATATGGGACGGCGTATTTATTCCTAAATTTTACAAGTACCAAATCGCCCACAGTATCTTTTGGAAGAGGTCCTAGCCAACCCACCCTTCTAACACTTAGTATAGTGCCATCGATGTTGGGTGGCAGAGGTCTATTTTTGGTTAGCCAGAACACAACCTTATTTCTTAGGTCCTGATGTCTTTCATGTTTCCCCTTTGTGAGTTCTGGTACTCCCGAGAGGACGCACACAATAGGAGCGGCCTCTGGTGGCAAATGTAGATGGTTAGTTTTATGTGACATATTGTCATGGTTAACCGCTGTTCCCTTATCTAATGTAGTTTCTTTGTTCGGCCCTACTCTAGGGTAAGAACTCCGTACTGTTGTGGCAGCTTTCGAAAGGGTTAAAGTTTTCATATGTGGGGTTACTAGTTGATTACGGGTGGTCTTACTTTGTGTTGTGGTTTTAGACATTTCTGTGGAGGCTGGACGTTGTGGTTGAGAGGGTCCTGCCATAGTTTTTATAAGTAACAAATTGGCCTTAATTGCTTCCTCGACACCCGTGAGCCTATCCCCTAAGCTAGTCATTTTTTCAATCAGCGGGGATATTATTGACTTCATCATTTTTTCGATCGAGGCCAATAGAGAAGCCTGGATAGGTGCTTTCGAGGTGGCAGTGCTCGGAGTGTTGGGCAGTGGGAGAATTGGGTTTAGTTTTTGTTGCTTAGCCTGACTCCCCATTTGTTTGACCCCATCTCTCTCCCTTTTAGCAAAAATTACCTGAGGGGACACTGCAGATTGCGAGTAAACTTTTGGTTGTGTTATAAGGGGAGTACCCTGTAGGCTTGGAGTTAGTTGAAGTTGACTGCTGGACCGAGGACTAGTCGTTGCTATAGCGCAGGTAGGGGCACTAGTTTGCACATTTTCTGATTCCACAGGAGCGTACGTGGATTTACACATATTGTTTAATTCCTCCAGCAGTGATATATCACGTTCTGCATCGGCAGTCTGTGAAGGAGAACACATACTGGAAGAACTAACCATGGCTGGGGATCGTTCTATACTCTCTAGTTCACTGGCAATGGGGAGTGTTGCCCTCTTTATATAGTAGTCCATCGTTCCCCTAAGCAAGTCACTCTGGGTGGAAATATTTCTGATACCCCCCTTACAGGTCATAGCGTGATAGCTTATATGGATTAACACTGAATCAGCAGCAGCAACTACCAGGAGATAGTTCAACAGTTCCACTATGGTGACGCTTGGGAAGGACCTGTAAGAAACTGAGGATTGTCAATGGGTATCTGTACCTTTTGTCTTTTTTCTTTCTTTCTTAGTTCAGTATCAAGGGGCGTGCCCCGTCCCGGCCTCCTCTGGCCTTTGATGGCTAGCCCGGCGCTACCCGTGCGCTACCCGCGACACGGAGGGCAGTCCTTCGTTTTAAGCGCCTCCGGGCGCTCCCTGGTTACTGGAGTTGGCGTCCAGCCGCTGAGGATCTTGGGGGATGTAGCAGCAGCGGCGAAAGCGGGGATAGAGAGGCGCTGGATTGAGGTGTATGAGGCAGCAGGTAAGGGACAGCACTTTGGCCCCACAGCACAGACAGGAGGGCAGTTGGGTCTCCTGAAAAATCCAGTATTCCACGCTGCAAGCACTGGGTCTTGCCCGATTTCCAAATAAGTCTTATGCCTTTAAGTGCCTTTAAATACAAAAAAAAACGGTGATTAAAGGCTAATGTCTCTTCTCTTGGAACAGTCTCTGTGCAGGCATATAATAACTACTAGGCTGGCCGCCACTGTCTCAACCCTGAAAGGGGCTCACACTTGCCCACTTATAAGCGCTGGCCTCACTCCGGGGCACACGTTTTGTAGATCAAGCCGTTGCTGCAGCCACCGCAACCTCTTTTCTCCAATCTCCCCTCTCACCTGCCGCTGGCTCCGGAACCGCCAGGAAAGCACAGGCACCACAGCGGGAGACGCTCACACATCGGAGTGAAGGGGAAAAGAAGCGCCGCCAAGAATCCGAAGAAGCCGAAAATTGCTTCTGTTCCACCACAGTATACAGCTGCTCAGCAAGGAAAATGCCCCAAAGTCTGCAGAAGCCACGAATCTCCTCCGGGTTTCACGAAGATCGGAACAGAGCCCTGCACGCCACGAACGCGCTCAGGAGCAATTTGCCACTGCTGAATGGAAAACCCTGCCACTTTGAAGTGTACCTTTCTTGAAACAGGGATTAGATCATCTGCTTGTGGTTATGCAGTCCTTGTGGAAAGATCAGTACTGACTCTGAAGTTCCAAAGTCAGGAGCATGTTCATGCTATTCATCCCCATTGGTCACAAAATGCTCACTGGCCACATGCTGAAATCTAACTAGAATACCAAAGGTATAATAGCATTTTGCATCAAAGCTCTGGTTAAAAGAGAGCTAGAAAGTATTGTGGTTTTCTTTCTTAATATATTTAATGAATTGTATATATTTTATATTTGCATTGAATTCGTTTTTTTAAAGTTAAACAATGACTGAACAATCAGTTACTGAGAGATATTAAAGTATTCATTTGGAAGGAAAGTTCTCCCTCATTCGTGTGACTCTAATTCTGTGCATTCCATAGGCTATGGGCGTGCCAGAAGTATCATCGGGAAACACCATATATTTAATGTGGTTAGAAGCCCTTGTGGTTCAGAGTTCATCATAAAATGGCAGCACTTAGAGGTACCCATAGGGAGCCCACTCCAAGATGAAGACACATACAGGAAAGCGGTGGGAGCTCATGTCAAGATAGCAGTACATAACGGAGAACCCACTGGGAGCCCACTCCAAACTGGCAGTGCCTTATGTGGGAAATCAGAAAATATCAATGCAGGGATATCAATGGGAAAGAGAGTCAGAGAACTTGTTGTAAACATCAAGTACTAGACATAGACAAAGAGAAGGTCAAATATTCCCACCTCCATTACTTGCTAAAATGACACACTTCATTTTGCATGCATAAGCAGTGTGGTCACAAACAACACTAACTATTCAATCACAACGTGCAACTTAAATTGTTAGATCATAAGGCAATTTGGATGCTTATGAACATCATTTACAGTAAGAAAAATATAATAAAATATTGTTCTTCAATCATTTGGGCATTATTTACTTTTCTTGTGCATTACAGTATATGTTGGAAAAGACCATGTTTATGGGGTTCTGGTGGACGTAGTAGCAAAATCGAGTTGTCTTGCTTGATGCCATCAGAAAAACAAAACAAACATAACTACTTATTCATTATATAAATTTTACAATATTTGAAACAAATGCATACAAAATCAAGAATTAACTTTGAAACGCCGATACATTAAAATAATTATGCTTACTTTCCCACTCTCAATTGGTAGATGTACATAATAATTTTATTGTTTACTTTGATTAATTTCACTAGCTTTTTGGCATCTATAAAAACTTTAGAAGCTACATACATGCTTGACGTATTATATTATTTAAGAAATATAAACAATACTTTGAAATTCAATCTTACAAAGACCACAATACATAACAGATTTAAATGTTCACTTCCAAAGCTCTAACTGCAATAGGTACACAAGCAAACAGGCACAGATTTGTATTTTAGTTTACATGGATACAGCACCGCCACATTTAACACATTTATAAGACTAGAACCTGCACCTAACTCCTTGCATCGGGAATATTCTAACGTTTGCCTTCGAAAAGCATCCTGTTGACTCCAGTTGTATTTTATACTTTTTAGTGTTCACAAATTATATTATAATAAAGTTTGAGTATGAGGACTTGAAGAACATGGTGAATATTCCAAAGAATTTCCTGTATTCGTAGAATAAAAGTTGCTGTTTTAAATAGAAGTAATAAACTACCTAATAGAACATCCAAGTTTTGGTTTGCTTATGGAAAGTGTCTTTGAAAGATAATACTTGTATTAAAACACAACTTCAAATGATTTGCAAATCTACATACGTTAGCTTCTCCCAATGCTCCCAGCTGAAACTATTAAGTAGCCACTTCTCACCCAATTGTCCTTAAACTTTGTTTCTCTTTCAGTGTTGCCTTTCAAGCTGTTATACTGTAACTTAAAATGCTCTACAGGAGAAGTAAGTATGCAAGAAAAAAAAGCAAATGCAAGAGTAATCTGTACTCATGCATATATGAGTGTGTATAGGGGTGAACATCTGTGTTCATATACATATATTTTTTGAAAGCTCAAGGGTGGCATAAAGCGATATTTTAGAGTTAAACCTGAGATTCATCTTAGATTTTATTTTAGCATTTGAGTAGTGTCCTGCATTTTTAGTAAAAATGAAATGAAAATTAAAAAATATGGGATTTCACTGGACAAAATGCTGCAGTGAAAATGTCACTTAAAAAAACGGAAATATATTCAAAATTGCATTGTTGTATTTTTACAGCGAAACTGCGCTTATGCCCTATAATGTGAATCTCAATGAAATTGACAAAGCGAGACACAGCTGTGAATTCACAATACTTTGTGATGTGGAAAACGGTTTAGCTCACTGATTTATGCGGGATCCCAAAAAAGCCCCTAAGGCATAAGAGGAGTATTTGCCAAAGGAAGACCCTTTGGCTAATTGTGCTTGCGCCATGGGGAGGTCATATAGTTAAGTATGCTGTAGGATGCTCGTAAGCCCCATCGTTTTACATACCGTACCATTTACAGCAGAAATTGAATATTCTGAACTCAATGAACACATTCCTGACTAGTGAATGTCACGAGAGATGTAAATGATGTTCAAAGCATCCCTCATTTCGTGGTAACTACTTCTCAAGTTTGTAATAGCGTATTAAATATATTCTGGTAAAATTGCCTCAAAAAAACCTGGAATGACTTAGAATAAGAAGAAAACTGAAATAAACATGTCATTTTTGCATTGTAACGTATGTAGTTGCAATTAATGTGTAAGACATTTTTTTCTTATGAATTATAGAAAATGTGTAATTAAATGTGAGCGCATTATATGGCCCAGTTTAGAGCTTGTTTAAATGCATAGAATTCCAAGTCCACTATAGTAACACAATAACTTTTGGATTTGTGTAATGTTACAAGTTTATCAATTTTACGGGTGGTGGGTAATTATTTAATGAATCACCTCTTGACAATTACTCACACTAGCCCAAATCAAAGTCAACAGTAAAAAAATCCAAAGACTAGCTTCATTACAAATGGCCCATAAAACTGTCAAGTGCTGGCACCAAAGACAAGTAATTTCCTTTTTCTTTAAAACCATTAGGTGGAATGGTAAGGGCGGGGGATGTGTTAAAGAGCTCGATGGGTCGATTACAAGTTGATACTTAAACAGTAAATGTGAGTCATGCTACTGAAGGTAGAGAATAATATTTATGCAATGTTGGATTTTACATGTATTTTTAATATCAACAAAGAGCAAAAAAAAAAACTAAAAAACGAAGGGCCATATTTATATCCCTTGTGGTGCAGGGCAGCAAGTCAGCTTGCTGCGCTGCCCTGTGTCACAGGTAAAGGGCAGGAATGAACTGCATTTATCCATTACGTCACATTCTTGCTCTTTCCCCTTGCGCTTGCACCGTTTTGGCAGCCTAGTGCCAACACAGGCACCCTTGTATCATGGCGCAAGGGTAACTGTGTTGAAGGCAGGATACTTTTTGTGCAGGAAGGGGCCACCTTCCTGTACAAAAACAATTCTGAGAGTTTTTTCTCTTTTTATGCGTGCTGCAGAATGAAGCACACAAAGAAAGAGGAGAAAACGAGGAGAAACAAAAATAATTCTACTCGTTACGCTTCATTGCAGAGGTGTATCTTTTTAGTTCATTTCCAGGTTTACCAGGTTGGGGAAATCCAGGTATGCATCAAAAACCATGGGATTTGCTTGGGAACACCCACACACTGCCCATGGAATGCCTCCCTCGTGCACATTAATGTAACACAGCGATTTGCGCGGCATTGCATTACTCAATTTTTTTAAGCCATTCAAAACCATGCAAAGTGGCTTTGCATGGCTTAAAAAATATGACTTTAGGTTTGCGTTGCTCTTGCACCACCTTGCATGGTGTAAGAACCATGCAAATCGGGTCATAAATATAGCGCTATGTTTGAAATATATCTTTTGCCTATTTTTACAATGATATCCCTGCAGCGGAACATCTGTTATTTTGTTTCCCTCTGGATTTTGCAAAAAGAGAGTGTAGAAGTTCAACTAGAAAGTTCTTCCTGTTATTTCTTTTTCAAATGTGCATAGCAATTAAGCAATAGGTGCTGCAGAAGCAATTGCTTCCATTATTTTACAGCAGTGCCAAGTTCGCGCAGCTCATTATGTTAAAACTACAATCATTATATTTCTTCTAAAGACTTCAATTACATTTCCATTTTCAACAATCGATGAGGTAAATTTACCCTGAGGACATTTTCATATGATTCACTTTAACTGAGGGAGCCTGATATTGCAAAAGGAAATTTCAAATATATTTTACTAAACTATAAAATATATGTTCTGGCACACAGTGATGACTGAAAGTTTGATTGGGCCCATTTCAAAAAGAGAATAGGTGAGGGCATCCTCGGGGAAAATCCAGAGTGAAGTATTACCTCACCTTATGCTTCCACTGAAATTAAACTGTAGTAATGTGTTGGGAAGGGAATGGCCCCTGTATGAGTAGTCATACTCTTCTGCCCTGTGATATTAAAGGTAGATGTTCAAATTAGATAAGAACTAACTTTTAAAAACAGAAAAACAACTTACATTTGCCAGTTGTAGTTTATTGAACTATCATTTGTGCCCCATCATGAATGAATGAATGAATGAATGAATATTAGTCTTCTAAAGCGCAAACTTAGCCCAGAGGCATCAAGGCGCTGCAGGAGGGACTGTCAGACAGAAATAGAAGTGAGGCTCAGACTGATGTACCTGTAAAGAGCCAAGTCTTCAAAGCCTTGCGGTAGAGAGAGTGAGACACTTGTCAGCAGGGACAGAATTCCAGAGCCTAGCTGTAGTGAAGAAGGCTCTGCCTCCCCATCTAGCTCTCTTAAACCTGGGACTGCCAGCAGATTTTTACAAGCTTATCTAAGCTGTTTAGTGGGAACATAGCACCTGAAAAGCCCATTAATGCCATCTGAACCTAGGTCACCATGTGTGTAAGACAGAGACCCTTGAACAGAATTCTGCTGTTTAAAGGGAGCCAATGCAGCTTGCTCACCGAAGCCAAGACTGAGTGGTATTTAGGGAGATCCATCACCAGCCTGGCTACTGCAGTCTGTACCAGCTGCAAGCGACAAACAAGGCCCTTGGTAATGCCCAAATAGAGAGCATTACAGTAGTCCAATCTGGACAGCACTAAGGCAATAACTGCCTGCTTTTCGAAGGCAAAAGAGAGGAAGAGGGAGATTTTCCTGAGAGTCCTGATAATCCCAAAGCAGGTGGACACTGTTCTGTTAACCTGAGGACTCAGAGAGAGAGAATTGTCCACTATGGCCCCTAGATTTTCTTCCTGGGATACAGGGCAGGGACAAGTACCAAGCGTATCTGGCCACCAATCATTGGACCAGACATTCTGTTGGTTTCCAAAGATCAGGACCTTTGTTTTGTCCCCGTTGAGTTTAAGATAATTCTCAACCATCCAAGAGGAAACTTGTGTAGGTACAAGGTTTAATATGTTGTAACATGAAAAAGCCAGGGTTCCTGGCGCAGGGCACAGACCTGGCGAGGAAGGGTGCAGACGGGCTTGCCTTTGGCTGGGTCAGAAAACAATTCGAGCGCAGCCTTCCTTCAACAAACGGAAGACAGTATGAGACGTGTGGAGGAGTACTCACTTCCCTCCTGAACAAACGGCAAAGCCGGACGGACCAAGGAAGTGAGGCGTGCCCCCAATTGAGTTAAAAAATGAAGTGCAGCAGTAAAAAGGAGGAAACTAATTCTAAAAAGCAGCCCTCATTAAAGAGAATTTGAAAGGATTTCTTAAAAGCGTCAGTATAACAGAGTAAAGTGCCCAGTGCTTGCCGCAATCAATCTATGTACAAGTAATCCACACAAGGTGATTGCCTGCAATCTATCGACCAATTAGCCTGATCCACTGTGTCCAGAAAGTCATCTGTCACTCGCTTTTAGCCAAAATCACTGATTGGATGGAAGAGAACGACATTCTCCTTTCCCTCCAAGAGGGCTTCGATGGAAAACTGGCACAACCGATCAGGTTTTTCATCTGTCTATGCTGGACTGGAAGGTGGTCCTGCTGGGTAAAGGGAGCCTGTATATTGCATTTATTGATTTAAAGACCACATTGGATCTTGTTCCCAGGGACAACCTATGGCTGGTGATCAGGGAGATGGGCATGCCTCCGGGCATCCTCGCACTTTTAATCAGGCTCCACGAAGAGAACTTTGCTAGGGTCATGAGGATAGCCTTAGACAGGTCACCAATCCAATAAAGGTACAGCGGGGAGTCCATCAAGGATGTGTCTTGGCTCCAACTTTATTTTCATTGTAGATCAATCACATTGATGAGCTTCTATCTGCCATCCCAGCGGATGCCCCATCCTTAGCTAAGCAAAGTTTACATACCCTCCTATTCGCAGACGACATCCTTTTTGTTTTGAAGACCCCAAAGTAATCCACACAAGGTGATTTCTGTCGAGACAGTCGACTGCACTGCTTATGACCTCACATACTATATAATTCACAACATGTTATTTGACATAATTATGGCATCACTGATGACATCTTAAATTATATCACTGATGACATTTCTGATATAGAAAACATTTCAGTGAAATTTTATGACCTTTATTAGGACATATAAATACCATTGTCAATTTTGTCATTGTCATTAGCTCATTAGGATTGATTTCAATAAAACATGAGCACAAGTCTTTTTTCTACTTTCAACATGCTGCAAGCATTGCCAAAGAACTCACCAAAAGAATCCCCACTATCCAAACCCTCTGAACAAAAGTGCAAGCTCTTGGAGTTCTTAAAATTGTGTGAACACTCTCGAGGGTCACCAATTTAATTAATTAATGGGTGCTTCTGTGGGGGGGTGCCACATTCCTAGCATCTCCACAAATGTTTAAGAACAGGTTTGTGGTACCCTCACCCTCTCTGGAAAAGACGCACAATTGATGGATAGAATGCAGGACAAATAAAAAATTCACCCCCAGTCAAGAGATATGGGTTAAATCCATCATTCTTTTGCTCACCATGCCACCCCAGTTTAGACCTGGCCATATGCAAATCAGTCTTGACCCTGTGCCTCATGGGAACAGTCAAGCTCGAACTGCCAAGCCTGGTCTTCCCTGGACCGGAAACAAGAATCCTAAAACTGGTTTCGGGGTTACACCCCTCTTCAGCCTCTTTCATGGTAGAAATATTTTAAATTACAATTCTGAAAATACCACTTTTAGAAAGTTGGCATTTTCGACCCTTGCAATTTGACGCCTGCAGCCTGTCCTAGGTCACATGGCCTATTATAGTTGGCATTTGGACTTTGTGAATTCCTCCTAGATAGTCACACAATAAAGGGATTAGGTGTGCCTTATTGTGCCATCTGCTGGGAGAATGAGGGGCTGGAGCTGGGCACAGCCTTTGTTGCAACTGCATTCACCCAAAGGGCTTGTCACCACTGCACAGTTCCTGAATCCAGCTAGGAGCCAGGGCAGGGGAGTCAGTCTAAGCATTTCAAAGAGCAGCCTCTAGAAATTTCTCCTACTCCAAAGAAGTCAACAGGTATAAAACTAAGATCCTCTGACCCACTCTTCAGGTCACATTTTGGACCTGCAGAAGGAATCTCAGAGCACTGTTTGCTGCTGTGACCTGCGGTGTACTCCACAAGACTTTTTTGCTGTACCTGGAAGAACTACTTAGCTGCCCAGCGCCTGCCATGAACCCTCAAAGGCCTTCCCTGCTGCTTGAGCCCGACCTCTTGCCTGAACTCTGAACTACCAAAGTGACCCCAGGGGCAAGTTTGCTGGCCTCCTGGGAAATAGCAGGTTCCCATCATCTTGAAACCACACCTGGACTCAGGTTTAGTGAGTCCTAACCATCAAAGAGGTGACCCTCCAGTCCTGGACCCCTAGTAGAAGAGCTAAAGTTGCATAGAGAGCCAAAATCCAAAAATTGGGCCTTGGCTAACAGCTGCTCTGGGAACCAAGAGAAAAACAAGACCAACCTATTCATCCATCCGGCCAAGGTACATTGTAAGTCAGCCTGACTTCACAGTAGCTCCCACTACGCTCTTCTCCACAAAAGCAAGTTCTGTTCAGTGGTCCTTCACCGAAGGGGTATTTGGCTTCCTGAAAGTCTCGTCAGCTAAAGCCTCCTGCCTCGTCCCCCTAGAGATGTTTAAATTCCTAAAAAAGGGCCTAAGTCTGAATATAGAAATGTTAACAGTGACTTTGTCTGGTGACTCCCCGATGATAGCGCTCCCTCTTCGGACAACTCCTGCAGCTATGTCTGCTGAGATTGACCTTATCAGGACATTTTCTCTAAAATTTGTTCTTAGTCTGAAGGTAAGTCCTGACCGGGACCAATTTGACTTTTGGTATCCAACCCCTGCTCCTTTGCAGTTGGCCATATTTTATAGTTTGACGCAGTCTCGCATGACCAGATTTCCGCTATAGGCGCTTTGATCTTTTAGGTGCTAGTTTTTACTAAAACTTAAAACATTCATAACATGTTCTACTGATTGGATTTTTGTCATTTTGCTGTCAAATGTATTTCTATTTCTGTGTTTAATTCATTACATTTTACTACATTTTCTAAATAGGTGAGGGATTTTGTTTTATGTTAATTTTTCACTTTATTAGTTTGTGTGCTGCATAGATACGATTCATCAGTGAAGTCATAAATGGTGTCATGCACCATGTCATGTGTGATGTAATATGTGAGCTCATAAGCAGTGCATGGCAGCGCGCTAGTTATAGCTAGCTCTGCAGGTGAATTTTTGTGTTATTTTTAGTTTTAAAAGTTCATGTTTTCACTGACATATTCACCTAACTATAATCTCATTTTAACCCTAAT
The DNA here is from genome assembly GCF_964261635.1 of Lissotriton helveticus. NCBI lineage: Eukaryota > Metazoa > Chordata > Amphibia > Caudata > Salamandridae > Lissotriton > Lissotriton helveticus. The sequence goes on from NC_136063.1 coordinate 998,360,762, forward strand.
AAACAAAACCAGATCTTATTACACCTAAATATAACATTACTTTAATTTTTCAGTGTGTATATATTTATATCTATCTATCTGTTGATCTATATATATATTTCTTTATTTATTCACTGGAAAAAACAAAGATTACTGGGACATTATAGTTAGGCTCAGATTTCACTAGTGCAAAACCAATGAAATTCAGCAGTTACAGTCACCTGAGCTAACTAGATCTTACGTCCCCGAAATGCATTGCTTATGACCTCACATAATAAATCACTCATGACATGGTCAGTGGCATCACAATGGGATCTCAAATTACATCACTCATGACATTACTGATGACATCACCAAGTAAGTGTGTTTTCAAGAGTGTATGCGTTTTAAACATATATACTAACCTTCTGCAAATGTCAGATTAGCATACTAGTTGTACCAATAATGAGTGATACTATCTTTAACATGTGTAATCAGAGTGGGTGTGTGACTATCTGTATCATTGTGTGACTGGGTGTGTGATTGGTGGTATGGATGCGTGCATGCATGAGGGACTGCATGGGTGAGTGAGTAGATTTCTAACTAGGTCTTTAGGTGTGTGAGTGTTTGTTTCAGTGGTTGTATGGGTGGTTTTGTGAGTGTGTGTGTCAGTATGGGTGTGTGAGTGGTTTTATGGGTAAATAAGAAGGTATCTGAGTAGTTGTGTGGGGGACTGGGTGTGTGAGTAACTATGTTTGTGACTAAGTGGACATGTTAGTGGCTGTATGGGTAAGTGAGTGGCTGTGAGAGTGACTGTATGGGTGAGTGGTGAGTGTCTGAATATCTGTATGAGGGAGTGTCTGAGTATGTAAGTAGATGTATGGGTGAGTGCGTGGCTGTTTGAGTGACTGGTTAAGTGAGCTGGTGTGTAAGTTGTTGTATTGGAAAGTGAATGTCTGTGTGAATGACTGTATGGGTGAGTGAGCAGACATGGGAGTGCTCATATGGATGTATGAATGGGTATGTAAGTGGTTGTGTGGATGTGCAAGTGAGTGAGTGAGTGAGTGAGTGCGTGTATGGGTGAGTGAGTGGATATGTTAAAAGGCGGTATGAGTGTGTGAGCGGGTAGCTGTATAGGTAAATATGTCTGTGCGTGAGTAGCTATATGGGTGAGTGTATGGCCGTCTGAGTGGCAGTGTGGGTGAAAGGCTGGTTGTATGAGTCGCTGTATGGATGAGTGAATGGTTATGTGAGAAGCTATATGATTGAGCAAGTGGGTGTGTGAGTGGCTTTAAGGAGGAATGAGAGATAATATGAGTACATAAATGGGTATGTGAATGCTTGTGTGGGTGAGTGAGTGAGCGTATGAGTGGTAGTATTGGGCTGTGAATAGGTGGTTGAGTCGTTCTCTGTATGATGTTATCAGTGATGTGTTTTGAAATGTCATCAGAGATGCCATGAGGTATATCAATGATCATGTTCCGAGTGATGTATTATGTGAGGTCATAAGCTGTGCATTGCGGGGGGAATAAGGTAACTATAACCGCTGAATTTAAATGGTCTTGTACAAGTGAATTCTGAGGCTGTAACCTTTGTTTTTTCAGTGAATTTCTAAGGTTTTTTAAATTCTATTTCCTAACTATAACATCTGTGTAACCTTTGTTTTTTTACGTGAATTTCTAAGGTTTTTTAACTATCAGTCATGTTTGCAGAGTGGTGAAGAAAGGAGGAGGGGCCTCCAACCAGCTCTCAGGCAATCCCACTGTGTTGGACTTACTGGAGGTAATAGAAGGGGATCTTGGCCCCAAGGTCCCTCAGCATCCAAGAGAAGTTCATCCCCCAACTAATGGTGTACCAGGAGGTGCATTTGCAGAGTGACGGAGAAAGGGGGTGAGGCCTCTGACCAGCAATCCCACAGTATGGGACTTACTAGAGGTAACAGAAAGAGAGGATGAAGCCTTAAATCTAAAGCGATAGATCTTGAAGCTGCTGAAACCGGGTTCGAGTCTCAGCAGGGACGCTCAACATCCTGTGATTCTGGGCAAATCACTTAATTTCCCAGTGTCTAACAAAAATTAATGTGTCCATCTGTAACAAAACTGGTGCTCATGTAAAGCACCCTGATACCTGATATCTTCGGGCCGAGTTCACGCTATATAGAACTCTAAAAAGTAGTGTGCCTGGAGGTGCATTTGCAGAGTGGTGGAGAAAGGGGGAATAGCATCTGATAACCTCTCATCAATCTAGCTGTGTGGGACTTACTGGAGGTAAGAGCAGGGGTTGTTGTCCCCAAGGACCCTCAGCATCCAAGGGGACTTCATGCCCCAAAACATTGTGTGCCAGGAGGCCGCTTTGCACAGTGATTGAGAAAATGGGCAGGACCTCCGGCGCATTCTCCTGGGCGGGCATGCTATTTCATTTTTTTATTTATATTAGGGGAGGGGAGCTGCAGGCCAATTTCAGCCTCAGGGACACAATCCCCCGGGGAAAGGCCTTATTACAATGGGGAGGGGGCCCTGGGGTGATTTTGGCCCAGGGACTCCACCCCCAGGGCCATGCTTTTTTTATATATGTATTATATGGGAAGGGAGCTGCAAGGCCCACATCGGGCTGACTTCAGCCCCGGTAACCCTATCTACTAGGGCCTGGTCTATTTATAATAGGGGAGTGGGCCCATGCGGCCCCCCTCCCTGGGAAATTTTTGTCCCAGGGACCAGAGTCCCCAGGGCTCAGCCTTTCATTTAATATATAATTTATTGGGGAAGGGTGTTGAGCGGCCTCCATTTCCAACTAATTTTGGCCACTGGGACCCCATCTTTGGGGCCCGACCTTTTCCAAGGAGAGGAGGCAATGTGATTCCCCGCCATATGCCCATTTTGGCCTCCGGAATCACATCCTCTAGGGCCTGTCCTCCATTGTGGGTACCCTGGTCCCACCCCGGGCATGCATTCACATCTGGTGGTGACTGTGGGGAGAGCCTCAAGTCCCCCATGGTCCCTGCTGGGGCCCTGCCTCCTGTAGGAGCCGGCATGTCTTTCAGACACAGGGAGCTGCTAAAAATGCAACTGTCTATGTCTGAATTCAATTCTGCTCTGTTTCTAGCAAGCAATAGCATTTTCAATACTCTCGCTTGCTGACAGTAGAGCGCTTGTTGTGCCTTGGAGGGAGCGGTAAAGCTCACGCCAAGCCACAGCAAACAGACATGTCGCGGGGTGGGAACTCTGAGACATAGCACTAGCTGGCCTTGCACGGTGGCTGTCCACAGGGCCATTATTGTTTCAGGAGAGGGGCTGCGCGGCCCCTCTTCTTGTTGGAGTTTGGCCTGTCCTGGGGAGGTGGCAGTCCCAGGGGCGAGAATTACCCAGGAGGGGGGAGTGCGCCTCCCTCTCATGTGTAAAAGTTTATTTTGGTCCCTCAGAGCTGGTAGACCCAGGGGCGACCATGAGGCCCCCAATATAGATCTACCAGCCCCGGGGAGATGGCGGTCCCCAGGGCCGAGAATGGCACAGAAGGGAGGTCTCACTGCCCACCTTCCATTTTTAAAAATTGATTTAAGCCATGGGGAAAATGGGGTCCCCGGAACCTGGGGATTTTTTAGTTCCCCACATTATACATCTAACTGCCCTGGAGAGGTGGGGTTCTCTTTGGGCAAGGGGGGGGTTCAGCAAGGATACCTTAATTGTTTTGTTTTAGCCAGTGTAGGCCATAGGGCCCCTCCACATTAATTTAAACAATAGCCTGGTGGAGGTGGCCTTCCCTGGGGCATGGGAGGGTTTGCGAGACCCCCATTTGTTTTAAATAATAATGAACACATGTCCCTGGGACCGGGTACACCTGGGGGTTTAAAAATAGAGAAGCGCAGGGGCCAGCGCTTCTCTTCTTTTTTGTTTTTTGGTGGAAGTGGCAGCTCCAGTGCGGCTCCAGCCAATCTTTTTTTTTAAGTGTTTTTTTCCTGGCAGTGACCCCCTGGGACCCCTCAAAAAGGCCTGGAGGGTCACGGTAGTCATATCTTGCCACTTTTTCCTATTTTTTTAACTTTTTTTGTGGGACTTCGCTCAAGCTGAGTTCCAAAATGGCTGCCAACATGTCTTGGTTTGAAGTGTTGGCAGCCATTCAGATGTCAGCATGAGATATGGAGGGTTCACCGAACCTTCATATCTCTATATATACAAATTTGGATTTCAGTCAATATCTCTAAAACTACTTAATGGATTTTCACCAAATTACAAAAAGGCACTTCACTTCAAGAATATCTACCTTTCTTCATCAAGACGTACCCACAGGGGTCGGGATGACAAACCTCATCACGATCTGCCATTTCACTGTGAAAACAGAATATAGGTTTTAGAGATGGTTGTTCTAGAAATACACTAGAAAAAACATGAGTTTGAAGTGTACGGTAATAAACATCTAGGGCCCCATTAGGATGACGGGCGGACATCCCATCGGTAAAAGGGACCACCCGCCTTAAGGGCGGGGGTCCCGATGTTTGCATTAGGATGCGCCCGCCATAGTGGGGGGCACAACCCTCATTTTCAACATTGTGGCGGGCGGTGCTCACTGCACAGCCCGCCACACTGTTAAAAATGTATGCATGAATTTGCATACACGAAGCGGCAGGCACCACGCGGTGCCTGCTGCTTCGTATATGCAAATATGTGCACCGCCCACTCCTCCCAGAGTGAAGACCGCATGCCTTAAGGCATCAAATCGGGCCCATCATAATATGGCTGGCGGTGTCTATTAGACACCGCCACCATATTAATCCTTGTCCACCCCGGCCGCAAGGTGACCGGGGCGGAAAAGTGGCGGACGGTCTTTCAATCTGCCGCGCTCCCCCCCGCCATACTAATATGGCTGGGGGCATTTGGGAGAGGATGGCAGGCGGATTGCCCCCGCCAGGCCGGCGGTAGCTACCGCCAGCCTGGCGGGGGCAATCGGCCCACCATCTAATGGGCCCCCTAGTGTGTAAAATACTGTAATGTGTGTGCATATATGTGTTTTCACTTTAACGAAAAGGCACGATCGTCGCAGTTAAAGATGTAATCGCGATGTCCTGAAAAACTGCAAAAACAGAAAATAGGTCTGAAAGATGGTTTTTAAAGAAACCTAGTACAAAAATATGAGTTTAAACATGCTTTTAAAGAAGTTTTTATATAGTAATGAGTGTAGGGCAATGTTCAAAACAGAATTCTTTACATATTATTGTTTGATGTGTTGCTGGTCACTGAATATCTGCTTTTCTTTTCCTCTTTGCAATGTGTCTGGAGGAATCACAATTACAGACGACATTGCAGAAAAAAAATACGTTTTACAGATGGTTTTTATAGAGACCCTTTACAAAAACATGACTTTGGAGAATACTGCAAGAAACCCCTAGTGGGTAAAATAGTGTAGTATGTGTGCATATATGTGTTTTCACTTTATGAAAAAAGAAACGATTGTTGCAGTTAAAGATGTCATTGTGACGTCCCGAATATCCACAAAATCGGAAAATATGTCTGAAGAATGTTTTTTTAAGAAACTTAGTAAAAAAACATGAGTTAAAACATGCTTTGAAAGAAGTATGAATATAGCAATATGTGTAGGGCACTTTGATTGGAGACAAACATGAAGATTTAAAGAATCGTAATAGGAAGAATAATGTAAGAATGATGGATTTTCATTTGAAGAACAAAAGAGGGAGTAGCCCTATGTTTTCAGATAAAAACTACGATAAAAGATATATACTCCTGAATTCCAAGAGAAAATAGCTATAAAAAGAGCTCTAGAGTATCAATATTTTCATTTGAGCATTCTCCTAAACCACATTATTCTGGATAACTTTGCAGATGGTAGATTTAAGAGATACTCCTTCACAAAGTCCTTAAGTGGAAGCCCTTCAGAGAAAAGGATAGACTAACTTTTTAAGTGATTTAAGTATGTCGACTGAGTCAGGGAAGAAAAGATGGAAATTCAAACATTTGCTCACTAAATTTCAAAAACATGCAATCCAAGCAACAACAGTTCTGTTCTTAAGAATCAACATTACAAATGTCAAAAACAAAACATGAGAATAATCGTGAGTGGGCTTTTCTGAATGCAATTTTATTTGTAGAATCACTGCGGGCAGTGGAGGGTTGAGCATTGACGAGTCAGGTACAATAATGACACCCTAAGATAGTATGAAGCAGCTTTAAAGGTGGTATATGTGAACTATACCATTGAGTCAGGGTGAGAAGGAGATGAAGGATGGGATACGGCAAAAATGGACTGAACACAGGTATGTACAAATAAGAGGCACAGCAATACTTAACAAGGGTCATTAATCACACAAAACAGGATGACACATGCAGCTATAAAAGTTGAATATATTTTAATTATATACAAAAGAATATTGAAATCTATACACAGCACTTTTTAAGAGGAATCTTGTAGGCATGTTTGATCTCAATGTTGTTTTATGTAATGCTAATGGCTTTAACAACCAACAGAAGGCAACATCCATTCAAACATGGCACTTAATTCTATAACCATTCATAATTCATCTTCAAGAGAACCATTGGGTTACATCTAAGATAAATAAAATCCTATTTCTCGAAGAATGGGCTGGTTAGCAGATTTTCCCTTCCACTGAACCACACATAGAGGGGTAGCTTAAATGACTGATAAAATATTCGATTTTGAAATATTTTCTACAGGCACAAACAATAGGAGTCAGTGGACATGGATTAATCTGTTGCTCCATCAGACAACATATGTAATTATTAGCTTTTTATGGTCCCAAATTGGATGATCCCCAACTTGACTGTGTTCTGTGTTTTGGTCTGACACTGCAGTATCCATGACAAACTCTTTCCACTTGGAAAGCTCTGAGTAGCATGTTTATTGTTGAAGCTGAGACTGAGAAAGACAGTTATCTGAGTTATCTGACAGCGACTGTGGATGTACAATAAACTAAGGGGCATATTATCAAGGGGCTTTATCTCCGCTTTTTTGGCTTTAAAAGCCAAGAAAGCGGAGATAAAATTATCTCCCTATTACCAAGCTGTCACTAACACCAGTTAGCGACAGCTAATAGGAGATAGTGACCATCTTGGGCCCCGCTTTGCATGTCAGTGATATTTATCACTAATGACATGCAAAGTGGGCGTGCCAAGATGTTAGCGACTGAAAACAGTTGCTAACATCGCTATCTCCTATTACCAACTTTTGGAGATATTCGCGCTAAGCGCGAATATCTCCAAAAGCTAACACTTGCCCAGGAGCAGTTCTTAGCCATGTTATCCAATGGGAGGTGGATAACATGGCTAAGAGCATTTGCTCGATAATGCATGAATATCGCTGACTTTTCAGCGATATTCATGCATTGCGGACGTTTTTTATCGCATTTGCGATAAACCTTGCTAATAGCAAGGTTTATCTGCGATAAAAATCGTCGATTTGCGGCGATAATTTTTGTCTCTAAACAAGTTAGAGACAAAAATTATCTCTATTGGTTGGTAATATGCCCCTAAGTTTTATCACCTCTACTCTGCATGGACATTTTCTTGGAGTCACCCGACTTCACATAGTGGCTGTATTTAAAAGGTTTAGACAAGAACTGGTTGTAACTTATTCATGGTAGGCTTTGAATCCCGAGGTTGTCAAATATGCTTGTTTCTCCTCAAGATTTAAGACAAGCACATGGATTCATTATTTTCAAGTAACCCCCTACTCTGTCAACTATCAATTAGGATGTAATTCCATGGAAATTTCCATTTGTAGTCTTTAGTAAAATAAAATCTAGGTGCTATTTAACTAAATTATCACCCTATGGTGATAATTATCCAGGGTTGGTGGAACTTGTAGAGTTTCACTCTATGAAATTTCATGGAGATACATGAAAACTCATCGAGATTCCATGGAGTTGTGAAATCGGCATGCCGTGATTCTTGCACTGAATTTAATCGCCAGGAGCTTGCTCTGTACTGACAAATCAGCACGAAATGCACCCAGCAGCACACCAGAGGTTTTGCTTCTTGAGATGGCTTTATTGCCAGTCGAGTAGACATTTGATTCGAGTAGCAGCATTCTCACCACAAATGGTTGCAACCGTCCGTGTTGGGAAAATCTCACCAGGTGCCTCCTTAGCACCTGAAAATTGTGCTACGGGAAACCAATTCTCACTCAAGCTCACCAAATTACTGTTACCAAGCCATACAGAGAAAAAAACTCTGCTACTCCACCGGCAGAGCAGAATTCATAGCCCACCCCTTGCTTGGGAGAAAGTCTGGACTACAATGAATGTGGGGCAAATATCAAGAGGAAACCAGGGGAGCCCGAGAGCGGGGAGGAGAGCGAGCAGGCCTGCATACAGCAGAGGAAGCGTGGTCGCAGTGAATCCAGCTCGTGCTGTCTGGAGAGCTGTTCATACCTCCCGAGCAGAAAGTGAAACAACCTGAAATATTATAATGCTTCAGGGGCTAAGATTGCGCGCAGCACACTCTTCGTGCTAGATATAAAGCAAGGCACCTGCGGTCTTTATAAAAGTTAAATCATGGCATAGAGTGCTAGGAAATTTTTTATTAAATGAAATGAGACTTATTCACAATTTCACCAAGGAAAGAATGAGCCTCGAGAGCAATAAGTTGAGTAATGCATGTATATTTCCTCATATTTTGTAACAGAGTGTTGCATGTTCCTTCAAAATGAATAAACACCAATCATTGCAACAAACAAACAAAATCATTTATTTGTGCACCTGTTTCCAACTCGTAAGAGCAAAACATCAGACTGAATGATATGCGTGGAAGCTTCTGTTTTATGGAAGTAGTCCTCTAAGGAACAGTAAACAAGCACAAGTGCTTGAAAAGTGCACATGCACGCACGGCCATGCTAATTGGAAACAGATGCCCCCTGCGTGCCACTTTTCGCTCCCGCAAGGTGGATGCTGCCACAAGCACGAGTGCTTGAAAAGTGCAGATCAATTCCTAAAGGTCATCTCCTAGGGCAGTGCATGTGCGCTGTGCTAGGCTTGACCTAAAAAACTACAATCAGGAACCTAGAGGAGAGGATGGGACACTCATCAATTTTTTGCTTACAGACTCTGATATTAATAGATACCATTGGGAAGTATCTAAAAGGGAGTTACAAGATTATTATTATGAAAAAAGAAAACTTAACTCTGCTGCCCAAATAAAATGACAGCATGAAGGAGGTTGGGAAAATGTTACCCTGATCCTCCAAAACTATTATAAATAAGAACAGAATCAATACAATAATGAACTCACAGATAAAAAAAAGTGATTTCCGACAAAGCTATTTCATGTTTTTTTAGATCTTTATAAAAAAAAGTTATACTCGAGACCAAATAATACAAAGAAAATATATATTATAATATTTTTTTTAATTATCTCTCTCAAAGTTATTAGAAGCAATTAACAGATCTGTTTACCTCTGAAGAAATAGAAGAGGAGATACCGAGGAACAGTGGTACCATTAAAATATAAGGATCAATTTGGCTTTGTGCCAGGGAAAGAAATATACACTAATGCAAATGTTGGGGTGCAGATTGCAAACATTTTTATTGAAAATAAAAGTATTCTAGCTGCCTTGCCATTGCTACATGCTAAAAAAGACTTTTGACCAGGTAAGTTGGGAGACCTTAATGTTGAAATTATTTAGATAGCCTATCCAACTTATCAGTTTAATCGCTAAACTTTATAAAACCACAAAAGCCACCATAATGATCAATACCTCCCTGGCAGAATCCATTTCTTTTATGATGGTAAAAAAACAACACAGGGATGCCCCATGCCTACTCTTTTATTCGTTTTATTTATTAAAACCTAAGCAATTGCAATATGCTTGAGTTCTAAGATACACTGCAAATAGATTATTTTCAGAAAATTAAACTATATTCTGATGATATAGCTCTTTATTTTAATGAAAATAAATATATTTCAGATTTCCTTGAAGAAATACAGAAATTTTCATCAATAGGCAGCTATAAAATTAATCAATACAAAATGAATTGTTGCTATTCAGTTGTTCCAGTGATATACTCCTAGGGGTAAATTAAAACAGGATGAACAGACCATATGAAGAGATAGCTGTGAATATTTGTCACAGAGTATAACACCCATTATTCATTAAATTAAAAATCTCTCATTACAAAAGTGAACACCTTAATAAATATGTAAAAATATTCTCCTGTTAACTATAATAGGGTGCATGGCTCTAGTGCAGGTGTCTCCAACCAGTGGATCCCATTATCTCTTCAGAGTAGCTCACATCCTTAAGTTCGATTTAAAAACAGCACAAGGTCACTTTCTTTTAAGTTAAGGGAAGGCTGTGTTTATTTTACATTATTATATTCAGGCTGCAGATAGCAGGGCCTGATAATTGCCATTCTCAAATTACCATGACTAGAGAATCTGGATTTCATTAAAGACACGGAGGCTAACATTATGCATATAACTTTTAATGCAAACCCAAGCAGCCACATACATCATAAAGCAAAAGTTCCACATTAGAACATTAGAAGACGTATAAAAAGTGTGAGCACCAAACAATCAGCCTCTTTTAAATGTGGTGTAAAGAAGGAAAGGTCCAATAAACGTCCAAGAAAAGTGCAATAAACTTCAAGTAAAACTCCATAAATTCTTTAGTGTTTCACGAAGAAGAAAGAGATGAAAGATAAATAAACTGATCCGTAGGCCAAGATCATAAAGTTAGGAGACATTATCTGAAAAAGAGAGAGATATAAATGGTTCAAGAAAGAAAAAATCCAAAAGGTGGAACACAATTCTGTAAAGAAATATAATCATGAGAATGAAATGCAAGCATTTAAAATAAACATATCACAGTAACAAATATAAGATACAAAGTATGTCGAAGTATACTGTATGTTAAAATCAACCACCCAAGGGAAAGGATGGTAGGGGCAATGTAACCCCCCTGTGTATTTAATGAAATCCAGATTCTCTAGTCATGGTAATAGGAGAATCGTAATTTTATTACAAGACCGGAGGCTACCACTATGCATGTTGGTGGCCATGTGAGACAACATCAGACATATGAGTGAGTGGTTTACAATAGTGATGAGCAAAAGTCCTAGAATTAGACCAATCAGCAGCTTTAAGAATATCATCCAACACACCACTGGACCAGAAGGACTTACTGGCCATTGCACCTCTGATAGAATGTGGTTTGAAAATATTCAGATTGATACTTGCAGGAATGCAAGATTCATAACAGTTTTAACCCATCTAGCAATAGAGGCAGAGGTAATACCTTTGTGAGGTTTAACAAAGGAGATAAGTAACTGATTCACATAGAAGGGGTGAAGTGCATTCATTCTTAAGTCATATTCTTTCATACAGTCCATAACAAAAATATTTACATGTATCAAAGCGTTGGTAGAAAATAGAATTAGACATAGTCTTTGTTCTTCTATGCAGTTCAAATTTGACTCCAAACGTATTATAGGATCTATAGGAGATATCAGGAGCTTTAACATCAGAGACCCCACAACAAGAAATCAAGCAAAGAAGTGTAGCTAATTTGATGGAAAGGTTCTTTCTGTTCAGAAGAGAATTATCAGGCCAACTGGAGAAAAGGTCAAGAATTAATTTGACGTCCCACAAAGATTGATATCTAGGTTTTGGAGGTCTCCTAAGTCTGATACTCTTAAGGATTCTACAAACAATGGCATTTTTACCTATCGTTTTACCATTGACTAGGGTATGACCTATGGAAATAGCTGATCTATAACAATTGATAGATCTATAACTTAGACCCCTTTTGAATTGTTCCACTAGAAAATTTACTATGTTAACGATAGGTGCCTCCACGGAATCAAATTCCTTTCCAAACACCAACAAAACCAAACTTTCCAAATGTTGTTATATCGTTAGTGTGTCCCAGGGGCCCAAGATTCTCCAAGGAGAGTTGAAGCCGTCAATGAAAGTCCTGCGAGATCATTGGACCTCCTGACACTCTCCAGACAAGAAGGCTCAAATTCCCTGTTTGAACAAGAGGGTGAATTTGTCCATCTACGTCTGTAAGAAGGCCCAGAAGGGAAGGGATTAGGAAGGGGAGGTCGAAAGCAAGCTCCAGGGTGGTGGGAAACCATGCCTGAGATGGCCAAAAGGGAGTTATTAGTACAATTGAAGAGTGATGATGTCTAACCTTTTGAAGAACTCTCTGGATCATTGCAAAGGGGGGTAAAGTATAAGCATTGATCCCTACCCAGGATTGGAGAAAGGCATTGACCGCTAGAGCACCCAGGTCGGGCATCCAGCTGTAATAATCCTCCAGATGGAATGTCAGTCTGCTCGCAAAAAGATCTATTTGGAAAGGACCCCAAAAACTGTTGAGGGAATTGAAAACAGATACGTTGAGTTTCCAGTCGCTGTGATCCAAGAGGAACCTCGAGTTCCAATCTGCACAAAGGTTGGATTTCCACGGAAGGTATTCCGCCCTTAGGGAGATCTTGTGTTCTAGGCAGAACATCCAGAGTGTTTTGGCTAGGTTCGAGAGGTCTACTGATTTGGTACCTCCTAGGCGATTTATGTAAGCAACGGCGGACATGTTGACAACAGGATGTGCGAGCACACCGCTGCCTCTCAGGCAAGGTTCGCCCCTGGCATTCTAGGAAATGCAGTCTCTTGTAGCACGCTCCAATATTTTTAGTATTTCAACAAGGTTGGCGCAGATAGTGCTGATCTCTAGACACGTGTTTCTAGTTTATTAACCGCCATCAGTAGAGAATGCAGTCTTGTATTTTTGGGTTTGCTGAGGAGGCTGCCAAACATTACATCAGGTCGGGTACCACTCACTGGCGCGCAGGTGCTTCATCCAGGAGCTCGTCAGCTCAATGACTCACGAGAGTACTTTAAATAGACAACAGTATGTGGGAGCACACCGCTGACCCTCCGGCAAGGTTCACCCCTGGCATTCTGCGAAATGCAGTCTCTTGTAGCTCGCTCCGATATTTTGAGTATTTCGCCAAGGTTGGCGAAGATAGTGCTGATCTCTAGACAAGTGTTTCTGGTTAATTAACCGTCATCAGTAGAGCATACAGTCTTGTATTTTGGGTTTTCCTGAGGAGGCTGCCAAACATTATATCAGGTCCGGTACCTCTCACTGGCGCGCAGGTGCTTCATCCACGAGCTTGTCAATTCAATGACTCACGGGAGTACTTTAAATAGTCAACAGGATGTGGGAGTACACTGCTGACCTCTCAGGCAAGGTTCGTCCCTGGAATTCTGGGAAATGCAGTTTCTCATAGCTCGCTCCGATATTTTAGAGTATTTTGCCAAGGTTGGCGCAGATAGTGCTGATCTCTAGACACGTCTTTCTGGTTTATGAACCGTCATCAGTAGAGAATACAGTCTTGTATTTTGGGGTTTGCTGAGGAGGCTGCCAAACATTACATCAGGTCCGGTACCTCTCGCTGGCACGCAGGTGCTTAATCCATGAGCTCGTGAGCTCAATGACTCACAGGAGTACTTTGAATAGACAACAGGATGTGGGAGCACACCGCTGACGTCTCAGGCAAAGTTCACCCCTGGCATTCTGAAAAAGGCAGTCTCTTGTAGCTTGCTCCAATATTTTCGAGTATTTCGCCTAGGTTGGCGCAGCTAGTGCTGATCTCTAGACACGTGTTTCTGGTTTATTAACTGTCACCAGTAGAGAATACAGTTTTGTATTTTGGTGCTTGCTGAGGAGGCTGCCAAACATTATATCAGGTCTGGTATCTCTCACTGGCGCGCAGGTGCTTCATCCATGAGCTCGTCAGCTCAATGACTCACAGGAATACTTTAAATAGACAACAGGATGTGGGAGCACACCGCTGACCTCTAAGGCAAGGTTCGCCACTGGCATTCTAGGAAATGCAGTCTCTTGTAGATCGCTCCGATATTTTAGAGTATTTGGCCAAGGTTGGCGCAGATAGTGCTGATCTTTAGACACGTATTTCTGGTTTATTAACCACCATCAGTAGAGAATACAGTCTTGTATTTTGGGGTTTGCTGAGGAGGCCGGCAATCATTATATCAGGTTTGGTACCTCTCACTGGCCACAGGTGCTTCATCCACGAGTTTGTCAGCTCAATGACTCATGGGGGTACTTTAAATAGACAACAAGATGTGGGAGCACATCGCTGACATCTCAGGCATTCTGGGAAATGCAGTCTCTTGTAGCTCGCTGCAATATTTTTTAGTATTTCGCCAAGGTTGGCGCAGATTGGTTTCCTGTTTAAAAAAGGCTCCCTTGAACAAGTTGAGCTGACGAGCTCGTGGAGAGGCACCTGTGCACCTTGAGAGGTACTGTGTCCTGAGAATACTTTGGCTGCTTGCTCAGCAACCCCAAATATTTGATGCCTAATCTCTACTGACGATGGATAATGATCCAGAAACACGTGTATAGGGATGGCCAGTACAACTTTGTAATTACTCATGACAATCCTGCAAGCACACACACTTGGTGAACTGCATTGACAACAATGCTCACGGGCGACCTGCTGGGAGGTGAAGCAGTGTGATGCCACATTGTTTTCCTGTTTAAAAGGCTCCCTTTAGCCAGTTGAGATGACAAGCTCATGGAGAGGCACCTGCGCGCCTTGAGAGGTACAGTAACCTGAGAATACTTTGGCAGCCTGCTCAGCAAACCCAAATATTGGATGCCTAATATCTACTGACGACGGATAATGATCCAGAAACACGTGTATAGAGATGGCCAGTACAACTTTGTAATTTCTCAAGACAATCCTGCAAGCACACACGCTTGGTGAATTGCATTGACCACAACGCTCAGGGGCGACCCGCTGGGAGGTGCAGCAGAGTGATCCCCCATTGGTTTCCTGTTTAAAAGGCTCCTTTGAGCCAGATGAGCTGACGAGCTCCTAGAGAGGCACCTGCGCACCTTGAGAGGTACTATGACCTGAGAATACTTTGGCAGCCTCCTCAGCAACCCCAAATATTTGATGGCTAATCTCTCATGCTTACGTATAATGATCCAGAAACACGTGTATAGAGATGGCCAGTACTACTTTGTAATTACTCATGACAATCCTGCAAGCACACACGCTTGGCGAACTGCATTGACCACAATGCTCAAGGGCAACCCGCTGGGAGGTGAAGCAGTGTGACCCCACATTGGTTTCCTGTTTAAAAGGCTCCCTTGAGCCAGTTGAGCTGACAAGCTCATGGAGAGGCACCTGTGGGCCTTGAGAGGTATGTGACCTGAGAATACTTTGGCAGACTTCTCAGCAACCCCAAATATTTGATGCCTAATCTCTGACGAGGGATAAGGATCCAGAAACACGTGTATAGAGATGGCCATTTCAATTTTGTAATTTCTCAAGACAATCCGGCAAGCACACACACTTGGTGAACTGCATTGACCCCAATGCTCATGGGCGACCAGCTGGGAAGTGAAGCAGTGTGATCCCACATTGGTTTCCTGTTTAAAAGGCTCCCTTGAGCCAGTTGAGCTGACAAGCTCATGGAGAGGCACTTGCACGCTTTGAGAGGTACTGTGACCTGAGAATACTTTGGCAGCCTGCTCAGCAACCCCAAATATTTGATGCCTAATCTCTGACGACAGATAATGATCCAGAAACACGTGTATAGAGAGGGCCATTTCAACTTTGTAATATCTCAAGACAATCCTGCAAGCACACACACTTGGTGAACTGCATTGACCAAAATGCTCAGGGGCAACCCGCTGGGAGGTGAAGCAGTGTGATCCCACATTGCTTTCCTTTTTAAAAGGCTCCCTTGAGCCAGTTGAGCTGACGAGCTAGTGGAGAGGCACCTGCGCACCTTGAGCGGTACTGTGACCTGAGAATTCTTTGGTAGCCTGCTCAATAAACCCAAATATTTGATGCCTAATCTCTACTGACGATGGATAACGATCCAGAAACACGTGTATAGAGATGGCCAGTACAACTTTGTAATTTCTCAAGACAATCATGCAAGCACACGGTAACTAGACACAATATCGACTCCACAATATCGAATGGACAAAATATCGAGTTAAAAATATCAACAATAATAAAATATCGATAACAAAAATATAGTTGGGAAAAATATTGATTAAAATAATGATAAAAAAATATCGAGTACAAAAATATCGACTCAAAAAAATCGACAAGACAAAATATCGATAAATAGTCAAAGTAAAAAATATCGATAATATGTAGAAAAAAGGTTAAAAAAAATAAAATTATTAATAGTTATATAAATTGTAGTTAATGTTTAGGAGCGGGATGATGGGTTAATAGGGGATAAGGGTGGGGAGTAATTTAAAATAATTAATTAATTAATATATGTTTGTAAATATTTTTAATTATTAATTAATTGGTAAATAATTAATATTAATTAGTTAATTAATTAATATAATTTTGTACATATTTTTTATTAGTAATTAATTGGTAATTAATTAATATTAATTAGTTAATTACATTAAATAGAGTAATTTTTATATATATAATATTTTGTTATTGTTAATTATTTAATTGGGAAAAAATAATATTAATTATTACATTAAATTAATTACAGCTAATGTGCTAATATAGTAACTTCTTTGTTATTGTTATAAATGTAGTTAATGTTTAGGAGCGGGATGTTGGGTTAATAGGGGATAAGGGTGGGGAGTAATTTAAAATAAATAATTAATTAATATATGTTTGTAAATATTTTTAATTATTAATTAATTGGTAAATAATTAATATTAATTAGTAAATTAATTAATATAATTTTGAACATATTTTTATTAGTAATTAATTGGTAATTAATTCATATTAATTTGTTAATTACATTAATTAGAGTAATTATTTTATATATAATATTTTGTTATTGTTAATTAATTAATTGGGAAAAAATAATATTAATTATTACATTAAATTAATTACAGCTAATGTGCTAATATATTAACTTCTTTGTTATTGTTATAAATTGTAGTTAATGTTTAGGAGCGGGATGTTGGGTTAATAGGGGATAAGGTTGGGGAGTAATTTAAAATAAATAATTAATATATGTTTGTAAATATTTTTAATTATTAATTAATTGGTAAATAATTAATATTAGTTAATTAATTAATATAATTTTGTACATTTTTTTTTATTAGTAATTAATTGGTAATTAATTAATAATAATTAGTTAATTACATTAAATAGAGTAATTTTTATATATATAATATTTTGTTATTGTTAATTAATTAATTGGGAAAAAATATTAATAATTATTACATTAAATTAATTACAGCTAATGTGCTAATATATTAACTTCTTTGTTATTGTTAATTCCCAATTCGCCAGAGAATTGTCTTCAAGGGTCTGTGCATTGCCCACAAGGCTCGGTATGGCAAAGCACCAAAATATTTGAAATCCCGACTATCCCCCTACATACCGGGTAGGACCTTGCGCTCATCGGACGCCACTCTCTTGTCCCAATCCCGCTTTAAATTGACCACGGTGGGGGGTCGTGTGTTTTCCAACACGCTCCCAGCTCTTTGGAACAAACTGGACTCAGAACTCAGGAAGGAAAGTAAACTACTCTCCTTCAGGAAAAGATTAAAAACTGTACTTTTTAGACAAGCGTGGGGCAGATCTTAGGCATGCAACTGGTCTCAAGTGAATGTAACATCCCATCACGTAAATCTGGACAAACAGCGCTTAGAGACCCCTGTGGTTATAACGCGCCATATAAATTAAATAAATAAAATAAATAAATAAAATTAATAATTAATTGGTAATTAAATAATAATAATTAATTTTGGGTAAAGGAGTATTTTTAGGGTTCAGGGTCAGTTTTGGGTTTTTGGGTAAAGGGGTATTTTTAGGGTTCAGGGTCAGTTTTGGGTTTTTGGGTAAAGGGGTATTTTTAGTGTTCAGGGTCAGTTTTCAGTCTTTAGGTAAAGGGGTATTTTTAGGGTTCATGGTCACTTTTGGGTTTTTGGGTAAAGGGGTATTTTTAGGGTTCAGGGTCAGTTTTCAGTTCTTGGGTAAAGGGGTATATTTTTGGGTTCGGGGTCAGTTTTCAGTTTTTGGGTAAAGGGGTATTTGTAGTGTTCAGGGTCAGTTTTCAGTCTTTAGGTAAAGGGGTATTTTTAGGGTTCATGGTCACTTTTGGGTTTTTGGGTAAAGGGGTATTTTTTAGGGTTCAGGGTCAGTTTAAAGTTCTTGGGTAAAGGGGTATTTTTAGGGTTCAGGGTCAGTTTTCAGTTCTTGGGTAAAGGGGTATATTTTTGGGCTCAGGGTCAGTTTCCAGTTTTTGGGTAAAGGGGTATTTTTAGGGTTCAGGGTCAGTTTTCAGTTTTTGGGTAAAGGGGTATTTTTTGGGTTCAGGGTCAGTTTTGGGTTTTTGGGTAAAGGGGTATTTTTTTGGGTTCAGGGTCAGTTTTAAGTTCTTGGGTAAAGGGGTATTTTTAGGGTTCAGGGTCAGTTTTCAGTTCTTGGGTAAAGGGGTATATTTTTGGGTTCAGGGTCAGTTTTCAGTTTTTGGGTAAAGGGGTATTTTTAGGGTTCAGGGTCAGTTTTCAGTTTTTGGGTAAAGGGGTATTTTTTGGGTTCAGGGTCAGTTTTGGGTTTTTGGGTAAAGGGGTATTTTTTAGGTTTCAGGGTCAGTTTTAAGTTCTTGGGTAAAGGGGTATTTTTAGGGTTCAGGGTCAGTTTTCAGTTCTTGGGTAAAGGGGTATATTTTTGGGTTCAGGGTCAGTTTTCAGTTTTTGGGTAAAGGGGTATTTTTTGGGTTCAGAGTCAGTTTTCAGTTTTTTGGTAAAGGGATATTTTTAGGGTTCAGGGTCAGTTTTGTGTTTTTGGGTAAAGGGGTATTTTTAGGGTTCAGGGTCAGTTTTGGGTTTTTGGGGTACAGGGATATTTTTAGCGTTCAGGGTCAGTATTGGGTTTTTGGGGTACAGGCGTACAGGGTAAATATAAAATAAATTTATATTAAATCAATGAAATGAAATTAAAAATAAACAAATTACATTAAATTATTACGTTTTTAATTTATTTAAAATGTATATGTATTAGTTATAATTTTTTAAATATGTTTTAATGTTTTTATTTAATATTTGTAAAATTTTATGTATTTTACAATTATTTTTACATTATTAATAATACTTTTAAAAATAAGATTTTTTTAATTTCTAAATTTTTGTACTACGATATTATTTTTTCTATATTTTTGTACTTACCTTTATGAAGATATGACTCCGATATTTTTGATTTAGATATTTTTGTGTTGATATTTTTGTATGTAGATATTTGGTCTGTCGATATTATGTCATACATTCAACATAATATTAGTATTAGGAATATAAAGTGTGCAAAAAAATAATATAAATATAAAAAAAAATTGAATACATTTTAGTGACAAAAAGTTGCAAATTTTTCTGCTAAAAAATTAATTTAGTACTACTCTACAAAAAATATAATAAAATAAATGTAAATAAAATTAATAAAAAATATATAATTATTTGACAAAATTTTATACCATAACATTATACTAAAGTAGCAATTCTAATTTATACATGGTCAGTGTCCAGCACCTTTCCTGATATTAGTTTGACTGGAGTAGGAATAGTAAATAATAATTGGTCAGTGTCCAGCAACTTCCCTGATAATAGTTTGACTGGAGTAGGAATAGCAATTATTAATTGGTCAGTGTCCAGCACCTTCCTTGATATTAGCTTGACTGGAGTAGGAATAGTAATTAATAATTGTTCTGTGTCCAGCACCTTCCCTGATATTAGCTACACTGGAGTTGGAATAGTAATATAATTTTTTTCTGAGTCCAGCACCTTCCCTGATATTAGCTAGACTGGAGTTGGAATAGTAATTAATCATTGGTCACTATCCAGCACCTTCCCTGATATTAGCTTGACTGGAGTAGGAATAGTAAATAATTATTGGTCAGTGTCCAGCACCTTCCATGATATTAGCTTGACTGGAGTAGCAATATTAAATATTAATTGGTCAGTGTCCAGCACATTTGCATATAATTGTACATTACCGGGTTATTATATTACAAAATAATGCAAAATGGATGTTTTCACAAAACTTTATTACATTTTTTAAATTTTTTTATGTGTACTACAATACAATCACAATCAAAAAGTACATAACATTTTTTTGAAATGTAGTATTTGCAGAATAACACATTATCATTTATGTACATGTTGTAAATTATCACACAAAATTATTTAACAACATTTTTTCTGTAAATAAACATATTTATCATCATTAACTTTGAGTAACAAGTATTTATATTGAAATAAATAAAAAACCAGTTCTTTTTTCAGCTTCTTCCATTTATATTTAATAATGTTAATATTATATATTAATATTATTAAATATTTATTTTTTAAATTTACATTTTTATAAAGTAACATGACAATTATTATATTTGCTCAATCTATGGAAATACAAATTAAGACATTTTTTGGTACATATTTCAGACAATGTTGTTTTTAAATGAAACATATAAATATATTATGTTGTAAACTTTATAACTGTATAGGGGAAGAATATGTTTAATAATAATATCTGGTATTGGCAAAAGATTATTTATGCAATTATATCCTTTTATAATACTTAGAAATTATTATAAAACATTTTGTAATAATTA
Organism: Lissotriton helveticus; assembly: GCF_964261635.1. NCBI lineage: Eukaryota > Metazoa > Chordata > Amphibia > Caudata > Salamandridae > Lissotriton > Lissotriton helveticus. Next base: position 998,381,320 of record NC_136063.1, read on the forward strand.
ATAAAAATAATAACAAATATATTTATTATTATTATTATTAATTACTAAACATAATCATTTATCTCTTCTTTTCTGAAAAGCATACATTCAGAGAAATAAAAATACATTATTTCAGGGAATTGTTTATATATTAAATGGTTATAATTTTTTTATTAATAACAATAAATAAGTTATTTTATTTATTATTATTAATTTACCATAAACAATTATTATGTTTAGTTATAAACAAACACAAAGTTATTCCAATAAATTTACACAATAAGAAATTATTTACATATATTATTTCAAGTGTTACATAATTTTTTATTATTATTAATATATAATAATTACTATATATTAATTAATATTAAATATATTTATATTCTTTAAACAGTTTAAATTATAATGAGTCTAATGTATTAATTTGTTAAAATAACAATGTGTATGTATTATATTTTTTTACTATAACATTGTATTTTCTATGATACCTTTTCAAAAATGGTTTAAGGGGACTACTTTTTTACCGCGTAAGGTTATTGCGCTTCATTCAGGACTGGAGAAGCTCGCGGTTGGGAGTTGCTTCACGTGGAGAGAGGTGAGGTTAATTTTACATACAATTTATAACTGAGTGGTAATGTTTGAGGGTATATTCGAACTGTGTAGTGTTTTTGTGTGTATGTATGAATTGTTTATGTAGCGTTTAGGTGAAATGTCGTGGTTATAGATGCGTCGTGTATCTTTTAGTTCTAGTGTTATTTTAAGTGTTAGGAAATGTCTTCTTACATGGTTAATGTTAATTGTGAGTGTATTTACAAATGTTATGGGCTATTTGTGGGTGGGTTTCGTTATGTATGTTTTTTTACAGGTTCCGGTTCCTCGCATGAAAACTACATGGAAGGAAGCGTGTTTTTTTCCGGAGAAACTAATGTATGACTTATTATGGTTATATTTTGACATGTATCTCCTATTTTTCGTGTTTGCCAGGAGCGGATTTTAAATTTTTTAAACATTTTTTGGGTTTTTGGAGGGTTTCGTATTGGATTGATACATTGATATGCGTGACCGTTTTTTAAAAGTTGTGTGTATATCACTTTAAATACTAAAGTGTCCACACTACTGTTTTCGGGATTTCCTGGAGCGTTTATTTCATTTTTACATAATTTTCGGGTTTTCGAGGGTTTCCCATATTGGAATTGTCCTACATTGCAATGGATTGTATGGATTGTATTTTGCTTCATTAAGTCTTTTTCATCTACAAAAATTGTAAGTATTTAAAGTACTTTTTTTATTGGGTGGGAAATGTCGATCTTTATGTAATGTGTATGTGTGATGTAATTATAAATATTGCATATTTGTTCAGAAATAATGTCCCAAATTTTGATAAGTTTCTTAAACAAATATGTATTATTTATAATTGTTTAGAAATGTTTATGATTTTTATATTTACCATTATTGTAAGAAGACATTAGTATATTTTGTAGACATTTTTATAGTAGGCTTTTAGCTATTATTGACAGGTATTCTAATCCTCTAGTTGTAGGATATAGTGTGACTTGACTTTGCAGTAGTCGGAACATTTGTTTAGTTTGTTTAGTTAGTTTTGGACCAATTTGGGTCACAGATTGTTCCATTCTTAGTTCTTGATAGCTTTGTTCTTTTTTCAAAGCTTCTAGTAGGTTATGGAATGTGGGTTTGGCTCTGCTTGTGGTAGCTTGGAAAGCATTATGCCACCCTTCTACACTGTTGTTTGTTTTAGCCTCTTGGTTTAAAGTACTAAGATAGACATTCCAACAAGGGATTTGGAATTTGGGTTGGCGCGATGTCCAGATCTGTGCAACCTTCCCACCCAAGTATCTTCAAAGTAGTCCAGTAATGGGGTTAGTTTATCTTCATTCCTCTTGTAATATGTCCTGTCAATTAATAAATTATAGTGTTCCGCTACATCGGTAACAGGAACATAGGCCAGTGCTATCAATTTTTTAATTTGATAGGCAAAGGTGCTATCTGTTGAGTATAGAATACTTAAAGTTGATTTCTGGAGATGTCTCCATATGCTCTGATTGAAATGATAGTAGCAACCCTGGATTGCTGTGTGGGGAAATGTTTTCAAAATGCTATTAATCATAGCTAATTCGAAATCAATAATTATTTTTTGTGGAAAATAATTATTGATTTCATTTTTGAGAACATTTAATATTTCTGTATAAGTGTTTTGCTGTTTGTTAGGTAGCAAACAGTAAATGAAAGGGATGTTATAGTTATGGTATAAACCGTGGATGGAATATAGTTGATAAAAAGCTTTTGGGCATGGTTTAAATGTTCCATCTATCATCCATTGGGGACACTGTTGGATTTTTCTTAAATTACTTGCAGTTGCAAACATTATGATTCTGTTTGTACTGCTTTCATTGTCAAAAAGGATAAATTTGTCTTTATTGTGTGTGATGCACATTTCTGGTGAAATAATAATTTCCTCAAAAGTAGTAGGGTTGGGTTGGGTTGTGGTAGTGAGTCTTTTAGTGTATGCAATTGTGCATTTAAGGGAGTCAATAGAGGGTAGTTGACCTGAAGCATGGGCTGCGACTTTTAACAGTTCTTCTTTAAGGATTTGTGTTGTTGGTTTATCACTTTGTGTGCTAGCAGTTTTTATACTTTCTAAAGCATCTCTTATTTCAATTTCTGTGACATTGGGGGGATGATTGTGTTCCCTGGTAAATAACACATTAGTTTCCTCAGTAGTAGCCCTTCCATAACATTTGTTTGAGTAATATTTGGTACATTTCCAGAAAACTTTTCTACCACTTTGTCTTTCCTGATTATAAACATAACCCATATAACATAACAGTAATTTATTTTTCTGTGACATAACAAATTCTGCACCTTCTGTCATTTTGTTTTACTTGTTCTAGGAAAGAGTAGAAAGAAACAAAATCAAAAAACATATATTTCACTTTGTGGTGCAAACATAATTAATGATGTATTTATATTTACAGTTACTAAAAGTAGTAATCACAAATGCAGAACTGTATTTTGAAGGATTTTCTTGTATGTATTTCTTTATTTACTGTTGGTATGAAAATATAGAAATGCTAAGTTAATGTTTACACATAACAAACGTTTTTCCTAGGAAAAAGCAGTTTTCTATTTTGCTTAGTAGTACATTTGATGTAAACATTACATATACTTACTTGTTTAAATAGTTGAGTTGTAGTATTTGGTGGAGTACATCAAGGTAGTAAAGTTCAGATCTGTAGAGAAGATAAAATAAATAAATGTAAAATATTATAAATAATATTTGGAACCGTTGGGAAATTGGAAATATTTAAAAGTATACAAACTTCTAAATAAGTAGTTTTGTTTGCTGTAGGTAGAATAGATGTATGATGTATTCAGAATATCTGTAGAGGAAATATAAAATAAATAACATGGTGTTAAGAACATAGTTTTCGTTTTTTTCGGAAGTTTTAGACAAATTACAAGTATACTTACATTTTTTACAAGGGTAGTCTTGTCTTTTGGTATAGTTGATGTTGGATGTTTTTATTGGATCTGTAGGGAAGATGTAATATGCAAGATATGTTGTTTAGAAAATAGCATTTTTAATATTGGGTGTTTACTAACAAAAACATATATACTTACATGTTTAATTAGTGTAGTTTTATACCTTTGTAGTGTTGAAATAGGAAAATCTCAGAATATCTGTGAATAAAATGTTTAAATTAAAGAATGAATCTTGTGAAATAGTGTTTAAAAACAGCAGTTGGTGTATAACAGAGCATTAATATATACTTACTATCTGATTTTCCAGGTGAAGAAATAGGAGCATGTATTAGGAATTTATTTGGAGTAGTTTCTATCAGAAATGTAGAAGGAGATAAAAATTAAATAAGTGCAAGAGTTAGGAGATATAAGTAAAATAGTAGACTACTAATTTAGATTTCTAAATAATGCACTGTAACTTACTTGAATAATTAGCTAGTGAGCTGGATCTTTAAAGATGTTTGTTCAGGAACAAAATCTTCAGAGTGTTGGCATCTTCTTTCTATAGAGTTAGCAGCAACAAATGGTAGAATGCATGTATTCCTTTTATAGTATGTGTATTTTGTGTGCTTTGATTTGATTGGTTGTAGGATGAAATGAAGCATTGTATAGGCTAGTTTGAATTTTTTTTTTGTTAATTGGTGTGTTTGTTGATGTGAGAATGGTGGTATGTGGTGATTTCCGCATTAAAGCAGGTTAGTTGTTAAATAAAATAGATGTGTAAGTGAAAAAAAATAATGAAAATGTTAGTTAAATGTAAAGAATATTTTTCAAATGATAGAACGCATTTAATAGAATGTATAGTAAATGTAGACAAATATGAATGTTATAAAAGTAACAGGTATTATATGTAAAATGTTTTTTGTATAGAGCAATGACTTTTATTGACGATTAATATGGTATTTTAGACATGAAAGGGTACAAAAAAGAACTCGATATTTTATTTGAAACGATATTTTTGTACTCTATATTTTAGTAGTCGATATTTTTGTAGTGTTAGGGGTAATTTCATGAAAAACTATATATTTGTAGTAGATATTTATTAAGGTGACATTTATGTACTCGATATTCTAAAGAGTCGATATTTTTGACTCGATATTTTTGTAGTTGGTGTAATAAGTATACAAAGTCGATATTTTTGTCGTCGATAATTTTTCAACGATATTTTAGCAAGTCGATAATGTGACCGTCGATAATATTTCAGTGATCCCAAGCACAAACGCTTGGTGAACTGCATTCACCACAATGCTCAGGGGCGACCCACTGGGAGGTAAAGCAGTGTGATCCCACATTGGTTTCCTGTTTAAAAGCCTCCGTTGAGCCAGTTGAGCTGACGAGCTCGTGGAGAGGCACCTGCGCGCCTTGAGAGGTACTGTGACCTGAGAATACTTTGGCATCCTCCTCAGCAACCCCAAATATGTGATTCCTAATCTCTACTGGTTACGGATAATGATCCAGAAACATGTGTATAGAGATGACCAGTACAACTTTGTAATTTCTCAAGACAATCCTGCAAGCACACACGCTTGGTGAACTGCATTGACCACAATGCTCAGGGGCGACCCGCTGGGAGGTGAAGCAGTGGGATCCCACTTTGGTTTCCTGTTTAAAAGGCTCCGTTGAGCCAGTTGAGCTGATGAGCTAGTGGAGAGGCACCTGCATGCCTTGAGAGGTACTGTGACCTGAGAATTATTTGGCAGCCTCCTCAGCAACCCCAAATATGTGATTCCTAATCTCTACTGCTTACGGATAATGATCCAGAAACATGTGTATAGAGATGACCAGTACAACTTTGTAATTTCTCAAGACAATCCTGCAAGCACATACGCTTGGTGAACTGCATTGACCACAATGCTCAGGGGCGACCCGCTGGGAGGTGAAGCAGTGGGATCCCACTTTGGTTTCCTGTTTAAAAGGCTCCGTTGAGCCAGTTGAGCTGATGAGCTAGTGGAGAGGCACCTGCATGCCTTGAGAGGTACTGTGACCTGAGAATTATTTGGCAGCCTGCTCAGCAACCCCAAATATTTGATGCCTAATCTCTACTGACGATGGATAATGATCCAGAAACACGTGTATAGAGATGTCCAGTACAACTTTGTAATTTCTCAAGACAATACTGCAAGCACACACGCTTGGTCAACTGCTTTGACCACAATGCTCAGGGGCGACCCACTGGGAGGTAATGCCGTGTGATCCCACATTGTTTTCCTGTTTAAAAGGCTACCTTGAGCCAGTTGAGCTGACGAGCTAGTGGAGAGTGACCTGCGCGCCTTGAGAGGTACTGTGACCTGAGAATTTTTTGGCAGCCTGCTCAGCAAACCCAAATATTTGATGCCTAATCTCTACTGATTACGTATAATGAGCCAGAACACGTGTATAGAGATGGCCAGTACAACTTTGAAATTACTCTTAACAATCCTGCAAGCACACACGCTTGTTGAACTGCATTGACCACAATGCTCAGGGGCCACCCGCTGGGAGGTGAACAAGTGTGATCCCACATTGGTTTCCTGTTTAAAAGGCTCCTTTGAGCCAGTTGAGCTGACGAGCTCATGGAGAGGCACCTGCGCGCCTTCAGAGGTACTGTGACCTGAGAATACTTTGGCAGCCTCCTCAGCAACCCCAAATATTTTATGCCAAATCTCTACTGCTTACGTATAATGATCCAGAAACACGTGTATAGAGATGGCCAGTACAACATTGTAATTACTCATGACAATCCTGCAAGCACACACGCTTGGTGAACTGCATTGACCAAAATGCTCAGGGGCGACCAGCTGGGAGGTGAAGCATTGTTACCCCACATTGGTTTGCTCTTTGAAAGGCTCCCTTGAGCCAGTTGAGCTGTCAAGCTCGTGGAGAGGGCCCTGCGCGCCTTGAGAGGTACTCTGGCATGAGAATACTTTGGCAGCCTGCTCAGCTACCCCAAATATTTGATGCCTAATCTCTGATGATGGATAATGATCCAGAAAAACATTTATAGAGATGGCCAGTACAACTTTGTAATTTCTCAAGACAATCCTGCAAGCACACACGCTTGGTGAACTGCATTGACCACAATGCTCAGGGGTGACCCGTTGGGAGGTGAAGCAGTGCGATCCCACATTGGTTCCCTGTTTAAAAGGCTCTGTTGAGCCATTTGAGCTGACGAGCTAGTGGAGAGGCACCAGCGCGCCTTGAGAGGTACTGTGACCTGAGAATTATTTGGCAGCCTGCTCAGCAACCCCAAATATTTGATGCCTAATTTCTACTGACGACGGATAATGATCCAGAAACACGTGTATAGAGATGGCCAGTACAGCTTTGTAATTTCTCAAGACAATCCTGCAAGCACACATGCTTGGTGAACTGCATTGACCACAATGCTCAGGGGCGACCCGCTGGGAGGTGAAGCAGTGTGACCCCAGATTGGTTTCCTGTTTAAAAGGCTCCTTTGAGCCAGGTAAGCTGACAAATTCATGGAGAGGCACCTGCACTCCTTGAGAGGTACTGTGACCTGGAATACTTTGGCAGCCTGCTCAGCAACCCCAAATATCGGATGCCTAATCTCTGACGACGGATAATGATCCAGAAACACGTGTATAAAGATGGCCATTTCAACTTTGTAATTTCTCAAGACAATCCTGCAAGCACACACGCTTGGTGAACTGCATTGACCACAATGCTCAGGGGCGACCCGCTGGGAGGTGAAGCAGTGGGATCCCACTTTGGTTTCCTGTTTAAAAGGCTCCATTGAGCCAGTTGAGCTGATGAGCTAGTGGAGAGGCAACTGCATGCCTTGAGAGGTACTGTGACCTGAGAATTATTTGGCAGCCTGCTCAGCAACCCCAAATATTTGATGCCTAATCTCTACTGACGATGGATAATGATCCAGAAACACGTGTATAGAGATGTCCAGTACAACTTTGTAATTTCTCAAGACAATACTGCAAGCACACACGCTTGGTGAACTGCTTTGACCACAATGCTCAGGGGCGACCCACTGGGAGGTAACGCCGTGTGATCCCACATTGTTTTCCTGTTTAAAAGGCTCCCTTGAGCCAGTTGAGCTGACGAGCTAGTGGAGAGTGACCTGCGCGCCTTGAGAGGTACTGTGACCTGAGAATTTTTTGGCAGCCTGCTCAGCAAACCCAAATATTTGATGCCTAATCTCTACTGATTACGTATAATGAGCCAGAACACGTGTATAGAGATGGCCAGTACAACTTTGAAATTACTCTTGACAATCCTGCAAGCACACACGCTTGGTGAACTGCATTGACCACAATGTTTAGGGGCGACCCGCTGGGAGGTGAAGCAGTGTGACCCCACATTGGTTTGCTGTTTAAAAGGCTCCCTTGAGCCAGTTGAGCTGACAAGCTCGTGGAGAGGCACCTGCGGGCCTTGAGAGGCATGTGACCTGAGAATACTTTGGCAGCCTTCTCAGCAACCCCAAATATTTGATGCCTAATCTCTGACGAGGGATAATGATCCAGAAACACGTGTATAGAGATGGCCATTTCAACTTTGTAATTTCTCAAGACAATCCTGCAAGCACACACACTTGGTGAACTGCATTGACCACAATGCTCAGGGGCGACCAGCTGGGAAGTGAAGCAGTGTGATCCCACATTGGTTTCCTGTTTAAAAGGCTCCCTTGAACCAGTTGAGCCGACGAGCTAGTGGAGAGGCACCTGCGTGCCTTGAGAGGTACAGTGACCTGAGAATTTTTTGGCAGCCTGCTCAGCGAACCCAAATATTTGATGCCTAATCACTACTGACGACAGATAAGGATCCAGAAACACGTGTATAGAGATGGCCAGTACAACTTTGTAATTTCTCAAGACAATCCTGCAAGCACACACGCTTGGTGAACTGCATTGACCACAATGCTCAGGGGCGACCCACTGGGAGGTGAAGCAGTGTGATCCCACATTGGTTTCCTGTTTAAAAGGCTCCCTTGATCCAGTTGAGCTGACGAGCTCATGGAGAGGCACCTGCACACCTTGTGAGGTACTGTGATCTGAGAATACTTTGGCAGCCTCTTAGGCAACCCCAAATATTTGATGCCTACTCTCTACTGCTTACGTATAATGATCCAGAAACACATGTATAGATATGGCCAGTACATCTTTGTAATTACTCATGACAATCCTGCAAGCACACACGCTTGATGAACTGCATTGACCACAATGCTAAGAGCCTACCTGCTGGGAGGTGAAGCAGTGTGACCCGACATTGGTTTCCTGTTTAAAAGGCTCCCTTGAGCCAGTTGAGCTGACGAGCTGCTGGAGAGACACCTGCGTGCCTTGAGAGGTACTGTGACCTGAGAATACTTTGGCAGCCTGCTCAGCAACCCCAAATATTTGATGTCTAATCTCTGACGACTGATAATGATCCAGAAACACGTGTATAGAGATGGCCATTTCAACTGTGTAATATCTCAAGACAATCCTGCAAGCACACACACTTGGTGAACTGCATTGACCACAATGCTCAGGGGCAACCCGCTGGGAGGTGAAGCAGTGTGATCCCACATTGCTTTCATGTTTAAAAGGCTCCCTTGAGCCAGTTGAGCTGACGAGCTAGTGGAGAGGCACCTGCGCACCTTGAGAGGTACTGTGACCTGAGAATTATTTGGCAGCCTGCTCAGCTAACCCAAATATTTGATGCCTAATCTCTACTGACGACAGATAACGATCCAGAAACACGTGTATAGAGATGGCCATTTCAACTGTGTAATATCTCAAGACAATCCTGCAAGCACGCACACTTGGTGAACTGCATTGACCACAATGCTCAGGGGCGACCCGGCTGGGAGGTGAAGCAGTGTGATCCCACATTGGTTTCCTGTTTAAAAGGCTCCCTTGAGCCAGTTGAGCTGATGAGCTAGTGGAGAGGCACCTGCGCGCCTTGAGAGGTACTGTGACCTGAGAATTTTTTGGCAGCCTGATCAGCAAACCCAAATATTTGATGCCTAATCTCTACTGCTCATGTATAATGATCCAGAACACGTGTATAGAGATGGCCAGTACAACTTTGTAATTACTCATGACAATCCTGCAAGCACACACGCTTGGTGAACTGCATTGACCACAATGCTAAGGGGCGACCTGCTGGGAGGTGAAGCAGTGTGATCCCACGTTGGTTTCCTGTTTAAAAGGCTCCCTTGAGCCATTTGAGCTGACGAGGTAGTGGAGAGGCACCTGCGCACCTTGAGAGGTACTGTGACCTGAGAATTTTTTGGCAGTCTGCTCAGCAAACCCAAATATTTGATGCCTAATCTCTACTGACGATGGATAATGATCCAGAAACACGTGTACAGAGATGGCCAGTACAACTTTGCAATTTCTCAAGATAATCCTGCAAGCACACACGCTTGGTGAACTGCATTGACCACATTGCTCAGGGGCGACCCGTTGGGAGGTGAAGCAGTGTGATCCCACATTGGTTTCCTGTTTAAAAGGCTCCTTTTAGCCAGTTGAGCTTACGAGCTAGTGGAGAGGCACCTACGCGCCTTGAGAGGTACTGTGACCTGAGAATTATTTGGCAGCCTGCTCAGCAACCCCAAATATTTGATGCCTAATCTCTACTGACAAGATAAACGGGGGGGTAGGCCCAAAAGACCGGAGCCAGGTAGGGCCTTTTACAAATAGTATCAATAGTGATGACCTGATCTCCTTGTTCCTTATGTTTCAATTATTTACGAAATAACCACACTAACTTCTGTTTGTGGTTGGGTTATTTAATCACCCAATTATTTCAAAAAATCATTCTTTTAGGTAAAAAGGACTTCGTTCTCCTCAGAACCACACATACAGTTTACTAACATTAATCACATTACTTGACAAATAAATACAATTAACATATACAAACAATTACATGTACACACAATTCAATCCTTCCCACTTAATGGGATTTTCCACTACTATACACAGTACACTTTACTATACATAGTGCATAGGAAACACAAAACCAATGTGGAGAAAAGATATGTGCTCTTTGTTATTCAATCCAATTGAACAATAAAAGCCGTTTACAAATTACAAATCTAGTGTCTTTCAAAGGTGTCAATTCCTATATTGTTTTTGTGGGTGCTTTAATTTCACTCAGCGGAACTCTCGCTCTGCCGACGCGTTTCAAGCCAAACTGTTACCTTTGTGGGCTCTCATCAGGGCATCTTAGTTTCCAACATTGGGCTTATCTACAGGACAAAAACAAGTTGTATAGTAAAGTGTACTGTGTATAGTAGTGGAAAATCCCATTAAGTGGGAAGGATTGAATTGTGTGTACATGTAATTGTTTGTATATGTGAATTGTATTTATTTGTCAAGTAATGTGATAAATGTTAGTAAACTGTATGTGCGGTTTTGAGGAGAACGAAGTCCTTTTTACCTAAAAGAATGATTTTTTGAAATAATTGGGTGATTAAATAACCCAACCACAAACAGAAGTTAGTGTGGTTATTTCGTAAATAATTGAAACATAAGGAACAAGGAGATCAGGTAATCACTATTGATACTAATCTCTACTGACGACGGATAATGATCCAGAAACACGTGTATAGAGATGGCCAGTACAACTTTGTAATTTCTCAAGACAATCCTGCAATCACCCACGCTTGGTGAACTGCATTGACAACAATGCTCAGGGGCGACCGCTGGGAGGTGAAGCAGTGTGATCCCACATTGGTTTCCTGTTTAAAAGGCTCCCTTGAACCAGTTGAGCTGACAAGCTCGTGGAGCGGCACCTGCGCGACTTGAGAGGTACTGTGACCTGGGAATACTTTGGCAGCCTCCTCAGCAAACTCAAATATTTGATGCCTAATCTCTACTGACGACGGATAATGATCCAGAAACACGTGTGTAGAGATGGCCAGTACAACTTTGTAATTTCTCAAGACAATCCTGCAAGCACACATGCTTGGTGAACTGCATTGACCACAATGTTCAGGGGCGACCCGCTAGGAGGTGAAGCAGTGTGATCCCACATTGGTTTCATGTTTAAAAAGGATCTCATGCGCCAGTTGAGCTGACGAGCTTGTGGAGAGGCACCTGCACGCCTGGAGAGGTACTGTGACCTGAGAATACTTTGGCAGCCTGCTCAGCAACCCCAAACAATTGATGCCTAATCTCTACTGATGACTGATAATGATCCAGAAACACGTGTATAGAGATGGCCAGTACAACTTTGTAATTACTCAAGACAATCCTGCAAGCACACATGCTTGGTGAACTGCATTGACAACAATGCTCAGGGGCGACCTGCTGGGACGTGAAGCAGTGTGATGCCACATTGGTTTCCTGTTTAAAAGGCTCCCTTGAGCCAGTTGAGCTGACAAGCTCATGGAGAGGCATCTGCGCGCCTTGAGAGGTACTGTGACCTGAGAATACTTTGGCAGCCTGCTCAGCAACCCCAAATATTTGATGACTAATCTCTGACGACCGACAATGATCGAGAAACACGTGTATAGAGATGGCCAGTTCAACTTTGTAATTTCTCAAGACAATCCTGCAAGCACACACGCTTGGTGAACTGCATTGACTACAATGCTCAGGGGCGACCCGCTGGGAGGTGAAGCAGTGTGATCCCTCATTGGTTTCCTGTTTAAAAGGCTCCCTTGAGCCAGTTGAGCTGACGAGCTCATGTAGAGGCACCTGCGCGCCGTGAGAGGTACTGTGACCTGAGAATACTTTGGCAGCCTCCTCAGCAACCCCAAATATGTGATACCTAATCTCTACTGCTTACAGATAATGATCCAGAAACACGTGTATAGAGATGGCCAGTACAAATTTGTAATTACTCATGACAATCCTGCAAGCACACTCGCTTGTTGAACTGCATTGACCACAATGCTCAGGGGCGACCCGCTGGGAGGTGAAGCAGTGTGATCCCACATTGGTTTCCTGTTTAAAAGGCTCCTTTAAACCAGTTGAGCTGACAAGCTCATGGAGAGCACCTGTGTGCCTTGAAAGGTCCTGTGACCTGAGAATACTTTGGCAGCCTCCTCAGCAACCCCAAATATTTGATGCCTAATCTCCACTGCTTACGTATAATGATCCAGAAACACTTGTATAGAGATGGCCAGTACAACTTTGTAATTACTCATGACAATCCTGCAAGCACACACGCTTGGAGAACTGCATTGACCACAATGCTCAGGGGTGACCCGCTGGGAGGTGAAGCTGTGTGACCCCACATTGGTTTACTGTTTAAAAGGCTCCCTTGAGTCAGTTGAGCTGACGAGCTAGTGGAGAGGCACCTGCGCACCTTGAGAGGCACTTAATAGTAATAGTAATAACTTTATTTCGCATAGTTACTTAAAACCATTGCAATACAAAAATAGGTTAAAAACAGAGAATTATAAAGGTACAATTGTAATAAAAGAGAATAAAACATTCACATTTCCTTGGTTCGGATGTGCATGCAGCAACTTTGTAACCGATCAGTTAATAAATAAATTATAAGTTCAGCTTTGTGATTATAAAATATTTCTGCTTTCCTAATGTTCCCATAAGCTCTTTGAGTCAGTAGTGTCATTCGGCAAGCAGGGTTAGGTCAATAGTGCAGAGGCCGTTATAGATTTATTTCAGGCATCTTTTTTTCCACCGCCTTCATAAATTTTACGAAGCTACAGCTCAGGCGAGAGTCATGGGGAGAGAAACAAGCAAGGAATGCCTTCCTTCATGTGCGGATTCCTTGCCGATTGAAATGTTGTTTCAACAAGTGTTTCCGTTCATCGTGTAATTTCTCGCAAGAGCATATCAAGTGCAGCATGTCTTCTTGCCCCAAGCCACATAGCCGACAAAGGGGATCAACTTTTATTTTAATCCAGCACAGGAAATTTTGAATACAGGGTAGCAGGCCCAGCCTATGCTTTAAAAAATGCATTTTGACAGATTTGGAGTATCCCTCGCCAAGGTAGCTCTGTGGTGCCATAATAATGTACGTATTTAGGGTCATCCAACCATGTGTTCTTTTGGAGAGAGCTGCCTTATCTTGGACCCATGATAGCTGTTTTATCGATTTCTTGACCAATTTTTTAAAAGTTATATGATTTACTGGGGTGTCCTAGAGCTGCTCTAGTCCTGTGTTCGTCCGGCTGTCCAGTAGGAACTTGGCTGCTGCTGAGGACGGATATTGTACTAACTCACTCCACAAATATTCATTTAATGTTTCCTGTTTTGACTTCCTCACTTTGACCCAGGCTATCATGTAGGCCCCTGCCTTGCTAGGAGCTGTTGCTCGATGCCAAATTCTTGCCTGATTTGAGCTGGTGAGGTTTGTTTGGGCAGGCTGAAGATGATTCTGTAGGCGGCTGTTATTGTGTTATCAAGGATCTTGGCATCCCTTCCTCTAAGTGCTTCGCTCCTGTAGGTAATTGTTGGGAGAAGTTTAGCACGGATTACTTGCGTCAGGGGCAGAAGTGAGGGGCCAGAAAGTTTGAGGTTAAGAGACTTTAGCGAAATTGCCAGAGATAACCCTTTCCCTCGTATACTCGTTCTCTGGGCGGAGAACTGCCCGCTGTTGTCAATTTTCACTCCTAAGTATTTATATGTTGGGGTATCTCCAATTCTTGTCTTGTTCCAGTACCATGATGTTGGTTTCCTTTTTTTCCTGCTGATGGTCATTGTCTGTGTTTTTTCAAGGTTTATTGTGAGCTCATTTTTGTCTGAGTAGCATTGTGTTGCATTCAGGAGATGTTGAAGTCCTACCTTGGTATAACTTATAAGCACGATATCATCAGCATACAGTAGACAAGGTAGATGCAGTCCCCCTAACTTCGGAGCGTGGGAGTTACATCCATTTAAAATGGGGACCAGGTCGCTTAGGAACAAGTTAAATAGGGTGGGGGCCAGAAAGCAACCCTGTTTCAGGCCCTTGTTGGTCTGTATGCGCCTGGACAAAACAGATCCATCCCCCACCTTTATCTGTACCCAGGTCCCTGTGTGGAGGTTCATTAGCAGGTTCAAAAGTGGTCTCGATATCCCCCAATTGTTCTGTTTAGACCATAAGAGGTTCCGGTTTATATGGTCGAAGGCGGCCTTATAGTCAATGAAGCAGAAATGAATGGGCATTTTGTTAGATTCTGCCTTGTCTATGAGCATGCCCATGCACAAAATATTAGTCATTGTGCCTACTGATTTGGCAAAACCTGTCTGGTTTGCCGGGATTAAGGATTTCTCTGTTGCCCAGGCCCTCAGCTCTTCAAGAAGGATGCCTGCAAAATATTTTGCCTCATTGTCGATTAAAGCCACCAATCGATAGTTTTGGGGGGAAGCCTTATCTCCTGCCTTGTAAATTGGGGAGATAATTGAACCCTTCCAGGAGTTTGGCAGGATGTTGAAGTGTCTTATCTCCAAAAAAAGGGGTTCCAGGGCTGCTGCCCAGCCTGCCGCATCTTGTTTGTAAAGAATTGGCGGGATACCATTTGGCCCTGGAGCTCCCTCTCTTCTTTCCTTCTTAATCTGGCGCTGAATGATGTTTTTCAAGTTTGGCGAATTCCCTGTTTCGCTCAGTGAGTGCCATTCTATGGAGCTTATGTCGTTATTCGTTGGAGGTTTTTCATTAGTAGCAAGCTCCTGGTCCTGGTTTTTTCCCTCAGCCTGGTTAAAATGGGTACCAAGATAGTTTGCCCATGTGTCCTCTGCGATGTTAGATGAGATTCCATGGTGCGTTGGTCTTATAAATGAGTTTATTGATTTCCAGAACCTTGCCCCATCATTCCGTTTAATGTCAGCCTGAAGTCTCGCCCATAATTTATCCTCAGCAGATTTATTTGCTTCCCATTTTGATTTTTTTAATGTTGATTTTAATTTCCGTAATTCATCATGCTTTGCTGTGTCGTTAGGTACCTGTTGGAGCTCTCTCATTATACAATAGATTCTGGTTTTTACGCCTCTGATTTTGCTTTTATGTTCTTGAGACCATTTGTTCGATCTTTCATTGCCTGTTGTGACTGTGGCTTAGATCTTGTTGCATATGTAGACATGATGTTTGTAAATTGTTCCCATTTCGTGGTTTCGCTAGATCCAGAGCAGCTCCCAAAATGCTGTTTTGCTCTTTCCACTAGAGTTTCGTCTATGGCTGCTGAATATTACATTTTTTTGAAATTGACGGTGTGGATTGACTCTTTCAGGTCTTTAGATTGCTCAAAGTTGGGCTTTTCGATCCTAAAGATGGTTTCTTGGGGGCAGTGATCGCTGTCTCCGCTGCGGCCTATCTGGTATGATTTTAAGAACTGGAATAGTGGTAATGAAATAAAGGTATAGTCTAGAATGCTGCTTGTTCTTGTTGAATGAAAAGTTGCGGCTGAGGGGTTGTCTCCAGGGGTCCTTCCATTTAATGCCCTGATGTTAAAGAATTCCAGATCTTTTAAAGTCTTATTACCTAGCTTTGTTTGCTTGGAAAATGGCGGAGTCACTTGTGATGGAATGTCCCAGCTTGCATTTTGAGTTAGTAGTTCGTCTTCTTGTGTGGTGCCCATGAGGTTAAGATTAAAGTCCCCAGTAAGAACGATATTTGTTATGTGTCTTTCCCTTATGCAAGACTCCATAAAGCTGCAAAGGTCATTGGCTGCTTTTCTTTTCCTTCTAGGGTGGATATAGACATTGATTAATGTAAAGTCGGTGTCAACGGTACTTGTTTTAAGTTGTGACAGGTGAATATTGACAGCCAGCAAGGCTGTAGAAGTTGGTCCGACTTCTTTAGCAGTCAAGGTACTTGTGGCCGATATGTAAGTTACTAGGCCGCCTTGAGAGTGCCCATATTTAGCTATCCTTTTTGCAGCGGAGTAGAAGCGTAAGTAGCCATGAAGGTGCGGGGGATCTGCGAGCCATGTTTCTTGGAATGCCACGACATCAAAGTTTCAAATGTAGGTCATAAACTCTGTGTCAGTTGTTTTAGATGCCAAACCATTAATGTTCCAAGAGCATATTCTCAATAAGTCGTGGGCGCTCACCATTGACTTAGGGCTAATTTGTCAACCATTATTATTTAAAGTTCTGGCTGTCCATCTTGGGTCGGGCAGTCCAGATAATTGTGTATATTCATCTACAGTGCGTCGGGTGATCTCGTTATGTTGCTCGGCGTTGTTGCCCCCTGGCCCTACCGCTCCTCTCAGGACCGAGTTTCTGAGACTTTTTGTGATGACTTGTTCTGCCTCATTTTCCACCGGGACAAGAATATCAGGATATCTTGGCTTTGTATATGGTTGTATTGTAATCCCCCAGTTTTTAAAGGTTTCAGCCTCGGCATATATTTTTTGTGAGGTTGCTAACGATTTCCAAGTTGCTTTTGTTTTTTCTCTGCCTGTGACTTCATCGGCTATAAATTCAATAGAAACTAGTTCCGTGCTTTTTACTTCTGCCAAAGAGGGAATGTGGGATAGCAGCCGTAAAATGTTGCCTCTGTTCAGTGTGTCATGTCTTCCTTGCCAGGTGTAGTCTGGATTGAACCAAATGACACCTGTTGCGTTTCTTTGTTCGCTTGTCTGCCCACTCTCTATTTTCGGTTGGCTAGATCGCATTTCCTTTACTAGTCTTATTGCAGTTGTTTTCGTTTGAATAGAGTTAGGTGCGGTAACTCTTAGCTCTCGGCTAGGTATTTGTTGATTTCGTGCAGACTCTTCAACGTTTATATGTTCATTTGACAGCCCTCCCTCTGTTTTGGGAATTCTGGGTCGCAAGTCCTCTACTAGTCTTGTTGCAGTTGTTTTAAGCTGGTTTGTATTAAGTGCAGTTATCCTTAAATCTCGGCCGGTGGTGTGCGGATTCCATGCTGGCTGCCCGGCCGGATGATAATTGTCTCCAGGCCTGGAGATAAAGCATATGAGTTCTGCTGTCCCTGTGGTGGATGGTTCTTCTTCTCTCTTTGTGGATGATGTTCCTTGGGTATTTGTAGGTAGATAGCTCTCTGGCTGTCCTCTGCCCATTACTACTTTATCTAATTCCGAATTATTCTCAGGCTTCACAATCCGAGTGTGTTCTTGATTTTTTATATGCCGTGAATTGGGGCCGGGCTGCCTGCTGCTTTTTGTGCCTGTTCTGCGCTTGGGTTAAGGGTTATTTTGCTCAGTTCACCGATTGGGAGGCATGAGTTTTGTGTTCCTATTTCGGGCGCTTTTTGTGTACAAATCCCATGTTTTTCCGAGGTTTTTGTTTCAATTTTGCTGTTGCACGCTATCCCATTAATGGTTATTGCCTCCGTAGGACTCTCAGATATATTAATGGCTTCCTCGCATTCCGATAAACACGTGACCCCTTCGAATTGTGCTGCGCTTTGTTCCGTAGTTGGAATGTTCCCAAAGAGGTGCAGAAAGCCTTTCCGTTGTGAGTCAATTTTGTATTTCCTGCCTTTGCGTTTTTTTGCTCGTCTTTGCTTGGCATTCATTTTTAAGTTTGCATTATCTTCCTCCGTATTTTCAGAGAGTAGAGGATCTATTGTTCCGTTTTCACTCACCCCTGTGCTTGTTGGTATTATAGGTGGTGGGGCCCTTGATTTAGAATTACCTTGTCTGTTACTCACCGGCGCTTCTTTGGACATTGGATTATCTATGTCCGCTTTGAAGGAGCTATCGCAGGGATTGCTTTGTTTGCACTTAGATGGCCTTCTGAGTTGTGTACATAGGTCACTCAATATTGTTGGTAATGTTGCCAGTTTATCGATGATTGGGCCACATCCGCATCCCTCTCTATAATTCCCGAGCCTTGATTCGGCTGAGACAGTTTATTTTGAAGAAGCGTATTTAACGTGCCCAACTTCCCATCAATGGCAACCACGAATACAGCCAGTGTGTCGAGTAGCGTCAATTGAGTGTCCATTTTATCCGACTGATAGTTGAGGGCTTCTACCAGAAGTTGTGTTGTTTTAAGTAAACTGCACCAAGCGCTTTCATGCTTTGTGAGCTTTGGGGTTTCGTCATGATTTTCTGCAGTTGTGGGGCTTTTTTGGCCCGTCTCTGAAACCCCCATATCCTTCATTGGGTGTTCACAAGAAGCATCGCTTATTGTAATAGGCGTATTCGGCACCTTGGTATTTGTCTCACTTTTACTGTTGTCTTGAGTGTATGCAGCTGAAAGATCTTCCCATTCTTCCTTACCCTGATATGAAGATATTTCTATTACCTCTAGCGGCGAGGTTGGTGACCTATCAGTGTGGGCAGGATCCTTCCCGGTTTTCAACGTGCTATTGTGATCAATTGCTTGTTCGATATGGGTTAAAGTTTGATTTCCCATATTTAAGTCGTTCTGTTCCCAGCGCTCCTTTTCAAAGTTTACATTCGCTTTTTTGTTGACGCTGAGATACTTTGTTCTTGGCTTATTACAATGCAGTTCGTAGACCCGTCGACTTCGCCTCCCTTGCCGGGTATGGTGCCCTCATAAAAATTCCCATTAGCAGTAGTGCAAGGGCCTATGAAGCTTTTGTGAGGTGTGTTTATAGGTAGGCTTTTTGTATTATTATTTGCCCTGTGCACTTGAACAAGGTTTGCTTCTAGGACAAGTTTTGTTCCTGGCTTTATCTCTTTGGTTGTAACAGACCTTAAGATGGAGCTTTTGTCACGCTGAGGGGTTGATGTCACCTGTAGTGATCCCCTAGCCATAGGGCTGGGGCTTCCCTTGCTGTTGATTACTGGCAGTAAGTCAGTATGCTGCATAGGCTGGGAAAGCTGAGATGGTTCAATGGGTTGCTGTAAGCCTGAAGATTCATTGATGTTTGAGAGTAGTGTGTCCCCCGCATTTCTTAAAAAGTGAAACCTTGTGTAAATTTTTGGTTGAAGCATTGCAGGGTTAGTTTTTGTTTTTTTGCCCTTTTCTGCTTTTGTCGGTTGTTCTCTGCTCAGGCTGTTAAGGTCGGACTTATCGCTTGTTATATCAATTAGTGAGCCTTCGCTCTGAGTTGTTTGCCTGGTTTTGGTCGGTGGCTCTTCTCTTGCGAGAGCTTTTGGTGATCTTTTGCATTTGTTTGTACGTTTGTTTGCCCCCCCTTTATTCGTGGGGCACTCCCGAACACGTCCTGATCTCATATCACCAGGGCAGTCCGGGTGTCTAGGTCACGTCCGTTTTCACCCAATGGCCCAGTGACCAGCGGCCTGGAAAATGTGGTTTTGGAGTAATGCCTTCCAACACAGCCTCAGGGGTCAGGCGCTCTGACTGGTACTTGGCAACCAACAGGTCTGATGAGGCTTGCAACGATCGAAGTTCCTGCCACAGGCCTCCTGCTATTGCTGCCTAGTGCCTGTCATAGGTTCTCTGTCTGTTGCGGCTCTTCCGCCACCGAGCCTTCCACCGCTGAACCTTCTCTGCAAGCCCTGCCTCAATGCCTCAGCGACTCCGCTCCTTTGGCGTGCGGTGGCTTTCCTTAAAACCCCGCTTCACCAAGCTTTCTCCAAGCCCTCCACAGTAATGACGTCTTGCTGCAATCAGAGCTGCTGGCTCCTTTGTTCTCTACCCCAAACGTGACACCAAAGCAGTGATACAATGATGTTTGAGACACCCACAGTAACACGCTACAGAGAACGGGGGTCTCACAGCTCTCACAGTGCTTGCAGTGTTCCCGGTTCAAATAGTTCCTGCAAAGCACTCGTGCCAGCTACACAGCTGCACAGCCACACAATTTGCAGTGTTCCCGGTTCAAATAGTTCCTGCAGAGCACTCGTGCCAGCTACACAGCTGCACAGCCACACCGTTTTTTACAGATTTTACAGTTTTTTTTAATGTATTTTTTTATCCCACGGTGCACTGTGCCGCCAGGATCGATGCTGCCACTGCTTCTCCCTGCCGCGCTCAGAACTCAGAGCTGGCGGTTTACACAGCTTCTCAGCTTCCCCCGTGCTGCCTCAAAGCCGCCTCTCACCTCCTCTCCTTCTCCAGGCTGGCTCCGCGGCTCTCGGCTCTGCGGCTCCAAATCTCCAAGACGGCACCGAAGCTCTCCAGAGCCCCAATCCTCTCGCATCAGCCGTAGGTTTTTACAGCTGACCGCCGCCGCAGCTTTTCCTCTCCTTGCGGCTACTTGGCTGCTCGCGGTCCGTGGCGTGGTGCGGCGGTTTGCTGTGGTTTGCTGTGGCTGTAGCGTCCGCTGCACTCCGCTCTCTACTGCTCTCTACCGTCAATCAGGGGATTGAAACAGAGCCGTGTGAGAGGTACTGTGACCTGAGAATACTTTGGCATCCTGCTCAGCAACCCCAAATATTTGATGCCTAATCTCTGACGACGGATAATGATCCAGAAACACGTGTATATAGATGGCCATTTCAACTTTGTAATTTCTCAAGACAATCCTGCAAGCATACACACATGGTGAACTGCAGTGACCACAATGTTCAGGGGCGACCCGCTGGGAGGTGAAGCAGTGTGATCCCACATTGGTTTCCTGTTTAAAAGGCTCCCTTGAGTCAGTTGAGCTGACGAGCTAGTGGAGAGGCACCTCCGTGCCTTGAGAGGTACTGTGACCTGAGAATACTTTGGCAGCCTGCTCAGCAACCCCAAATATTTGATGCCTAATCTCTACTGATGACAGATAATGATCCAGAAACACGTGTATATAGATGGCCATTTCAACTTTGTAATTTCTCAAGACAATCCTGCAAGCATACACACATGGTGAACTGCAGTGACCACAATGCTCAGGGGCGACCCGCTGGGAGGTGAAGCAGTATGAGCCCACCTTGGTTTCCTGTTTACAAGGCTCCCTTGACCCAGTTGAACTGACGAGCTCATGGAGAGGCACCTGCCTGCCTTGAGAGGTACTGTGACCTGAGATTACTTTGGCAGCCTGCTCAGTAACCCCAAATATTTGATGCCTAATTTCTTCTTGACGACAGATAATGATCCAGAAACATGTTTATAGAGATGGCCTGTACAACTTTGTAATTACTCAAGACAATCCTGCAAGAACACACGCTAGGTGAACTGCATTGAGCACAGTTCTCAGGGGCGTCCCGCTGGGAGGTGAAGCAGTGTGATCCCACATTAGTTTCCTGTTAACGGTGGACATGTTGTCCATTTTTAGTATGACAGTTCTGCCCTGAAGAGAGTGTTTGAAACTCATTAGTGCATAAAGACCTGTGGTGAGTTGCTAGGAAATGTATGTGGTGAAAGATTCTTCTCGAGACCAAACTCCCCCAGTGTTCTGATCTTGGAGACAGGCACCCCAGCCATGAAATCTTGCATCTGATTCTAAAACAAAGTCTGGAGCTGTTCCAAAGATCCCTCTGCCATTACATACATCCAAGTTGTCTAACCACCAGGTCATTTCCAAAATGGCCTCTTGGTTTAAAGAAACGCGATCACCGTACCACAGGCCCGATCTCAGGGCATTTGCTTTTATCCTTTGAAGGGCTCGATAATTTAGGGGGCTCGGAAAGATAGCTTGTATAGAAGAAGATAGAAGACCCAGGAGTCTGGCTAATTCCCTTAGGGATAGGTTTTGATGTTTCAGGACATGTCTAATCTCTTTCTTGATTTTGGAAATCTTCTTTGGTGGAAGAAGAAGATAGGCAATTTGTGATGTCTACATTGAAACCCAGGAATTCCATGGACCTTGAGTAAGATAGTATTGACTTCTTCTTGTTTACGATAAATCCCAGATTCTCCAAAAGGTCTACTGCAGTCTTGAGATCCTGAAGGATTTGAGAGTAATCTTGAGACATGATAAGGATATTGTCTAAGTATATGATCAGACGGATTCCCTTTTCTCTTAGAGACGAGGCAACTGACCTCATTATCTTAGTGAAACACCAAGAGGCTGATGACAGGCTGAAGGGAAGAGCTTGGAATTAAAAGAGACGTTTTTTCCAAATAAGCTGAAGGAAGGGTTGATGTTCCTTGACCATAGGAATGGTAAAGTAAGTATCTTTCAAATCTAATTTGACCAACCAGTCCCCTTCTAACAATAGGTCCCTGGGGAGATGGATGCCCTCCATCTTGTCTTTTTTCTCTACAAGGAAGAGTGTCCTTACAAATATTAGAAGGTCCATAGGGACTTCTACAATTGCGCCCTTCTGAAGCATTGAGGAGATCTCTTCCTCTATTATCTTCTCTTGAGCTACAGTAAGAGGAATTTCTCTGGGAAGTGAATTTTGGATAGGAGTGTCTGTAAAGTCTATAGTAAAGCATTTTACAGTATTTAGAACCCAAGGATCTTGAGTAATTAGTCTCCAGTTACGAATAAATAATTTTTGTCTGCTCCCACTTTTAGGGAAGAAAAGGGGGGTGTAAGGAATTGTAGTACTCACTCTGAGAGTTGGTGTCGTTAGTCGCTCCTCTTGCGCTGAAGCCTCTTGAGCAGAATCCTCTTCCTCTTGGAGGTAATAATTGGGGTTGTTTGGAGGATTGATAGCCTCTTCCGCCGTAACCCCTGGACCTCGAATAGGGCCTGCGATTGAAGCGGCCAGAAGATTGGCCGCTTCTTCTGACCCTGCCAAATAGGTTATTGGAGTTGAAGATTTGTTTCATATTTTGGTGGGCTTCATCTAGCGCTGTGAAGGTGGATATGTATTTACCTAATGTTTTAATTAGGTCTTCACCAAAAAGCAATCCCTTGGGGTTGAGTGAGGGTTTCTTGTCAACTACGTCACTCAATTTTGGGCATATTTTAGTAAGGACAACCCTTCTTTCTGAGTTGAGATCGGCATTGGCGTTACCTAATAAAACTAAGGCCCTTTGACTCCATCCATGGATTATATCTGTGTTTAATGGAGAGCCATTGATATAGCTATCCTCGGCAGCATCTATGATTTTAGCCAAAGGCCCTAGTACATCAAGGAGACGGTCTTGACAAATTTTAAGGGATCTCTCCATACCCTTTCTCGGATCTCTACCAAGTTTGAAATGGTATTTTATGAGTTTGGGGTCAAGGTTTGGGGTATTGCAGACCTTCCCCTCGATTGAGGGTCTTGAACATTCTGCCCTTAGGAGATTGCGGGTGTCTCTCTCCAGAGGATTTCTCAGCCATTTTGTAATAAATTTGCTAACATGATGGGCGCTGTGAAATGGAGAAGAGCGGAGCCTGAAATACGGGCGGTGTGATCTCCACTTCGACTCCGTTGAAACGTAGTCGAAGAGTAGCATTTCAGCAAGTAAGGAGACCTCCGTGGAGATTATCTGTCTCGTGAGGCATAAGGAAGCGGTAAGAGCCGAGGCAGTAACGGGGTTCGGTCAGTGATGGGCCTGCGGGTGTTGATACGAGTGCAGGACTGGTTGCGCAATGGTAGCGCAAGTGTAATTTGAAGAGAAACAAATCATGAAATACGATTTAAACAGGTTAGAATAAATGCACAATTTAACACAGGATGGGAGAAACGGGAGCCAATCTCCATAAATTGGAGGTTGGATGACAGAGTGAAGGAGGGGGGGACAAATCCCAATAAGTATTTTAAGGCATAACAAAGCAGTAAATAGTCTAAGACTTGATAAAGGACTTTAAAATGAGAAGTCAAAAAGCATTAATAAAAGGATAATTTTAACAAGGCAATTATCAATAACAATCAGTAAGAGGGATACAAATAAGGAACTTATCTGCTTAGAGTCGCATTTAAAAGAGGCTGATTGCTTGGTACTCACACCTTTTACACGTCTTCTAATGTTCTAATGTGGAACTTTTGCTTTATGATGTATGGCGGCTGCTTGGGTCTGCATTAAAAGTTATATGCATAATGGTAGCCTCCGAGCTTTTAATGAAATCATCAGTGCTGGAGTCAGATTTATGACCCAAGGAACAGAGGTGAAGAACTGAAACACTGAGTTATTTAAATCTTAAATAAGTACTTGTCAACTTAATATTGAATTGTGAGAACAAAATTATGTTTCTGAATGCTTTTAAATTGTAGAAATGTAAAAATTACCTTAATGATTAAGTTCATTTTAATTTTCTCCCATTTTAAAGTGTCCCATTTACCAACAGTAGGCATCTTGCTCCCAGTAGCCAGAATACACTTTGTCATATTTATGACTGAAAAATACAGTCCTCTTTTTTAAATGGAGACATTTAAAGTGAAGAAAAATATTCCTATGAAACATTGAAGGCCTTAATACGAGTTTGGCCGTCTTCAGCTGGAAGCAGGAAGAACTCCAAGTCTGTGGTCCACCCTTCCTGCCGGATCACAAGATTTATCCAGGGCAATGAGTGGCGGTGCTCTAGCGGTCTCACTGTTGTGGTATGTTAGGCTCGTAGGAGCTCCTAACAAGGATCTTGTTGCTGTGAGAGAGCTTACAGCATGTTCCTGCATGGTGTGGCATGCACCATGTTGTGCATGCCATACCATGCAGAAACAAATGTGCAGTTCCAGGGGGGCACAACATGTGCCCCCCCGCACACACCCCCATAGCCAAATTAGACGGAGGCACTGTTAGGGTCCACTTGCCTGCATTTCTGCCATCCTTTTCATGGCAGAGTCACCACCATGAAATAGGGCAGTGAAAATGTAGATCAGAATATGCTCGGTGGTGCCAGCATCGGCACCACCAGCATATTTAGGCTATATAAAAACTGCCGCCACAGCAGGATCCTTGATCCCAGTGGAGGCGGTGGACTTGTGGTGGTACCACCACCACACTTGCAATCGGAAGGCTGGGTGGTGGTGGTCAGACTGTCACTGTGAGTACGGCAGTCCCAGGACCCCCATACTCATAATAAGGCCCTAAGTCTGAATGTTTTTCTCCATTTTCAAGTAAACCATGCTTCTTCACTTTAAAATACTCCCTTTTAAAGAAATGGCTTAATGTTTTTTGTTATAAATATGATACCTTGTCTAAAGTGGAAATGGGATTAAATTGAAATGATGAGTTTTATGCAATCCATATAAACATAAAGTTAACTCTTCAGTTTACTTTTCTCCCATTTTAAAGTTTTTCCTTTACACACAGCAGGCATCTTGCTACTAGTGGCTGGTAAACATGGTACCAGATATATAACTGCAAAATACAATCATTATTTTAATTAGGAGAGATTTAAAGTGCTGAAAGATGTTCCATATCATGAACATTTTTGCTGGACGTTTTCTAGACTTTTTCTTGCATTCATAAAACGTGTTCTATGTTTGCATTATACACGTAATGGTGCCACATACGACAAAAGGTATTCCAGTGCCACAAGTACATACAGCATAGGCTCTCAGTCACCCATACACATTTATTTGCTCATATGCAGAAATGTTCATGCATCCCCAAAGACCACACTCCTACTGACACATATGGCAGTCCTGTAATGGTGGCCCAAATCATAGTGTTTTCTTCAAACCACGGTTTCTGGCTCTATAGATATTTGAATTAAAGTCAATGGAGCTGGGCATGAGGGTGTCTGGTAACAATACACAAGTTGCTTAGTGATCAGTAGCTCACGATGATTTTCACTGATCAGAAGTAGCTCTCACTAGAGAAAAGGTTGGAGACCCCTGAAGTAAACCTTTTAAAAACTGCAGAGTATGTAGGGTACAGACAAGTGGACTATGCAGTTGTTTTTAAAGTTAGAAGCCACTGCATATATTACTAAGTGTCCTTATAATATTCTACAGTGATTACAAGTTAATCACTATAGATTATTCAAGGGTGCCAAGAAGTGTGCAGTGGTTTCTAAACTTTAAAAGACACTGCCTACTTTAATTCTGCTGGCAGAGCGGTGAAATCTAATTAATCAAGTAATTCAACATTACAAGAGTAACATGGAATTACTAAAGTTCAGCTGATTTAGTTGACAGAATTAAAACATCCACCGGGTCTAAATATCACTATAATATTATATGATGCAATGACTTAATTGAGAAAAATATGTTTTTGTGTTTGCAATTTTGTTTAAAGTGTATCTTACTGAAAACTTAGTCAGGACTTTTTCAGCTTAAAACCTGAAGGGAGAGTATTGTCGTTTTTGGTTTTAGTTTGACATCAGTCTAACCCCCATACTAATGGCCTTTACTGCCTTCCAGAGGAAGCAAGAAGCGTTTGCCTTTTTAGGTCTACAAACAGCTTTAACAGTCGGTTGTCAAAAACCTATTGCAAACAATACAATACCCAGAGTGGGCTTTGGGTGAGCCCCTTACTCATGATATGAGGGCCTCCTTTCCTATCTCAGTGTCTTGCTCTTGAGTTAATTATTTTCCTCTGTAATTTTGTGTTTGCCCGCTTTACCATCCTTCTGATTGGATGGGATGTATCCTTCCACTGCTGATTTGAAGGAAATACTTTTCAATTTTTCTTGTAGCACTACATGGGAGCCCATAGGCTTCCATACTCCCTTCCCTTCCAATTGATTCCTGCTGACTATTCCCCCATCAACTGCATTAATTGATACCCTCTTTCCTGTTCCTACCCTGGTCTACTGATTTATTTGTTAGCTGTTTTTTTCAGTGTTTTAGTAAGTGCTTGAAAGATACAAACTACAACCAGGTTGCTCACATCCCCACTTGTACATTGCTTCCCTACCCATCTGATGCTCTCACAGCCTTCCCCTTTTTACCCTTGCTTCAAAGTTTTAAAACTTTTATATATTAATTCTGTAGGGTCCTTGCAATTGCACAGTCTTACTGTGTCACCTACGAATTTTAGTTTGCATGTCATCTCCCACAAACACTATTTTTCAATATCCAATTCCTAAATGTCTGTTGGACATCTGGGAATAGTAATTTAAAAAGGAAAATTCCAAAATGGTCACTAGTGTGTTCATATGTGCATCCTGTGCACTTATTCTTGAAATGCTCTTTCTGTTTGATAAAAAAAAATTCCAAGACGGCTGTCCTCACGGGAAGATGTGGAAAACTAAAATAAGAGAGCTGCACATGGGGGCAAGGTCCAAGGTAAGAGACATATAGTAAAAAGAAGTAAGGCAGGCAGATGAAACCCTCATAGTGTAAGGTAAGGGAATAAGGGTACTGCTGTGAGTGTGACCTCTGTAGAAAAACAGAGCCCAGGTGATGAAAAATCTAACAACTGCAATCAAAAAGGAGAAGGTAAAAATATTGTGATGGCCATAAAAAGTGAACACATGAAAATACTAAACCAATAAATCAAATTGAAATGTATTAAAATGAACGAATGAGAAAATGCAGATTAAAAAATGCTAAGGGATGGATTATGGTCACCCATTAAAACTTACACTAGACACTGATGACCTCGCCAACTACCAGCCCATTGTTCACCTACAATTCATTGGCAAGATCATCATGTCCTACTCCAAGACCACTGTACAGCTAACAGGCTGGCTTCAGACTTCAGACATCACACTGCAGCACAGAGACTGCAATAATGCACATCAAAGATGATGCCCTTCTGACCACAAACCTGGATATTCTGCACCTTCCCGAAGCACAGCCAAAACAGAATTCCTGTTAACTGACAAGAACAAGAAACAAGACACAATTCACTTTTATAATGAAACTGAAACACTTTCTTCCAAAAACTGACTTCAGAACTGTTGTTCAAGCCCCTGAACCCACTTACCTCTTTGGTGCTTTCACCCTGCACCATTGCCTCCCAGAATCCACATTAGAACACATTATTGGAATCATAAACAGCACATAATATTTCATTTAGAGATCAAAAAATATTATCACATCACCCCCATCCTGATGAAACTCCATTGGCTCCACTAGCCAGACCGAACCATTTTGGAAACCAGCTACATCATTTACACAGCCATCAAGACCAGCACCTCTTCTTATCTTGCAGATAAGCTCACCATCTCTGGTGGTTGTTTGCACACCCACTGCCAAGATTCCATCAGACTGCAGTGTAAAAAAAAAAAGGCAGCAGATCTTCTCCATCTAAGCACCCACGATCTGGAACAACATCCCAGTATCCAGCAGGACTGCCCCAATGCTACTCCTATTCAGCAAAATGTTGAAGATGCACCTCTTTAAAGACCACTACATCACAATGCATTAACTGCCCGTAAACCAGCTATCTCCACTCTCACTGTTTGACTTAATGCTTGTCTTGAACCCTCTACAGCGCTCCTCTGCCTCATGGCTAGGTTTGCACTCAAGTAATACCATATACATACATGCTATGATTTGAATCGAAAAAGTTACACAGGTTTTCAGAAACAACCAGGAAGTCTAACAAACATACATTTTGATAATTATTGGAAATTTCTCCAGCAACCTAATGTTGCCAGAATACTTGTGTATAAATGACCAGTGCTAACAATATTACAGCACATTTTTCCCCAGTTTCGCAGCCTGACTTCTAAATAGTATGGAATTGTCTGTTGGTCACGTTCATATGCCATAGTTTTTTCTGCTGTCTTTACAGACAGCTAATCCTAACAGAGGGTCTGATTACAATGGTGGTCGGATGAATTCCAGACTGCGATCACTCCAGGCAGGTGACTGTCGGACAATATGTTGGCGGTCTCGCCCACCCTGTTATGATACGACTGCTGTGCAGGCAGCTGTGAAATGTTTTTTTCTAGAGTGACTTGTGCTGGGTCGAAACGTAGACTTCTACCTCACCTCACCAGCTTCTACCGCTAGCATGATGTACACAGCTGTTTGAGGAGCATGGTGTTTATAAGGTTTTTTGTACTGATTTATACATTGTGTATGACCCTGAGATCAGGAGATCGTCCAATAATTAATTTTTGTTGGGATCCTTAAAATAGTTGCATTTATTGTTTTTTCCCCTTTTTTCATGTAAGATTGTATATATATCCCCACCATACACCCTTCCAGCACTTTCACCCCCATCCCGTCCTACCCCCCTTGTATATGGGCACTTATTTAAATTTAAAAAGAAAAGTAGGCATTTGTTCCAATGTGTAGCCATTTAATATGGTTCTCAGTACATTGTGAATTAAAACTTTGTACACCAGATTTATTTTGTCTCATGTGTATTTATATATATGAATGTGTTATTATTCGCTGTAAACCTTTTTCTGCCTCTCCCAGTCTGGGACCACTCTGTCTGTAACGTTCATTCCCCCAGGTCCCAGTGACTTATATGGGCCAACCCTGTCTTTTATAACATCACAGGAAAAGGGCTGCAGCACAAGACGCTCTAGAAAAAAGTGTTTTGGGCACATCCATGCACCGTGTGCCAGGCACCACAGTGCATGGATGTGCCTAGGCCACTAAACAGTGGCCCACGGGTGACAGGGTCATGCTTGGGGCCCTCAAAGTCCCTTTCTGGCTGCCTAAGTCATGAACTGGAAGTCAGAAAGTGACATCCTAATCGCTACGGCACTGTCTGCGCAGGCACCACCTCAATTGTAGGGATTAGAGTCTGAACGTCGTCCCAAAGGCTTTCTTGAGCCTGTCGGAGGTGGCGGTCTCTCCCCCCTCAACATATTCGCTCCAACTTGTAATCTGGCAGTTGGACCGACGGCCTGTCGGTGGCAGTCCGCCCTACATCAAAGTTATTTTCCATGATATCCTATAGTAGTTTTATGTTTGAAACATCCTTCCTTTTAAAGATATTTAGTACAGGGTTTTAAAAGAACTGTGCTTTTCTTTTGCACACCTAAAAATAATATACCTTAGTCTCTGTGTATTCTTTTAGATTATTTTAGTAGTACTCACAATGGACTTTTTTTTACCCTGGGATAGCAGTTGATATGGGGATATTCCATTTTCTTACACTGAATGCCATTTTATATTTTGAGATGGAGTTACATTTTCGTACTGTAATTTTTTGGTAAACCTGTACTCAAAACGTTACCTAAAACTGAAGGTTTCAACAGTCAGCTAGTGTCAGTCCTTTGACAAGCATAACAGTGACGTGTCTGCGTTCTACTCCTGAGTCCAGAAGCATGGCAAGCTTGCAGATATTTGAATTGCTCAATAGCTCCTAGGTGTGCACGTGTTTGGATTCGCTGATAGCCTTTGTACGCTGTACAAAAAACACACTGGTACCAACACAACAACCTGACTCAAACTTTAAATCCCTATTTATCCAGAGGGAGATTAAAGCACATAAATGCAATCATTTTACTCGGATTGTATAGAAGCAGGTGCTGTGGGCCCTTCCAGGGAAATCACACTGCAAACATTCCTACCTGTGATCCTTCCATGCCAGAACCAGATAGCCTTATCGCTGCTGCTGCTGCTTGAAGTCCTTGCAGAAAACGAAAACGTAGAATTGCTTGTTTTTAATTCTCTCCAAAAAGAATGGCAAACAGTGGCCTCTGCTGTGACGTGTTTGCTAAATCCACTTGTCATTCTTTCTTTCATCTTCGGTGTTTCAAGTCCTGCACCCCTTAGGCCGGGCTTTTAATAATAAGTAAAGAAGGAAAGTTCAAGTGCTGCTTCGAAAAGCTGACGGCCATTAACTTTTGTTAGAGTTTCTGCAGTGTTATCAAACCCCCTGCAAACATTTGTAGTATGAAGTTTACATTGCAGCTGCTGATTGGATAATCATTATTGAACTCCTCTGTGTGTAGTACCTATGTCAAACAACCTAATATATTTAAATGCCGATTACCTCAGCAGAACACATCGTGCCTGATAAGATCAAAGGTAGTTAAATGTGCTTCAGATCAAGGACCCGATATCACCATTTGTTTTCATGCAAGTTCCTCTGCCCTGTTGTACACACAAAATTTTTATTTTAGTATTTAATCATTAAGCTAAGGGTGTTTTGTTTAGCTCGCGGCAAAGTGGGATTTGAGAGAAAAAATATTTAAGCGATTTATTTTCAGAAGGGATCTTGAGTTATGCAAATGCCCTCTACCAGATAAATTGCTTTATAGCTATCACGGGAAATCAATGACATTTCTATGTGTCTACTTAAGTATTTATTTCCTGGTTGCTATAAAGGTAGAGAATGCTCAGTGATTTCTCAGTGGGCATACTCAGTGTTAACCTCATGAGCGTAGATTAGCACGTTTACCCTATATTACGTGTTAGTAGTCATTGGTGTATTGTGTCAGGAAAAGGTTGGTGTTCTGCTTATTAAATCAAAATATCAAGGGGCGCTTTTGGGCTTGTCATAAAAAACAGTTTCCTTTATTCAGTATATTTTTAAACACCAGAACGTGACATTGTACAATTTTCAGATTTTGTTTTTCTCAACATTCATGGAGTCTACTCAAAAATTGCATTTTGTAGTATGTTTAGTACAACTACAAAAGTAATAACAAATGCTACAATAGTAATACAAAATGCTATCCACAAACCTGTAAGTGTAAATCTCCACCCACACCTTCACCTCACCTATCTTTTCTATGGGGAGAACCTCACACAAGTTTAGTACTTAGTAGTAAATGTGGAACGGACTAGGAAGAGTGGCTAGAAACATCAAAAAGATGTTCTGATGTGCCATATATTTGTCCTAAATACATAATGTTACCGTTCTAGTTGTTCATGAGAATACTGTGATAAATCTGCAGATAATCACTGGGGAGTTAAGTGTCAGTTTACTGCTAGTGCTCAAACTATGTTTTAGTCTGCTTGTCAGAATGTTTTACTGAAATGGAGGAATAAAATATTGGAGAACTCATACAAAATGTTTCCTAATTTGCTTTCTACAGTACTAACCATAATATCTATGACTAAATGCACCCCCTTATTTTGCTCATTTCTGAAGGATGGTTTGAGGTATGGTACAATGTTTCATAAATTAGAATGTTAGCGCTCAAGTTGTTCACTAGAACATTGTGGGAGGCTACAGTAGAACACTGGGGAACCAACGATCAGGCTGTGGTTGTTGTTGGAAGTGCATGTTTTGTTTGGTATGTCAGACTTTGTTCTCAAATGGCTAGGAAGATAGTGTGAATTTATTGAATATATGCTGCTATATCCTCTATGAGAAAATCATATGACAAAACAGTTTTCTCTCAAACATGGTTCATGAAATCTCAGAAGAGGATCAGCATTTTACAGAGAGTAAAATCACCTTAGAATACATTACTATTCCTTAAATTAGTATGGTCCCATCAACAAATGAGACATCTTTTGAATAACATCTGTTATCGCCGTTATTATGTGCTCTTTTTGGTGATCCTTGAAAACAAAAGCAGGCTTTCACTACAATGTATTTCAATGGTGACCATGTCACAAAGACCCGTAACGACTGCCACAACATGTTGTCAATGATGAGTAAAGCCAATCAAGCGGGGTACCTATGGGACACCCACATGTCCTTTGGGATCAGGGTTTGTTCAGCCTGCCCCCTTATATATTTTTTCTTTAATATTTAGAAAACTGAAATCATGTCCCTGATTCCTGTAATGGCTGCCAAAACATATTGTTCACATTGTGACGAACCAATCAGAATTGAGCAGCCCCCTTTAAAGTGCCAATCAGAAACTAACTGGACACCAACATTCCAGATATCACTATAATTTGAATGCTAATTACTCAAAAACGGCTGAGCAGACTTACATCAAATCACAATGAGCACGCCTTCTAAATAAAGATCTAGATTTTTGCAGAATTTACTGTAATTCTCTTCAGCTGGCCCACTCCATGCCGTGCACTCCAAAGGTTATGCTCTCTGAGGGAGTTGGGTGAATATAACTTTTAAAAAAGTGACATTCACTGCAAAAACAACGGTTAAAGTGATGTTATAGTTAGTTATAGTAATATGATCTTACTTTATGTTAAACAAACATTAGAAGTCACTATACTTTTGGAGATATATTCAACGTTTTTCTTCCTTCCTAGTAATTTGATACAAAAATGTAATAGTATTTGGAATTTATTTGTTGGCAAACAGTGTATGCTTTCAGAACATGTTGTAATAGCTGTATTTGTATATACATGTTTACAGCCTTGAAGAAGTCACCTTGTAATGAAACACATGCCAGCTGTTTTACCTGGTTCTAATCCATATTTATGGTCCATAACCATCTGGCATTTGTCTTCTATAATAATATGTCCAAAAGCACCACAGAATTTGAAGATCTTGGTCCATCAACCTGACAGGTCCAAATGTTTGTCCATAAAGAAGCTATAGCTTTAATTTATAAAACCATTAATCAAAGTCCAAGCGCAAGACGAATACAGCCGACACATGTTTCATCGTTTGATGACTTTTTCAAGGCTCAAAAGTATTGTTGATGAATCACAGGCATTCCAAATTAAAATGTTGTAGAAATAACATGCGTGCATCAGAGCCCAGAAGATAAAAGTTGAATAAGTAGCAATAATTCCTAGTAAATAATAAACACATAACAGACCAACTGTCTCAACACAATGCTCAGTATGCACAATGGTAGTGAGAATGCGTAGACGTAATAGGACCTCTGATTAGCCCATCACTATCACAGCCAAAGTAACAGCACTGTGTCACATTCCGTTATTGTAGAAATAAGTGAGTCTTCAATTTAGAATCAACAGTAATGTGAATACGAATTATTATAAAGGCTTAAAACTATTCTTTTTGAACGCTTTGTGAGTGCTTTGGTAATACGATTTTTCACAGCTAGGAAGTACCTAATGCAAACATTCTTCACCCTGCGCAGAACCCCTCCACAGAGAGCACAATCCTTCTAGACACCCAAAGCCTCTTAGTTGGTGAAGGCACTGCTAGTACACACAGCTTTCACCCGGTAGAGAACACTTTGCAGGTAGCCGATCTCTTGCGGGCAATCAAGCACACATGGGTAGGCAAAAACTTGATGTGTACAGTCTTCACTTGTATGCACAATTTCTTGGGCAGAGCCCACTCCTGCACACTGAAGGCCCCTTAGGAGAGTAAGCATCACTACTGTTGTATCGTTGCTGCCGGACTCCCGTCTGCGACAGGACAGGCAGCACAGGAAGGGGCGTGGGGAGGAAGTGGAAAGGCAGGAAGGAAGTTAGTTACGAGGCAGGGAGGAGAGAATAAAGAAGTGTTTCCAACCTGCTCCCTGCTCCTGTCGTGAATAAAGGGGAAAGCGACACTGGCGACGAGGGTGGGATCCCTGCTGAGACCCCACACGCTTATGATCCCCGCCGTTTGTGAACGGCCAAAGCAGCGAGCCCGCAGCCTACGTCAGCGCGATACGCTGAGAGCGCGAAAGTAAAATCGCTCCGCGCGCCGCGTGTGAATGCTGCCTGGAACATCACCCGAAGCCCTGCCCGCACTAGCAGACGGTAGTTCTGCATGATCCCAATCTGGCAAGCCTCCCAGAAACTGCGGGAAGGAGAAAGGAACAACCGAAAGTGGTGCGAAACGGCACCGAGGACAAAGAGTGCACCGGAGGCAGCCGACCGTGTTCAGGAGTAAAGGGGTGAGTCACAAGTGCCCGAAACCCCGAACGAAAAACTGCAGAGTGACAAACGCTTGAACAAAAGACTGAAAGAGTGATAACTATCAATCGATACCGAGACCACGTGTCTCGAGCAGCGGCCATCTTAGAGTCAGGCGCCCCCATAGGAATCCATTGCAATTTTGGTGTCGGCCATCTTAGAGTCAGGCACCACCAAAACTAATGTGCCCAAAACTACTAAGTGGACATTGGGGAAATTAGAAATCATCAAAATAGGCAGCAGCAACCCGTTGAGTGACCTCATAAGCGGAAAATGTCGGTCCCTAGCTCGACAGGCGCATCAGGAGGCGGACCAGCTGCTACAGGCAATCCACCAGGACCAGTCGTCCCAGGCAACCCACCACTGCTGGCACCGGTCCCTCAAGCACTCATGGGAGTACCATACCTGCGGCCACCAGAACCCCTGGAACTGACGTCCGGCAACAGCATGGGACCTAAGTGGAAGGGCTGGGCCGAGGATTTCGAAGACTACATGACTGGGTCACAAGTACAAGACCCCAAGCAGAAGTTAATAGCCCTGCGGAACCTGGTAGGGAAGGACGTTGCGCAGATTATCAAAGAACTGCCGAACGCGGCTACCGCCCCTTATGATGAGGTTAAAGGAGCCCTCGATCGAAGATTTCTACTCAAACGCAATCTGGACTACGAACGATACACATTTAATCTAGCTACCCAAGAAAAAGACAAGCGCATGTGTGACTTCATTGTTCGCATCAGACGGCTAGCCCGCCATTGTGAATTCGACAATTTCACAACTGAGACGCGATGCGGCTTCGCATAATTGAAGGCTGCCTATCTGAATCACTACGGCGGCGACTGCTGAAGAAGCATTACACCCTTGAAGAAATAGAAGAAATGACACGAATTAACGACCAAGCGGAAGATCACGCAAAGAAGATGGAGACCAATAAGACTGAGAGGAAAGAACTAGCATTCAGAATGCAAGCACACAAGGAAAGGAAGCACCGGACAGACTATCATAAGTCAAGTAAGCCGACACACACCACGTCTTCCCGGAGGCTGTCATCACGGCATGAATCGCGACACACCAAGTCCAGCAAAAATGCACCTGCGTGCTACAGATGCGGCCAGGACTATTCACACTCAGGACAATGCCCAGCTATTGGTCAGAGATGCCATCGCTGTGGCCGGGAAAACCATTTCGAAAATGTCTGTCAGACTCAACGCTCGGGGCGAAGATCATCCAAGCCTCGAGTCACCACACAGCATCACGCTCGTGCAGTGAAAGGAAGAGAAGGACGCTCCTCTAGTTCCTCTCGGTCGAGTGTCAGGTCTACGAGCTCGTACCGATCACGGAAGTCAACATCCAACGAGTCATCATCAAACACACCCGTGTCACAAGACAGTGACGAATACATCTGTATGGTATCAGACCCGGATCGGCTGAAAAGATATCCAAAGCTAGACATCCGGATAGGAGAACACCCGGCAAAGTTTGTTCTAGACTCGGGAGCCTCCCTAAACTACATCTGCACGCTTGAAAACCAAAGCATGAAACCACGACCCAAACTAGAACCCGCAGCCGTCCGGATACTCACGTGGATGTCCAGGAAGCCACTGCCATGCCTGGGCCGTTTCAACACGACCCAATTGTATAAAGACCGACAAATCCCAGCTTACATTCACATTGTGGAAGGACCAGACGTGGATGACTGCCTGCTCAGCCTGCCGACAGCTGAGAGACTGAAGCTCGTAGAACTCCTCTACATGACTGAAGATGCCCCGGACATTGTCGTAAAGTTCCCAAACCTCTTCAAAGGACTCGGGAAACTAAATCATTTCAAGGTAAAACTACACATCGATGAGCGAGTCCCACCAGTGGCGCAACACCACAGGAAAGTGCCGTTCCACCTACAGCAAGCTGTCGATGACGAACTCCAAGAACTACTAAAGACTGACATCATTGAGCGCACATCGGGGCCAACTCCATGGGTGTCGCCTGTAGTGGTAGTACCTAAGAAGGGGCAGGAC
Organism: Lissotriton helveticus; assembly: GCF_964261635.1. NCBI lineage: Eukaryota > Metazoa > Chordata > Amphibia > Caudata > Salamandridae > Lissotriton > Lissotriton helveticus. The sequence goes on from NC_136063.1 coordinate 998,417,989, forward strand.
AACAAAGTGCGCCTGTGTGTGGACATGCGTGCACCCAACATGGCAATCGAGAGAGAACGCCACCCAGGACCGCACATTAGCGATATGATCGCTCGCCTCAACGGAGCCACGGTATTCTCGAAATTAGATCTTAACAAGGGGTACCACCAGCTAGAGCTTCATGACAAGTCACGCTACATCACTACTTTTACAACCCATCAAGGACTTTTCTGCTACAAGCGTCTGAACTTTGGCATCTCTTCAGCTGCCGAAATCTTCCAAAAAGCCATCAGACGTGTAATTCAAGGGATACCAAATGCGTTCAATTACAGCGATGATCTATTGGTATTTGGCAAAGATCAGACCGAACATGACACAGCCCTGGACAGGGTATGTCACGCCCTGCTGAATGCAAATTTGACTCTAAATGCCGAGAAATGTGAGTTTCACAGGTCAACCCTGAAATTCTATGGCCACATCTTCTCCAGGGATGGCATGACACCGGACCCAGAAAAGGTGTCAGTCCTTGCGGACACTCCAACGCCACAGGACGTCAGCGACCTCTGTTCCTTCCTCGGAATGGCGAGCTATTGTGCACGATATATCCGAGATTTCGCTACTATCAGCCATCCCCTCAGAGAACTCACTCGTCAAGGCCAACCCTTTGCAAGGACAGATGCTTGTGAACGCTCATTTCATAACATCAAACAAGCTGTCAGCTCTGCCATCAACCTGGCCTACTTTGATGCACAGAAACAAACTGAAATTACTGTTGACGCCAGTCCGGTGGGCCTTGGCGCCATTCTGGCGCAGTATCAGGAAGACTCGGACCAACGCCACATCATTGCGTATGCCAGTCGCAGTCTTACCAGCACTGAAAAACGGTACTCCCAACCGGAGAAAGAGAGCCTTGCGGTGGTGTGGGCCTACGAGCATTTCCATCTCTTCGTATATGGCAAACACTTTACCATCAACACGGATCACCAAGCACTTGTCACCATCTTTGGTAACCCCAAGGCCAAGATGCCCCCACGCTTTGAGCGATGGGGACTACAACTTCAGGACTATATATACACAATTATTCACAAGCCAGGGAAGTCTGAAAACCCGGCAGATTACATGTCCCGTCACCCTCAGACAACTACCAGCGCAGGATGCTCGCTGGCTGAAGAATATATCCACTTTGTCATCGACACGGCATGTCCACCTACAGTTCCCATAGCGGCGATTCAAGAAGCATCTGCCCAGGATCCCGTCATACAAGACGTCGCATACGCAAAAACTTATGGCGACATGTGAAAGACACGTCCCAGGACTCTGGCCAGAGTTCTCAGGAACTGACTGCGTTCAAACACATTCATGAGGAGTTGTCCATCAGCGAAGATGGTCTGATCCTGAGAGGGGGGAGGATCGTAATTCCTCATAGATTAAGGCAAGGAGTATTCAACCTCGCTCATGAAGGCCACAGAGGAATAAGTGCCACCAAAAAGGCTCTTCGAGAACGTGTTTGGTTTCCGACCCTCGACCAGATGGTGGAGGCCACACTCAAAGACTGTGTCTCCTGTCAATTGGTAAGCCGTGATGAACCACCGGCCCCACTACAAATGTCAGAATTACCGGAAGGAGTATGGCAGCAAGTCACAATTGACTTCTTTGGTCCTCTAAAATCAAGCCAATACATAGTCGTCATCATGGACGAGTACTCCCGGTTCCCATTCGCACACCTGATATCATCCACCAAAGCGACTGCAGTGATTCCCGTCCTCGACAAAATCTTCGCAGCATGGGGTATTCCATTGCGGGTCAAGTCGGACAATGGACCACCATTCAATGGCCACGAATTCGCAGAATTCGCGAAACACCTCAATTTTAAACATCAAAAGATCACACCCTTGTGGCCCCAAGCAAATGGTATGGTGGAACGATTCATGGGGACCCTGAAGAAAGCAGTGCAGCAAGCAGAACTAGCTCACCGGGACATTCAACAAGCCCTGAATGAAGTGCTGCGGGCGTACCGCACCACGCCCCACAACACCACCAACCAATGCCCAGCTACGTTGATGCTAGGGAGAGTCCCTCGCACTCGATTACCCACTCTGGACAGTGCACTTCAACCTCGCACCGCAATTGTTGATCATGAGACGTTAGTTAAAATAGACTATGACAAAAAACTACAACTGAAGACTGTAGTGTTCCAGGTCAGCAATAAATATTCAGGAACTTAAGTTAGTTGAAGAGTAGGTTTATTAATAACCTCAGCCACAGGTTAACAACATTAACTGACAACAGGAACTCCCCACATATTCTAGAATCCCACACGAGATTAGAATACAAGGAGAGGACATTCCAGCATATTAAAGATGCAGTAACAAAAACAGATAAACACCATTACACATCTCCCTCCTAAAGAAACACAAGAAACAATAAGCTTAAACAACCAAGGACAAGTAAAGAAAACAGTCTTACAATGAATAATCCCTCAAGTAAGCAGGAGGTCTACGTACCCTTTGACTCCTACAGGAGGATGAAGATAAATTAGAACCCTTGACAGAATTGAAAGCAGAGTGATGCAATTCTTCTCTTCCACACAACAAATCTTGTGTAGGAATTCTTGACTTAACAACAACCACTCTGCTCCTATTCCAAATTCTCCCATCCTCAGTTTTAATGGCATTCCTAAACACCTTCACCACAGCTCTTATATCAGAATATTTTGACCATGGTCTACAACCGACCGGAGCTTTTATTCTCACAAGATCACCCACAAAAATCTTCTGAACATTCACACATTTTCTTTTGTCAAAATACAACTTTCTTTCATCAAGTTTCCTTTCTTCCTTGCAACGCCACTCACCAATTGTATTATCAACCAATCCTTTATTAAGTTCCATCCACCCAGGACACAACCAAGTGTTGGGAGCCCTCCCTTTAAACAATTCAAACGGAGATCTCCCAGTTGTTGAATGCGGTGCAAAGCAATAAGCATTGATTCTTTCTTGAAGAATAGACTTCCAGTTCAACCCTGATGACCTAGCTAACTGAATTGCCTCTTTCAGGGTTTTGTTTACCCTCTCAACCGCACCATTTGACTCGGGATGATATAATGAACATCTCTTATGTACAACACCACACTTCTTCATGTAATCTTCAAACAACCTCGAACAAAATTGTGGCCCATTATCTGAAAGAAGACTATTAGGAAAACTCTCCTTCCTAAAAAGTACATCCAGAAACTTTACTACCTCCTCCGAGGTAATTTCCCTAACAGCACTCACCTCAATCCACCTTGAATACAAATCCATTAATACCAAAAGATAAGGCGTATCACTAACACCTGACAAAGGACCAACTATATCTATAGCCAACTCATCCCAAGGATGTTTTGGTAAAACTCTCTTTACCATGGGCATCTGTTTTGTCTTTAATATCTTATCACTAGCACAACACTCCGGACAATCCCTCAGCAATCTCTCAATCTCTAGATCCATTCCAGGCCACCAAAACTGCGTCCGCAAAATCTCTTTTGTTTTAACTATTCCAAGATGTCCCGAATGTGCAGGAGACAATAACTTCTTTCTGATACCCAAAGGTGGCACCAATTTCGTACCACGAGTCAAAAAACCAGAATGTATTGAAAGCCCATCAGAAACTAACATCCAGGGTTTCTCCAACCGAGAGTTACCACTTAGTGAAATCATCACTTTTTTAATTTCTTCGTCATTCTCCAACTCATCTCTCCATTCTTTCTCTTCAATTGCCCCCTCCGTAACTTCACAAACACTTATGGTGTCATCACACTCACTAAAGTCATCTTCATTATCAAAATTTTCCTTACTTACCATCCTTGACAAACAATCAGCCGATTTATTTGAAACTCCCGGAATGTAGTCAACAACGAAATTAAATTCCTGTAGAGAAACTATCCATTTCCTGATCCTAGACGAAATTGCATCTAAACCCTTTTTATCAAAAACTTCTTTCAAAGGTTTATGATCCGAAAAAATGCATACTTTCATTCCCCAAATCAGATTTTTTAATTTTCTCAAGGCCCAATAGATAGCGAGAGACTCTTTTTCTATTACGGAATAATTAAATTCCGAACCTCTTAAACACCTAGAAGAACAACAAATCAAAAAGTTTTTTCTATTTCTTTTCTGAACAAGAACAGCACCGAGTCCTTTCTCACTCGCATCCGTAAATAAAATTGTGGGCAATCCCGGAACAAATGCCTGTAGAGAGGGTGCTTTATTCAACTCAGACTTAATGCACTCAAACTCCTTCTTACATTCATCTGTCTATTCATACTCTACATTTCTGGAAGTTAATCTTCTCAAAGATTGAGTTTTGTCCGCAAAATTACAAATGAATTTACCGTAAAATTCTACCATTCCAAGAAAAGAAATTAATTCTTCCTTGTTCTCTGGCTCCTTTACCTTGTTAATGGTGTCTACTAACTCTTTTTTTGGATAAATTCCTTCACCAGTTATTCTATGTCCCAAGTAGTTCACCTCTTGTACACCAAATTTACACTTGCTTCTCTTGAGCGACATGCCTGCATCTTCCAAGCGTTTCAAAACTGCACACACACGAGCATAATGTTCTTGAACACTGTCTCCATAAATCAGTAAATCATCCTGATAGCATCTCACATCAGATAACCCTCTCAAAATTCTTGCCATAATCCTTTGAAATACAGAAGCCGCGGATACAAGACCAAATGGCATTCTTTTGTATCTGAAAGTGCCCATTGGAGTGATGAATGCTGTTAGATCTTGAGAGGACTCATCTAACACAACCTGATGATACTCGGAAGCGAGATCCAGAGTAGTGAAAAATTTAGCCCCCTTCAACGTACTCACCATTTCATCAATGTTTGGCAGAGGAAACCTATCAACTATCACTTCCTTATTCAATGATCTCAGATCAATGCAAAGTCTAATCTCACCAGTTGGTTTCTTAACAATAACTACGGGAACTAACCATTCAGTAGCCTTCACTTGTTCAATCACACCATTCTGCAACAACTTATCTATTTCTTCTTTCACCTTTTCTTGTTCCATCAGAGGTATTCTCCTTACTTTCGCAACAACTGGAACAGCATTCTCTCTCAATCTAATGTGATGTTTATATCCTTTCAAACAACCTAAACCTTCCCTGAACACTTTTGGGAATTTTTCCGCTAAAATACCTCCCAGATCTACTCCACCTCTTTCACTTCATTAGCATTTACTTGTTGAATCTGTACTTGTGGGTTAGCATTTGGATTCAATGACACACCAAGTTGGCCCTGATGTACCCAACCCAGTAACGTATCACCCTTCTTAGCAACATAAACCTTACCCACTATTATCCTACTCCCAAGTTCTATTTCAGCCATAAAGCATCCAAGCATTTTAATTGGTTTATCTCCATACCCAAGTGGTCTCAAATCAGATCTCATCAGTTTCACTTTTCCTACAAAATGTGTATTAAACAACTCTTCACCAATCAAAGTTATGCGAGAACAGGAGTCGAATTTAAAGTTAATCATTACATTTTCTACTTTTACTAAATGAGTAGGATGATCAGTCACTTCACATTTTATCTCAAAAGTAATGGTTCTAACTTGTGTCTGTGGCTGACTCCATCTTTTCTTGGTTATTTCAGGCCTAAACATTTTTGTCTTGCAGAATTTAGCATAGTGACTTTTCTTCCCACACGAATTACACACAATTCTTAATGTAGGACAGATTGAAGAATTCGCTAAATGACTTATTTGTCCACATCTAAAATAGGCAAATTTGTTACTTTGTCCTGTAAATGGATTCTGACTTGTAAGATTAGATCCTGTATTTTCCTTCTCAAAACCACTTGACGTATCATTTTTCTTCACTTGACAAACAACTTTTTCAATTTTTGTTTCTTCTTTTTTTTGTTTTTTTATATCTCTTGACTTTCTATTCTCCAGTCTTTCATTCTGACATCACAATCCTTTTTTTTTTAATTTAAAAGCTTAGTTTCCTTCTATTGTTCTTGAGTTAAGCAATTTGCTTTATTTTGTCATAAAGAGTACAGAGTATGAAACTGCATTCCATTTTTGAAGCGCTCTGTATTCTAATTTTGAAGCGCACAATCGTCGGAATCTGAATTCTTTCCTTGAAGACGTATGGAACGCAGCGTAAGAATCTGAATTCTTTCATTGAAACGCAGCGCATACGTGCCTTTAAACGCACACCTTCGTCAGTGATGCAGAGCTTCCAGTACGCTGATCAGACTACGTCAGATGTTTTCGAGAGCATGCGCGAGAAACAAACGTTCACAAAAAAAAATTCTTATTATTTTCCTTAAATCCTTTTCGGCACACATTCTAAATTTGTTCCGCCCACCAAACTCCTCACCGCATGTTTCCTTCTTCGTGACACAGCCGCTGGGAAGACTTCGCTTCTTTTTTTTTATAAAACAGCCACTGGAGGAGCAGGAGAGACGTTCTTTTCCTTCCTGTGTTGAGGTAGGGGTTCACCCGATCGTGGCCAAACAATGTAGTGTTCCAGGTCAGCAATAAATATTCAGGAACTTAAGTTAGTTGAAGAGTAGGTTTATTAATAACCTCAGCCACAGGTTAACAACATTAACTGACAACAGGAACTCCCCACATATTCTAGAATCCCACACGAGATTAGAATACAAGGAGAGGACATTCCAGCATATTAAAGATGCAGTAACAAAAACAGATAAACACCATTACAAAGACCTATACGGATCGGCGCAAATGCGCAAGAGACACTAACATCAAAGAAGGAGACTGGGTGATGGTCCGACGTGACCGAAGAACAAAGGCCGTTACTTGGCTCACCCGCTGAAAGTTAGCAGTAGGAAAGGAACCATGGTCACGGCAGAGGCCGACCATAAACGGATAACTCAAAATGTTTCACACTTCAAAAAATGTAACTCCCACAGGCAAAATGAAAGCCAACATCGTGAGTCCTTCACTGACTCAGAGAGCCGAAGTGGAAGCAGGGATCGAAACTGCCCCAGCCCAGCGAGACAAGACAACACCATGAGCCACCGCGCCGAGACACCGGAACAGCGCCACCGCCCCAGACGACAGACCAGACGGCCAAGGCGCCTCATTGAAGAGGTCTAAGAGACAGTAAGACTTTGTAAAAAAAGGGGAAGGTGTCGTATTGTTTCTGCCTGACTCCCGTCTGCGACAGGACAGGCAGCACAAGAAGGGGCGTGGGTAGGAAGTGGAAAGGCAGGAAGGAAGTTAGTTACGAGGCAGGGAGGAGAGAATAAAGAAGTGTTTCCAACCTGCTCCCGGCTCCTGTCGTGAATAAAGGGGAAAGCGACAACTACTTACAACCTTTGCACTGTAGCCAAGCTTTTAAGAAGTCAAGAACTTGGAGCCAATGCACGCGACATGAGTCAGCAAGTCTCAGCTGAACCTCTCTCTTCACAACCACTCACTCCCTTCACACACCCAAGACCCATTAGGAGGCCCAGCATATTGCAAAAGCCTGCACCTGTTAAACAGTAAAGAGGTTATAGAAAATTAGATGTAGAAGTACCTTGCTGAATAACTTTCAGTTTGACAAGTGCATACCAAACTGTCATAAGCAGAGCATTTAAACTTTCAAAGACATATGACTGTGCATGTGCACCCAAGCAAACACATGGTCAGCCATTTGTAATGTTTTTGTAACAAATGTTTCTAAAAAAAGCATTTGCAAAGCCAATTGGATGACAGCAAAAACCAGACTTAATGGCTTTGCTAATGCATCTGTATAGTTGTAACCACATATTTTTATGAAGTGCAAAGCAATTCTCACAGGATTCTGATAGACACAGGATGCTACCTTTGCTAATTGTTAGTTGTAACTATTCGTGAAGTTTGTATTGGGATTAATTTGTGCACAGGTCTTGGGTGTGCCTGGTTCCCTGGGTTATCATGGAGGATTCAAATCTTTTCCTAGTCTTTGTTTCTTAGGTTTCTTAGATGGGCTCAATCTAATAAACTGGGGTAAAGATGCATAGTGGAAGAACATTTTTTGTGAGCAATGGCTGGCATTATGAATGGTTTCAGTTGTCTTCGAAAATATGATTTGTTGAAATCTTATTATAATAATCTGTTAGCTACTAATGCTGTCATTATACGGTTTTAAAATAGCTTAATACATTCAAGAATGCTTCAGACTAGAAAATCTCTATTCCTGTCGGCAGGCACTGGTGGAAAGTTTCATTTAAAAGAAAGCTGACCTTCAACTATCCGTCTTCTCTTTATGTGTTGACTATAAGGATAGCTGTACCGGTCTGTCGGCTGAAGTATTATTTCTAACACAGGACATATATTTAAAAAATACTGAAAGTTGCCTTTGGATAAGCCCCTTGCCTATAATTGGATTGCTTTGTTGGCTATCTCAATTGGCTGGTCTTCATTTTATTTTTTTTCCTCCCTATTTTTGTGTGAGTCGCACCCACAACCATTGTGGTATTACAGTGTTCTGATTGGATGCAGTCCTTCCTTTCACTACATACTTCAGGGAACCTTTTTTAAATTGTGTTTTATGAGCTCCATAGGCTTGCAAGTGTTTCCTTACTAAGGCCTCCTTTTTCCTCTTTTCACCCCATTCTCTTTCTTTTTACTTCCCCCTTCCCTTACGCTCCCCTCTAGACTCCCTCTCTGCACCCCGCTACTCGACCTTTTCTTTATTTTTTTAATGTATATTTTTATGAAGTCCTGGCAATTGCAAAGTGCTGCTGGACCACTCACTTCTTCTTTGCACTTTACATGGACTCTATTACCTTTTGTCAACGTTTTAATTTACTATTTGGCAGGTTAGTGTCCTAAATTAATAGGGCTGCCGAGCATCATGAGCCATGCACACTCAACTGTCAAAATGCACACATGCGAAGTACAATGTATGTGCATGCATGATTCATAATTCATGTTAACATATCAGCATAACTTTATTTTATTTACTTTTCTGTAAAATTATATATAGCGCAAACATGATCCTAGTGGGCATCAGAGCGCTTTACATGAAGGGAAGATAGGGTATAATTGAGCTAACAAACCTAGCCACATATATGAATGAATATGAGTGCTAGATTCAGTTTGTATACTTTTTGCTTTTCTTCATTGTATTCCTTCCTCCAGCTCCTTTCCTGATGCTTGCAAACCAACTTTTGGTCCTGAAGCTCTTGAGAGTACCAGGGAGCTGAAGGGCAACGCATGTGGAGGCGTACCCTTTTTGGGGGGGCTAACTTGTCTCCTGCCTTTACTAGCCTATTGGTGTAACAATTTGTTGCCTGGTCAAGGTTGGTAGGGAGCAGGAAGCTATTTGAAGCGAGGAATTTGTTTTAGTCTTCTGCTTCTATGTTTTTCCATGCCCTTGTTTCGAGGTAGTTTTTGGAGGGTTTAGGGCTTGAGAGGCAGGATGTAGTGAGTTTGAAAAGAACTGCTGAGTGGTCTGACCATGTAAGGGGCGAAGGCTTGTGAAGGATATCTGAGGGTTGTTTGAGAAAATGCCATCCAGAGTGTGCCCTGCTTGATGCGTGGGTCCTGTGACCAGCTGTTCAAAATTCCCAGATGTCATGAGGTCTAGCAGACTAACTGTATCAAGATCTGAGTTCGATTCAAGATAGAAATTGAAGTCTCCTAGGATTGTATATATGGTTGAATGTAGTCCTATTTCTAATAGGGTGCCAGCTTGCTCTATGAAGCGTTTCATCTCTCCCCTGGGGGTCTATAGATAAGTCAGTCTTTAAAAGAGTCATGGTGAGTGAGGTATAGACAGAAATCTAGCGCATCACATTCCTCATTTTTTAATGGATGAAAGGATGATGTGATAGAGTTATGGTGTATAACTGCTAGACCCCCCCTCCTCTCTTCTGTGGTCTATTTAGTGAGAAGCAGAGGTAGTCAGTGTGGTACTGAAAATTTTGGACCTGTGTCACAAGCATCGTCGTATCATGACGATTTTGATATCAAAAGACCGAGAATGGCCAGTATACTATGCACAAGCATTTTCGTCAACTTCGAGTGACGATTTCACCTTGAAATCGTAGTTTTCATTCTGAACGCTTGGGTTCCATTTTGTGTACGGCAGCCATTTTGTGAGTTGCCCTCACATAGGTCAATGATAAAGGCCAAAAACGGTCCTGAAGGACACGTACACCTTTCCTGACTTCTCTGCGACCCGGGCAAGCTGACTCCACCGCCCAAGGTCAAACCTGTTCGGTCAGTTCCTCTCCCAGTGGCCGAACGAGATAGCATCAAGGCACAACGTGCCATAAACCTTTCATCGCACACAAACCACTCCTAATCCCGCACACACCTGTCCCTGTTTCCTACTTTATTACTTGCTTTACGAGGAGGTGGCGCCCGTTTTTATTGGGGGTCCGTCGATATCTGATGAAATACTGGGCTTTGCCGGGTAATTGATTGTGGGCTGAACAAACTGAAATGTGGGATTGTCATCATGACTCTGCTTTTTCTTTGTAGTGAAAATATGTGAATGGTCAACTGTAAAAATAGGAATGTTTGCCTGAAGCCTAATATTTTGTATAAAAAGGGAAGGCTGGCTTTGTAAGATTGAGCAGTCTCCTGAGAATATACACCGTGTTGTACTTCTAGGACATCTGTTACGTGGTTGCAGCCAATAAATTCGATCTTTGATTTCACCTAGAAGACTCTGTGTTTCTGTAGTCTGAGGAAACAAGAGAGGTCGCTGTACTGTTCCTAAAGGACATGGGGGAAATGTCTAGCTGGCATGACCACGGATGTTGGAGTAACATCCTGGGGCATCCATTTTGTTGGATATAGAGGCCTCACACACCCCGAAGGATGTCATGCTTCATCATCGGCAGTTGCTCCTCGTCGGGGAGGCGGTGCAATCCCCGACGGGCTCACCTCAAAGAGGGGCTCTTTGGCGGAGATCTTTTTCCAACTGCCTTTTGGTGAGGTGGGGGTGTGTGGACCGGGCTAGGTGTGGTGGTGTGTGGGGTATTAAAATGTAGCAAGGGGTACCGGAATTTAATTTATTCTGGGGGTCCCCTGGCTGCAGTTAAAAAGAGGGGTTAGGCTCACTCCGAGTCAACAAGTTAGGTCAGGTGACCCTAGATGAGGCTAAAGGTGATGAAGGTCGACATGTTTCACGCTATGGGTCTAGTCACCCGCGATTCATCAGGACCGTGTAAATGTGCAGTGTCAAAGCATGCTAGTGTCATGTATGTTTAATGTTTACCTCTGTGGGTACTCCTATGCCTAAAGGTTGAGGACTACATGCCACATGAGGCGTCGGCGGGGCAAGACATCAGGGAGAGCCCAAGGCTAAAGCTCATTCCTCCTGTGTCCGCGCAGTTCGACCTACCCTTCACCGCCGAGCTCGAGTAGATGGTTTCTGTAGTCTGAAACAGGAAGGACCCGAAGTCATAGGGTGTTGTCCCTGGCACCGCTGGGTTACCGGATCAGTACCGGTTCTGAAAAACCCAGTACTTCAGTTGGCCCCCAACGTGGGGCGATATCAGCGGTACCGGTCCAAGCCAGAGGTTCGTGAGGAGCTTCATGTGAAAAGTTCTGGAGGAAGGCCGCCACTTCATCGACCCCTGCATGTCGACGTGGACCGTAAGTCTTTGCTGCGAGATTTCCCCGCTTCCCGACGGCTACGAAGGACTGCTGCCCTGACTATCGCCCGGTTTTGGACCCTTGATGATTGGTAGAGCGAAACGATAGACGAGTCTTCTGGTGAAGTCATCGATACCTCAGTTAAGTATAGGTGGAGCGTCTCCCAGTCCTTAGTTTAAGTATCCCTTCGGGATCTTTGATTTGGAACTTGCAAGTACCAAAGCCGAGGGACTCGTGTATTCACGAGAATATCGTAATCGATAATCCCTTGAAGTTTGAAGCTAGACTAGTGAGCGTAGATGCCTGGTCTTAGCAGACTTGGAAATTTGTTTTGTCTTGGTTGTAATAGGGATTCCCGATTGGAGGACTCATGTCCGGTTCCTCCGATTGGAACTCCAACTTATGAACTTTATGTGAAACATGGAGTAGGCCCCATCACCTATAACGAAGTGTGGATCAAATACACCAGAAAGGATGGAGTTTTAAAATGGCCCCAATATGGTAGCTTTGACAAGGAGATCCTAGATAATCTAGAAGTTAGACTTTTCAAGAAGAAAGCCCGGCCGGCGATGTTTGACTCTTTCTGCCTATGGCGAAAGGAAGCCAAACAGAAGGAAATTAAATTAGCGAAGAAAAATAAGAGAGAAAGGGGTATTTCGATAATGCAAGCTGCTATGCAGTTCAAAGATAACGAAGAAGAACAGATGAGTGAGCAGTTGCATAGGCAACGTAAAATGGTTATCGATAAATGTTACCCTGTTTTGCCGCCTCTTCAGCAAGATGCAGCAACAGAACTTGAAAAAGACCCCCTAATGTCGCATTTATTGAGTTCGCCACCCCCTTATGCGCAGAATGCTACGGCACCTCCGCAGCCTTTAGCCGCACAGCCTTTGGTTGTATTGCCTCCTGCTCCTCCACAACCACCGACTGCTCTTCAGTTGGCTCCTACTCTTCTGGTGCAGCCTCCTCAAGGGCCACCGACTTTGACATCTGCTCTGCCTTTGCTTCCTACAACTTTGACAGCTATATCGACTACCACTCCTGGTATTCCTCCTGACACTGCCTCTGCATCTGCCTGCCTCTGCATCTGCCTTGCCTCACTTTGCTTCTCCGCCTGTATTTTCATCAACTTCTCCCTCTGTTCGCCAGAGAATGACTAGCACTGTTGCTAGCCTTCTATATCCTCTCTTTGGAGCAACAGATGCAACCCCTGTCTCAGAGCGTAAACAGTTACGTAGCCAACTGCCTGATTCTAGGGAGAAGGAAACATTGAATTATTTGGCACATAAATGGGTTACTGAACCGACGAAATATGAGCTACAGTCTGTTATGGATGTCTTCCATCAGTGGGAAGCACCAAAATGTCGTGTATTTCTATAGGTTCTGAATCGATCCCCCTATTCCTGACCCTATTCTGGTTAAACTACCTAGCTAGTTAACTAACAGTCAGCCCATGAGGCAAGAAATCCCCCATGATGCAGATACCGTTATCTGACGCAGTCACACTACGGCACAGGAACGTGTTATCTGATTAGGTCATAACGCTTGAGATCTAATTAGACAAGCGACATTCCTCCAGCCCCTGATAAGGCATACGACGTTCTCATAACAAATCAAACCTATGACAACCTGGAAAATCCGTGCGGCCATTGTTTTGATTTCACAGAGAACTTTTGCAAAAGAATGTGCTAACGAGCAAGTCGTATGACATCTTTATTGACGTACCTATGTCCATCCTTACGTCAATCTCGGCACCTTTAAGGTATAAATATTGCCGACCTTGCCCTATGCAAACACACGCGTGGTGACAAGACGGAGCAGCCATACTTGCCGAAGCCGAGAGCAGAAGCAGACCCGCAGGCAGCAGCCCCGCCTTCCTGACGCGCTGAGAGACGCGCTGCTATCTCAAGCCGAGAGACCCAGCACCGGCGCTTCTGGGCAGCCCTCGCAGGCAGCCTGGAATATCGAGAGCAGAGAAAGAGATACCATTCCTCATTCATCCTAAATTCCAGGTACAGAACTGAATAACCCCTCCTAGAGAATTCTTTAGTTATTCACTTGGCAAAAACAAACTTAACTTAAACTGTAACTTTCTATTCCCGCCCACGCATTAGACTTAGGTCAGGTACACGGGGTAGGCGTATTTAGAAACACCAGTTGAGTACGTTTAGTCAAATGTATATGTGTATGTAAATATATTTTAATCATTTTAAACATCATATGGCTCAGAAACCATATCAATGTTTTTACAGTATTATTTTATACTATTGCTTCTAATGTATGCACTTTACTTAACTATAAGTATTGCAATAATATCGATCCATTTCTCTTGTACGAGAAAAGAGACTGATCAATAAATAACATCTTTTATTGAACACGCCCGTCTCTTCCTTTTCTCTACATTCTGATGAGACTAAGAATGCACGTACTGACTGAGTAAAATAATTGCCTTGTGCTCACACGACTCTTGAGATTGACTCTTGATTAGGGGAGAGCAAAGTTGTCATGTTCTATGGTTGTCAGAAACTAAATCCCTTCTTGTCTAATCAGGGGAGTTAATCCTTCCTTGAACATTCGAGAAAGTTTCTAGCGAACTCTGAGCTTAGCTGGCAAACCCAAAAATTAAGTCTAGTTTCGACAGTAGTAGACCTAGTTAACGTCTGGCCTAGGCCTTTACTGCTGTAGGTACTATTCCAATGCGCAGAGCCTATTGGGAAAATAGGAGCTACACTACATGGCGCCCAACGTGTTTGGAAAGGGCGATAAAACTAACGTAAGACATTTAGAGTAACTCAGTCGTGCTTTCTCACTCAGACCCCTTTTCCCAAATACTCCAAAGACGTCTGGAGTGGGTGAAAGGTTATTATATCCTCCAAAACCTCGCAGGAGGGAACTCCTATGTATGGTTCTTGGTCTAGTCAACGTTGAAGGATAAAACAGTTCCAGAATATTGTGCATCTAATCTCTGTTTCCATAAGAAACCTGATCTGCAAACAAACATAATACCATCCTGTCTGTAAAATGGCAGAGAGTGATGATGAAAGAGAGGCAATTAGATTAGCTACTGAAATAGCAGATGCTGATGCTACCATGCAAACAGCAGACCCGGATATAATACTCATCCAGGTCGCCAAAAGGAGATCTATAACCTTAAAACTTATAGAAAATGGACTGACACCTAGAGGTGGCACAGTCATATTCGTAATTGAGGCACACGAATATCGGCAGACAGAGGTATACTATACATGGATACATTTTCCAGCAGCAAATGCTGTAACAAAGTACTTCCACTATTACAAAGTAGAGGAACCTCCTGAAACGTACACTCCTTTCGAGGAGGTGGAAGTACCACTCAAATTCCAAGAGCATTTGCTCTTATTTGATGGCGCCCTAAAACATAACAATCACATTACAAGGCTCGGTCCTTTAGGAAGACCAGGAGCAACGTGGCCGGTCCTAGCCGGATACACACCACATCCAGACATCGAAAGAATGCCTGCAGCAGAGCTGTTAATACAGCTAAAACAACTACTAAAAATTCACAGACAATTAGTTCAGTATGTAATGCGGACTTCAACAATTCAGCCAGCGATTAAACTACCACAGCTGACCCCTCACCAGGGGAACACAAATAAAATTACACCACAGAACATCCAATCCTGCCTAGGTAAAGTTCCAGCTAAACGGGAACAAATACCATTCTGGTTGGCACAGAAAATTACCCAAATAGAGTCGGTGTTTCCTGACACCACCCCATTAGAAAAACACAGGATTCTGACTATATGTCTCCCAATGGGAATCGCACCACACATTGAGGACTGTGACACTTGGGGTACAGTCTTTGCTTCCATCTATACAAAAACGCACGGTGTTCCATCCATTTCGGTGATACCAGATGTGCTAAAACAAATTCAAGATGAATACGGTCCAGAACCTGCTTTAACTCTTGGCATGAAATTACTGAAAGACTTCAAGCAGGTCTCGGCTATATTATTAGCCAACATAAAAGGTGAAGCAGCAAACGTGGCGATCCGCCAGAGGTTAAAAGAGACAGATATAGCAGACCAACCAGCTGAAATTGCCAGAATCATAGAAAAATCCTATGAAGAACTAGGCAGAGATAGTCTAGGTGGAATACCAGTAAAACCGCAACTGACTACAAGTCCAGAAAAAATGTTTTTTAATAATAATAATAATTCACCAAAAAAGAACTGGGATGGGAACAAACAATCCAATCCTAAAGAAAAGAAATTCCAGTCCAGAGGAAGGTCTCCTAGGCGAAGAGAGAAATCTCCAAACCCGAGACAAAGGTCACCCCAGAGTGACCCCTCTGGGAATAGATATAACCTTAGAAATAGGGATAATATTAAAAAACCTGATAGATATCAAGACATTGATACACGTCCCTCTCAATCTTTTCAGAATTCCTCGCAGAAATCGGAAAGAAGAGGACGATCAGAAGAGCACGCCAAGTCCAAAGACAAGGAACCTGCTCAACTGAAAAAGAAATTACAATTTCCAAAAAAGAAGGTAGCCAGTATCAAGGTAGTTAACAAAGCCGAGGATACTGAGGACACAACTGAAAAACGGAGAGTGGGCTCAGACAATGCTAGACAGCGCAGCAGAGGTGAGCATAGCTCGCAAAGTCCTTATGAATCATCTGGAGACAGTGGACACGAATGAATACCTTCAAGTGGAAACTGCAGATACCAGAGTTAGCAAGCCCCACAAAATATACGAGATAACATTACGTATAGAGGGAGATAAGACTAGGAAAATAAGGGGACTATTTTGGGATAACCTCTCCAAGGGTTATGACATCCTTCTAGCTGAAAAAGACTGGCCACCAGAGTTTGTCAGGGAGTGCCCTCATGGCGAAGAAGTAATTATGCCTGCCTTCTCGAATCAAATACCGATTCATAAAAAATACACACTTGTTAGAAAGTGGGCAGTGGCCTTAGCACCTGCTTTATATAAAAATCATGTAGGATGGGATGAGGATTCTCCTCCTCACAAAATCCAGTTAAAATCACAACCAACTGCACAAAGGCAGTACCCAATTAAGCAAGAAGCTAAAAAACAAGTAAATGAAATACTAGATCAGCTAGAATACCAGGGGGTGATTGAAACTTGCACCTCACAAATGAACAATCCTTTGTTTCCGGTCTCCAAACCAGACAATTCGTACCGTCTAGTTTTGGATTACCGACACCTTAACACATGTTGCAAAACCTTTGCAGTGCAAAACTCACACAGTGCTGCACTAATGAATAACATAGTGCGCAAAAAATACAAAACTACCTTGGACATTTCCAATGGATTCTTTTGTCAAAACATAGCACCGGAGAGCAGATATTTAACTGCATTCTCAGTAAATGGCACTCAAAAACAATTCTGTCGGTTAGCCCAGGGGTACAAGAACAGCCCGGGGGTATTCTCAGCGAGAGTAACAGAATTACTACAACTATATGATGATGAAGCATTATCTTATGTTGATGACATTTACCTAACAGATGATGACTTGGAGACTCACTTGAAAAGAGTGAACACCATAATACTTGGGTTCGCTGCAGAGGGTTACAAATTCAACTTAAAAAAATCCAGAATTGCCCATCTAAAAATTCTATACGAAGGATATGAATTATCAAGTATAGCCTGGTTGACAATTTTTTAAGAACTAGAAGAATTAAAAAATCTAAAATATGAAAAGACGTATCCTCTGCCAATCGACATTCTGCCTCTACGACATTACGCCTGTGTAATCTATACAGACGGACATGCTCAACCCTCCGTTTGGGGAGAACATGCATACAATCCCACATGTGAGATTACAAAAGAAGTGTGGCGCGGAGGTAAACTAAGACCTCTATTAACAAAATCACACTCAGTAGAAACTAATTCAGAACTACAAACTGAAATAATAGCTTTGAAAATGGCGCTAGATAATGCGGATCGCAAATTCCCGACACTTATAGTGTCAGATTCATATTTCTGCGTCAAAGCATATAACAAGGATTTGCAGACATGGATTCAGAACGGTTACAAAGATGACACAGATGCACCAATAAAGCAGAGACTGCTCTGGGAACAAGTAGCTCTTTTGAAAAAAGAACTACCAAAGACTCACGTGACACACTCACTGAGTCACCAGCGTGATGGCGTTCACGTTGTAGGGAATTCATTGGCTGAAACAGCCGCAGCGGCAGCCAGTAAACCGGCTCCCGTAGATCGAAAAAAGCGTACATTAAAATACATTGACGGCGAAACATTGCTGGCGGTGAAAACATCATCAAAAGGCGACTGCTCAGCGTTACCGATCAATTATCCACTCAATTATACATACATAATCGATGCAAACTCCGTCCCTTTTGCTCGAATCCCTGGAGTGGGGGATAGAGTAATTCCAAACATGGACAGGAGAAACTTGTTAATCGCAGACGCACACATGGGCGAGGGTCTCAGACACCTTAAATTAAAAGATTCTCTGGAAGAATTACAATCACGGTACTGGTGGCCAGGCATGAGCCTGCACTACACCATGTTTGTAAAAAACTGCCAAAACTGCAACAGAGATCGCAGTGGGGAGAGAAGCAGTTTAATACCTCGTCGTATCAAGGCAGATAATATTACCAACAAAAAGAATGGCTTGCGATTAACATACACAGGCTAGTTCCACTTATAATGTAGATCCACAGCACTCGGCTGACGTCCGGACTGTTATACAAGATTTGCGAGTCTAAATGGCATATACGCTAAGAGCATGCTACGTTCGACCATTTTTTTTCACTCAGGCAATCCAGCCTGGGGGGGGAAAGAATGGCCAAATGAGCACAGCCCAGCGGGAATCTTCTCACTTCCTTCCTGAGGGTATGGGATGGTGTAAAGAAAAAACCAAGGCAGAAAGCAATCTATAATGGAAAGGACATTAGGTTCGGGAGCTGGGTGGGTCAAACATCTAATAAGTGTCCAACGTAGTCTAAATAACTTGCCAAGAAATTCTCTGAAGGGATTCAGTCCGTACGAATTATTATTCGGAACTAGGATGTTGATCTCTGACCTTGATAGTCAGACTTCAGTGGTAATAGAAAAAACCTTTGATGTCAAAGACCGTTTGGCTATTTTGCAGGACTTAAACAAAACAAGAAAAGACCTGAGCAACATACAGTTGAAACAACAGCCAACAACCACTGAAGAATCACCACCTGTCCCAGCAAGACCTGTCTGGATTCCAAAAGTCGGGGATCTAGTCAGGGAGAAGATCGCGGTAAAGAAGGAATTTGGGCCTTCTTACAGAAAAGCAGTTCCTGTCTTGTCTGTCAACGGGACAAGATCAGTTGTACTACCGCCACTTGCTGGAAAAAAGGAGAACCGAGTTGTATCCATCGACCTGGTAAAACCACACCATGTGGCTGATAACAAACGGTAGGCCAAGTGGACTCCCAATAAGTAGCAGAACACCAAGGTTTGCTACCAGTACAGAGGTCCTAACAAAGAGGCTCATCACATTCGAAACGCCTAAAGAAGAACAACAAGGACTATGCAACAATGCAATAGAACTCAGACCTCTGAAAACCCAAATAAAGACATTTAGCAGAGACACACCAATCTACAATGAAGTTCCAAGTGAAAATGCAAGAAACAAAAATCCTGAACCAATTGGAACAATTGACAGAACTGCATCTGGTTACTTCATCAACTTCGATGATTCCTCTGAAGGTTTCAGCGAACAAAAGACACAGCCATCATCAAAATCCTTTAAAGACAAAGCTAAGGAACTTTTGAAACAACTGAAAGAAACATATCTGGTTACTCCATGGATTGAATTTTGGGTGGGTTTTGGTGCATTTATCCTCATACTTTGGCTCATCATGGTATTTACCTTGGGACGCTTCATTGAGGGAAAATATGCTAAAATGGACACAGCAAGTCAGAACATCAACTTGGTCCTCAAACCACACACATCTTCACACGTCGAGAAACGAGAACTTTCTTCAGAACTTTCTTCAGCCAACTTCACAGCAATTCCAATACCTGGTGGGGTAGCCTGGGACAACACTGACTATGAAATTTATGGTCCGGTCGAGATCCTGAAATATCCACACCAAATCAAGATCTCCTTGAGTGACTTTGCAAAACCAAACTCATTTGCTGATGATTAGGACTTTGAAAGTATAAACAATATGATGTCTGACTTAGTAATGTCTGCTAAATTTACAAAACATGATTATTTGCAAGGTTCTACAAATTATGATAGTATGTATTGCTATAACCATTATGGTAACCATTTCTTGCATAAATCTGCACAACCTAGAAATGTTTTAAATTATAATCAATGGGAACATTGTGCTACACCTCCAAAAGGGAGCTCTAGAACCGTTTATGACAAATATTCATATTTTTCAGGTTTTAACATAACTAATGCTGAAACATTTTATTACAAATTGTCAAACAAGACAGGGATGAAAACCATGATAACCAACACGAAATTGATATATTCAGATTCATTCTTTGAAAAAATGAATACTTTTGGATTTGATTATTGGGACAAAAATGTTGATTTGAAAAGTGTTTGGGGTACAAAAGAATGGCAAGTACAGGGTATAGAAGCTTTGTTTAGAGCCTGCATGATCCCAGAACAAATGATATTTTTAAATGACACTGTTCAACAAACCACCTGTCTTGGCTTAGCCAAAATCAAAGATTTAAATAACCTGTCTATTCCAAAGCCAACAATGTTTAGCAATAACTCTGATACAGATGAAGAAATAGACATAAGCCATATATTAAACAAAAACAGAACACATCCTGATTGGAAACAATGGTTGATCTGGCCCACAGATACAAATAACTGTCAAGATAGATTCCTGAATAAAACACAGGGTTTTAAAATGACCAGGCCAGACCCTAGATATCCCCAAAGACATCACCCAGGGATAATAACAACCTACAGTGTGGGCAAATTATGCCTTCAATGGCTACAGACTTCCACACTGCCTGAAATTAAGCAACACCTAACTTTACTTACTGATGGTGCTGACTTGCGTGATTTCATAATGGGACCACGCAAACAGCGTCAAAAGCGTTTCATAGCAGCCTCTGTATATGCAGCATACAATGAGGCCTGGAAGGTTACTCAAATTGAGACAGCAGAAAGAATACGGGAAATTGACCGTATTAATTTGGAAAAATCACTTTCTGTAGTGGACAATGGGTTAATGACTCTGTCCTCCAGAATTTTTTCATTGGACAGCATTGTGTCTTCAGCAATCGATATATTATCGCAAGACTTACTGTTATTACAACATGGTCAGTCACAATTGCGTTCTATTGTACAGCTTGGCTGGACGTTACAAAATCTGCGTTCAGGCTATGTGCCTTGGCGTTTAATCAACACAACGTCACTATTCCAAATCTTTAACCTTACTGATAGACAAATCGGTATGGCGCAGAAGGGTGCTGATTATACAATCTTGAGCATTGAAAAACTAGAAAGATTACCAATGACAATGTCAGAACGACCTGTCAGTGAATGGATAATCCACGGAATCATAAATATTCCAATCTCAACCTTCAGGTTTCAATACTGCCAAAAATATATACAGGCTGGCATGTACGAG
The DNA here is from genome assembly GCF_964261635.1 of Lissotriton helveticus. Lineage (NCBI taxonomy): Eukaryota > Metazoa > Chordata > Amphibia > Caudata > Salamandridae > Lissotriton > Lissotriton helveticus. The sequence goes on from NC_136063.1 coordinate 998,439,190, forward strand.
AAATTATGAAAGGGGTACCTTAAAACAACTTGGAACCTGCCCTATTCACATGCATGTGTCAGTAACAAAGGACAGAAAGTGTTTCTTAGTGGCAACAATTGTGCTATGTCACTAAGCGGCACGCTTCTGTGTAACGGTATTAGTTTGCACGGAGCCTGTGAAGGGAATTCATACAACCTTTCATGTCACCAGCAAGGCGCACCTGCAACTGAAATAGAACCATTCTTTCAAAGACTCTATAATGGGAGTTACATTCTTATTGTAGACCGCAGATGTTGTAGTCTTATGCCCGGGACTCCTTATCTCGTCACCACGACGGCGAAGGTCAAGTGCTGTGGACGTTCTTTGTTCCCCAGCTCCTTACCAGACAGGGAGGCAAGGGCATGGCCCGGTTTGAAAATTACTTCTATTCGAATAGACACTTTAAGCAGAATGAAAACAGTGCTTCTTCAGACGCCTACAAGGCTCACGTCATCTAAAGAAACGTATGATCTACAAGTCGCAAGGACGACTGCAGAGATACATACATTATTATCAACTAATTCCCCCGTACATTTCGCGGAAATCCTGAGCGAAATCTTAAATATTTCTGATACCACTGGGGTCTCAAAGGTATTTAAGACAGTATTTTCGATGGCATTAACACCATTCAAAGCCATACTGGGTATTTTTCCAGATTTCGTCCATTCGATTTTTGGCGGACTTCCCCTGATCCTGGGACTAATTGCAGGAATCCTATTCCTAGTCCTTATTTTTCGTTATGGCAACCCATGTCACAGATCAAACTCTCGCGACAATGGAAGATACGATCCTAGCCATTGGATACCGGGACCGGATATCAAAAATCCTGGGACTCTCCCGGCTTAGAGACCTAAACATGACTTGGTTTCTATCATTTCGACCAATGTGGCAAAGGTGTGTTTTACCTGTACTAAGGTGTCTGCTATGCGGAGAAGAATGCGTGTTAGACACCTGTCTGACGCTACAATCGGATGCGCCGGTGGATGCAGATACACTGTTGGTTCCTACCAAGGTTCACGCACTGTGCTGTCCTCAAAGGCTGCCAATTCTGATGACGGCATTCCTGGAATCTTCACCACTACGATTGAAGAGTAGTGAAGTTCAAGATGAAAGCAGCATCGAACAGGTACGACCTTCTGTCAGCAATGCAAATCAGAATGTCAATGGAGACAATCATGCGCACGAATGCATGGTTACCCCTATTTCCGACTTAGTGGAACTTTCCCATGAAGCTGTTGACAGTTTTTTCGAAAGCCTGAATGATATGATGTTCTCTCCGGAACAGAAATAGAGACTTTTGAGTAAACTCGCACACGGCGTTCCCTGAATTCGGCCTTCAACCTTTAAAAATAAAGTCACATGAACAATTACAATCCAGTTCACGGACAGCAACTTTTTTCAGCAAGCCCTTAAAATATTTTTCTATATATTTTTTCCCCGGGACACTGATCTTCTGCTTAAAGTAAGAAACTATTCCTAGAGAACTAAGATTTCTATTTTAGATACTTTATATAGACTTTAGCTGCCCGCTGGTATGTTCACAAATATTTTATTATGTGATGAAATGGTCTCGACCTTCCTTTCTGTATAGCTATATTAAGAGCCATTTCATGTGTATTTCTCATATACCAAAAAGCAATAATGCATTACAATGCGTGTTTACTTTTGCATTTAATTCATAGCTTAAGTGCATACAATATATATGACTGCAATTTTTCAGTATATTTGAAAATTTCGAAATGCATTTATGTATTTTGGGGTGGTAAGGTATACACTATACTCTATAGTATGTTGTACTATGTTATACTATGCATAGATTAGTAGATATGACCATAGTTAGCGTGGAGTGGGTGTCGTGTATTTCTATAGGTTCTGAATCGATCCCCCTATTCCTGACCCTATTCTGGTTAAACTACCTAGCTAGTTAACTAACAGTCAGCCCATGAGGCAAGAAATCCCCCATGATGCAGATACCGTTATCTGACGCAGTCACACTACGGCACAGGAACGTGTTATCTGATTAGGTCATAACGCTTGAGATCTAATTAGACAAGCGACATTCCTCCAGCCCCTGATAAGGCATACGACGTTCTCATAACAAATCAAACCTATGACAACCTGGAAAATCCGTGCGGCCATTGTTTTGATTTCACAGAGAACTTTTGCAAAAGAATGTGCTAACGAGCAAGTCGTATGACATCTTTATTGACGTACCTATGTCCATCCTTACGTCAATCTCGGCACCTTTAAGGTATAAATATTGCCGACCTTGCCCTATGCAAACACACGCGTGGTGACAAGACGGAGCAGCCATACTTGCCGAAGCCGAGAGCAGAAGCAGACCCCGCAGGCAGCAGCCCCGCCTTCCTGACGCGCTGAGAGACGCGCTGCTATCTCAAGCCGAGAGACCCAGCACCGGCGCTTCTGGGCAGCCCTCGCAGGCAGCCTGGAATATCGAGAGCAGAGAAAGAGATACCATTCCTCATTCATCCTAAATTCCAGGTACAGAACTGAAAAACCCCTCCTAGAGAATTCTTTAGTTATTCACTTGGCAAAAACAAACTTAACTTAAACTGTAACTTTCTATTCCCGCCCACGCATTAGACTTAGGTCAGGTACACGGGGTAGGCGTATTTAGAAACACCAGTTGAGTACGTTTAGTCAAATGTATATGTGTATGTAAATATATTTTAATCATTTTAAACATCATATGGCTCAGAAACCATATCAATGTTTTTACAGTATTATTTTATACTATTGCTTCTAATGTATGCACTTTACTTAACTATAAGTATTGCAATAATATCGATCCATTTCTCTTGTACGAGAAAAGAGACTGATCAATAAATAACATCTTTTATTGAACACGCCCGTCTCTTCCTTTTCTCTACATTCTGATGAGACTAAGAATGCACGTACTGACTGAGTAAAATAATTGCCTTGTGCTCACACGACTCTTGAGATTGACTCTTGATTAGGGGAGAGCAAAGTTGTCATGTTCTATGGTTGTCAGAAACTAAATCCCTTCTTGTCTAATCAGGGGAGTTAATCCTTCCTTGAACATTCGAGAAAGTTTCTAGCGAACTCTGAGCTTAGCTGGCAAACCCAAAAATTAAGTCTAGTTTCGACAGTAGTAGACCTAGTTAACGTCTGGCCTAGGCCTTTACTGCTGTAGGTACTATTCCAATGCGCAGAGCCTATTGGGAAAATAGGAGCTACACTACAAAAACAGAGATACATTTTTGAGAAAATGTGTACCTTCCTGAGTGAGGATTTAGAGGAGAATGATTTGGAGCCCAATCCACCTGAGTTATGTCATATACGGTTCGAGTTTGGGAAAGGCGCAATTGTGGGTTCAGATGTTAAGAAAGCAGTAGCGACATTGTTGTCGTTTAGGAGTGAAGGTGTTTCTCGGTCGTTGTTTGGGTCTGATTCCTCTGTTAAAAAGAAGGTGAGACAATATCCCATGAGAGAAGTTCCCCCACAATGGAGGGAAGGGGACCAAGCAGCTAACCCGCCTGTTCCAGCACACTTTCAGCATGTTTGGGTTCATGTTCCGTGGAAGCGCGCTGAAGTATTGGCCCTTAAGCAGACATTACCTGATCCCCGTAAAAATCCTGCAGGGTATTACAAGGAATTGACACAGACTGCAAGCTCTTGCATTATGAATTTAGCCGACATAGACATGTTGTTTGAAAATGTTGTTCCACAGCCTTTATGGGGAAAGATTCGTCATGCAGATCATGATCAGGAGTTAGGTGACACATGGGCTAATATTAGTGCTGCAGATTACCGACAAGTTGGTGGTGCTAAACCCGAACCTTTAGTGGCAGATCTCCCTGGTAGGATAATTACTTACATGAAGACCTTGATGCCCGCGATGCATGTGAATTGGGACAAGTTGTCTGCGTGTAAGCAGAAGAAAGATGAAACAGTGTCTGATTTCTTCACCAGGTTTGAAGAAACGTTTGTTGACCACAGTGGTCAAGATATGAGTACAGAAGGTGGTCAACGGTTGTTCGTTGACAAGTTCGTGCATAATTTGCTTCCCGAGTTGTGTAAGAAATTAAAAGATTCAGAAAGTTTGTTGGCCGTTTCCTCTTCAGCACAGATATTGGCTACTGCGCAGTATTACGAAAATAGAGATAAAGATGAGAAAGATAGAGCAGACAAGAAAACGAAAGAGTTAAAGACAAAGGTTCTTTTACAGCAGGCGTACCCGCCTCGTGGTGGTGAAAGTAACTATCAGCATCCTCAGCAGTTTCAGAGAAACGCGCAAAGGCCCGAATATCCTCAACAACGTTTTTCTGTGGGCCCTAATCAGTGTGCATATTGTAAAGAAGAGGGACATTTTAAAAGTAGTTGCCCTGCTTTACTACAGCATATGAATGGTGTTTCTAGTGCAAGAGGTCGAGGTACTCCACAAGCGCCTAGAGGTAGAGGACGTGGAAATTTCCCCCAGAGCGCGCGCTCATTTCCACCTCAGAATTCAATGAATAGGTTTGATCAGCAGAATAACGCGTCTAATAGGACAGCTCAGTACTATGCTGATGACTACTATGCAGAAGATGAGAATATGGAAGGTAATGATTGCTAGGACAGCCATAGACAAAGAGAGGGAGTTGTTTCAGTTCCAGTAGATCAGAGTGGACCTTATGTTGAGGTGATTACATCAGGTGTGTCAGAGCCTTTTCTGTTGGATACTGGTGCTACAAAGAGTTCTATTATGCACTCTAAACTCCCTGGCGCACCTTTGTCTGGCGAAATGAATGTTTCAGTAGGTTTTTCTGGCGCCCCGGTTAGGAACCCGATTTCTAGTCCTATGTCCCTTTCTGTTGGACCTTGTGAATTGGAAGCACCCCTTATTCTGACGACGGGTTGTGGTGAAAACTTGTTGGGATTGGATCTGTTGAAAAGATTGTACGCGACTTTGTATTGTTCTCCTTCGGGAGTGCAACTTACACTAGGTAAGAAAGTAGTCTCCCCAATGTATTTGTCAAAGGATAAACTTCCGATAGAATTATCGTCTCTTCCTGATACTCTTTGGGCTACTGGTCCTAATGATGTGGGTCTTTTGGAAATATCGCCATATGTTGTGACATTGAAAGCCAACGTTAAAATGCCACGAATTCCCCAATATAAGATTTCTAGTGAAGGTGAAAAAGCGTTACTAGCGATCATTTATGATTTGATTGAAAAAGATGTAATTGAAGAGACAAGAGGCAACGTTTGCAATAGTCCTGTTTTACCTGTTTTGAAGCGTACCAATCCTTCTCAGCCACCTGTTTACAGATTTGTGATTGACCTTAGAGAGGTGAATAAAATCGTTGTGCCACAATATCCAGTTGTCCCTGATATCACTGCCCTATTGACTATGATTCCAGCTTCCGCTACTTGGTTCTCTGTGATTGACTTGAAGAATGCTTTCTTCAGCATCCCTATTGCTGAGGAAAGTAGGGATATCTTCGGCTTCAGTTTAGGAGGTCGCAGCTTCCGCTTCAAAACGCGCTCCCCAGGGCTACTGTGAAAGTCCATCGATATATAGTCAAGCTTTGAAAGCACAGCTTGACACAATTGTTTTACCTGATGGCGCTACCCTTATTCAGTACGTCGATGATTTGCTTGTTGCTACAGATACTGAGGAAATCTGTAAAGAAGCCACGTTGTTGTTGTTGCATCATTTGTCTGACTTACATCACAAAGTGTCCCTTTCAAAATTTCAATATTGTCGACAAAAAGTGACCTACTTAGGTCATCTCTTATCGAAGGAGGGAAGGAAACTGACCCCAGAAAGAATCCAGCAATAGAGAAATTGAGTGTGCCTAGGACACAGAGAGAAGTGCGTGCTTTCTTGGGTATTACATCATATTGCAGACAATGGATACCAAATTTTTCGTTGTTGGCCAAACCTTTGGTGACATTAACCTGTAAAGATACACCGAATCCCATCCCATGGTCTGAAGAATGTCAGAAAAGTTTTTCCGAATTGCGCAATGCATTATGTTCGGCTCCTGTGTTGGGTACCCCCGACTACACTAAGCCCTTTACATTGTATGTCCATGAGAAAGAAGGTTGTGCATTATCAGTGTTAACACAGTTGTTTGGAAACAGGCATTGTCCATGTGCGTATTTTTCGTCGACTTTAGACCCGGTAGCTAAAGCGTTGCCGAGTTGCTTGAGAGCGACAGCGGCAGCAGCTGTTTCTATTCGGCAGTCTGCTGGTTTAGTCATGAATAATACATTGGTTGTGATGGTTCCACATGCAGTGGACACGTTGCTGAACAGAACCAAGACACAGCACTTAACTAGTGCTCGGTTGTCAGGTTATGAGTTGACACTGTTAGTGAGTCATGTGCACATAAAAAGATGCAACACGCTTAACCCAGCTACGTTGTTGCCGATTGAAACAGAGTTAGATGCTTCTGAACAGCATGATTGTTTTCTCAGAACAGAAGAAGAAACGAAAGGTAGAATAGACCTTAGCGACACTCCTCTTGCAAAGTGTGATGGTACCTTATGGGTGGATGGTTCATGTTTCAAGCTTCCGAATGGAGATACGACTGCAGCATATGCTGTTACGACTTTGCATACGATTGTTGAAGCTGCACGTATCCCACATAATTCAGCTCAAGCAGCAGAGTTAATTGCACTTACGAGAGCGTGTGTGTTGTCGAAAGGAATTAAAGTGACCATATATACCGACAGCCAGTATGCATTTGGTGTGGCTCACAGTTTTGGACGATTGTGGAAAGAACGTGGGTTCCTGACTTCGCATGGAGCTAAGATACAGCATGGTCAGTTGGTGAATGAGCTTCTTGAGTCATTAACTTTGCCGTTGCAAGTCACGATTGTGAAATGCAGTGCACACAAGAAGGTGACTGACGATGTTGATCGTGGAAATGCATTTGCTGACGAAGTCGCAAAAGAAACAGCGAGGGATGTGTTGAGCCGAATGTATGTTGCAGGCCCTGCAAGATGGATAGGTGACGTAGGAATGTGTGAAGACACGATAGAAAGTGTGAAGTCCATTCAAGCTGAAGCTACAGAGAAAGAGTTGAGTGTGTGGAGAGAAAGTACGGGTAAATTGGATGCGCATGGTTGTTGGGTTGAATTGTCAGAGCATCAGAGATGGTTGTTACCCGATGCGTATGTGCCTGCAGTTGTCACAATGGCTCATGGAATGTCTCACATCAGTGTGAAAGGGATTTGTAAGTTGTTGGCTCCGGTATGGCAACATGCTGAAATTCCCAAATGTGCAGAGAATGTGGTCAAGAATTGTATAGTGTGTCTGAAATACAATCCTGGTAGGGGAACCCCAACTCCAGCTGGTCATTTTGCGCCTCCGACGTATCCGTTCGAGGTTTTGCAGCTAGATTTCATCCACATGGAAAGGTGCAACAATCTGAAATACGTACTCGTTGTTGTTTGTGCCTTTTCAAGATGGATAGAAGCATATCCCCTAAAGGACAACACTGCCTTATCTACAGCTAAAGCCCTTGTGAAAGAGTTCTTCCCTAGGTTCGGAATGCCGAGAATGGTCTGGAGTGACAATGGGAGTGAATTTGTGGGTCGAGTGATAAAGAAAGTATGTGAAGGGCTAGGCATCCACCAGAAATTCCACGCTGCAAATCACCCCCAATCAGCTGGATTAGTAGAGTGCTACAATGGCACGTTAAAGCTAAAATTGGCCAAAATTCAAGCGAGCTCTGGTCTTAAATGGCCTGACGCTCTGCCTTTGGCACTCCTATCAACCAGAATGACTGTGCACTCGCGAGTGGGACTTAGTCCGCATGAAATAGTGTTCGGCCGTCCGGCCAACATATGGGGAGTGCCAAGGCCGAAAAAATTCAGTGAGATCGAACACCCTGTACTGCTTGACTATTTGTACGAATTGACGACTAAATTGCGTGTTTTACACCAACAGGTCCACGATACTCTGCCTCAGGTCTCTGAAGCTCCAGGACATCCGATCGATCCTGGATCCTGGGTGCTGGTCAAAAATTTCCAGCGGACAAAGAATGACCAGCCCCGGTGGACCGGCCCTCATCTAGTGCTTCTCTCAACAAGATCAGCTGTTCGAGTGGTGGGGAAGAAAAACTGGATCCACGGCGTACATTGCAAGAGGGTGCCTTTGCCTCTACCGTACGACCGGTGGGTCCAGGAGGGTGTCGCTGACTCAGAGACTGAAACTGTGCCTCGATTTCTGCCTTTCAGTGATGCAGGCATAAAAGGAACAATATCTGAACAAGAAAGTGACAATCTCTTGCAAGAAGCTGTGCCACCATCAAATCGATTGGACACTACAGAGCCTGAACTCCTGTTTAAAGACCAGACAGTACCTGGGAAGCAACGCTATAATCTGAGGCCGAGAACTATGGACAAATACAAAATATTCCTTTTCTTTGCTAAATTTTGAAAGTGCAGCTCTCTCATCTGAGAAACTTTTTCATTTTTGTTTTTCGAACCACCATCCGGGTTCAGCTGTAGGGTCGCGGTTGCCCAAAGTCTTTGGGGTGCAGCCAAAGACGTTAGGTTGACGGTTCTGGTTGGTCTAAGGGAGTTGCCCTGGACTGACAGAAGCATCCTTTAGCATAAAACACCCTACCATCGCGAGCAGCATGTTAGAGAGGATGGAGTTTCTCGAGATGGAGAGACCTGCCAAACAAATGAACTTTAAGACCACAATTTGCAGAATGATGACCAAGAAACGTTTTTGATATTGTGTGTTTTTATGTTGTTCAGTGTAATGATGTTTTTCATAGGATATGTTTTATCATCTTTTCGAGTGACACTTACACCCACTTCATCGCCCATACCTCCTCCTACTACTATTTCCTCACATTCTTTTCAACCTCTTCCTGAACATGAATCCGCTAGAAGATTAGAGTTTATTAATAACTCCTTCGTTCAGCTTTTGCACCAACACCAACTAGTTATGAACACTACTAACTGTTAGGTGTGTGGTCTTATGCCTCACACAACGGATAAAGGTATCCCATATCTGGTTCTGCCTTTCAGCCACAATGGTTCTGTGTGGGCATACAGAACCATGTTCATCTACGCACATGAGACCTACCCCCTACGTTCTGTGGAAGATAACCCTAAGAATAGTGCTCTAGTTAAGGGTATAGTAGACATGGTTAAGGAAGATATCTCCTATGAGACTATCCCGAGGGAAGAGACACTAGTTTATATAGGATGGAACGTGACCGGATATGGAGTCACTCTGAGTGAGAAACAGCAAGCTAAGAGATCTTCCCCGGTTTGGATTGTACCCCATCAGGGCCACTTATGTCTGCAAGGTATTGGCAAGAATCCCAGAGCTCAGTTAGGGAAGAGTATCTGCACTGAGACATATGTTTTTGCGTCTCAGACTTACCCTCCGTTCTTAGCAGCTAAGGGTACCTATTTCATCTGCCATGATAGAGCCTATACATGGTTGCCCCCTGACTTTTCGGGCACATGCTTTGCTTCGTTCCTGTTGCCTCCCACCTACACAGCGGCGGCAGATTACCATAAGACAAGGATAGTTAGAGGTGTCTTCAGTGAAGAGGACACTGCGGAACAAGAATTTGGAGACTTCGTGAGGGGTTTTCTGCCGTTCTGGGGACCCATGGTTAACAGCAGGAACATAAGGCACTTGACAAGGGTGGTTGAATCCACCGTGGTTGAAAGTGCTGGTGCCCTTAGTAACTTGACTGCTGAGCTCCAGTCGGATCGTCTTATGACCCTTCAGAACAGGGTCGCGTTAGACGTCATACTTGCAGACCGAGGTGGGGTATGTAAATTGATCCAATCGAGTTGCTGTGTTTTCATTCCAGATAACGCTCCAACAGTGTACCAGGCCATCTCCAAATTGCATTAGATTTCCGAATCTATTCATGTAGACAAAGGATATTGGTCGTTAATGGGATGGTTCTGGGAACTGGTATCCGGCTGGGGATGGAAAATTCTGATGGTCATTGGGATGATCTTAGCCATTCTTTTCCTGTTCTGTCTGTGTATACAGTGTGCTCCTGCACTATGTGGCCTCTGTGCTACATCATGTGTAAGGAAACCTGTATCGAGGGACGAGCTAAGTAATATGATGATGCTACAGCAACATCTCAATGACTTTACGAATATAGACCTGGACTCAGATTAGCATGAGTATAGGTTATTGCCTATGTAAGGGCAAAAGGAGGATCTGTGGTACTGAAAATTTTGGACCTGTGTCATAAGCATCGTCGTATCATGACGATTTTGATATCAAAAGACCAAGAATGGCCAGTATACTATGCACAAGCATTTTCGTCAACTTCGAGTGACGATTTCACCTTGAAATCGTAGTTTTCGTTCTGAACCCTCGGGTTCCATTTTGTGTACGGCAGCCATTTTGTGAGTTGCCCTCACATAGGTCAATGATAGAGGCCAAACACGGTCCTGAAGGACACGTACACCTTTCCTGACTTCTCTGCGACCCGGGCAAGCTGACTCCACCGCCCAAGGCCAAACCTGTTCGGTCAGTTCCTCTCCCAGTGGCCGAATGAGATAGCATCAAGGCACAACGTGCCATAAACCTTTCATCGCACACAAACCACTCCTAATCCTGCACACACCTGTCCCTGTTTCCTACTTTATGACTTGCTTTACGAGGAGGAGACGCCCGTTTTTATTGGGGGTCCGTCGATATCTGATGAAATACTGGGCCTTGCCGGGTAATTGATTGTGGGCTGAACAAACTGAAATGTGGGATTGTCATCATGACTCTGCTTTTTCTTTGTAGTGAAAATATGTGAATGGTCAACTGTAAAAATAGGAATGTTTGCCTGAAGCATAATATTTTGTATAAAAAGGGAAGGCTGGCTTTGTAAGATTGAGCAGTCTCCTGAGAATATACACAGTGTTGTACTTCTAGGACATCTGTTACTTGGTTGCAGCCAATAAATTCGATCTTTGATTTCACCTAGAAGACTCTGTGTTTCTGTAGTCTGAAACAGGAAGGACCCGAAGTCATAGGGTGTTGTCCCTGGCACCGCTGGGTTACCGGATCAGTACCGGTTCTGAAAAAAACCAGTACTTCATCAGGTGGAGTGGCTTTCACTAAGTCTGGACCAGAGGCGTCATCTGTCTAGGTCTCTGTGAAATTTATCATTATCCCCTCGTCTTTTAGGAAGGAGGCACATTCCGTGCTGTGCTTAACCAGGGATCTCGCGTTAATAAGGGCGCAGTTCCAAGCAGTGTCTGAGGTGACTTTACATATGTTTGTTAGTTTTTCCACCTGCTGCACGCTCGTGCCTGCATCTGCTTATGTACTGGCAGGGTCTCGAGATCTCGGGTCTCGGGATGAAAGATAGTTGTAGAGGTCACTTTCAGTGACTGATGTGAAAGTGTGCCAAGAGGCATATTTTTTGGGGAGATGCCTGGGTAGATCACTCCATTCAACGGACTGGGGGAATGTGTGGAATGATGAGTGGGGCAGCTAAAGTAATTCCTTGGCTGATTGTAGTTCGCTCTTGATATTTGTAGTTTTTTTTAAGAAGAAGGAAGGCAACTCTTCACAGTTTTCGAGCGTGATGGACCCAATGCCAAGCTGGTTTGATACATTGCATGATTGTTGCTTGATGATTTCAAATAGTTTTTGGGTCGATTTCTGGCTTGGTCAACCTGAGTTCTAAAGAAACTTTGGCTTTTCTCATTCTTCGGTTGTATGTGTTTCTCACTGATCTTAAACATTTTAGGAGTCCCAAAGAGAGATAGGGTCTCCAAGCTCTTTCTGTTGATCTTAGATTGTGTCTTTCAGAGTTCAAGTTGTCATTGAACTAAAGTTTAGAGACTTTGGTGGATATGTGTTTTTGTTGAAGGAGGGGATTGAGTCAAGGATTTCCAATATGGAAGTATTGTAGAAGTCTGAGAGTTCATGGACATCAACAAGTTCAGTCTGTGGAGTAAAGGTGTTGTTACAGCAGGTGGATAAGTCGTAGGGGTTTATATCATGAAGATTCCTTTTCCATTGTTGTCTTTTCTTCAATTGCGCTTTCTTCGGGGTCACCACTAAATTCATGAGGAATGTGATGTGGTAATGGTCTGTCCAGTCACTGGGGCTAAGGGACTCCAATGTGATGTTGTTCATCTTTGAAATGATCAGGTCCAAAGTCTCACCCTTGTTGTGAGTCGGACGGTCACATATTTGGGTCAACTCTTGGTCCGATAGAAAGGACTTCAGGCTGTTTGCTGCCTGGTCATTTCTGTCATTCCAGTGGAGGTTAAAGTCTCCAAGGAAGACCTAAGACACTTCAGGGTAATCGTTGGTTGGGACGACCTCCATGAATGAATGAGCTAGCACATGTGGGGGAAAGGATCCAAGGATGGAGAAATCTATATTTGCCCTAGTAGGGGAAGGGGGAACAGATGCAATGGTTCGGGATTGATTCTCAGGCCCTGTCGGAGATGAGGGCTCTGGAGTGGGTGTGGTAGCAGAGAAGGTGGGGTAATTATCACTGGCAACTGGGAGTGGGCTGAGAGATGTTGGAGTAGACATGGGCATTAAAGTGGGTGAGAGTACTTCATCGAGGTCGCTAGGGTGATTTTGGGAGGGAAGATGGTACTTATTGTTCACAATCTTCTTGAGGATAGGGAAGATTTTGTCCACTAATGTCAGTTTGTCGTTTGAGGACTGTACTAGAATGTTCCTAATGTTGTATATAGATATGGAAACGTCTGCCCTGCAGAACGGCGAAGGAGATACAGATAGTCTAAGACCATGTGATGTGCATATCCGAAAACCTATTTCAAAATTGCAGGACATGACTACCCTTGCATCCAGATGATCTGGACACATAAACACGTATGCCATTGGCTAAAAGCATTGACAAAGCCAAAACCTTTGCCTTTTAGAAACTAGACATTTTAGAGTGGCCAACCTGTGATTTTAGGAGACCCTTTTCAGTAGAGAATAACTATCCAAGTTAGCCATGGTCCCTTTGCTGGTGAACTGTGGCACTTCAGAGTAGAAGGTAGAGTTTATCGCACTGTGGCCATCTTTTCTAAAAGAACCATGATTCAACGATGCACAGTGTGTAATAGTGTTCTTGAGGGAAATCCTTTTTTATGCCATAGTAATAGGAAAAGTAATCCAATAAAGATTTAACTAAGGGAGAGGGAGAATATATTACACAGCTATAAAATGTCTGCATTAATGTGCTTGGCTACCAGAAGTGAGTCCAGGTAGAACACTGTGGCTGTTTTTGACTGTCAGACTGAAAGAAAAAGGTATTTGAACAGACATGCCTTTTTTAACTAATCAGTTACGTAAAACTGAGCACTTTTCATTAAATCTAACTTGCAAGATCCCTTTGGCCCTATAATGACTGCTCTAATTAATGCGCTTGCCCTGACTTTGAGGCATGTCTTCAGTGCTGGCCGCAGACCAGGGGGCGGTTGTTCGTATTCGAAACTGGAGTTCGAATAAAAAGTAGGTGGTCTGGGCAAACACTACACAGCTATATAAAAGAAGTGAACGGGGACAACACATTAATGAATATTCAAAAAAAGACAAAAGTTCACTCAAACAAAGGAACAACAGTTAGCAAAAGACAGAGCAATGAAAACAGGGAATGCCGAAGCAAAAATGTCCGTCCCGCCACATTTGAGCTATGGATCTGTGAAAAGAACCGAAAGGATCTACAAAATGTATCACAATCAAATGTTTTCATTTCATTGCCGAAATATCAGCCTCTTAGAAATAATCCGTAGCCGCTGCTATGCTTGCGTCGGCCCCTCTTCCAAGAAATCCTTTGAAAAGAAATCCTGTGCATGAGAAAGCCAAGTGAACAAGGGAATGGTTCATTTTCACAGCAGTGGGGATTTTGTCAATGAAGCAAGCTTAATGTTATTTAACAATAATTAAGCACTTTAAGTGTAGTCTTTAAGCTTGCTAATCTTTGTTGCTGTTTACATGCTACTGTTTGTTAAATGGCAGCGTTTATTGATTTGGAAAATTCAGTAGCACATTGTATATTTCTATTCAATTTGTGTTCCTACATGTGGTTCAGCATTTTTAAATGTCAACAACAAACTATTATTGATTGGCAATTAAAAGTGAGAGGAAATTAGCATAGTGGAAGTTTATGGTCATTAGCACACGCTCTGCTAGGCAATTATTTAGCTTGCTTTAACATTTATTTCTGCCGGGTATTGACATGCACGTGATAGTCTCTCTGAACGTTTTAATTATCCTTAAAAGGTACGCTTAAACGAACTGTGCACACGGCATGTGTTCATCTGCCATGCAGAAACATGCATGCTGGCATAGAAACATCATATGCGTGAATACTGCACATTGTGGCATTATGCTAGACAAGCCTTGGGATGGTGCTCTCATGTTAGAATCTGAGTATGTAATAATAATAATAATATTACTATGTGTGGGCATCTTTTAAAAAAAGGATAGCTGCAACCAAGATGGCTGACATAGACCTCTTCGCCTAGGACCTTTTACTGAATAAATCTACTTCTTCAGTTGATTGATTGCTTGCTGTCCTTACATTGCCATCCACCACTTTTTAATACATATCTCATTTCATATGAAGATCAGTCGTACAGTTGCAGCATGGTTCAATTGAGCACTGGCAAAATCTCTAACATTGGCCTGTCTTCCTTTGCATAGCGCTTCCTACAGCACTTATGTTGTTTTTAGGAGCTGTACATGCCAAGTGTTTTTTTCTCCTAGTTTAATTGTACTCAATGTATTCACGGTTAAAGGGTATTTAAACTCGTGGCTTTTAGATTTTAGCATATTTCAGTGGTGAGCATGTAATTCACTGAGCCCTCGTGATATCTTATGGGGAAGAATGTAATGGTCAATGTACTGACAGCAAGGAGCATAGCTCTCAATAATGTAGCAGATGCAGTGATACTGGCGTGCGGGGGGTTAAGGACTCCCCTGTACACCCAGATGGCTGTCTCGAACTAGCAGGGAAGAGGAGAAAATGTCCTTGCTGGCTATATGGTTGCACAATTGCTATGCTTAAAATATTAGAAACGTTCTCCAGCTTTGCAAACTAAGGCCATCATCACAAGTTTCCTGGGAACACTGCATCGGCAAACCCACACCAAAAATAACCGATACTGCAGAGTATAGTGATTCCAGGGTGTGGGGCTACTGCAGGATTCAATATTCTCTGCATAGGAATGGGGAATAACCATGGGAATCGATATTTCTGCACTGATATCCATAGGGTTTCCTCCAATCTGCACCCACCTAACCGCTGCTCAAAGTTCACCAGGTTTAACTGGCAAAACCTACACAGGGGAAAACATCCTAAGAGCAGTGTTCCTTTAAAGATACGGGCATACAACTTTGTTGGGAGATTAATGTAGATCTTGTTATGTGGACTTATTTCTAGAAACGTAGCATGATTTGGAAGTGATTGAGCACAGTAAAGCAAGCATGTTGGCGTACCTGTGATGAATGCATGGACCAAGAACATTTAGCAGAAATGCATCAGTATGCTTAAACATGCACCTTAAAGTGTATTATGATTCTGCTTAGTGAATATTTTGCTTCCAGGGAATTGCAATTGCGATAAGACTAATGGATTGAAGGTACGAAACGTTATGACCACATTTCTGTGCATTGCGCAACTCTAGTGCCTAATTTGTAAAAGAATAAATGCCAGGGCCCAAAGTGTGCTATGACGCCTTAGACTGGTGCTTTGAACTGTCGGAGTACTGAATACCAAGTCTGCATAGTGTTGATTCCACAGCATATCTGTTTCATCCACCACCAGACACTATCTGCCTCTTTATCTTGTTCTTCCAGGTTCATTGTCATCCCTGCTTTCTTTCTTTGCCACTGTTTTTCTCTTGCTCATTTTTTGCTGGTCCCTAAAAATGAGTGCTAATGGCTTTCACCTATAACCACCGGCTCAAATTAAGCAGTGCACAACTCCCAATTCTAAGTTACAAGTAATACTGTGCAAGAGCCTGTTAGAAATTGGGTTTTTAGTTGGCAGATGTTTCCACTTGTCCAAGTATGGACCAAAATCCTAGTCAGGGTAAGTCATATACACAACCTAAAGTAACCTATGCTCACCCTCCGGTATCAGGGCACAGAGCAGTCAGGCTTAATTTAAGAGGCAATGTGTAAAGTACAACACTTTAATTACAGCAGCACATTGAAAACACCACAAAAAGACCCCAAACCAGTTTAGAAAAATAGGAATATTCATCTGAGTAAAACAAAATCAAACTCTTTAAAGCCAAAAGCGCTTAGGGGTTATTTGAGGTCGCACTAGACCAGAGTAAATCCAAAGTTTCAGGATTACTGCAATAGAGTGCAAGCTGGCTGCAGGACCCACACAGATACTGCAGAAAAAGTACCTTGAATGGAGCAAGCGTCGGCGTTGAAAACTCTATGTGTCAGTTTCAATTCTCATAGTCGGATCGATGTGTCGAAGTCGAGCGTCGCAGTCAGATCTTGCTTCTTCGAAACCCTTACAATGCAGGTGGGATCTTGGATTGGAGCAGCATCATAGTTGAATCTCGCAGTCTGGTCCTGCGTCAATGTCGAGCCAAGCGGTGATGTTTTTGGGTTGGCATCGCATTGGTTCCGATCAGTGCAAAGTCGTTACCGCATCATTTTTTGCAGGAAAACAGGTGCAGAATCCACTTCCAATGCACAGGACTGGATTGGCACATCTTTTCAGGGCGGGACGCACAGTTGGAAGAGCCCAGCAGCTGAAGCAGAGTTAAAGGAAGTCTTTGATGACCTGAGATTTTAAAAACAGGGGGCAAGCCGGAAATTCCTTGGGGAAACTTGGGTTCAAGGATGTAGCGAGCAGGTCCAGTCCTTCTCACTCCAAAGCAAGACGCAACAGCCAGCACAGCAAAGCAGGTAGCAAAGTGTCAGTCCCTGCTAGAGCACAGCAATTAGCAGGCGGCAGGCAAACACAGAAATTAAGTTAGCAGAGTGGCATTACCTCCTTCAGTACAGCAGCTCTTCTTTCTGGCAGAATTTCCTTGCTTCCAGCAGAGCTCTGATTTGGTGGTGTCTATTTCTTTATTCAATTTTGATATATTTCTATTGTTAATTTGTAGTATTCCCCTGATGAAGATTAATAACCGAAATGCATTGGGAATTATGAAGATGTTATGAACTATGTGTATGGCATATGTTCAACGATATGAAGAGTACAAGATCAATTGGATGGAAATAAACACAAGAAGATCAAAGAAGATTGATGTTTCGTTAATATGTGTTAACATTTATGTTTATTAAGTTCGGTTTCAGTGTAGAAACTGTAGAGTTTTGAATCATATTCAATAATTTGCACTGTAGGCTTAAGTGAAAAAGATTTTGCACCGTCAGGGCAAGTGGAAAGTGTGTCCCTTATAGAACAGTTTCTGTTTTTCTTGTTTATTTTAGAACTTCGGATCAGGCCATCCACCCTGGGTACAGTTCTGAAGGTATTTTTCCATGATGTCGCTGGTGTACCTCCCTTGTTACAATTTGTCCTTGGTTCCCAGGCCTTCTCCTGTGTGAAGCACAACAACCTTCCTTTATCAACTCAAGGCACACGATTGTAACTTCTTCTTTCCTTGCCTAACTAATAAAACAAAGACATTATTCTATCTAAAGATAGTGCTTCTGTCATCTGCAACACAAAATGTGAGAAAGAACGGATTCCACTACACACAAGAAATTCAAACTGTTAATTCTAAAGCAAGAGTTTACAGGGACTTGCATTTCAGGCCTATGAAATTCAGATAAAATAAGAAAACACCATGTACACTTTGACTAATGCATTTACCTACGTATAAAATGACATGATTAATATGTGCGTCTAGTACATGAATATTTGTCAGTTGCATAACACAAGTTCTTCATGTTAACGGTTTCTGCTAGTTACATTAATTTTCTACGCTGGTTCTCAGAGCTCCTTGTTAATGGCCTAAAATACATCATGTTTCTATGTAAATACATTTCAAAATCCTAACACTTTGTATTAATACCACAAATGAATATATGCGGGGATGCGCTCTAAATGAGATTATGATGCACCCCTACAAATGAAATAAGTTCTCCACTCTATCACTTTTTTAGAGAATATTTATCTAAAAGGGTGAAATGAAAGAGAGGATTATTAATGTGCTCATTAATAACTTGGAAACTGTGTACAGTAAACTGTATACTCAAAAAAGTGAAAACAACAAGAGATATTATGAACAAACTATCATAGGCTACTGAAAAGACTTAGGGCCTCATTAGCCTGTTAGACCGACTGTCCGACCGCTGTGGATGTGATCCTATGCCGACCGCCGAGGCTGGGAAAGGTCCACCTGCCATATTACGATGCAACCGCTGCTACCACAGAGGTCTCATCTACAGGGTTCCTATACCCCTGAATATGTCACTTCAAGTGCCTATGAACTCACAGGAAACATGTGATATATACAAACATGCATGACATATGTGGGGCTATGCCTTGTGCTGCATGTACCCCATTGCTGGAGTGTGGTGATCTGTGCACAATCCAGTAGATGGGGCTATATGCCACTTACGACATACCTGCATTCTGGTGCACACTGGGTCGTAGTCTTTGGGGTTAAGCTGCCGCAGTGTAGGGGGGATCTGGAGAAAGGGATCAATGCCAGAGACAGCTGTTGAGCAGCTGATTTGCGTGAGTATGCACCCCAAATCCTTTGTTTCCGATGAGTTGAGGCAGCTGGCCGGTTAGCCATGGTTTTCGGAAATGCACATCGTAATCCAGATGGCAATCCGAATCCCCATACAGAACTATGGCTGCTGCTTTTCTCCAAGCACTATCTCAGCAGTCAGAGAAAGGATGTCAGAGTGGGTGGTCTGTCGGTGGTGGATTGGAGTACACAATAAATGCATTGTAATCAGAGGTCAGACTGACTGATTCCGACGAGATGGCATTGGTCGACCGCCTCTGACAGGATATCATAAGCTGGTCTGATCGGCATCCTAGTGAGGCCCTTCTAGAGGAAATAGACTTGGCATAATTGGAACTACAATAAAAAAGGTTGATAGTTAAGCTGTAAGTGGCGAGTTTCAAATAGGAATTTTGAAATGGTAAGAAAGCAAGTGACTTATCGTGGTCACTTATTACTTAAAGAAAGGTGTATTATTTAGTACTTAGGATAATTTGCCATGTGGTTAGGGTATATTCATAACATGACGTGATCATTTAAAAAAAGGTTTGTTTCAATATGTTGCTGCAGATTACCAAAATATTTTTTCTGATAAAGGATTAGAGGAATCCGAAAACCATAGACATACTTGAGCATCTGTGGATATTTGAGTTGAATATTGGAATATTGGATTGTCTTTATAAAAGAGAAATTAACCTTGGTAAAATTAAAATGAATAGGTGCATCAAATATTCCCAGGTAGTGCTTTACTTGGCTGAAACACGTAGAACTGTTTATTTTTCAAAACCATTAGACAAGTCCTCAAATGTGCTATCTAACATGGCAAGTGACCCTATGCCTAATTGATTTACCCCCTCAATTAAAGCTGTTGCTTAAACCCAAGTTTCACTCTAGGATATGATGATGATGATGCAAAAGATGTAGCAGGGAAAGCTTGAATCATTGCTAGCAGTTAATGTAAAACAAGCTTCTCATTCCATGCTGCTTTCAGAGCAATTGTTGGAATTAAAATTATGAGAAGAATGGATACACCAACTGGGTCCCTAGCCTCCACCCCTCTCCTTTTATCATGCAGAAGAGACTGTGTTGCCCTCAGTATTTGTCACACAAAAACAATAATGGTGGAGTGTAGAAACCAATACCACAGTCTCTGGGGTTAATCAAACAGTCCTTGGGATATTTGTAGGAAGGGGATACATGGAAAGAATGAACTTAAAATGGCAAATAAAGCATTCTATGCTAAGTTAGAAGGCATGGTGTGCCTATGCATTTTAGTAAATTATTGAAATAACCAGACTCACAGGCTCCAATTGAGTGAGGGACTTTGAAGCCAAAAGTCCACTAAAATTAGAAACAAGATTTTTTAAGAGCAAATACCCTCGCTGAGAAAGACAAGGTTGGTTGAAATAGTTTTGTTTTACACTGGGAGAAAGATACAGTAGAGTGGGACAGGAAAATGTCAACCTTCTAAAAGATTTTGGACAGTGAGGGGTTAGGCCTATATTCACGTCCAAACTGGGCCACAATCAAAGTACAAACAGGAGATTGTTTAGACGTGCTATTTAAATCAATCTATTAGAAAAAAACCTGTGATGCTTAAAGTGGGTTTGGTGTTTTTATTTCACCTTTGCTTTGTTCATTTTCTTCTAGAACATGCATGAACAACATTAAAGTTATGTCAAAGAGAAGAAACATACATGCGACAATTCAACAAAACATCACAAAATTGATACAGTACATTTTACATTTAAAAAATACACAACTAAACAATTGACCACATGAATGTTCACCGCAACTTTAACTGTCTATCATCCCCAGTACTTACCTCCTTCTCACGAAAGGTAAGAATAGCCTCATGAATGTGTCAATGATAAGTAGGACAAGTATAAGTTAGGACCCACACTTATATTATTTTCATATTCTGTCTACACTATAGAGTCCGATCAAGTCCTGGTCCTGAGAAGAACCCTTAAAGATAAATAGCGTTCCGAAATACAATACAGCTGGCAGCAACCATCACCACTTCACTGAATAACATAGTGTGCAAACAAGGCACTCACCCTGTTGTAACTATGGTGCCGACTAGCTGTCCATAGCAGGTCACAGTATTGTAAAGCACAACCAAGTCTCTACCGCTATTGTTTCTTTTCTAAATTAAGGACTGGTCATTCATGTTGTCAATTATTTAGTCAAGTATATTTTGAATGTAAAATGTACTGTATCGATTTTGTGATCTCTTTTTGAATTGTCACATGTATGTTTCTTCTGTATGACATGAGTTTACTGTCGTTCATGCATGTTCTAGAAGTAAATGAACAAAGAAAAGGTGAAATAAAAACACCAAACGCACTTCAAGCATCAAAGGGTTATTTTTGCTAATAGATTGATTTAAATAGCATATCCAAGCAATTTCCTGTTTGAACCTTCTAAATGTGTCTTTTTCAAAATTGTGACTTAAAATCAGACTTCACTATTAAAGAGTGTTTTAAATTTCAATTCTTCCAACGTATGCAGGAAATCAATATTCCATAAGTGAAGTTAGCACTTATTGAAGGTAACAGGGTAACTCATTGTTAGTCAATAGAGAGTAGGCTTTACAACAATGAAAAACTGCTTAAGGCGTTTTTCAGTGCTAGGGTATGCAAAACTTAACTACGTATGTCCATATTTTTAAATACAATGCATCCTGCCCTAAGAGCTTTTAGGGCATACCTTAGAGGTAACTTATAAGTATTTGAAAGAAAGATTTAGGCCTGGCAAATGGTTTATTTTGCCAGTTTGAAATGCCAGTTTAAAACTGCATGCACAGACTGCAGTGGCAGGTCTGAGATGTGTTTTGCAGTGCTATTTTGGTGAGTGGCACAATGGATTATGCTACCAACTAGTAGTATTTAATTTACAGGTCCTGGGTACTGGTTGCTACCAACAAAAAGTATTTAATTTACAGGTCCTGGCCTGGTTGCACCATGTTCAAGATTTACTAGCAAATTAAATGTGCCAATTAGGTATAATACAAGTTCACCATGTTTGAAGAAGAGAGCACAATCACTTTAGCCCTGGAAGAGAATTCAGCAAGCAGGAGGGGTGAATGCAAAATGTTTGAGTCAACACCATGCCAAGGATGGCAGGTCTAACAGCAGGTCAGTCACCTGAGCTTGGTCTCCCGATGTGGAATATATTCACGGGTTTAATGGTTTGATGGAGTTGGATAAATTAGGAAATGTAATGGATATTAAAGACTTTTTTTTGTTTTTACAGTCCTGGCTTCAGGAAAGCTCAATGTGTCACACTTTTAGATTTTTTTAGAGCCCTGCAACATGCCCTATTGGAGGTTGTCAGGTAGGTTACTCATTTCGAGTTCAAAATATGTCACCTCTGCCAGATATGTTGCAATGGCTTTCAATTGGACGTTGGCTGGCTTAATTCAAGTCAAATTCTTAGGGAAAGGGCTTCAAAGTTGTGTTCTTGTCAACATATATGTGTATTTAGATAAATGCATAGATAAAATAATGTGCAATTTAATTAGTTGTAGAATTATTTGAAAGCTTTGAGTCTTTCTTTTCCGTCAACTCAACTAATTTGTAATTTTAATTTACATATAGATTTTTTACTTTGTGATAAAATGGCAGAAGAATAAATACTGGCCTTTGATATCCCCAGATGTGAGTTTATTTTTTTTTTTTATCTGTAGCAAAAAAAAATCTATTTCTTCTGTCACAATTTAACTTATTCTTTTTGAGTTAACATGTCAGCAGTGATATTGCCTCAAATCTTAAGTCTAATAACAATGCGGCTTACGACCCTATTGATTATATATTTGTTTTTTATGTATTGTTTAAACTGTTTCAAAACAATAATAATATTGACAGTGCAGTTTCTAGCTCACTTAAGGCTTTTAAAGGGTAAACAGCATTGGTCTTGAGGTTTTTTCGAAATGTGGAAAACAACCTTTATTTTATCATGTCCCAAAGGGGTGATCTTAATGGCTCAATATTGAGTGAGTTAAAAGCTAAGGGAAGGGCCATATGGACCCTCTTAAGCACATAATAGGGACCCTATGGATAAACTGTATGATATCTATATAGCCTAAAGGGCTGAATACACAAATGTTTTAAGAGAAGAAGTATTGTTCTACTAAAATATTGTTGGGGGAATTGTGCCTTATAATTGAGAACTGTGATGACAGCGCGATCTAGTAGAAGTTTAACCTACATTTTTCTTCCTCTCCTTATAAGCTAGAGTGCTCCATAGTTGAGCTTGGTTGGTAAAATTATCTTGCCTCTCTCTATGAAAATCTCCTACTTCAGAATGACAGTATAGGTCAGGATCTCATCTAGTCAATAACACCTTGATTGATTTAAAATAATATGCCTACTTCAAAGCTAACCAAAGCAGATGGCCCAATTAATTTACTACAGGGCTGAAGGGCATATTTTTTTGTACCATGGTGTAGATGGCTTGTTCTGTTCAGCGCTATTCTCCCCTAAAATTGAATTGTTGGAAAATGTGTTTCTTAGAAAATGTTGATAATTAATGTGCAGAAAACGAAGGGGCGGATTTACAAGGAACTGACGCATCTGCATAGATATGTCAGTTTCCTTGCGCCAGTGCCAAAAAGCCTTGCGCCACCAGAATGCACTGCATTTACAATACAGTGCTCCTTGACGCCAGGATTAACAGATGCGTCATAAATACTGACGCATCTGTTGGCACAAAAGTGACACATTGCTGGAGTTGCTCGTGAAAGTGAAGCAACTAGTTCAAGTTCAAGTTCGGGCATTTATATAGCGCACTACTCACCCAGAGGGTCTCAAGGCGCTAGAGGGAAGGGTTCATTGTTTATCGAAAAGCCAAGTTTTCAATTCTTTTCTGAAGGAGAAGTGATTCTGAGTAAGGCGGATGTGGGTGGGGAGTGAGTTCCAGGTCTTGGCAGCCAGGAAGGAGAAGGATCTGCCGCCCATGGTGGTTTTTCGGATGCGCGGGACTGCGGCGAGGGCTTGACTGGATGATCTAAGTTGGCGGGTGGGATAGTAGAAGGACAGTCGGGAGTTGAGGCATTCTGGTCCTAGATTATAGAGGACCTTGTGTGCGTGGGTAAGAAGGCGGAAAGTGATTCTTTTGTTGACGGGAAGCCAGTGGAGGTTTTTTAAGTGTCCGCTATGTGCTCTTGGCGCGGGATGTCTAATATGAGTCTCGCTGATGCGTTTTGGATGCGCTGGAGCTTTTTCTGCAATTTTGTTGTAATTCCGGCGTAGAGAGTGTTGCCATAGTCCAGTCGACTTGTGATCAGTGCATGGGTGACAGTCTTTCTTGTTTCGAGGGGGATCCAGCGGAAGATCTTTTTGAGGATGCGAAGGACGTTGAAGCAGGAGGACGATACGGCGTTGACTTGTCTGGACATTGAGAGAGAGGATTCTAGAATGAAGCCAAGGTTACGTGCATGGTCAGTGGGAGTGGGCGCTGATCCCAGAGTGGAAGGCCACCAAGAGTCGTCCCACGCTGAGGGGGAGGATCCAAGGATGAGCACTTCAGTTTTGTCTGAGTTGAGTTTTAAGCGGCTCTGTTGCATCCATTCGGCTACTTCTTTCATGCCTTCGTGAAGATTGTCCTTGGCGGTGTTGGGGTCTTTGGTGAGAGAAAGTATCAGCTGGGTGTCGTCGGCGTAGGAGATGATGTTGAGGTTGTGTCGACGTGCGATTGGGGCGAGGGGACTCATGTAGACGTTGAAGAGGGTGGGACTGAGTGAGGAGCCTTGAGGTACGCCGCAGATGACTTCGGTGGGCTCTGAGTAGAAGGGGGGGAGTCGGACTCTCTGGGTTCTCCCGGCTAGGAATGAGCTAATCCAGTCCAAGCTTTTCCTTGTATGCCGATGTTGTTGAGGCGTTGTATGAGGGTACTGTGACAGACAGTGTCGAAGGCGGCGGAGAGGTCGAGGAGAATGAGGGCCACTGTTTCACCGTTGTCCAAGAGTGCACGGATGTCGTCGGTCGCCGCAATGAGGGCGGTCTCGGTGCTGTGTTTGGCTCGAAAGCCGTTCTGTGAGGGATCCAGGGAGTTGTTGGATTCAAGGAAGGCTGCGAGTTGGCTGTTGACGGCTTTCTCGATGACTTTGGCCGGGAAAGGGAGGAGGGAGATGGGTCGGTAGTTTTTCAGTTCTGAGGGGTCTGCTGTTTGTTTTTTCAGAAGGGCGCTGAGATCTGCGTGTTTCCATATTTCTGGAAAGGAGGCTGAGTTGAAGGAGCAGTTGATGACATCACGGAGTTGGGGAGCGATGATGGAGTCAGCTTTGTTGAAGATGTAGTGGGGGCAGGGGTCAGAAGGTGAGCCAGAGTGGATTGAGTTCATGAGGCGAATGGTGTCTTCAATGGTGATTGGGTTCCAGGAGTTGAGGTAGTTAGTTGGAGGGGTGGGATCAGAAGGGGGTGGGGTGAGTTGGTCATTGGGAGTGTTCTTGAAGCTGTTGTGGATGTCGGCAATTTTGTTGTAGAAGAAGGAGGATAGCGCGTTGCAGAGGTCTTGGGAGTTAGAGATGTCGTTGGATGCTGCGGGAGGGTTGGTGAATTCTTTGACGATATTGAAGAGTTCCTTGCTGTTGTGAGAGTTGTTGTCGAGGCGGTCCTTAAATGCTGATTTCTTGGCGGATCGAATCAGTTGGTGGTGTTTGCGGGTGGCTGTCTTGAGGGAGGTCATGTTGTCTGAGGTTGGTTCTTTCCTCCAAATCTTCTCGAGGGTGCGGCAAGTCTTCTTGGATTTTTTAAGGTCATCGTTGAACCAGGGAGCCTTTTTGCTGAATGATTTCAATTGGTGTTTTTTCAGGGGTGCTAGTTCGTCTGCGCTGTGTGTAATCCATTGCCTGAGGTTTGTGGCCGCTTGGTCTGGGTCCGTTGTTAGGGTGGGAGTGTTTTGGCTGAGGGATGTGAGGAGTTGGTCGGTGGTGATTTTGTTCCAACAGCAGTGTGCCACAACAAATAGGTGAGTCCCATACAAAAAGATCTGCCTCCACCCCTCTTTCCTCTTTCTTCACCCATGTTGCCTCTTTCTGCACCTCTGTTCCTTCTTTCTGGACTTCTTTTGTTTCTTTATGAACATCCCTTGCTTCGTTTTGCACCCCTCTTACCAGTTTCTGCACCTCTGTTGCTTCTTTCTGCACTACTCTTGCTTCTTTCGGCACATCTCTTGTTTCTTCCTGCATCTCTGTTGCTTCTTACTGCTCCCCTCTCACCACTTTCTCCACCCATGTTCTCCCTTTTTGCATCTTTAATGATGTATGGTTCTTAAGTGTTGGCACTTGAGAAGAGGTGGACTGGTCATCCCTAAACAGTGTAGTTTTGAAAAAAGTTACTTGGACTTACCCCTGCAGTTGTATTCAGGCTATACAAGTGGAAACTGGCCCCACAGCATGGAATTTGCTAGCTGGAAGCAATTGTTTGAGATGTGGATACTGTCTCAAATGTGCTCCCAGAGGTGTAGGTAGCACCCCTCTTTAGCAGCTGAGGGAGAGGCTGCAACTGCCCTGATATACTGGGAAACTGGGTCCACAAAATAATAATTAGTTCTTTATGGATCACATATTTTTACAGGTCCGCAAACAAAATGCAAATAAAAAACTCTGTTAGGAAATGTCATGAGAGAGAGTGGATGAATTTCAGTTGGCATGCACAGGGAAAGAAAAACATACAGAAAACCTTAAATAGGGGAAAACACAGAGAGAGGAACACATGGGAAAATAATGAGCATACGAGAGAAAGATATGAAAGAAAAGTAAGGATGAGAGGCAAAAGGATGGGTTGATAGAAAGGGGAAAACAGAACCAGAGGCAAAATAAAGAGTGACAGGAAGGAAGGAAAGTGAAAGGAAAGATGGAAGAGAGCTGAAAGGAAGGATGAAAGAGTGAAAGACTGACTGGATGGAAGTGTCAAAGGACTGACTGCTGAAAGTGTGAATATCTGGAAGGGCAGAAGAATGGACAGATGGAGAAGAGATATTAGATGTATAGTTAAATGATGAATGATACATGAACATAGTGATGGGAAGATGGGTGAAAAGATGGATGGAAAGGTGAAGGAAAAGGGCAGCTGGATGGACAAATAGATGCAAGAGTAAAGGGTGGATAGATGGAAGGCGAGTGAAAGGAACTCTTCAGATGTCTGCAGTTGCTCCCTTTACCCACATGGTCTTATTAGACTGATGTTTCAAGGGAAGAGTATTTTAATTTCTGCCTACTCCCTTGTGTGATCCCCGATAAAATTGATGTCATCTACTTATGGACTCAAATAAAGGGGTAGACTTTTTTCTTGGAATTTTGTCAAAATGATTAGCATTGTATTTAACATATAATTTGATAAGTCCCAAGTATAATTTAGAAAGATTCCTTCAATAGAACAATCTCACACAAGTCTGCCTGTTTATGTCGCAGAAATCTGGATTGTCAATATCTAGCAATATATACTCAGTAGCATTTATATTGCCCTCCCTGGGAAATAATGAAGGTTGTTTTTTTTCTTGATAAATAATCCCAGAGAAAACTGTTCCCATAGAGTTTTAAGTTTTAAATTGGGTACCATTCCGTTTGTACAGTCTCTGAAATAAGGGAAACAGTGTTGTGTAATGATGGGAAATATTACTGCTTTCTAATGTAATCTGTGACTTTGCTAATTTGTTACATGGCTTTCCTTTATTTATATTTTTCAGTGACAAATGTTGCACCCCTTTTCTTAACATTATGCTACAGCACATAAAATGTTAACTAAAAAATTGCTAGATAAAGTGAGAACTTTAGCAATTTGTAGATGCATATCTTAATTTTCAGCAAGTGAAAAAGATTTGGTAACTCAATAATTTTTTCTTTATGCAATGGTATTTTGAATTAAAAGACGGTTTTATTTATGAACACACACAGTTATTAAATATGGTTTTCTACCTCACAATGCAGTGTTGACTACCTATACCACAGATGTCTGCATATATACTGTATATATTGTAATTTCTTTAGTTGTTAAATAAGTAGGATATTTCTTATTAGGAATAATTGACAGTGCATTTTTATATGCTTACATACAACCTTACTCCAAGCATGTATAGACCTGTTAAGGAAAAGACTGCTTAGTAAAAACCTGTTTCCATATGTGCTTATCGTAATAGTGAAAGGGAACTTTTTTCACAGATTGGTAGCAATAAAAAAATTTCTTTGTACTACCTTAGTTCTAGCAGAAGAAATTATAACTTACTCATGTACATGTTTAGCCTACAGCACAGTAAATTGAAAGATTCTTGAACTATCTTGTCCAGCACAAGACACACAATTGATGGACGGAATGCAGAACAAATCAAAACATTCACCCCCAGTCAAGAGATCTGGGTTAAATCCATCATTCTTTTGCTCACTATGCCACCTTAGTTTAGTCCTGGCCATTTGTAAATCAATTCAAAAAGGGGGGTGGTGATGGACAGAGTATCACCCCCTTTATGAATCGTTTTGGCCACTATAGGAGTGGAAGGGTATGCTCAGACATGAGTCCCTTGCTCACTGCACCATCAGGATTCAAGCAAGCCGGGCCGAAGACGGCTGTAATGCCAGAAACCGGTCCCCGGAAGCTTGTTTCCTTTCCAGTAAATAATTGGCTTGGTAGTTTGGTCTGCCCTGTTCCCATGATGCACTGGGCCAGGGACAGACTAATTTGCATGTAGCCAGGTTCTGAACTGGGATGGTGCAGTGAGCTAAAAAACGGTGATGGATCAAGCCCTGATCTCTTGACTGGGTAGGAGTGTTCTGCTTAATTCAGATGCTCTGTCCATCACCACCCCCTTTATGAATCGTTTTGGCCACTATAGGAGTGGAAGGGTATGCTCAGACATGAGTCCCTTGCTCACTGCACCATCAGGATTCAAGCAAGCCGGGCCGAAGACGGCTGTAATGCCAGAAACCGGTCCCCGGAAGCTTGTTTCCTTTCCAGTAAAGAATTGGCTTGGTAGTTTGGTCTGCCCTGTTCCCATAATGCACTGGGCCAGGGACAGACTAATTTGCATGTAGCCAGGTTCTGAACTGGGATGGTGCAGTGAGCTAAAAAACGGTGATGGATCAAGCCCTGATCTCTTGACTGGGTAGGAGTGTTCTGCTTAATTCAGATGCTCTGTCCATCACCACCCCCTTTATGAATCATTTTGGCCACTATAGGAGTGGAAGGGTATGCTCAGACATGAGTCCCTTGCTCACTGCACCATCAGGATTCAAGCAAGCCGGGCCGAAGACGGCTGTAATACCAGAAACCGGTCCCCGGAAGCTTGTTTCCTTTCCAGTAAAGAATTGGCTTGGTAGATTGGTCTGCCCTGTTCCCATGATGCACTGGGCCAGGGACAGACTAATTTGCATGTAGCCAGGTTCTGAACTGGGATGGTGCAGTGAGCTAAAAAACGGTGATGGATCAAGCCCTGATCTCTTGACTGGGTAGGAGTGTTCTGCTTAATTCAGATGCTCTGTCCATCACCACCCCCTTTATGAATCGTTTTGGCCACTATAGGAGTGGAAGGGTATGCTCAGACATGAGTCCCTTGCTCACTGCACCATCAGGATTCAAGCAAGCCGGGCCGAAGACGGCTGTAATGCCAGAAACCGGTCCCCGGAAGCTTGTTTCCTTTCCAGTAAAGAATTGGCTTGGTAGTTTGGTCTGCCCTGTTCCCATGATGCACTGGGCCAGGGACAGACTAATTTGCATGTAGCCAGGTTCTGAACTGGGATGGTGCAGTGAGCTAAAAAACGGTGATGGATCAAGCCCTGATCTCTTGACTGGGTAGGAGTGTTCCGCTTAATTCAGATGCTCTGTCCATCACCACCCCCGTTATGAATCGTTTTGGCCACTATAGGAGTGGAAGGGTATGCTCAGACATGAGTCCCTTGCTCACTGCACCATCAGGATTCAAGCAAGCCGGGCCGAAGACGGCTGTAATGCCAGAAACCGGTCCCCGGAAGCTTGTTTCCTTTCCAGTAAAGAATTGGCTTGGTAGTTTGGTCTGCCCTGTTCCCATGATGCACTGGGCCAGGGACAGACTAATTTGCATGTAGCCAGGTTCTGAACTGGGATGGTGCCGTGAGCTAAAAAACGGTGATGGATCAAGCCCTGATCTCTTGACTGGGTAGGAGTGTTCTGCTTAATTCAGATGCTCTGTCCATCACCACCCCCTTTATGAATCATTTGTAAATCAGTCTTCACCCTGTGCCTCATGGGAACAGTCCAGACCGAACAGCCAAGCCAGGTACTGTTGTATTGCATTTTGGGACTCTACTGAAATGTTCCTGATTCATGCCCTTATATAGGTATAAATCACCATATCCTTATATAGGCATAGAAATCATAACCATATTTAGACATAGCTCATGCAGTACAAATACGGCAGGGCTACTTCCACTAGTTCCAAAAATCCACAACGATTTCTTGGACTGACCCTTGCTCGAATACTGACTTGTCCAAGAACTCATGGAGTTTTTAAAGAACTGAGACTCTTTGATGATGGTATTATGTCCACCTTTACGTCAATCTCTGCACCTTCAAGGTATAAATATATCCACACTTGCCATAGCAAGCACACAGTGGTTTGGAGCAGTTCGACTATCTACTTGCCTGACGCATCCTGCTACAGAAAGTGCCAAAGGAAGCCGACCCTCCAGCAGACGCACTGAGAATGACGCTGTCTTTTCTCTTGCTGAGAAATCCAGCTCCAGTGTTTCCAAGCTACCCTTGCGGGTTGTTGGGAAATCGAGTCCTAAGCCTACCTTCTTCATTCTAAACCAAGGTACGGAGCTGATTAGACCCTTAGAGAAATCTTGGATAGATTCTTGGCAAAGAATACTAAATTTATGCTACACCTCACTTACTTCTTCCCTCGTAATGTAATGTGTAATGTAATGTGTAATGTGTATACTTGTAAAGCGCACTGTTGCCAGCCGGCGTCCTGGCGCTGTATACCGCTGGGGAACCCGTCCTGGCTTTCCCTGTGGGATGGTCCCTGCTTGGAATCCCCAAGGTGGAGCCAGGCATCCCCGGCATTGAGGGGGCCGTTGTGGAGATTAGGCAAGCTAATGCCCAGAGTTGCCGAGTGCAACCCCTGATTAGAGTAGGCACCGAGGCGAGAATTATCGAGTCCGCTGACCCTGGTCCACGACCCTGCCGCGTCGGGAATCGAACCCTGGTCCCGGGCCGACTTCTGCTTCTTGGTCTGCCGCCTCTAACCAGTGAGCCACACCACTCCACTGCGTACTAGACTTAAGTTAGGTACATCGGGGTAGGCGTATTTTAGAAGCACCAGTTGAGTACTTTTTAGCCTCTGTTATTTATATATGTATTTATCTATGGTCTAGGAGCCATACAATGCTTTTACAGTATTGTTTTATCCTACTCTTTTTACTGTACGCATTATACTTTGCAACCAGTATTACGATTGTAGCAGTTAATTTCTTCTGCTTGAGAAAGAAGACTGTTCAATAAATACTTTTATTGAAAACGCCCGTCTATCTATTTCTCTGCACCTCTGGTGAAACGAAGCATGCACGAATGACTGACTAAAATATCTATCTATTGTTTCCACGACTCTGAAGATCAGTTTTATCTTGGGGAAACAAAGTTGTCATGTTTATGCGGTTGTCAGAAACTAAATCGCTTCTTGTGAACTCGAAAAAGTTTCTAGTGACCTCTGAGCTAGCTGGCACTCACAATTAAATCTAATATATTCGATAGAGACCTAGTCGACTTAAATCCTGCGTCACATCTATAGGATATATTATTCCAATGCGCAGAGCCTATTGGGAATATAGGAAGGGCCTTCAAATAAACCCTAATAGAAACTAATGTTGCATCAAAATTAATTATTTAAATATATTTGCTATTTTTTTAAACTTAAATAAACATTTTTACTTTTCCCTATACTTTACCACAGTGAGACCCGACAATCAGGGTATAGAACTCCCTATGCTAAAATGCAGGAAAAATTAAAAACGTTTATTAAATTTTACTATAAATTTGGAGTCATATTTTATGCTAAATATGATTCTAAATTAATATGATATTTTATGGTAAATATTCTAAATTAATTTATTATATTTATTTTAACTGTAAAACAAACAAAAGAAAGGCTGCAGGACGTTTAACTTCATTTCAATTAAATCTATTGTAATGCCAATGCCCCTGCAAATTGATGTCTTTGTTCAGCTTGTTGTTTCAGTGACCACCCTCCTGTCCTCTGTTGATTAAGTCCATTCCCCTACCCCATTCCTCCTGCCCTCTATGGTCTGTTGTGCTGTCTCTGCCCCTCATTCCCACCCTCCATGGTTTGTTGTGCTGCCACAGCATCTCTCTCCTGTCCTACATGGCTGGCCTGCTGTCCCTAACCCCCTGTCCCCAATCTCTATGGTCCAGTGTTCTGACACTAACCCTCCCACCTGCTGTATGTGGTGCATTGTGCTGACATAGACATAAGTCCTACGTCACATCTATAGGATATATTATTCCAATGCGCAGAGCCTATTGGGTATATAGGAACTACACGACAGTACTCCCTGGACCCTAAACAAGCATCCAAGGACCGGTTTTGGGGTTTCACCCCTCTTCAGCCAGGATAGCTTGATTCCAGTGGCATAGTGAGCCCAGGACCCACATCTAGGCATACCTGGCGCACTTACGGTGATAAAGCAAAAGACACACAATTGATGGATGGAATGCAGAACAAATCAACACCCCCAGTGAAGAGATCTGGGTTAAATCCATCATTCCTTTGCTCACCATGACTCCCCAGTTTAGTTTAATTTAGTGAAACCCCAAAACCGGTCCTAGGATGCTTGTTTCCAGTCCAGGGAGGACCTGGCTTTGCAGTTAGGGCAGGACTGTTGCCTTGGGGCACAGGGTCAACACTGATTTGCATATGGCTGGTGAGCAAAATACGATGGATTGAGGCCCAGATCTTTATACTAGGGTGAATGTATGACATTCTATAAGCTAGGTTAGCACTCTTGTTCTCCTATTGAAGATCATAGAGTTCTGGGTAAGATGTACGTAGCATTTGTGCAGTCGCTAAAAGTCGCAATGAAAAAATGGTCCATTTGCAATTAAAAATGGCCTTTTTTATATACAAACCAGAAATTGTGATTCAATAACACAATACCAGATTGTAATTTGAGTATGAGACCAAATTCCAGATTTTGTATTTGTGAGAGGTGTGATTATGGCGTCCCTTCCGAATACCGAATTGGAATGGTATGTATTAGTGTTTTATAAAGAAAATCAGAACCAAAACATTAATATTACGCCAACACAAACGTAGTGGTAAGCCATTTGCAAATGGGACGAGGTCCTTGGGACCTCTTCTCCTTTAAGGCCTCTTCCCCTTTATGAATGTAAAATACTGTTTGTTTAAGTTGAGGTTGTGGTCCATGGGACAAACAAACTATCTTTTTTAATGCATCCTGTTTTCCTTTATGGAAAATGTGCTGCATTTGAAAAAAAAAGTATTGGTTTATTTATAAGCAATCACAGACATGGTGGTCTGCTGACTTACCTCATTATTATTCATGAGGTAGATTGATAAGTTACCCATTTGAATCAGTATTTTGCTAACCTATTAACATTAGTTGATTCGCAAAATAGCACGTTGGTTACAAAAAAACTGTTCACAAACTGCAACCTGCTTTTTGTCACCAGTGCTTTGTACATCTGGCTCATTGATCCTTTTTCGACATTTATTGTGTGAATAATGTGTATTGGTTAGATTTACTTTACATCTCAGGAAGACATTGAGGTCCTTTAAACTATTTAGTCAGTATCTAATCAATTTATTCACTTGAGAAACAAAGTTGACATTTTCTCCCATTGGGTGAGTCTTAAGCCTGAAATATTTTACTCATTTTCTGGAATTCCAGTACTTCTTGAAAGATGTGTAAATCACAGCTTCACATTGACATAGAAAAACATTTATACATTCACAAATGTGCATGTTTCTGGAACACAAATGTAACGCACAAGCTTAGTAGTAAACTTTTTTTCTATACAGGGAAAATATAGCTTCCTATTTAGAAAACGTACACCAAAGTTTGGAGTGTTTCCTCCCCCATCCCACCCTGCTAATGTTTCGCTGAAGAAACAGAAATAGCGTCAAAGGACATTTATGTGCATGAACGCTCTATCACAAATCTATTTCAGTTATTTGCATTTTATGTTGTTGATAACTTCAATGATCATCACCTACATACTGTACACTATGCTTTTCATAAAGGTGTATTATATGATAACAGTTTAAGATTTCTTTTGTTTTGAATTATGAAGTACAAACACACAAAATCACAATAACTAAGGAGGTTTGTTGACCAATGGTGAAAATAAGGTTTCATTTTTAGGTAATGTACCATTTTACCAATCTACGTGTTTGCCCTATCTGTTCAGGTTTTGAAGGCTCATTGAAGTGTATCATCCACTCCTCACAAGTGGGTATTTCTGGATGGACTAATTCCAATTCTACTTCTAGCCAGCACCACTGCTTTCAGTTCTGCCCCTTTTCATTTGAATCTAGTTTAAAATGGTTAAGAGACATGCCTTGGGTGTATTGTATCTTCATTCCAACTGCAGCATCTAATTGATCACATACATCTTTGCAGTACATGGCAAGGCATGGATGCCTCCACTCTATATGAAAGGATGAGGCACCACCTTGATTGAACTTTGGGATATTGTCTCATCCTGTCTCGTCCATTTTCTAAGGATTATTGTGTAATTTTGATTTCTGTTATGACACTTACAGAGATCAACTATCAGGTATCTCTCCTCATTCATATTTGACACTGTTTGCAGTGTTCAGGAAATGTGAGTGTTAGATCTGGGGGTCTTTAGTTGGCAGAGGTAGGTACCACTGTCCAAATAGGGACCCTTGCTTCTAGTCAGGGCAAGGAGATAACCCTCTGAGATAACCCCTGCTCACCCTCTAGGTAGCTTGGCACGAGCAGTCTAGGCTAACCAGAGGCAATGCGTAAAGTATTTGTACCAACACTCACAGTAACACAGTGAAAACACCACAAACTTACTCCACAACAGTTTAGAAAAATAAAGGCATTTTTAATCTAAACTACACAAGACCAAAACGACAAAAATCCAACATACACAGTTCAAGAATATGGTCTCAAAAAGAGTTCTTAAGGTTGCGTTAGAATTCTCTACGTTGCGATAGTATTCTCTACTGATGCGTGAAAAGTTCACAGTTGCGTCACGTTTACTCACAGTACCTTTTAGTTGCAACAAAGTTCCAAAAGCAGAAGCTGGTGCAGTGGAAAACAAGCGATGCGTTGCTCCTGAGACCCTGGGGAGGCGATGCGACAGCCCCGCTGCAGCAGCGGGCGTGTTGCGACGAATCCGGTCTGTATGGGGAGGAAGGCCACTTGTATGGATTCCGATGCGTAGGTTCCGTAGGAAGTCTGTTCTCGCAAAGGCACGATGCGACAATCTCGTAGGGGCTGCGACGATCTCCGGGGCGACGATGCGCGGTCCAGCGGGGAGCCTCTCTCTCGCAGCTCCTCGATGCGTTGATTCTGCGACGATGCTCGCAGCGACGTGATGCGGTCCGTAAGCAAGCGGTGCGGCGATCTCACCCAGCGACGACAGGCTCTGTGACGATACTCGCAGCGATGTTCGATTCTCCCGCACCGGTCTGGTGCGTCCCGCAAACGAAGGATGCGACGTCTCTGGCAGCGGCGTCAGGCGCTGCGACGATCTCGATCTCCGTAGCGGCGGGAAACTTCTCGCACTGTCGGGGATGCGCTCCGCAAGCGAGCGATGCAACACTTTTCAAGTTCAAAAGTCACTCAAGCTTAGTTTCAAGCTTCCCAGCACAGGTCCAACCTCCAGAGGCCCCACAACTGGATCAAGCACTCTAGGAGGGACAGAACTCTCTCAGCAGAGTTCAGGGAAGCTGGGGGTGAAGTCCTTTTGTTCCTGGGACTTCAAAACAGGGAGCCAGCTCTTCTCAGGCCCTTGGAGATTCCTTCAAGACAGGGGACACAGCTCAACAGCAAAGTCCTTCCCCTCTCCTTGGCAGCAAAGCAACAGGTCAGTCCAGCAGAGCAACAGCAGGACAATCTTCCTTCTTCAGTTTCAGCTTTCTCCTTGGCAGAGGTTCCTTCTTGATTTCCAGGATGATCTAATTTTCTGTTGTCAGAGGTCCTGTACTTATACCCCTAAAGTCTTTGTTCTCTTGGTGCATGTGGGCCCTGAGCCCGGTCTAAACCAGTTCTGGGTGGATCCTGAGTACTTTGTTTTGCTGGCTGCATCTTTCCTTTCAGAGTGAGGAGCAGGGTCCTCAGCCGCCCAGCAGGGGGGTGGAGCCAGCATTGTGGAAGGCAGGCACAGCCTTATTCAGCCCAGGTACTAACTCCTCCCACCACTCCAGTTGCAAATGCAGTCATTCAGCCTAGTGCTGACTCATCCAGCCTCCTGGGGAATCCCCCAGCCCCTGTCACTCTCAAACCAGACAGTCAATACACAAACAGGCCCAGGCACACAGAAGGGTCAGACAAGAGAACAGCAACTTTCTAAAAGTGCTGTTCTCAAACACAGGATTTAAAAACAACCTTTCCCAAAAGATGTGTTATTACATTCTGAGTTCAGGGATACTAGATACTTATGTCCTATCTTGTTCCTATGGAAAGAAATGCTGTTAACCACTGTAGCCAGCATCCCCCATGTTAACCTATGGAGCAAGATAGCCTTACAGTAGTGAAAAACGAAAATGGCTGCCATTCACTACCAGAGCATGTCACCTGCACTAGTACATGCTCTACCTTTTACATACACTGCACCCTGCCCAGGGGGGTACCTTGGGCCTTCCTTAGGAGTGACTGATGTGCACAAAAAGGGAAGGGTTAGGCCTGGTCAGTGGCGACACTGACCAGGAGGACATGGCAGTTCTAAACTGCACACAGGCACTGCAGTGGCAGGCCTGAGACACCATTTTAGGGCTACTCATGTGGGTGGCACAATCCGTGCTGCAGGCCCACTAGTAGCATTTGTCATCACCAGCCCTGGCACACCCAGTGCACTTTACTAGGGACTTCATGGTGATACAAATATGCCAAACATGTATATCCAATCAGAATAACAATTTACATAGAGAGCATATGCACTTTAGCACTGATCAGCAGTGGTAAAGTGCGCAGAGTCCTATTGCCAACAGCCACGGGTCAGGAAAAATAAGGGAGGAAGATGCAAAAAGTTTGCGGATGACCCTGCAAGAAGGGCCAGTTCCAACACAACCCCCTTCCAGCCTAAAGCCAGGGTAGACCAACCGATACCTCGATGGGATTCCCTGCTTAAGGCGATAGAACACGGAAACTCGCCCACACAGCAGGGCAGTCCTGTTCTACGCCATCCTAAACCCAGTTGGATCACTCTATCCATACTCTCAGGGTCCACCATGCCAATCCACGTAGAAACCTTCTCCTCACCTGTGGACACCACCTGTGCAGCACCTAACCTTAATTTACTCACAGGTGTGTCCCAACAGACAGACAGCCAGCCACAGTGACCACCGACAGGGATCAGGGGTGAGACCCAGGCCTCATGCCTCTCAGGGCTCTCAAACCTCTGTGGCGTCTGAGGGTGGGGGGCAGTAGCCCCAGGTGCTTGGCACCCTTTGTCCATTCCCTCTCTTGTCAGGTCAGGTCTGACACTCTGGCCCTGACCCACCAGTCCCGGACCTGTATCCGGCGGCTGGACAAGAGGCGGGCTTCCCCACACCAGGTCCTCCTCTTCCTTGGGGCTCTGTACCCTCCCACCTGGAGCGGTACCCCCTTCTAGAATAGCCAGGGCACCTGTGGCAGGTGTCCCGCACCATTCATCCACCAGTTCAGGGGTGCTATCCTGCAACTGGTCTTCCAGGTCAGGGGGATACCCCGGGCCTGGCCCTCAAACCTAGGCTCCCAAGCCTCCAGGTCAGACAACACCTGAACCTGGCTTCCCCACCTAGGGTTTAACCCCTCAGGTTGTACCGGGGTCAGAGGCGAGGACTCCCTCCCTCTGTATCCCCTTCCAGAGCGCTGCACCCTCCCTACTGGAGGGGTACCTCTGGGAACCATATTGGTCAGGACACTAGTTACAGATGTCCTTCCTTCCAGGTCAGGCAAATCCTGAACCTGGTCTCCCAACCCAGGGACCAAAACCTGCGGTTGTGCATTTGCCTGGCACGCCAGGACTTCTGGGGACTCACATAGTACCCCCTTGAGGGTGACACACAACTCATGTGTCCTGTGACAGTCTGCCTGGCGCAGATCTCCCGACCCCTGTCCACCTGACAGCGCGGGAAGATCCCCCAGGACAGAAGTGAGGTCACCATGGTCACTTACTGGGGACTCAGCCCTTCTGACTGGTCCCTGACCCACTGGTTCTCCCACTGGGGACTCCTTCCCCCTCTCACCCCTCAGTCTGGACTTCTGTACCCTCCCAAGTGGAGCGGCACTGCCAGACACCAGAACTGATGGAGGCCAGGTTACAGGCACTCCCCGTTCCCCAGACACTAGGAGATCCTCCTCAAATGGCCTACAAGTACAGTCTAGGTCCCCAACCTGGTGTTCCCCCAAGGAACCCTCCAGGCCCCGAGACTGGGTTTCGGGCACCATGAGACACACCGTCCCACATTCATTCCTTCTCCACTGAGACCGGACATGAGCCCCTACACCCCTCCCACTACACTGGGACCTACCTGGGCTACACTGACCCGCTTCCACCTCACAGGTCTGGAAGATATCTAAGCCACTCCTTTTGGGATCACTCCCCAATACCTCCTCAGACTCTCTGGAATCCACCAAGAGGTCTGCCTCCAACGCAAGCTCTCTGGGATCAGAGAACTCACACTCCACCGGGTGTTGGCATAGCTCTGGAAAACAGGGACTTAAAATATGCTCTCCAACAAATGAATCACACAGCCCCCCACAGTTGTTAACCA
Organism: Lissotriton helveticus; assembly: GCF_964261635.1. NCBI lineage: Eukaryota > Metazoa > Chordata > Amphibia > Caudata > Salamandridae > Lissotriton > Lissotriton helveticus. Next base: position 998,477,833 of record NC_136063.1, read on the forward strand.
AGCTACCCTTTGCCTCACCCTCCAGTGCCTCACACAAGTACCCCACACCACTCTCCTGAGACTGGCAAGACAGTATCTGACTGTCTCTGTCACACAACCCACACTCTTCTGGCTGGTCTTCACAAACACACACCAAGGCTTCTACCACGGGGGAACCCCTCTCCCTGTACCTCTCCTCTAGAGTCAGTTGAGTGTCCCTCCCATCACTAGGAATATGGTCCCCTGTGCCAGTCCCCCAATCTACTTCAGGGACACTGCACTCCACTGGAACTACATCATAAACCTGAACCGCCTGGTGTATGTCGACCCCCTCCCTCAAGTCAGGCGCCACATCTCTGGGTGTTTGTACCTTTCTCTCAGCACTAGATATCATAAACATGCTGCCACCATCTGAGCTGGACTCCACCTCCAACTCAGCAAAGCTCCTTCCTTGAGCATCCCATTTTTCTTTCTGGGCTAAGGCCCACCGGATCATACCTTCCTTGTTTAGCCGGTCTAATTCTCTGCACCTTTGCTCAGCAGCAAGGAACCACTCATCTTTCTCTTCCTCAATGTCAGAGAAGTCCTCCTCCTCAGAATCATCTGCTAATGTTGCTTCCCAAATTCTGGCCTCATGGGAATACAGGCATGCCTCAAGATCCCTCCTTGTGGAACCTTTCTCCACGGGCAGCCCCCTCTTCTTGCAAAAGGCTTTTATCTCCTCTTCTGTGTAGATGCACAGGTGGAAAAAGTTGACTTCCATTTTGGCAGGATTTTACAGGTGCAACATTTGCCAGAGTCTCAATATCCCAAAAATACTTTCAGGAGGACACCGGAAAAAACAAACAGTATGTGGTGGCGTAGTGGTCTGCACTCACTAGTGATGTACACCAATTGCTGTGGGTCAAGTACAAATACAAGTTCAAATCCCACCGCCTGACCACCAATGTTAGATCTGGGGGTCTCTAGTTGGCAGAGGTAGGTACCACTGTCCAAATAGGGACCCTTGCTTCTAGTCAGGGCAAGGAGATAACCCTCTGAGATAACCCCTGCTCACCCTCTAGGTAGCTTGGCACGAGCAGTCTAGGCTAACCAGAGGCAATGCGTAAAGTATTTGTACCAACACTCACAGTAACACAGTGAAAACACCACAAACTGACTCCACAACAGTTTAGAAAAATTAAAGGCATTTTTAATCTAAACTACACAAGACCAAAACGACAAAAATCCAACATACACAGTTCAAGAATATGGTTTCAAAAAGAGTTCTTAAGGTTGCGTTAGAATTCTCTATGTTGCGATAGAATTCTCTACTGATGCGTGAAAAGTTCACAGTTGCGTCACGTTTACTCACAGTACCTTTTAGTTGCAACAAAGTTCCAAAAGCAGAAGCTGGTGCGGTGGAAAACAAGCGATGCGTTGCTCCTGAGACCCTGGGGAGGCGATGCGACAGCCCCGCTGCAGCAGCGGGCGTGTTGCGACGAATCCGGTCTGTATGGGGAGGAAGGCCACTTGTATGGATTCCGATGCGTAGGTTCCGTAGGAAGTCTGTTCTCGCAAAGGCACGATGCGACGATCTCGTAGGGGCTGCGACGAACTCCGGGGCGACGATGCGCGGTCCAGCGGGGATCCTCTCTCTCGCAGCTCCTCGATGCGTTGATTCTGCGACGATGCTCGCAGCGACGTGATGCAGTCCGCAAGCAAGCGGTGCGGCGATCTCACCCAGCGACGACAGGCTCTGTGACGATACTCGCAGCGATGTTCGATTCTCCCGCACCGGTCTGGTGCGTCCCGCAAACGAAGGATGCGATGTCTCTGGCAGCGGCGTCAGGCGCTGCGACGATCTCGACCTCCGTAGCGGCAGGAAACTTCTCGCACTGTCGGGGATGCGCTCCGCAAGCAAGCGATGCAACACTTTTCAAGTTCAAAAGTCACTCAAGCTTAGTTTCAAGCTTCCCAGCACAGGTCCAACCTCCAGAGGCCCCACAACTGGATCAAGCACTCTAGGAGGGACAGAACTCTCTCAGCAGAGTTCAGGGAAGCTGGGGGTGAAGTCCTTTTGTTCCTGGGACTTCAAAACAGGGAGCCAGCTCTTCTCAGGCCCTTGGAGATTCCTTCAAGACAGGGGACACAGCTCAACAGCAAAGTCCTTCCCCTCTCCTTGGCAGCAAAGCAACAGGTCAGTCCAGCAGAGCAACAGCAGGACAATCTTCCTTCTTCAGTTTCAGCTTTCTCCTTGGCAGAGGTTCCTTCTTGATTTCCAGGATGATCTAATTTTCTGTTGTCAGGGGTCCTGTACTTATACCCCTAAAGTCTTTGTTCTCTTGGTGCATGTGGGCCCTGAGCCCGGTCTAAACCAGTTCTGGGTGGATCCTGAGTACTTTGTTTTGCTGGCTGCATCTTTCCTTTCAGAGTGAGGAGCAGGGTCCTCAGCCGCCCAGCAGGGGGGTGGAGCCAGCATTGTGGAAGGCAGACACAGCCTTATTCAGCCCAGGTACTAACTCCTCCCACCACTCCAGTTGCAAATGCAGTCATTCAGCCTAGTGCTGACTCATCCAGCCTCCTGGGGAATCCCCCAGCCCCTGTCACTCTCAAACCAGACAGTCAATACACAAACAGGCCCAGGCACACAGAAGGGTCAGACAAGAGAACAGCAACTTTCTAAAAGTGCTGTTCTCAAACACAGGATTTAAAAACAACCTTTCCCAAAAGATGTGTTATTAAATTCTGAGTTCAGGGATACTAGATACTTATGTCCTATCTTGTTCCTATGGAAAGAAATGCTGTTAACCACTGTAGCCAGCATCCCCCATGTTAACCTATGGAGCAAGATAGCCTTACAGTAGTGAAAAACGAAAATGGCTGCCATTCACTACCAGAGCATGTCACCTGCACTAGTACATGCTCTACCTTTTACATACACTGCACCCTGCCCAGGGGGGTACCTTGGGCCTTCCTTAGGAGTGACTGATGTGCACAAAAAGGGAAGGGTTAGGCCTGGTCAGTGGGGACACTGACCAGGAGGACATGGCAGATCTAAACTGCACACAGGCACTGCAGTGGCAGGCCTGAGACACCATTTTAGGGCTACTCATGTGGGTGGCACAATCCGTGCTGCAGGCCCACTAGTAGCATTTGTCATCACCAGCCCTGGCACACCCAGTGCACTTTACTAGGGACTTCATGGTGATACAAATATGCCAAACATGTATATCCAATCAGAATAACAATTTACATAGAGAGCATATGCACTTTAGCACTGATCAGCAGTGGTAAAGTGCGCAGAGTCCTATTGCCAACAGCCACGGGTCAGGAAAAATAAGGGAGGAAGATGCAAAAAGTTTGAGGATGACCCTGCAAGAAGGGCCAGTTCCAACAGTGAGGCTTTCCAGAAAATTGTATTTAACTTTCTCTGTGGTGTCAGCCAATGGCACTATGCACAAATTGTGTGTCAGTACCCCCAAACATATACTGAGCTCCCCCAAACTTAAGAAAGGTACCACTGGAGAAAAGACTCCCCATGTGAGTCATACAACCTGCCCTCCAGGAAGTGTTGAGCAATTTAATATCCTTTAATGCATCGTTACATTTTTCCTTCTAGTTTCCTTACCAACAGTACTAGAAATGGACTGTTTTATTTCACTTGGGGGTAATTAAATAGTAGGTTCCCCATTTCTAGATACAGTGCTTTCTACTTAATAACCATTTATAGAGACCATTCCCTTCCGCAATACATGTTATTATGTACTGTATTTGGGATGCTCAGTACATATTAATGTAATTTTACATATCAATAAAATGTTGAGAGTGAACATTCAACACAAACCTGAATGTTGACTTGGAAATGAAAAACATTTATGGACAAAACCACACCACAACATGGAAAAATATTTGTGGATCTGACATTTGCATTCTACTTATTTAGAAAGTACACTTTAAAAATCTGATCCAAAACATCTAAAGAAAATCCTCATGCCTTGTTGTTGTATTGAAGTCGGAGAGAGCTGTGGGTGGAGAAAAGGGTTGTCAATTGGTCTTAATAGCTTTTGTTCAGAGTCTTTTCTGATAGTGATCTAGTTACTCTCCATATCAACACCCAACCCCCACATCTGCCTACTCTGCTGTTGTTGTGTCCTCTTATGCCAGCCTTGGCCAAGGTATGTCCTCTCCTTTCCCCATGTCCCATTTTTCCTACTTCCAACTAGGATCCCCCGCCGAAAAATTGGAGAAACACATGAGTACATATACCCACTACTTCAGGTACATAACCTTACATCTTTCATCATTACAATTGTGACCATGACAAACATTGACATTGTCATCACCCCACTCCCATGCAAGGTTAAAATTCTCACAAACTACGTTTAACAGTTGGTGCTGATGATCATCAGTAATGCAGCTGAAGCACACATAATATCTTCTTCAATTATATTCCTTTGTTAGAGATCTATAAACACCTTAGCACATTGAATGCGTTGGCTTATTCAAGCAATGCCATTCTCAAATTTCCTCAAATTGGCAAACTGTAAGGCAGGCAATATTTTGAGATAACGAGTGATGATCGATGGGTTCAACATACATGGCTGTCAGCTGAACATATGATGTTACATATTTCCAAGTTTACATTGTATATACATGAATCCACAAATGCTACTGTGGGGTTGATTCCGATCCTGTAAAAAGCGCTCCGAATCGTCGTACGGAGCGTTTTTTCCCTGTACGAATCGTACCTGTAAACGTCCCGTACGTACGATGAAGTACGATTCGTACCAGGAGCCGTACTCCGTACGAGTCGTACAAGACACCGTATGACTCTAATCTCCATACGATTCTCCCTCAGAACCCGCTGTACTCGACATCTGTACGGTTTGCGGATGGTTTTTATGACCCAGCAAGTACGATACATGTCGGGTACGCACCGTACGACCCTTTTTCTACGGGAGCTGAAAACAGCCGTAAAAGCAGAGTTCGCGCCGAAACAGGTACGGAACGGCTTCCCGGGTACGGTGCGTACCCCCATGATCGCAGGGGTACGCACCGTACCCCTGCGATCATGGGGTGTACGAGCCGTACCCCCATTGTACGATTGGTGTACGAGCCGTACCCCCAGTGTACGATTGGTGTACGAGCCGTACCCCCATTGTACGATCGGTGTACGAGCCGTACCCCCATTGTACGATTGGTGTACGAGTCGTACCCCATGTTCGATCGGTGTACAAGCCGTACCCCCATTGTACGATAGGTGTACGAGCCGTACCCCATGTACAATCGGTGTACGAGCCGTACCCCCATTGTGCGATCGGTGTACGAGCCGTACCCCCATTGTACGATCAGTGTACGAGCCGTACCCCATGTACGATCGGTGTACGAGCCGTACCCCCATTGTACGATCAGTGTACGAGCTGTACCCCCATTGTACGATCGGTGTACGAGCCGTACCCCCATTGTACGATCGGTGTACGGCTCGTACACCGATTGTACATGGGGTATGGCTCGTACACTGATCATACATGGGGTACGGCTCGTACACTGATCGTACAATGGGGGTACGGCTCGTACACCGATCGTACAATGGGGGTATGGCTCGTACACCAATCGTACAATGGGGGTACGGCTCGTACACCAATCGTACAATGGGGGTACGGCTCGTACACCCCATGATTGCAGGGGTACGGTGCGTACGCCTGCGATTATGGGGGGTACGGACCGTACGGTGTGTATGTGTTTGTGTGCTTTTCTGTACGACTCGCCCTTACCTGACGTGGATCGTACGAATCGCGTCCTCATACCCCGGTCCGGATCATACTCGTCGGGTCGTACGGCATGTGTACAAGTCGTATGGTATGTGTACGAGTCGTACGGTATGTGTACGAGTCGTACGGTTCACGGTTTCAGCCTTGCAATACGTACGGATCGCGAAGATTCGGACGGATTCACGGAATACGGATCGTACTTCGCAACTCGGACGGACGGGTACGATTCGTATGGAGAGGGCTCCGGATACAAATCGCACAGACATTTTTTTTTCGGAATCGACCCCTGTGTGTGAATGTCAGAATGGCCGACAATGTGTTTCCGACTGTTTATGATAAGTGTCTGTCGTGATAGAACTAAACATGGTTATACGATGTACCATAGCTTGGTGACTGACTGGCCTCCCTCATGTGGACCTCGTGTGTACCTTAATGTGGTAAAGAATTGACATCCCATTGCACTTAGTTATTTTTGCACTTTGAGCTGCCTGGGTGAGGTGTCCCTAGATAGTGTGTGTCTCCTGAGCCAAATGTGTGTGCCTACCAAAGCTCTGAACTTTGGTGAGGTTAACCTGACTTCTTTATCTCTTTGCAAGTGGGGGTTAGTAAGTGAGGGATAACTTGTTTCACTTTTATTTTTGATGTAGAATCCTGATCTATCTCTATCTTTTGGCTGCATTTAATCACACAGCAAAATGAAGGTGTGTCAGTTAAAAGTGCATTTATTTGACTAGTGTGACTTATGAGCAATGTATGTGATGTAATGTGAGCTCTAATGCAAGCCCCTTTGATGGGGTTTGATTTTTAATCATTTAAACTTTTGTATTTTTTTTTTCATTTTCACTGTATGAGTGTAGATATCTAAGATTGTTAATGTTTTCATTGTTTTCATTTTCATATGATATAGAATATGAACAAATATTTGTTATCATCTTGTTCATTAACAAATACATTTTATATTTGGCCAATATCAAAAATGTGAACTACATTATGCAAAACTGATATACTAATACATATGTTTGATATGGGAAAGGACTGTAGAATTTTTTTGTGGATGGATAACGTTTATGTTGAGTTCAAAAACATGTGTTTTCAATTCAAATTCCAAAGTAGAAATGGTTTGGGAATAATGGGTAGACACTCTTAAGGAATACACAAAGGCTTATACCATGTTTGGGGATAGGACAACTGAGACTCGGTCAAACTGAGTGAGTGAGAGAATGAGTGAGTGAGTGCTCCAAAAGGCACTCTTTAGCCTGCTCATACCATAATCTCACTCACCAAGGTAGCTTATTATTTTCGGAAAATATTGACTGAGGAGCATAACTGTAAGGCATTTCAAAATTTTCCATCATGCCAGTGTGATTGGCATAATTCATGCAAGTTTGTGTTCTGTAAATATTATGACAGGAACGTCTCCTGCATGCCATATGGGTGTGTTCTTCTGCTCTGAGTGACACCTTGCATATGAAATTGGCTACTGACCTTTATTTGAGGTCTAGATTCATGCAGCTCTAGTGTGTCTGCAGAGGCCTATCTCTGTCTCTGATTATGTGATGTGCAGGGCTTGTCCTCTAGCCTGAAGGGGCACACCGAGCATGCCATCCTAGTTGATAGAAGATTACTAACCCTGTGCTGGATGTAACATACACGGCAGTGGTAGATACATACTGTGTTTGTGATTTATAGTTTCACCAGATCCTTTTATCTGTTTCAGTGAGAGTGTGACCTATGTATGCTTCTTGCATAAAATTCTTCTGTTATATGTCGCAGAACACTGTGCACTGACATCAGGTATGTATGTCCAGTGTGTGTGTGCAAGTATAGTGAGACTACAAAACATTTGTAGTATTAGGACTCTATTTATATGTGCATGTATGTGTTTGTGTGTGTGAGTGTGTGTGTTTCTCTCTAAGTAGGGAAGCCAGATGGATCCATTTCGGATGTCTCTAGTTTAGCCATACACATGATGAAGGATAATGAGTGCTTCTCAAGACAGTGGAAGTGTATTGCTTGCATTACTGTAGCTGAATGGTGGCAATCCAGACATTGGCAAGGCAAATACATATCTAGGACAGGTCTGCCATTTTGAACATGTCCCTGGTTACTGCTTTAGAAATGCTGATGAAAGCCAGGAAAACAGAAGCAAACAATGGCAGACTCCATGGTACGCCAGACCAGGAGCACACACTACAGATGGGGACCATAGGTCCCATAAAGGCAGGCACTAATGATCACACAGGCGCCACAGGCGCCTCAAGAGTGGAAGCATGCATTGATTCTTCCACTGATCAAGAAGACTACCCTTGATCCTCTTATCCATGCTAACTACAGGCCCATCTCTCTCCTCCCTGCTCTGGCCAAGGTGACCGAGAAGTACGTGCATAGCTCCATTACCAATTTTATTGAGAGTAATAACATACTTCATGACTCCCAATCGGGCTTTCGCACGAATTTTAGCACAGAGACCGCCCTTCTCGAGGTCACCGATGCCATCAGGGAAGTCTTGGATACGGGAGGAAAGGCCATTTTAGGTATGCTGGATTTGTTGGCGGCTTTTGACACCGTCCCCCATGAAGGTCTCCTTTTAAGACTCCAGGAGATCGGTTTTCGTGGGACGGTGTTGAACTGGTTTAAGTCATTTCTGACCGGCCGCCGGCAAGTGGTCTGAGCACCTCTGTTTTCCGCTGAAATGCCGCCGCTGGAGGTGGGGGTGCCGCAGGGCTCTATTTTAAGCCCTGTGCTTTTTAACATCTATATGGCCCCTCTGGCGGCGGTTGAGGAATCTTTTGGTGCCCAGATCATAACCTATGCTGATGACACCCAGCTGCTCTTTACATCTGAAAGGGGTAAGGATTTTGATGGCCCGCGGATTAGAGACTGTCTCGGAGCCGTTTTTACCTGGTTCCAGCGACACAGCCTAAAATGCAACCCCGACAAGTCGGAATTGCTTTTTTTTGGATGTCCACCTGATCCTCCGCCGGATGCTGCCTCTTCCAAAGCCAAAAATCTGGGCTTTGTGATTGATGATGGCCTTGCCTTCGGCCCGCAGATTATTGGGCTGACCGGCAAATGTTTCGGCCGCTGTTGTCGTTGAAGCACAGAAAGATCATTGTGCAGGCCTTGATAGGCTCGCGTTTAGATTACGCAAATGTTCTCTATCTTGGCCTACCGAAATATCTTCTGACGCGACTGCAGAATGTGCAAAATTCTGCGGCTAGAGCCATTTTTGGTCTCCAGCGTAGAGCCGGAGCCACAGAGTTGTTAAAAAAACTGCACTGGCTCCCAGTCGCTAAGAGGATTGTCTTCAAGGCGCTTACCTTTGCCTTCAAGGCCCTTCATCGGATTGGCCCTAAATATCTACAGAAGCGCTTGGCTTTCTATGTGCCTCGTAGGACGTTACGCTCCGCGACTTTATCCAAAGCCCTGATTCCTCCCATTCGCCGGGCTAGAATCGGAGGATGTTCTTTTCGCCTTCTAGCGTCTCAAGGCTGGAATGATATGCCTGTCTTGCTCAGGAAAGCAGAGGACCTGATGTCTTTTAGGAAAGGATTAAAAACCTGGCTTTTCTCACAGTAACTTTTTTCTACCTTTTTCTGTCTCCGATGTGTTATGTTTCTTTTAGAGTGAGGGCTCTTTGTCAAAGCGCCGGGACACCCCTAGGGGTAGCCGTGCGCTATAAAAGAGCATTTTTAACATAACATAACATGAATAAAAGGGGTTGGCTACCCAATTACCCAACTGATACTGATTTTTTTATCAGTCCCAACTTGTGCTGTCCTCTGCAGATATATCTGTTCTTGGCAAAGGCCTATGCTTTATTATTACCGACAGGACAGATTTCTTATCCCTACAAACAGAGCTACAAAATTCTATCAGAAAATCAAGTTGAGGATATGTTTTTGCTAACAAAGAAGTAACAACTTGTAACTCAATGTCAGGATTAAAACCTCCATCAACCTTTTTTTCCACGAGGTGCAGTGATGAAGACTCATAAAGGGTCTACCAAACACTGATCCAGCATTGATTAAACCTTACCAAAACCTAAAGATTAAAGGCTGAGCATTAAGACTAAAGCCCACAGACTATAAATTATTTCTGATTTAGGACAGGTGGTATCACGGTGCATTTGGACATTGGTCGTACATTCAAATCCTATTAACTCTCTAAATCCTACCCAGAAGCCTTAACACATTAAATACAACACTAACCAAAGTGTAATTAAATGAGATATTGGTCTCTCTACCATAGGGGCAAATGAAAAGTATTCGTCTAGCCATACGTTTGAGTTGGGGCTAGGAATGTCTTGGCAACTGCTGGCTCCCATAACCCAGAAACGCCAAACTCTGAGGAACGCAAACAAAGGTCTCAAAACACCGAATCCCCTAACTGAAGTATTGCTGCTAGGTGCTCCCTAGCATTAATTGTGACTTTCTTTAAGAAAATGAACCCAATTCAAAAATTTGCACTCCTAAAGGACCCTGTGACATCAATTTCTGCAACACCAGAGGAAACTTCAGGGCTGCCTTACCTTTTAATACCTCAAAAATCAGACCACTGGACTGAAAGTCACCCACTTGTTGTGCTAAAGGTATCAGACCTAATAGTGGGCACCCAAGCAAGTCCACCACAACAGTCAATGCAAAAACCTGTTATGACCATTGGAAAGTCTTCCACATCAGCATTCAAATTCAAGCAAAAAGCCATTCTCGTAGAAGCACAGGTCCGTGCCCCAAACAGATCGCACTCCAACCCACGTAGAGCCAATGTTAAGTCCTCAAATCAAGAAAGAAAAATAAACACTGGCTTTGGTATCACTGCAGAGGATGTTGGGCTGGAAGATTCATGGTTGCATTCAATTTCAATCTCAAATATTATGGACCTAGTACAGGTTTTGGAAATCAGGAAATGAATGGTAGATGACTACAGCCCAGAATATCTGCCCAGCATAAGCACAACAAATAAAACTGCAGCAAAGCAAGGGACAACGGGACATAAAGAAAGAAGCAACAACACAGGACAATCACCACTGTTAAAAATCAATGTCAACGGAACAATGAATGGGATTAAAACCATAGCCCAAGATCCTGGACAAAAGAGATCGGAGAAAACTCATACGAATTCATGAACAGATGTCTACATGTCTCGAGGTAGCCCAGAGGACAAGGAAAATATTTCTCCTAATAGACAGAAACATATCTGGCCTGCCCATATCATTGCACCAACAACACCGAATGCTTCCTCAACAACTCTGAGTAAACAAACACACAGCATCCCATGTTGGTGGAAATCCTACTGACAATTAACCCTGGGCGTAGTATGCGTAGTGGGGCTACGCAAAGCAACGCAAAGTGGGCGAGCAACAACGCCCACCTACGCACTTCGCTTAGCCCCACTACGCGCCTCCCTCCGGCCCTCCCCTACATACCTAGTTTTGGTAAATTGTGAAATAAAAGTAAATAAAAAGGCACTTACCTTGTCCGCTGCATCCCGGGACTCCCTCTGCTCGTTCGCTCCGCCGTCGCCGCCATCTTGGATAGCAATGCGCATGCGCGGGCGTCCGCGCATGCGCATTGGTATCCAAGACGGTGGCGACGGCGGAGCGAACGAGCAGAGGGAGCCCCGGGACGCAGCGGACAAGCTAAGTGCCTTTTTATTTACTTTTATTTCACCATTTACCAAAATTAGGTATGTAGGGGAGGGCAGGAGGGAGGCGGGTGGCGGGCAACTTCGCTACACCCACAGGGTGGGCGTAGTGTTGCCTGCTATGCCTACTTTGCAAATTGCAAAGTAGGCAACACTACACCCACTCCGTGGGCGTAGCGAAGTCCTTCGCCCAGGGTTACTGACAATGTTACAAATGAATCTAGGACAGAATATCGAGAATGCAAATATCGACAGACAAAATATTGGCGCTGGAATATCGAAGGCAAGTATATCGACACCCTATCTACAACATGGTAAGTACAAAAATATCGAAAATAAAATATCGGTGTTAAAAATATCGTAATTAAAAATATCGTTTTTTTTCAAGTAAAAAAAAAATTAAATTAAATAAATAATACTTATATGTAATTTAAACGTATTTAAAAATGTATTATAATGTTTAAAATGAATAAATAATACATATTTAATATTAAACATTTAATTAAAATTAAACATACAATATATAATATATACTTAATTAAGATATATATATTTATTAAATTATTTAAAAATATTAACAAATACTATCAATTAAAAATACATAAACACTCATAAAATAATAACATAAATAATAATAAATAATTATATTTAATAAATACCAAAAATTAAATATAATTTCAATATTTTAAAATTTTATTAAATACAACATTATGTAATATATTAAATACATAAATAAATATAAATAATATTGGATAGCGTAAGGGTAAAAATTATTATTCAAACTCCAAAGGGTGCAACAGTAGTGAAAGCGTTGGATAGCAGGTGGGTAAAAATTACTATTCCCACTCCAGTAACTGCAATAGTAGGGAAAGCGTTGGATAGCGTAGGGGGAAAAATTACTATTCCCACTCAAGAGATTGCAACAGTAGGGAAAGCGTTGGATAGCGGGTGGGTAAAAATTACTATTCCCACTCCAGTGAGTGCAACAATAGGGAAAGCGGTGGATAGCGTACGGGTAAAAATTACTATTCCAACTCCTGAGGGTGCAACAGTAGGGAAATCTTTGGATAGCATAGGGGTAAAATTACTATTTCAACTCCAAAGAGTGCAACAGTAGGGAAACAGTTGGATAGCGTAGGGTGAAAAATTACTATTCCCACTCCAGAGAGTGCAACAATAGGGAAAGCGTTGGATAGCGGGTGGGTGAAAATTACTATTCCCACTCCAGTGAGTGCAACAGTAGGGAAAGCGTTGGATAGCGGGTGGGTAAAAATTACTATTCCCACTCCAGAGAGTGCAACAGTAGGGAAAGCGTTGGATAGCGTACGGGTAAAAATTACTATTCCAACTCCAGAGGGTGCAACAGTAGGAAAAGAGTTGGATAGCGTAGGGGTAAAATTACTATTCCAACTCCAAAGAGTGGAACAGTAGGGAAAGAGTTGGATAGCGTAGGGGGAAAAATTACTATTCCCACTCCAGAGAGTGCAACAGTAGGGAAAGCGTTGGATAGCGGGTGGGTAAAAATTACTATTCCAACTCTAAAGATTGCAACAGTAGTGAAAACGTTGGATAGCGTAGGGATAAAATTACTATTCCAACTCCAAAGAGTGGAACAGTAGGGAAAGAGTTGGATAGCGTAGGGGGAAAAATTACTATTCCCACTCCAAAGAGTGCAACAGTAGGGAAAGGGTTGGATAGCGGGTGGGTAAAAATTACTATTCCCACTCCAGTGGGTGCAACAGTAGGGAAAGCGTTGGATAGCGTAGGGGTAAAATTACTATTCCAACTCCAAAGAGTGCAACAGTAAGGAAAGAGTTGGATAGCGTAGGGGGAAAAATTACTATTCCCACTCCAGAGAGTGCAACAGTATGGAAAGCGTTGGATAGCGGGTGGGTAAAAATTACTATTCCCACTCCAAAGAGTGCAACAGTAGGGAAAGCGTTGGATAGCGGGTGGGTAAATATTACTATTCCCACTCCAGTGAGTGCAAAAGTAGGGAAAACGTTGGATAGCAAGTGGGTAAAAATTACTATTCCCACTCCAGTGGGTGCAACTGTAGGGAAAGCGTTGGATAGCGGATGGGTAAAAATTACTATTTCCACTCCAGTGAGTGCAACAGTAGGGAAAGCGTTTGATAGCGTACAGGTAAAAATTACTATTCCAACTCCAATGAATGCAACAGTAGGGAAAGAGTTGGATAGCGTAGGGGGAAAAATTACTATTCCCACTCCATAGAGTGCAACAGTAGGGAAAGCGTTGGATAGCAGGTGGGTAAAAATTACTATTCCCACTCCAGAGAGTGCAACAGTAGGGAAAGCGTTGGATAGCGGGTGGGTAAAAATGACTATTTCCACACCAGTGAGTGCAACAGTAGGGAAAGCGTTGGATAGCATAGGGGTAAAATTACTATTCCAACTCCAAAGAGTGCAATAGTAGGGAAACATTTGGATAGGGTAGGGGGAAAAATTACTATTTACACTCCAGAGAGTGCAAGAGTAGGGAAAACGTTGGATAGCGGGTTGGTAAAAATTACTATTCCCACTCCAGAGGGTGCAACACCAGGGAAAGCGTTTAATAGCGTAGAATTTTATTTTAACATACTTATAAATTATTCTTATATTTAAAATAATGTATAAATAATTTTTTTAATACATCAACATCAATAAAATACAATTACTAATTAATAAAGCCAATGAAATTTAAAAAATGTAATTGACAATAAATTAACAACAAACACCATTAAATATTAATAATTAAATATGACTCACCAAATAATGAAAATAATAAAAATAACTATTTATCATAAAAATAAAAAATAAATTAATTTTAATTTACAAATACAATTTAAGAAACAATATACAATATATAAAAAAATTGTAAAAAAGTTTACCAATTAATTAATGAATTTTTCTAGTTATTAAAAAATAATTATGATTTTAAAATATTAATTCCCAATTAAATAAATTTATTATGTTTAAAAATAATTATTTGCCATTTAATAATTAATTAATACATTAATTATCAGTAAAAAAATTGTTTAAATAATTAAATATTTACAATTAAATTACTTCCCACCCAATACCCCTATAAAACAACAACACGCTCCAATACTAAAACATCACATTTAATAAAAATTAACAATAATTACCAATTAAATAATTAATTTATCAATTAAAATGATTAATTTCCAATTAATCAATAATTACAAAATACATTATACTTCAAATAAATTAATTATTTACAATTAAATTACTTCCCACCCTATTCCCCTATAAACCCACAACCCACTCTGGTACTAAAACATAACATTTAATAAAAATTAACATTAATTACCAATTAATAAATTAATTTATCAATTACAATAATTAATTGCCAATTAATTAATAATTACTAATTTATTTTTACATAAAATTAATTAATTAATTACAATAAAATCACTTCCCACCCTATTCCCCTATAAACCCACAACCCGCTCTGATACTAAAAAATTACATTTAATAAAAATTAACATTAATTACCAATTAAATAATTAATTTATCAATTAATAATTAAATTAAAAATTATTTACACATAAATAAATCATTAATTATTTACAATTAAATTACTTCCCGCCATATTCCCCTATAAACCCACAACCCGCTCCGGTACTAAAACATAACATTTAATAACATTTCACATTAAATACCAATTAAATAATTAATTTATCAATTAAAATAATTAATTGCCAAATAATAATTAAAATAAAAATTTATTACACATAAAAATATTATTAATTATTTACAATTAAATTACTTCCCACCCTATTCCCCTATAAACCCACAACCCGCTCCGGTACTAAAACATATAATTTACTTAAAAATTAATTTATTAATATATATAAAAAAATACACATATAATATAAATTAATTTAAATACTTAACAAATACATATAACACATACATAATAAAAAACATAAAAATAATACTAATATCGATATTAGTGACATCGAAATTAGTTACATCGATATTAGTGACATCGAAATTAGTTAATTCGATATATATGCTATCGATATTACTAACTTCGATATTACTTACATCGATATAAATAAATTCAATATTACTTACCTTAGGATCGATATTCTGTCCAACGATATTCTTGACATCGATATTCATGACCTTCGAAATTTCAAACACAATATTTTGGTAGGTCGATATTTACAACTCGATATTTTGACTGTGTACCGTTACAAATGTCAATATAATTTTAAACTTGCAGTCAAACAAACAGATTCATTTATGAACCTGATAGCCTCACACATGTCTATTACTAACTCAAATCTGGAAACTTTAACAACCTTAATTTCAAGGGTTTAATCAGTTTACTCATCATCACCAGCAAAGTGTACATGCAGTCAAATAATAAATAAATTGTCCACTCTTCCTGAAGCTCCATTCGGTATTCTGGAAACAAAAAGAACAGCTCTAGTAAGTAAGCCAGTTGTGGGCAGTCAAACTAGTGTCCTAAAGTGTTGGAGGTGGAAATTGAACCCCCTAAAAGACTACATGACTGATCAAAAATCACCAATAAAAAGCACCTAGAGAAATTCCATTTCCAATTCTTACACCTTGCATAATCCTGTAATGTGACTGAGAAAAGCCTTCCATCCCCAAGATCAACTTAAAGGCAGCATAAACAAGTGAGAAAGGTGAGAAACAAGATGCAGCAGTTGAAGGATGCTGCACCCAAGAGAATCTACCCTAAATTTAGGACAAGTAAAACAGGAGGTGAAGCCACTGCTGCCATTAATTTATCAGACTGTCACCTCAACATAACATTAAGCACAGACACCGTCTCACAAGACTCTCTTGATACAATGCTCCAGCTAAAAGAAGCTACAAAAAATCAAGTAAACAAAAGTCTGGAAATTCAACTATTAGATGTCAATAACCAAAGAGATGAAATACTATAAGCAAAAGAATCACAGTTCATCCACTCCCCAGCAAATGTACAATTTGACACAACAAAGAACTACAGGGGCAAATTTATTAGAGGTCATGTTAACCATAGTGATAGATAAGAAGAGGTTCCTAACTCATACATATCTCATAACACACCTGACATAGACTCAATTACAAGTAAGCCTTCCATCCAGCTGACTCACTTTGCCAAAACGCTTTCTCCAACAAGGGCTAACTTAAACTTTGACCCGCAAGACTTCGCAAACCCACGTATTATGAAGCCCCACATCATGAGTATTTAAACCAATGGTTGTGATTAAAGGTTTTTTGCTTAGGTTCAAACTCCTTATGAAAACAGAAGACAACAGGCATTTGGCAAAACAGGAACAGTTTGTTTAATTAAACAGTTCGGCAGGGAGAACAGTTACAGGCACAAGGTCTGAGAACTGTCTCAATTTACATTGTTTTGGTGCGCATAGAAATACAAAAGTATCACAAGCAATAAAAGATTCCTTCAAACCGTATATGGTGAGGAATGTTGGTTGCTGCCACAGGGTCATACATTACTAGTCAAATGGATACTTTCGACACAGTGGGGACAGTGATGAATGTGTCCAGATGTCCGGCACGGGGAGCGAGTGATCACTACATGTGCTAATTCTTGATTGGCTGAGTGTTCCTAACTCATGTGACATCTGACTTTATGTTTTTTTGGCGCTCACATCCTCCCTCCAGTCATGTGTGATTTATTGGGGCAATCTCCCCTGACCATTGTAATGTTGCTGTGCCTATCTGTGGGATTGATCAAGAGTTTCCTGCCCAAGTGTTTGCCTGCCAGCTATGCACCCTCGCAAATGTGACGCATCAATCAGTAATCCCAGGCCAAGTCGCAGTGCGTGCCTGACTACATACTTGCATGCCGAGGTAGATGTGGAGTTTAAAATGGGCAATTCTATTATTAGGGAAGATAAATTGTTTTTATCGATAAACACATCCATATCGATATTACCATTCCCCCCTCTAGTTTATTCTTCAACTACACTATCTAACTCATGGATTTGTGCTTGGGTACTGTTGTTCCCTATGCTCGCTCTTAACTACAACAACTTTCCTGATCACTTGCATTCTACCCAGTTTTAGGACTGCTTTTTTTGCAACAGTAATTTGCATAGACCAGATATGCATCATGGGAACCAGGAGGATGAATTCAAAACCATCCCTGCTCATTGACATCTCCTTCTTCATGCATGCTTCTCTGTAGGTTATGCAATGCTTGGATGGCAAGTTTTAAAGTTCCAATGTTCTGTCACTTCCTGATATGAATGTGCAGCAGGCAGCACTGATCTTGGCACAGGCCCCTCCCTCCAATGCCGTCATTAAGTCTAGCACATATCAATGCTGCATTACCATCAGGCGGTTGGCTCGCATTTCTTCCCTGATTGAATTGAGTTTGAACTTAATGTTGTTAATCATTTGAGAAATTCCCACTGGGTAATCGGGAGCCAGTGGGTGTTAGCTTTTGTCTGTAGGGTGAAGAAGGGTATCAACCCCCCTGCCCCTAGTTGTGCTTTTGTGAACAGCCTTAATTTATCTGGATTGTCTCTGAACTGAGCCCAACCAAAGTGGTATACCCCTTTCTTTACGCAAGCTTGGAGCAGCAAGGTGGTCTTTTTCTGTAACAGGTGCTGGTACAACTCTCTTAGCTCTTCTACGGGAATGACCAGGGTCGGGGTGTGCAAAGTCACGGGAGAGCACAGTCCCCTCCAACCGGGAACCAGCTGGGTGTAACAATGTTCGCAACACTGACAGTAAAAATCCATCAGCATGGAGGTGCCCCATTGCATATCCATATCCAGAATATGCAGAATCACTCCGCAGCTAGTATTCGAGACCATCTGCAGCGTTCTTTTTCCTCTGAAACATAAGGAATACAGTTTAAGTTTCTGTATAATCAGGGGTTTAACTTTCCCTTCTAGCCAAGGGTCTCAACCCACCTTGGTGTCCCAGATCTCCTGACATGGGTTATTTCTTCTTTAACTGAGCCCTTCCCCATGCTTCCCATTCCACCTTTATCCTTGAGTTTGATGGCCCGACACAGGAATTCCATGTAGGGAGACCACTTGTTGTTAAAGAAGACCGCCCCATATATACTAAGTGTCACTCTAGGTCTACAGATGGATGGTAGTGCTGACGAAGTTGGTGGTTTTTGCTACCTCCAAGAATCTCTTCTCTAAGAAATCTCAGGGCCAAACAGTATCCACCCCAATGGTGCCCTTACTATGCACCCTGTCCGGCTCAGTTTGGATATCTGTGGGTTCAG
Source organism: Lissotriton helveticus (assembly GCF_964261635.1). Classification (NCBI taxonomy): domain Eukaryota; kingdom Metazoa; phylum Chordata; class Amphibia; order Caudata; family Salamandridae; genus Lissotriton; species Lissotriton helveticus. The sequence goes on from NC_136063.1 coordinate 998,496,468, forward strand.
TGAAAAGGTATAACATTGTTGGGTTAGTGTCATATCGGGTCAGGTTAACAAATATCCTCTGTGGTTCTATCTTGTTGAGTTGGATCTTGGGCCTTATCTTACACAGGTAAAGGTGAATAACAAAACAATGCAAAAACTGGGAGGAGGAGGGTCCATGGGAAAATTTATAACGACCTACAGAGATACTTTCCCAAAAGACTATGAAAAACATACTAATTTCTCTAGAGGTTTACAATATTACTTGGTGCCCACCGGCATCCAACGCTGCTCACCAATGTCTAAACACACCTCATGTGGGCGTCCCATATAGGAAAAAGGAGTCCCATCACTCACCAAGAGGTGACATGCTTCATCATCTGGGTTCTCCTCCTGGCTGTAACCCCTAGTACAACCGAGGACTACAACACCCTCAAAATGAGGAGTAGCGCAGGGATGTTTTTTAGGATCTCCTAAGATATACCAAAACTCAAAATATGATGAGCTATGGTGTCCTATTCAGTGATGGAGGCAGTGAAAAAAGAACAAAAATGTGATATTAATACTGGCTACTAAGAAAAAAGTATATTTATTATATATTTCTTAGTGTCAGGGTTAAAAACTGTGCTAAGGCAGTTTTGAAAACATAAACTGCTACTGTCAAGTTTAGAAAGTAGGTCTTCATGTTTCAGCTATAAATGACCTAAAGAGTGTCTAGCATTCCTCAGGACCTATAGAATATAAGCTACTGCGTAGTAAGTGTGTGATACAAATGAAAAATGTCATAGAAATCTTTTTTTACAACTTATTGAACCAATTGTTACATTTCAAGGTACGCCATTGAACCTGTAGTTTGCGGGTAGGGAACCTCACCTCACCTGGCCACTGCTCAGGACTTGAGGCACCGCTCTATCCGTCGGTATCCCGGGCTTCTCTTTTAGCCTGCGTCCATGGCTAAGAGATGCACGGTGTTTAACATGTTTAACAGAAAAAGGTATAATACAGTTACAAACCAGTTAAAACCATTTGATAGATGAAAAACCTTGCAGTGGACCGAAGAGCAGGAGTCAGGTAGGAAAGAAACTAACCCCCCTCAACTTAGCAGGTTAATTGCTAACTCACACCTTTAGTGTTTAAAATGTTTAACAGAAAAAGGTATAATAGTTAGAAACCAGTTAAAACAACGTGAAAGTTAAAAAGATTAAGCGTTTTGCAGGAGCGCCAGAGCAGGTGTGTCACCACAATAACAGCTATCCGTGACATGCAAGAAACACTTTACTTTAGCCTGTGTCTTGAGACAGGTAAAGCCTATCTGTGTCTACAGCTTGTGGGATCAATGAACAGACAACATGTTCCATCATAACATGGCCTGGCTGATGCTTAGGAGTCTACTGAGGCCAAGTGTTGGGACCAAATGTTATGTAAAACGGCACTACGTAGTGCATATGGATGCTAGTGTTTAGTACACAACCATACAAGTATTTCTGTTCTGTTTCTTCTCAATCTTAAAGAAATATCGCACTCACGAGGGGGGGAGACTTTCAGCAAAAGACCGTTTATTTAGTGCAACGGAAGAACAAACAATTCAGCACCCAGCTTTCCTCAGTGTTCAAAATTCATTGTGCAAAGCATGTTTATAAAGCTTCGTTCAAAACACAAATTGAGGCATTGAGGTAGAGAAAGGACATATTCACTCCCTGCAGCAATGGGTGCCATTTTGGAGTAGGCAAACACCTATGGATCTCAAATAAATGTTCATCATTACATTTTGTAGGTGCAAAGTGTGGCAGAAATCAAACACATCATTTTATGCAATTCACATAATAAAATGTTTAGATACTTTTTCATCTTTCATTCACAATTTCAATGCCTCTTGTTGGAAATATTGCCATGGATCGGCCAGTGTCCCCTCTCATATCCCTTAGTACATGCCTCTTTCGTGTGTATTGCTATACAGAATTCTATACTGAAATTAAATCCAATCAAATCCTCGCACCTCTAATTAATGAACATGTGATCTTCATCCAAAAATCAGTTTTCAATCATTTTTCTTTTTCAATTTCAATTCATTTTTCAATCATTTTTAAATCATCTCTAGGTCACTTTAAATCATTTTCAGAACTATTTTAATCTTAAATTACTTCTCAACTAACTGGTTTCTTTAAATTATCATCCTCATCATGACCCTTGTTCTAAGTCTATATTCCCAGTACAAGTCTATAGATAATCCTGCATGCATTGGAGGCACCCTTGCACAATGGTGCAAGGGAGCCTACATTAGCACTAGGCAGCCGTAATGGTGCCAGCACAGAAATGAAGGGAGGAATGCACCGTATTGCTTAAATATGGTGCATTCCTACCCTTTCACCGTGGCATAGGGCAGCATAGCAAGGCAACTTGCTGCGCTGTCCTAAGCCAAAATCCCATAAATGAGGCCCAGATTTTAGGTGCAGTGGTTGTTTTTATACCCCTGAATATGTGGGTATAAATATTATCATGAGAATCAATTGGCATTTGTCAAAATGCCATATTTGTACACACTGGCTTACATTTGGAAGGCTTAAATGCAGAGAAATACAAATGTTAATAAAAATGTTCTACTATTCTGAATTCCCACATGTCACCCGATAAAAATGGTATCTCACTTGTGTAGGTAGGCCAAGTCGTGTGAAAGAAAAGGCCCCAAAACACAATATGAACACATCACATTTTCCTTGGAAAACTGATCCTTTTTTGCTATGTGGCTAGCTGTGGATTTTGAGCTTTAACTCAGTCGGCACCTAATATGGCTTAGAAAATGTGCACATTTTTCAAAACGAGAAACACAGTGAAATCCAGGGAGGGGTGACTTGTATGGCTTACCTCTGAGTTTCTTACACAGAAGCCCTTGCAATCCTCAAACTTTGACTAAAGAAACTTATGTGATGGAAACTTCTGGAATCTGAAAGGAGCCACTGATTTCATACCACCTAGCATTCCCTCATAACTCTTTATAAATTGGTACCTCACATGTGTGGTTAGGCCTAGGGCCCGAACCAGGAAAGGCGCCAAAGTGCAACATGGACACTTCACATTTTTCCAATAAAAAGAGCTCCTTTTTGTGGAATGTGTAGCTGTGGTTCCTGGGCTGTAGCTCAGCAGGCACACAGTAAAACCTTCCTATTTTTAATACTAGACACCCAGGGGAATTGAGGGTTGTGTGACTTGCATAGCTCTCACGACATTTTTTTACCTAGAAGTCCTTTCAAACCTCAAGCATTCACTAAGAACACATTTTCCCCACATTTCTGTGAAGGTAAGTTCTGGAATCTGCAGTGAGCCACATATTTCCTACCACTTTGCATTCCCCCCATTGTGGTATCTATTAAGAAATGTTGGCATATTATGTAGTTACAGACCATTTCTTATATGAACCGTTGTTTTAATATAAAAGGGGCCAAAGTATAAAAGATCACTTAGTGCGCACAGCAGGACAAAAAGTTCCCAGTAACAAAACCTTATCAACCTTATCAATCGATCAATCAATTAATATTTGTAGAGCGCAAGGCTACTCTGCAGGGTGTCTCGGCAATGAAGACTTGTCCATCACCGCTTCAAGAAATACAAGGTAAACGGCACAGTTAAACAACAAGGGGGCATATTTACAAAAAATTGGTGTAGGGCAGTGCCACAAGTCATTTTGCTTCGCTTCCCTACGCCAATTTGAAATGGCAGAAATGCACCATATTAACAAGATAAAGTTCATTCTTGTCCATTCCTGCCTGCGCCGGCACACAATTTGCAGCTAAGCGCCCTTGTACAATCGTGCATGGCTGTCTGTGTTGTTGAAGGGACACCTTCCTGCACAAAAACAATCATGAGAGGCATTTTCCTGATTCCATGTGTGCTGCAGAATGCAGCACATGTGGAAAGAGGAAAGAATTTGAAGAAATTAAAACATTGCTCCTCGTTACGCCTGCTTCAGGAAGGCACTAGGTTTTGGCACTGCCCCAGGTTTGTGAGATATTGTAAATCTGGGAAGTGTCCAAGTCCATGGGTGTTGTGTGGGAACACCCACAGCAATACCCGTGGAACACCTCTTTGAAGCATTGAAGCAGAGTAAGGCAAGGCAGCGATTTGCACTGCTTTGCCATACTCCATTTCTGCAAGGCCATGAAAAACCATGCAGGGTGGCTTTAAGTGGCCCTGCAGATATGGCTAAGCCCTGTGTGCCCATGGAAAGTCACAAAAAGTGATGTTCTGGTGGCGCGCAGGGCTTGTAAATAAGCCTCCTGGTTTTTAGGATATGCTTAAAGGAACGTTTATCCTTAGTAGCACATGGGTATAGAGGAACGGCATTCCAGCTAGAAGAGGCCAGAGCAGAGAAAGAGGTACCTCTCTGTTTTTTTCCTCTTATGTTTTGGCAGCACAGCCTGCAGTGCATTTGAAGTGTGCAGAATTCTTGCTGGATGATAATGTATGAGTCTTTTGGCTAGGATCTGAACCATAAAAGTTTGTATTGGTCAATATCACTCCCTTGAACTTCGCTCTATCCCAAATGGCAGTCAATGCAATTCCTTGAGATGAGCAGGAATTGAACTGTTTTTCAGGATATTTAGAAGGAGCCGGTCTGTGGCATTCTGTATCAACTGGAGTCTCTTAAGTTGGTACAATGGAAGATCCCAGTATAACGCATAGGCATAGTCCAGCCGAGATGTTGTGAGGGCATGACTACCATCTTCTGGCAGTGAGACAGAGGCAGTAACAGAAACTTTCTCAAGGATCTGAGAAGTCCAATACATGTATCAACCATACTTTCCACTGGGAGTTGAAGGACAATTTATTGTCAAAATTAACACTGAGGTTCTGAACCACTATGGCAAGAGTTGGAGGAGACAGAGCAGATCTAGGCCAAAAACAGACCACATATGGGGTGCCAATCTGCTAACAGAGCACTTCAATTGTGGGGATTGTGGTGTTTGTCATTTACACTAAATACTAACAGCCAGATTCATCAAGCGAAATGCGCTCGCAAAAGGGCCAGATTCTGAGAATCTGGCCCTTTGCGAGTGCAATTTTTGCATTTGGGATTCATCATCCCAAATGCAAAAATCGCTAATAAAGAATTCGCAAATTTGCGAGGATTAGCATTTAAGGAATCTCTATTAGAGATTCCTTAAATGCTATTCATGAAACATTTAAAAATTGTGAATTTGCAATTTAGGACCGCTATTTACCACGAAGTGAAACCTCGTGGTAAATAGCGAAAACTTAGAAAAATGCATTTAAATGCATTTTTCTAAGTTGCATGTTACACACACACCCATGTGTGTGCACAACATCAGTGTAAATTCACTTTTATGGGGTGCTACAGGGTGTCCTTTGGACACCCCTGCACCCTTGAAATCGCATCCTTATTTGCGATTAGCAAATTGCTAATCGCAAATAAGGAACATGTAGGAATCGCAATCTTTTTTGCAATTCCTACATGAATCCCGTTTTGCAAGTCCTTAATAGCGATTCCTTATGAATCGCTATTAAAGACTCGCAAAACTGGTCTTTGATGAATCTAGCAGAAAACTCTTTAAACATGGTGCATTCGTTTTACAGCTAAGGCACTTTCCAATGTAGTATGTTGTATATGTTACCCATGTCCTTTTATTTATATATGTCAAATGATGGAGCAGGTGAAGATGCGAATTGGAGAGCACTGGAGCTTAATTCAGTTCAGGATGGCCTCTGCCCATTTGGTGGCACACTGCATTGAACTCAAGCGCACACCTGACAATACTAGGTGGCAGGTACTGGATGTGGCGCAGGTAACAGAAACAAGGGGTAATATTGCCCTCATTCTACAGCAGCTAGAGTGCAAATGAAGTATGCTGGTGATGCCCCTGAACGAGGATTGAACTCAAATATAGAATGGTATAGTTTTATCTTACTACTCCAATGCTGAAACTTACCTCATAGAACTGGCATCTTTATGTGACCCCCTTTTGAAAGGACTGAATTTGTCTATTGTTACCATGGAACTGACCTCTAATAATGTAAGTTTATTGGCAAACTGCAACGAATTAAAAGATACGTGACAATTGTGTGAATTGTTTTCTATTTTGATTGGAGTATGGTTCTGTCATGTTTTATTTTTTAATGTTTGCATTGACTGTCAAATGCTTAGTTACCTTATAATTTATTCTGTGAGTCATCCCTTATCTGTTGTGCAACGTTAGTTCTTGGAATAAGGATAATGGACCCTTTTGCAAACTCCCTAAAATATACAGTGTTGTGATGTTCAGTTAGTATGTTGTTTCTACATTGATCGTCCTGTGTTTTCTCACTTAATAGTTTCTCCTGTGTGTAATCTTTTAGCTGTTGTGTCACTGCAATTTTTAAACTGTGCAACTATATTTACTTACCCTGACCCTTAGCTGTTTTGCCACTTTTATTTTCAATTTTTTTTTTTTAAGTTTGATTTATTTAGGAATGGAAAAGGGGAAATGAAGGGAAAGGGAGGGAAGGAAAAGAAGAGTTACAATAAGCAAATGGCAGAAATAAACAATACAAATACAAATATAAAAAAATAAGCAGTACAAGCATGAAAAAGCATGAACATATCATAAAAAACAGGACAATTTAAGCAAAAGTATAATGTATATGAATACAATAGCAATATCAATCAAACACAAGTGAATATATAAGTAATAAGGAAATCATGGGGGTTTACGAACTTCAGTTATGTGTGGAGCAGGAGAGGGAGGAGCTGGAGCAGAAGAAGAAAGATATGTTACCAAAGGGAGCCAAAGTAGGTCCCGTTTAATAGCCAAGGATATGGGGGAGACGTAATTGGTGTCTAAACGGTGATTAAAACAAATTGCATTCCACCAGGATTGAAAGGTAACATTCGTAGCTTGTTTCCAGTTAGAGGTAATGGTATGAAAAGCTACAGCAAGGAAAAGGTCAAGTAAAGAGTAATGACTGGGAGGATGGGAAAGTTCTGGCGAGAGGGAACCTAGAAAAACTAGTAGTGGTGAAAAGGGGATCTGGAATCGAAAAATCTTTTGAATTTGCTTCCAGACCAACTGCCAGAACTTGGAAATAGGGGGGCAGTCGAACAGCATGTGTTTGAGATCAGCAGAGGGGAATGGACATGACCAACAGGAGGAGGGAGTGTCTGATGTGAAACGGGATAAGGCGAGTGGGGTAAATAAAATTCTATGATAAATAAAAAATAAAGTTTGGGTAGTGTTAGCAGCTCTGGAGGTCTTATGGAGTTTAGTCCAAATTTTGTCCCAAAGAGGAACCGGCCATGTCTGAGAAAAGTCCAGTTCCCAAGCGAGTTCAGTAGGAGATTTCAATCTATCTTTGGTGAGACGAAGAGAATTGTATAAGGCGGAAGCAGAAGGAGATGTGTCTAATAGGAGGGAAGTGGGTTTGCAGGATGCCGGAATTTCATTAGAGGAAGGAAGAGCTTCAAGATATGAAAGTAAGACTGGGTAAAGGGCGTCGTATTGAGCCCGGGCAGAAACGGGTAAAGAGAAAAGAGATCAAAGGTGTTGAAATGAAATAGGCTTGCCTTGAGATATTAATTGAGATATCCAGGAAAGGCCTCGAGAATGCCAAGTTTTCCAACATATGGCGCGATTTTTTATTTTAAGAAGAGTATTATTCCAAATCGGTTGCTCATGAAGAGAAAGAAGAGATGAATAAGAGGACGAGATATAAGGAGAAAGGAGAGTACGAGAATATGAAAGAATAGGGGAACGAAAGCGAGTTAAGGAGGATGTAAAAGATAAGAATTCTTGAAAGGTGAAGGGAGAAATAAAAGAGGATTCCATGCTTAGCCAAACAGGGGGATAGTGAGGTTGATCGGACGATAACCAGCGGGTAGTTTGCTTCAGAGAAAAAGCGCGATGATAAAGTTTGGAATCAGGAAAGCGGACACCAGAGTTAATTTTGTCTTTACGTAAGGAAGCAAGGGCTATTCGGGATCTTTTACCGTTCCAGAGGAATTTTAGTAGCAGGGAATCAATTTTTTTAAAGAAAGAGAGAGGAATATGCAAAGGAGCATGGAAATAGTATAAAGGAGTAGGGGAGATAACATCATTTTTATAGAATTAAGGCGACCCCACCAAGACAAAAAGAGTGGATGCCAACGAGTGATAGCTGCATCCATTTTTTTATATACGTAATCAAAGTTAAGCTTGAGAGTATCAGATAATAAGGGAGCAAACCAAACCCCTAAATACTTAATTTTAGAGGGTTGCCATGAAAATCCTGTGGAAGAGAAAAAGTGTTTCTGACAGAGAGGATTTAAAGGTAGTATCTCACATTTATCAGCATTCAAACGATACCCGGATACTGCAAAGAGGAGACTTGATTAAGAAAAGAGGGAATGGAAGTAACAGGGTCATAGCAGTAAAAAAGAATGTCGTCGGCATAGACCGAGAGCTTGACTTGTTGGGAACCAAAGGGAAAACCAGAAATAGTGTCATCGAAACAAATTTTTGTAAGAAATGGTTCTAGAGCTAAAATAAAAAGTAAGGGAGATAGTGGGCAGCCTTGTCTAACTCCTCTATGAAGGGAGAAGTAATCCGAGGACATGCCATTAACAAAAATAGAAGCTTGAGGATTAGAATAGAGCAAAGAGATAACAGAGATGAATTTAGGAGGAATGCCAATCCAGCGTAAAGCCTGAAACATAAAATCCCACCCAATGCGATCAAAAGCTTTCTCTGCATCGAGGGAGATAGCAGCAAAAGGAAGAGTAAGTGAAGAAGATTTACTGAGTATGTTAAGAAAAACTCGAGAATTGTCGGAGGAAAGACGTCCTTTTACAAAGCCAGATTGTTCAGGTCCAATGATGTCCGGTAAAAGAGAATCCATACGCAGGGCCAATATTTTTGCCATGATTTTATAATCCGTATTGACCAAAGATATTGGTCTGTAGTTTTTGCATAGGGAATGATCTTTATCCTCTTTTGGAATTAAGCAAATCAAGGCTTGTTGGAAGGTGCCACTAGAGGAGCCACAGTCGGAGAAGGATTGAAATAAAAGTAGGAGTTTGGGGAGAAGAATAGAGGCGAAGTGACTATAAAACTCAATGGTAAAACCATCGGGACCCGGGGATTTACCATGATGAAGTTTGGAAACAGCATGGGAAATTTCAGAAAGAGAGATATCACATTCTAAAGTATGGAAATCAACATGTGAAGTCGAGGGAGAAGGTATGGATTGAAAATAAGCTAGAAGATCATCAGGAGTGGGAATTTGTTCAGGAGTATAAAGGGTATTATAGAATTGAGCAAATTCCGCAAGAATCTCTTTATCTTTAAATGTAGTTTCACCAGAAGAGGTTTTAATAGAGTGAATTTTTGTGCGTTCCTTACGAATCTTTAAATAGCTAGCCAGGAGTTTCCCCATTTTATTCTTACCTCCGTAATACCTAGAATTACATTTAAGAAGAATATTGGAAGCAGCTTCTGTTGTGAATTTGTTAAATGAGATTTTGGCATCAATAAGATCTTTAAGGGAAGAGTCAGATTTAGAAGAGAAATAGGTTTGTTCTAAGATCTTAATGTCGGCCAGAATTTTCTCTGATCTGGCCGCATGTAATTTTTTCCGTCGGGACACAAAATTTATAATAAAACCCCTAGCAGCTGCTTTAAATGAATCCCAAACTATAACAAAGGAAGAGTCGGGGTTTGATTTAAAAGAAAGAATTCCTTAGCGAAAGCAGTAAATTCAGTGTTAAAATTGGGGTCTGTAAGCAAAGCATTATTAAAACGCCACCTGCCAGAGTGAGGGGAGAATGGAAGTAAGTCTAGGTCTACAAAAACAGGGGCGTGATCGGAAAGTAGAATGGAGCCAATTTCTGAGCGGATAGCGTGTTGGGATAGGGGTTTACTGAGAAATATATGATCAATACGGGATTGGGAATGATGAGGAGGGGAAAAGAAACTATATTCCCGAAGGGCAGGGTTACAAAGTCTCCAAATATCCACAAGGGCATTATTATTAAATGAGTTAATAAATTGCGTATGCATTCTAGAGGGGGTAAATTTAACTTTGGAGTGTCTATCAAGGAAAGGGTCTACAATCTGATTGCAATCTCCAGCGAGGAGAATATATTCTCCAGTAAGGGAAGACAATTTGGTAGAAATAGTAGGCCAGAAAGATTTATCAATTGCAGTAGGAGCGTAAACATTAAAAAGGGTGAGAGGAATGTTATCAATAAGCAGAGTAACAATAAGCCATCGGCCGTCAACATCACATTCATGAGTAATGGAAGAGACATTTAACTTTTTGTGTAACAAGAGTACAACTCCATTTTTCCTAGAAGTAGTAGGAGAACAAAGAACATGACCCACCCAGCAACGTTTAAGTTTCAAAGCCTCCGGTTCAGAAAGATGAGTTTCTTGAAGGAGGGCAACATCAGTTTTGAGTCTTGCTAAATGTGAGAGAACCCTCTGTCTTTTAATGGGGTTATTTAAACCTTTAACGTTCCATGTCGTTACACGGAATGAAACAGATTAAAAAACTATTATAAATAACATGCTCAAAACTGCATAAAAATACAATAGAAGCAACATGCTTAATAATGCATAAAAGTACAATGGAGAGAAAAGAAGAGAAATAGAAGAGATGGATGAAATGGAAGAGAAGTCAAGGATATGTGCAGATAAAGAGAACCAATGAAGAAAAAATAAGTAGATGTGGAAATGATAGACATGGTAAAGAGAAGGAGGAAAGAGTGGAAAAAATGAGAGATAGGTGAAAAAGAATCCAGGGAAAAAGGAGAAGAGAATGCAAGAAAAGAGAAAGGGAAAGAAAAAGGTGACAGAGAAAAACAAAGAGACAGTACAAGTTCGAAGAGAACGACTGAAGGACATACTTACGGGAACGAAAAAACTCGAACAGGAATGGGGGTGGTGGTTGCGGGAGATGACGACGTTAACAACCAGAATGAGCAACCGACCAGTGATACGTAGATGAAATGGGCAAGACAAAAAACACTGGGAAGCATCGAAAGGGGTCGACGAGGGAGACATCTAAAGGAAGGAAAAACATATTAGAAAGTAGTATACGAAATCACAGTGAGAACATAACTCGACGAAACATCACAGTATAGAGAAATGAGTTAGCAACACAGCCAATGAAATAAGAGAGAAAACAGTTAACATTAAATAAGCAACATTAAGGAAGAACAGATATAAACATAATCAGATGAGAACAAGCAAACAAATCCAACAGTAGCAACAGGCATCCTCAGCCAGACTTGGAGGTGTCCATAACATCTGGATTCAGTTGGCGAAGAAAGGCTTGCAGAATCGCAGGATCATCGTAGGTGGTGGTTTTGTCTTTGTACGTAACCTTGAAGAGGCAAGGGTGTAGGAGACCGTATCTGGCATTGATAGCTTGCAATTGAGGTCTCAAGTCTAAAAACCTTTTCCGTCGATCAGCAGTGGCCTTGGAGACATCTTGCGAGAGATAAAGACGGTGACCCTCCCATATGATTTGTTTCTTGAGTTTGGCAGCTGAGAGGACCTGCAGGAGATCTGTATATTGTAAGAATAGCATGATAACCCCTCTAGGCTTGGTAGAAACCTTGGGGCCAAGACAATGTGCTCTCTGGATATTTATGGAGGATAGAGCCGGATTGTCCAGTATCTTCGCAAGAAAGGACTGGAAGAAGACGGTAGGGTTAGACCATTCTGAAAGTTCCGGAAGGCCGTACAAGCGAAGGTTGTTCCTGCGGTTTCTATTTTCCAAATCCTCGGTTTGACGCCTGAGGAGAAGAATTTCAGCCTCTATTGAAGGAATGCGGGAGCAGGAAGAATGTAAAGAGTCTGAGGATTGTTCCAAAGTTGCAACTCGAGAGTCTAAAGAAGTCCATTTCTCCTGCATAGCCTGCATATTTTTTGTGGTGGCTTCCATAAAGGGTTTGAAAGCTCGGAGCTCCTCCAGAATGAGGTCCATGGAGGAAGAAGAAGAGTTGCTCCCAGGCGAGGGTGGATCTTTCTTCAACCGTTTGGACGAGGTCAAAGAAGGCTGTGCCTTTCCTCCAGTGTGAACTTTAGGGATAGCTCCATGAGTCGAATCAGATTTTGAAGAATTGACCTCCTCCATTTCGTGGGTTGGAGAATCAGAGTCAGATCCAGATGGCAGCTTCGGCAAAGAGGTAAGCTTCAAGGTGCGGAGTTTCCCCATAAAAGACAGTCAAGCACCAATATAAAAGGGGAGATAGGAGATACCTCGCAAAGACAATGAATAGCGACAAGTAGTGGTCCCACTGCGTAGAAGAAACAATCCAGAGACTATCAGGTCTGAACGCAGGAACGAAGGTACTTGGGTAGAGGAAAAAGGCCTTCCAAAAACTTCAAAGCATGGAGAGAATAGAAGTACCAAATACTGAGAAAAAACGCTGCGTGTAGACAATATATAGCAAAAGACGTTGAGGTGATGATAAGGCACGCAGTTCCAAATAGGATTCAAAAATGTGAAGGAGAAGTCCTCAGTGAATAGAAAAACAGCGTTCGTCGAAAATGGCACTGCGAATGTACAATTCGGGGTCAAAGAAGGAGCAGAAGATCTCATTAAAACTTGAGCAGGAAATGGCAGCTGTCAGAGATGGAAGCTGTGAGGCATCCTACAGCGCAGCGCAGTTGATATAGTTCCTGAGAAAGTAATGAGGAAATGCGCAGTAGAGATACATGCAGTACTCCTCTGAGGTGTTCTTAGTGTCACATGAGTAAAGTAAATGAGAGTGCGTCACTGCCTAATGCCAGCAAAAGTTGTGGTAGAAAGCGCTCGGAAAGCGGACTATGAAGACATAGGGCTTACCGAAGATCGCTCTGGAAATTGAGGCGTAGCATCCATGATATCGGCCGTGGGAACCGCCAGGCGGGAAGACGCCTTGAGGAGCCAGCAGTCGCGTCACTCCGCGGCCATTTCAAAATGGCGGCGACAGCCGTGAAAGGAAAGCCGTCGGGAAACTCCCACGCTGGACTGCAGAAAGTCGAAATGAAAGGAGCGCCGTACTCCGCTCATGTTCCGATGCACGAACATGTGATTAAATATAAGGAACTCGCCGACATAATGCCCCTTGTGAAGAGGAGATGTGTGGTCGGCAGCGGAGCGCTCGGTTTACGCCGCCATCTTGGCCGGCGTCCAAGCCACGCCCCCTTTATTTTCAATTATGATGTAACCCATCAGTGACACTGATGATGGCAGAAACACACTCTGCACTTGAGGCCTTGTTCAAGAGCATTATTACACTCTTCATGGAAGTCCACGGCCTTTACTTTAGATTCCTTGTCCGACAGTGACAGTCTTCATTGGCACATTGACTAGAGCTGAGGGTAAGTTTTGTCTACCCAGGTTTACATCTACTCTTTAAAGGCCCTTGTGTGACCAAAAAATGTCATTTTATCAAGTGGGATTCGATGTCTTCCCACTTCCCGAGTTCAGATATGCCAGCAAGTCATCTAAGTCATATGTTCATTCTGGCAAAGCGCTCCAGAAGGTGTGAATCTTACATCACCCTTTTCTTTAATTCCAGTATTCTACGCAGTATTTCAGAGAGTGCAGTGTTGCCCACAGATTCTTGGTTAGTACTACTACTCGCCGCTTGATGTTATGGTAAATGCGTGCATACACACAGATACCTAAATGTATGTGTTTCACAGTTAGTGTCTCAGTGGTTCATCATCATAAACAGCTGGGTGGATTGGAAAATACATGGTTTGTCGTTTTACCACTAGACAAAGAGGCATGACTGTTCCACGAAGAGAGTCAAACATTGAGACAAAGCCTGCTCGCAATTGTCTCCTAAAATAAAGCAGGTGATCTGTGTGACCCTCTGAGTATTGTAACCCTCTCACTGTCCCTTTGTTTATCATCATGTTGACAGGGGATTACAGACTAGAGTGTGATTAGCATGGTTGATAGCTGGCACACCTGTGTAGTGCATAGGGACACTGCAAAGGTTATAATATTATTTTACCTGTCTTAACATTTGCCGATGGTACTGCATTAAATAGAGAGATCCTGTGACACATCCCCTCACAGAATCCCATGTGCAGGAATATTGCAGGCATATATGGCGAATTCAGAAATTCAGAGGATCAAATTCTTTCTGTTGTTCTATTGACTCGGCCAGGGCCTCCTGGCGCAGATGCATTTGCAGAGATCCCAGAAACTGTCTGAGGCTCAGTGAGTTATTAAAACCGTTCTGATGTTCATGTAACCAGTGTAACGAAGACGGCAACAATGAATGTAGACATCTTCCTAATATTTTGCTCCTTATCTTGTTTCCTGTAATTATCATGAACAAGAGCGTATACTAGGCACCTTACAAAAGGTTGTGCTGTGGTTTAAATTGAGATATAATAACAGCTTGACTTTGGAAAACCTTCCAATCACAGCACTGTTTAGTACATTTTAAAATACCTGCAGGCAGAACTCCTGGAATTATGCATTTGTGTGGCAGCAGCGTTTTTCACGTAAGTATAGATTTGCCGCATTTGCAACATAATGTATTATCTGCTTCATGATTTGCCTTTTTCAACAAAAAAATGTTCCTAGCTCAATCGGTTAAAAAGTTACTAAACATGCCAGCAACAGATGTTGCTGAGTAGTTGAAGGCACTTTGCAAAGGTTGACTGGCCACCTTTCTTTTGCTTATTGCTATATTTTTGTGTTAAACTGATACTAATAAGGTGCAGTCAATGCCCAGGAAGTATTAACACGTGTAAAACTGACAAAATAATGTAGTATCATAAAATGTCCCTCTTTATGCTGTATAATTTGCCTTTTCTTCCCGCATAATTTACTCAACCCTGCCCCATAATTTGGCCCTTCCTTGACACAAAATTCCAGTGGATCAGAGGAAGTGAGTGTGGACTTTGATAAACATTTGAGCACCTGTACTTCATTTTTTTTAAATTAAGCACTGCCCTAGGCCCTTGTGTGACCCAAAAATTTCAGTATATCAAGCAGGGTTCGATGTCTTCCCACTTCCCGAGTTCAGATATGCCAGTAAGTCTTCTAAGCCATATGTTCATTCTGCCAAAGTGCTCCGGAAAGTGTGGATCTTACGTCACCCTTTTGTTTAATTCCAGCACTCTACACAGTCTTTCAGTGGGTGCAGTGTTGCCCACAGATTCTCGGTTAGTACTCACCGCTTGATGTTATGGTAAATGCGTGCATACACACAGATACCTAAATGTATGTGTTTCACAGTTAGTGCCTCAGTGGTTCATCATCATAAACAGCTGGGTGGATTGGAAAATGCATGGTTTCTCGTTTTTTTCACTAGACAAAGAGGCATGACTGTTCCATGAAGAGAGTCAAAGATTGAGACAAAGCCTGCTCGCAATTGTCTCCTAAAATAAAGCAGGTGATCTGTGTGACCCTCTGAGTATTGTAACCCTCTCACTGCCCCTTTGTTTATCATCATGTTGACAGGGGGTTCCAGACTAGAGTGCGATTAGCATGGTTGATAGCTGGCATACCTGTGTAGTGCCAAGGGACACTGGACACTGCAAAGGTGACAATATTATTTTACCTGTATTAACATTTCCTGATGGAACAGCATTAAATAGAGATATCCTGTGACATATCCCCTCACAGAATCCCATGTGCCAGAATATTGCAAGCAGATATGGCAAAATCAGAAATTCAGAGGTTCAAATTCTTTCTGTTGTTCTATTGACTCGGCCAGGGCCTCCTGGCGCAGACGCATTTGCAGAGTTCCTTCAAGAACCCATAAACTGTCTGAGGCTCAGTGAGCTATTAAAACCGTTCTGATGTTCATGTAACCAGTGTAACGAAGACGGCAACAATGAATGTAGACATCTTGCTAATATTTTACTCTTTATCGAGTTTCCTGTAGTTATCATGGACAAGAGTGTCTACTAGGCACCTTACGAAAGGTTGTGCTGTGGTCACACAAGGGAACAGGGGGATTTAATCAAGATTATGAACACTAATAGGCAGCAGCACTGTAACATCCATTTTGTTACTGTGGGCCGATTTTGGTAAAAAACATAAATAAATAAGCCCCAGTAACAAAACCACCCATTTTAAAACCAGTCCAGCTCCCGCCCTTCCAGGCTACCGGAGTTGGTTACTACGTACTCGGTTACATAACATTGCTGCAGTTACAGACCGGGCACTGCCTTATTAGGGGGACTGCTGATCTGCTGCACACTGCATTCAACAGGCTGCTTCAAATAATAGTGCATTCGCTCTGAACTGCAGTGTGCTTATGATGATAAGGCGGGCGAGGGGCGAGAGTGGATTCTAAAAAGGTTACGTTTGGTTACGCTTTACGCACGCTGTCACGGAAGCTCCAAAGGACCAAACCCATCCAAATCAGTGTCCTGCCCACCAGCAACACTGACTGAAGGCATGGAAGGCATGGATTTGTTCTTGGCAAGGCACACTTCACCGGAAAGACAGATTGTGAGTAAACAACTGTAGATTATATTTGTGTGACACACGTTCAGTCAGTTAGTGTTGATGTGAGTTGGCAGTGGCAGGTACTCAGGTCTGATAAATAGGACCGGCACCGGAAAGCACCAGCACGAATTAAGCACTGAAAATGGCTCTCTTTGGTCCACACCATAGCGCTTATGACACTGCGTCACCCTTTCCACTTGAGTGTAAATGTATAACCAAGAATAAGTCACGGTTTCACAGAGGAGTGTGATCTTTATGTACAAAATACTCTGCTCACCCACAGTGTCTATTTTTCAGGTTCCCTACACACCAAGAGTGAATATAATTTGCTAGTCACTTACACCAGGGTGCTGTCTTTGGGCATGAGTTTTTCAGCCACATTGCCCATATTAGAGATAATGGGAATGCCAGGTAGCATATCCTAGACGAGCTTATTTTTTGTGGCTCAACTACCAAATTTTATGAGTTATTGAGTTTTATTTATTGCTCATTACGAATGCTCCCCGGTTAGAAATGGGATTTTTGGTTGGCTAGAGCAAGCGCCTAAGTCAGGCAGAAACAAACACTCTAGTCAGGGCAAGGGAGTTACACACCAAAGATAACCCCTGCTTACCCCCTTGGTAGCTTGGCAGAGGAGTCAGGCTTCTTCCAGAAGCAATGTGTAAAGCTTTTGTGCAACACACACATCAACGACACACTAGGTACAACAAAAAGAAACTTCACACAAGGTTATATGAAAAATAGCCTTTGTATTAGTCATAAAACACAATAAAATGCAATCACATATATACACTGTGCCACCTTGCACTAGGTATTACTTTACAGGGGATTATGTACACTCACAGAGCCAATCAGTTCACTGTCATCACCATTAGCATATAAGTAGTGAAAATCACAAACAACCAGTAACTACTGGTGAAGGTACACTTGGCTGGAACACTTTAGACAAAGGTATCAGCAACAGTGCCCCACAGTAAACACTTGAAGTATACAGATCAAGATCATCTCCCTGGTGTGAACATCACAACATTACACAGGACCACACATTAGGCACAGCATAACAATCACATTGGGCCCGCCTTAGGCCTTTACCTCATTAGTAGTGCACCGTAGGAACTACTAGCAGTGTGCACACGGTACAGTAGAATCACTGCTAGAAAAAGGATCACCACATATTATGCAAATAGTAATCTAACCACAGCTCACCAGCAGGGCGCATAGCAAACATCATTAGGGGGCACCTATTCTAATGACTAGAAGGTGCCCAGGACCCCTTCACTGCAGCCTCCCCTAGGATGCTGCTCGATATCCTGCTTCCTTTCTGGTAGGTTTCTGGGCCTTTTGCCCACCTTCATCTAGGACTGCATGAATGCCCGTGGGCTATGGGGCCCTCACTCACCGGCCCTCCCAGGGATGCAGATATTTGTGTGGGGACCCTTCCCCCTGGGAGACCTGGGGGCCTCCGTCGAGGTCTCCCCCTGTCCAAAACGCCCCAACATCCAATATGGGTGCAGCTGCGCGCAGCCATGCAGCGCAGCTGCCGAAATGTGGAGTATTTCTCGGCCGCGGGCACAACTAATTAGAAAGTGGCTCAGCCCCAACATGATGTCTCCCAAGCCCCACTCGCTGGGGCTTCTCTTTTGGCTGCATCAGGCCCCGCTCACAGGACCTCTCTTCCTGTCGCCCAGTCTTTTCCCTGTGACTGGTGATCCCTGCTCAGCCTCTGCTCCTTTGCTTGCCAACACGGGTGGACTGGCCTCACTCTACAACAGGCTCACAGGGTTTCTCGGGGACACAGGAGCTGCGCCCACAATGAGGCTGCATCTCTGCCTGGCTCCCTCTGGCCTCACTTCACAGGGGAGGCCCCACCCACAGTCAGGCACAGGCTTGCCGGGCTTCCGGTTCTTCCGCGGGCCTCCCCTCTACCAACCAGGCATCTCCTCTCTCGGGTGCCGTGACAGGACAGAAGGGCCTCAGGGGAATGGCCCACCCTTGCTGATGAGTTCACTGCGCCTCTTCTCTACTCGGCACTACCTCCGTTGGGCTTCCTGTTGCCGCGGCAACCAGCAGAGTCCTGCTGAGAGCCTCGGCTGCAGCTCTCTGCATTTTTAAAACGGAAGTGCTTCACCACGTTCTCTATGAAGACAGTGCCACTTTGCACGCACCCCCTTGAGCGACGGTGCTCATTATGGGCACAGTTGGAGTCCTCTCCTCGAGCTCTGGGAACAAGGTGCCTCAGGTCCTTCAGTAAAGTGCTCCACACCTCTTAAAAATATAGCGCTCTACACATGCTTGGTTTAGGATGAAAATAGGAGCATAACAGCGGTCCCCACGCAATGTCACCAATCGTGTAGGACAAGCCACAAAGTTGTGGGGGAAAACAGGGGTACACCAGCAAAGTGCCCCCAGGAGGCCAGTACAATAATTCCCTCAGGTAGAGTGATAGTCCTCCCCTAGTCCTTGAGAGGCAGCAGGTCCGTGGCAGTTCCTCCTGGTCCCACGCAGTCCTTCAGCAGCCTGCCAGCTGCAGGCTTCAAATAAGCATCTAACAGCACCCTTTCATGAGGTCACAGCCCCAATACTTATACTGCAAGGGTCTTTGTTCTTCCCCTGCACGGGGCTCTGCGCCTGGTTCAAACCAGTTTCTGGGGGCACTCACACCTTTCTCTAAAGGTGCACCAACACCCCCTTTGTCCATGTAGGCTCTGGCCCCAGACACAACACACGGGGGCGGAGCCAGAATTATGGAAGACAGGCACAGTCTCATTCAGTTTCAGGGGCTACTCCTCCCACCACTCTCAATGCAGATTGGCCTATTCAGCCTAGTTCTGACTGACCCAGCTCCTGTCACTCCAGAGCCAGACATGCAATACACACCAGGCAGGCACAAAGACACATAGCACACAGAAATGTCAATGCCCACTTCTAAAAGTGACATTTCTAAAATAGTGATAATAAATCTGCGAACACCATTGCACAGCATTTACTACCACTATTCCAAACATACCAAACTTGACCACTCTACTCCTCTCAGATCAGGAATTACCACTGAAACCTTTATCAGGGAATCCCCAATGCATTCCTATGAGAGGACAGCCTCACAGTAGTGAGAAATCGAAATGGCTGTTTGTCACTACCGACATGCCACACAGTGAAGTCACATGTCCTACATTTTACCTACAATGCACCCTGCCCATAGGGTTAGCTAGGGCTACCTTAGGGGTGACTGATATGTAGTAAAAGGGAGGGTCACAGACGTGGCACTCACTTTATTGTGCCAGATCAGAGGCAGTAAACTGCGTGCACAGGTCCTGCAAAGGCAGAGGCCTGAGACAGGTTTCAATGGTGGGTGGCGCAATCAGCGCTGCAAGCCCACCAGTAGCATTTAATTTACTGGCCTCGGGTATATGATACCACTTCACTGGGGACTGAGAGGTAAATTAAATATGCCAAACAGGTGTAGACCAATCTTACTATGTTTACTGCAGAGAGCACACACACTTTACACTGGACAGCAGTGCTAAAGTGCCCAGAGTCCTAAAACCACCAACACCATGTCAGAAACAAAACTAGGAGGAAGGCAAACAGTTCAGGGATGACCCTGCAAAAAGGACAATTTCCAACACCCCCTATCATCTCAGTCTTGACAAGATCAAAATATCCAGAATCTGGGTTGAAACACCATTGATGTGAATAACAAACAACGGGGTGACTATTTGCAGCCAATGGACTACTGAAACTTATCCTTCATAGTTGATTGTTATGAACTACACAAGCACTCTTTATACCTTGTATATTTGTGATAACTGTCTTTTTGTGGTTTCTTGTCACTGGGAACACTGTACACTGTATTCCACTTTTATTTTGATTCATGGCATAAATGTGCAAGGCTACTTTGCTTTTTAATTGTATATTTTCCTGGATGATACCAATGAGAGCCATTGTTTGAATATAATGGGCTCAATAGACAAAGGTAAACTGAGATGAAAGTCTAACTTTATGACTCTTGGTATTCCCAAAGGGCATTTACAAGTAGTAAAGTCAGCATTTTGTCTCAGTTAAACTTATGTTTTGCTCATATGACAACAAAAGAGTGATATGAAGAAAAATATCAATACATTACCACTAATTCACCTCCACAGGAGATTAAACTAGGAACACCGGGAAAATACCACATAACCAAGTGAAAAAGAAACAAATTCTTTTAAAAGAACCCTCACTCACCAACCTGGTTGGTGACATGCTTCATCATTGGGTTTCCACTGGAGGGACCGAATGTCCCCCTAGTGTGCTACTACGCCTGTTTACAGCGGAGCTGGTTCTTTTGTGTGTGAAAACAGTGAAAAACCAATTAAGTGTTAAATGTGTGTGAAATTAAAAAATGCCTAGCTGTGACTTATAATCACTTTATTAAGAGTCCAACTGGCATTAGGTTAAAAACAAGTGAGATGGGACTTAGCTGAGTTTTATGATTGAAAACCCCAGTCCTCTGAGATAATGGTCAACATGTTTCTGCTCTTGAGCTAAATTCGCTCAGCATTCGTCAGGACCTTGCTGTTAATCCCCCGTGGTATGCGCGCGCTAAGGCGCACCCAGCCGTGAGGATATTAATGTGAAAATGTTAACAAGAAATATGATTTTACTCACGGATTTACCCGTGGGGGCACAACCAGTATTTTCTGGGGCCCGCTATCTGTAACAAGAAAAACACAATAGTGATGTAAAGGACACTTAACAATATCATTTGCACAAAGAACAAAGGATACTACTGCATAGTAACAAAAGTTGTTGTCCTTCACCAACATACACCCATTATGTGGCATAACAATCACGTATTAAGGACATTTAGTTTAAATAACTAGTTGCCAACCCAGTTACTTAACAACCTCTTAGTGCCAAGTCACTGTAACTCTCTATTATTATTAAGGAGCGAGTTTATAGTGACTATAAATGTCGCATTGTACCTTCAGGCTAAGTGAGTAAATATTCTCAAACAAACACACACGCCTGAGCCAATGAAGTTGTAATATCAGTGCACGCTCTTTAAAGATAAAAGATATCGAACCCTAGGTGGGCTGCGAATACTCTTTAAACATGGAAGAAATGGACCTGTCATATAACTCACTGATTTCGCAATGGATTCTCATGTCATGGGCTTACACGGCAGGGGTTATCTTCACGCTGTGCAACCTAAAAATGAAAGGGAAAGCTGTTGTCAAACAATCCCCCCAAAACATCCGGATTTTACCGAAGTTTCCATCTCTCGAGTGGCTGGTTTAAACACCACCCGCTTGTCTTGAAAACTTACTTTCTAGCCGGCGACTCCCCGCGGTCTACCTACTCAGAAGCACTTCCGTGGCCCGAAAACGATTCAGGCGGCGGTGCCGCGCTGCCAAATACCAGAACCGCAGAGTTCACGTGTGATTGACGTCATCACGCCATTCACCCGCATTAAAGGGCCAGAAGCCTCGGCCTGTAGAGAATGTGAGGCTCGAATAACCTCGCTCAAATCTCATCACAAAAACTTTATTGTTCTCAGACAACATTTCATTGCTGTACTAAACACGGGACAGGTAACGATCTTTTGTTACAGCAGCTAAACAGGATCAAAACAAAGAATTGTTAGATCGTATTCAGAGGTACAAGTCTGGTTTCTTACTGCTCATTAAGATCATTCGCCTCATAAAAGTGTGTTAAAGTGACTGTCATTCATTCGTTAACAATATATGGCTGTCCTATATTTTGAAAGGTACAGACTGTCTAGAGAGTATCTTAATTCAGACTATGCTAAAAATTGCAGGGACTTACAACCAGTAAACAGGAGCAACTACGAATGGGTACCACCAACTAGCCTGTGGTATACAGTTAGCGTCTCATCACAGATCCCCAAGGGATATCATCATTCAAGCCTGAATGGTGACTAGACAATCGATAGATCCATCTCTGTTCTTTTTCGAACAGACTTCTTTCAGTTCCCCCATTTATATGTTCGATAATGGTCCACCTCATATCATCCAGTGTATGTTTTCTCTCAATGAAATGGGCAGTCAGCTTGGTGGTATTCCTTTGGCATCGGATATTGCTCCGGTGCTCGCAAATCCTCAATTTGACATGTCTTGCTGTCATTCCCACATATTTGAGGTTGCAAGGACATGTTATTAAGTAAATGACATTACTCGTATTGCAGTTTGTGTGGCTTCGTTGTTCCCACTGTTTGCCAGGTTCGATGTTCAAAAAACTGGTGTGGGAAGTTAGGTGGCAAACACTGCAATTCCCACATGGGAAGTGACCCGTCACTGCTGGGAGCCCCCATGAGTTTAGTACAGTTGCTTCCTGTCTTCTTTGATGTTTAACAGGGCTTGTATGTACTAGTGAGTCTTTCAAACTCATAGCTCTCTTGTAAGAAAACAGGGGTTTAGCCCATTCATGTTTATGGCTTGTTATGATCTTCCAATGTTTTTGGATGCAACGACTCACTGCATTAGATAATGAATTGTAGGTGGTTACACATGTTAATGGTACCTCTGGTGTTTGTTCTTTGGGATAAGAATCAAGGAGAGCATCCCTATGTTGGTTGGTGGCTCTTTTTCTTCTTTTGTTTACGATTTTCTTTGGGTACCCTCGTAATTCCAACTTCTTTGTGAGGTCATCTGCTTGTATCTTAAAATCAGTCTTTTCACTGCAATTCCTCATGAGGCGGAGGTACTGTCCAAATGGGAGGTTTTCTTTCAAAGGATTATGTTTTGGTCATAGGTTTAACTGAGACCAAAACTGAGACAAAAGTCTAACTATACTACTCGTAAATGTCCTTTATGAATACAGAAAGTCATAAAGTTAGACTTTCATCTCAGTTTACCATTGTA
The DNA here is from genome assembly GCF_964261635.1 of Lissotriton helveticus. NCBI lineage: Eukaryota > Metazoa > Chordata > Amphibia > Caudata > Salamandridae > Lissotriton > Lissotriton helveticus. The sequence goes on from NC_136063.1 coordinate 998,519,747, forward strand.
AATCAGGTCCAATATCTCCGTAGTCAAGTCTGGTGTCTGCATGAAGCCAATCTCCTGGGGTTGAGGGAACCTTACCCTATGTCTGCACTTTATTATGGTGGAGCTCCGGATCTTTCCAGTGCCTAAAACCCTGCCTGCTTACTGACAAATGTAAGGAATGTTTCAGGCTAAGCAGGATGAGATGCTCTCATGGCTGAGAATAACATTGTTTTCCTGGTGTGGGGTGCACCCACAGAAACAAATGCTGACAGAGAGCTAAATCAGACTTGACCCATACTGTCAGTGGGTCCCTCCCACATGTCGCTGTTTGGTATTAATCCAAAAACTGATCCAAACATTGTACTTAGTCAGTCTACATTGTATCTGGTGTCCACTGCAACCCTGAGCCGCACAGAGCAACAGCACCTCACTCACCCTTGGATGCCGGATTGGCCTGGAAGAATGCAACTGCACAACCACATGGCCACTGACTGCCTGCTTGACCTGAGAGGTCGCAACAGCACCTCACTATTGAAAACTGGATCAGCCTGGGAAACCACAACTGTACCTTGCTGTTCGATGCATTATCAGCCCTGGAGGCTGTGCTGGTACACCACCAAATAGCACCTCTCTGGTCAAAGAGACCGCCTTCATGTGCAAAGCAGTAAACCAACATCCAGACCAATGCTGCCTTCAGCTGGTGCCATCAATCCCACCCACCCATGAGAGCAGCCTCGACAATTATGGATTGCACCTAGACTGTCACCTGAACTGTGGGAGAGGGTGTGCAAGTATCATGAGGCTCTCCCGCAGCCAAAGCTGTTGAGCCAAGGCACACTTGAAGGCAATGCATGACACAGACTACATTTACTATTTCTATTCATTTGTTAAGCACATGTCTACCAAAATAGAAATTTTGGAGTTTTGTAATGAGGTAAGAGTGAAATGTAAACATTAACAGAAAAGGAAGGTTTTTAATGCTTTTAGAAACTTCACCTGGGATGAAAACATTTTTATTTGGAGAGGGAGGTTGTTCCAGAGTTGTGGGTCAATTTAGGATAAGGCTCAGTCTTCAATATTTGAACATTTAAACCTTGGACCTGCGTGTGGGTGTTAGATCAAAGTTGACTTCTCGTGCCGAGAGTTTTCTGTGTTGTGATAGACACTGTGCATGAATGATAGTGTCTTGAATATTATACACTGTTTACTGGAACTCAGTGAAGGGTCTTACCTGCTTTGCTCACATTGGCATCTTTTCTTATCTTACAAACTATTATAGTGGCAAAGTATTGAACTCTTTGCAGCTTAATAATCTGACAGCCCTAACTAAAGGATATTACAGTATCCAATTCTTGACATAATACATGTCTGAACTGGGGTGGTGTGGTGTGCAAAAAAACGATGGATTTAGGCCCAGATCTCTGTAATGGGGTGAATGTATGACATTGTTCTGCATTCTGTCCATCAACTGTTGTTTTTGCATGATACAGGCATTTGCCAGCATGGCATCGTTTTTGTGGCAAATAGATTAAAACCTTTTTTAATAGGTTAAAAAAATAGGTACAAATAGTAATGATTTTTTTTGCATACATAATGTAAGGCTGGAGTCTAAATTAACTCCTCAGGGTTTGACTTCCTTAGGAGGAGTGGGTGGTTTAACCATTGATTTTGGCCAAGTAGTATAAATCAGAATGCCTCTCTTATTGCTTAGAATAAGAATTTCTGATTTGCTGGCATTCCGTTTAAGAAGGTTGGTTGCCATCCAGCAAGGCACTTGAGATAGACACTCAAGTTTAAAGGTAGGGGGCAGATGACTGGTCTAAACAAACTGACAGCTGTTTATCGTCTGCATAATTCTCTTCTTTGCCACCAAATGATCTCATCAATTTTGCCAAAAAGCAAAACTTATACATTAAACAACACTGGGGACACAGATGACCCCTGTGAAACTCTAAAATTGACAGGAAAAGATGATGAGTGGAAGGGAGGTAAGGAGACAGTTTAAGAATGTTTACCTAAAAATAATGAATGCCATTTAACAATAACTTCTTCAATACCAAAATCTGATAGGTGACTAAGCAATATTTTGTTGTCTACAATGTTAAACGCCATGGAGAGGAATAAAAGAATAAGTGGAGCACAGTCGCCATGATCAAGGATCATCCCCACCTTTTCTTCTGCTAGGGTCAAGGCTTATTCAGTACCCCTACTGGGGCAGAGCCAATGTATACCAGGTGTCACAATAGTTGAAATCTAACAGGAATTCTTCCAGTTGTATTAGTACCATGTTTTGTGTGAGTTTCCCTGATGCTTGGGGAAGAGTGATAACCTTATAGTTTCCACTACTTCTCCAGCTACGTTATACTTTCTCAAAAGATTAGTTATTACTCCTATTTCCATTCCAGAGGTACCTTTCTAAGAGATAATGAGTGATTTACTATGTTTGCAAGAGCTGAAGCAATTACTTTTAAATAGGAATATAAGACAGATGCAAGACAAATAGCATCAGGGGAACATGATTCGAAGATGTTAAATATCAATATAATTTCTTCTAAACTGGTCGGACCAAACCTGCCCTATTTTACTTCTGATGTTGTCTCTTCAAGAGGAATGGTATTATTTGAGAGCTAGAGCTGCAAGTTGTTTGTTTCTATATAAATCTTCAGAATTTTGGAAACAAAGAAACAAGACAATTCTTTCCAAAATGTTTGTGAAGGAGCAGCCTGTGGCGACAGACATTTTGGAGCTAAAGAATTACAATATAAAACAGTTCTTTGGTAGAGTTTGAAACCTCTGAAATTTGCTTCTGTATCTGAGCCCAGATATGATCAAGAGTATGACCCGGATTATGGATTGCTACCTGTACATTTTGATTGATCCCAAAGATACTCATGGTTTCATAAACCTCTGTAACTGCTGGGACTCGTGCATTAACAATCTGAACCTTGAAGTCACCTAAAATGTATTGAGAACATATATATGGAGCACCTAAACGTTCATAGAGTTTTACAAAAGATTTAGGGTCACATGTATCAAAAAAGCATTTTGTGATTACCAACTTGCGATTTTTACCAAATCGCTATTTGGTGATTTCAAAATGCTATGTACGTAAGGAATCAACAAAGGTTTTGTGATTCCTTAACATTACCAAATAGCGTGATTTCAAAATTCTATGTACGTAAGGAATCAACAAAGGTTTTGTGATTCCTTAACATTACCAAATAGCGACTCGGTAACTAGGTTATCGCTATTAGGTAATACTACTCAATTCATTCCGATGGTCCTAAAGGCCCATAGGTGCAAATGGTTTTGCATTAGCTAATTTGCGACTACCTCATTGATAATCACAAATTAACGAATGCAAAGCCAAAGGTGCCCAGGGGTCTAAGGCCCTCCTGAAGCACCCCCTAAAATACATGCGCACATATAAAGTGCACACATGCCCTAGGTGCATTTTTCAAAATTTGCACATGGTTACTAGTGACTTGGAGCTAATGGTAATAGCATTGTTCTAAAGGCATAGTTGGCATTTGGAAAATGCTTGGTTCATGTTCTTAAGGAATAAAAAATTGTGATTCCCTATTTGTAGTCGCAATTTTAGGTAATCGGAATTTTTTGAATTCCTTCAATTGTGGCTACAAAGCCTTTCATACATCTTGAAAGGCTATTTTGCATTTGCAAAAGGCCAAAATTACAGATTCGCACTGTTTGCAGATGAACATGTTTTGATACATGTGGCCTATGTCATCTTGATTAGGTATGTGATATATGACTACAAATGCTTGGAAGCTGAGACAGAGATGTGGGGAACTAGATGATAATTGGACAGAGGAGAAGATGACTTCCTGCACCACAGCAGTATCTGCAGTTAGTACAACTTAAATACTTCTGCAGTGCCTATTTACCTCTCATCAAGTTATGGTGAATGGGTAGGGTGTCCCAGTCCCTCTTACTTCTTTTGTAATATACTGAATGTTGCTGGATTTAAGGTCTGGTGGCTTAATGGGCGAATGTGTACATCGTAGAGGCCTGTGTTCAACCTCATGGTCACAGGTTCAAATCGCAGAGGGCCCACTCATTCTTTCATCCTTCTGAGGTCGATCAAATGAGTACGATTGAGTTGGTTAACAATAAACAACTGTTATTCAGCATCAAGATACCCTTGGGTGACCGTGTGCTTTACAAATACACATGTTATGTAATGTCATGTTATCATGCATGTTGTGTGGGACTTCCCTGTAGCTGTACAATAATGGAAGTGGGTCCATGAATCAACGAAGGCTTTCCTCGGGTAGTCACCTGCCCCTGACCCCAAAGTAGCCCTGGTATTACTAATGGTGGACTGGGACACTCGCCCGGGAATGGAATTGTGGTGGCCAATAGAGATATATTCCGTAAACAGGAAGCTAAAGAGCTTGAAGAGTAGGTGAGGCTGGTGAATTACTCCGCCAAAGCCAAGGACTCAGGCTATAAAGCTCAAGATTGTGTGCAGAAACACCAGATGATTTAGTGTCACCATGGTGCTAATGTAAACTTACCTTTGTCTGCTGTCTTACTTCCCTTATTGATGGACCTTATTAATTTAGAACTGTCTGACTGATGAACATCTTTCATGCGATTGGGTTGGTACATGTAAGATTACTCATGACCCACGGTTCAAGCTTGCCTAATAAATAAATATATTTTAACACTGTTTTGCACTTTTAAAATGCCAAAAATAAAGATATATTTAAAAGCAAATGACTAAGAAGGTTCCATGGAAAGCACGTTAGTGTATACAATTGCCTCCATGGGGATCAGAGGTATAGGCCTCAATAGGTTTAAAATGTACGCTTTTTATGAACTACTGTCTCGCCCCTTCCTCTTTAATGAGTGTGAATTGTTAGCAAATGCTAAATTTCTCAAGGATTTTATTGACTGGTTATGGAGTTGGAAGAATAATTTAACAGGCATGATCTTGAATCAGCTGAAATACTTCACTGCCATGGATGGGCTTATAGCAAGCGCACACTAAGAAGTTATTTTAGAAGTGGTTGAGAGAAGCCATTGCTTTTTCCAGCAATGGTGCGAGCATTGGTAGGAATTTCAATCCTTCAATTTTGCTACTGATATAAAGGATGCCCCACCCGTAGCCCTATGTATTTTATTTGTTCCCTGGTTGTTTTAGGGGGAAGTAAGAACATGGATGCAGTGAAGTAATATCGTTGGAGGAATAGCATTTGTTATCTTAAGGATCTACACATGATCTTAACTGATTGTCTTTATAACAGGCAAACCATGTTGACTCATCACAGATGGGTGAAGACGGCCATGCCTTTGGCGCTCCTTTGCCGCATCAGCCCTGTTAGGCCTAGCACATGCTGTAGGACTCTGATCTACAAAAGGCTAAACCATCCCCTCTCAAGATGGCGAAACTTTACTTGTCTGTTATTCTTTGAACAGGGCAACCAGCAGATCACAAAAACTTGCTAAGTGTACTCTAAAAAATGGTGAATCACTGAACTGAGGCCCCTGAATGTGGTGACTGCTCTAAACTCCCTGCACAAAACAAATGGGCGGACCAGGAACAAAAACAATCCCATGAGAAATAATTGAAGCTAATTGCGGTGACTGCTGTAAAACTCCATATGCAAAACAAGTGGGTGAACCAGGGAGTGTAACAATCCCATGGGAAATATTTGAAGTTCAAGTGTGTCTTTTCAGCATGTAATTTAACAAAAATGAAAAGTAAAGAAATAAAACAATGTTTGAAAACCTTTAGATTGTAAACTAACCGATAACTAACGTGCCATATAATGACTGCAATGTGCCAAATACAATTTATAGAATGAATTGAAAGGAAGCAACATTTAAGATTGAGTGGCTGCGTTACGCTCTTAACCTCTATTGAGAGTGACTATGATAATTTGCACCAGTGCCTTCTTCATTCCTCTGCCGGCAGTAATGGGCATTATTGCTCCTGGAAGTCCCTGAGAAAGAAGAGGACATTAGAACAAGAAGCAGTTATATTACTTGAAGAATGTAACCAGCGATTTGATTCTGTACGCATTGTTTGTTTGCGCATTGCTTAGTTTTATTCTCTAATAAAAGTATTTGCTTCTTATCAAAAACAAATACTGGGCGGTACATTCGAGTTATTGTGTCTGTTGGTTGATTGTTGAGCTCTGAGCTCTTAACCTTCACACTACCTCCTTGAAAAGCTGTAGACGGCTCACCCCTACTACCCAAAGAGTCAAGTGTGGGAAGGGTTGTAGTTGACCCAGTTTGTGGTCCTATCATAGGACAGACCCCGGGACAACAGTGGCAAATGATCCTAAACTCCTCAGTTGAGTCCCAGTAGCCCCTTTCTGCCATGTTTTTCCAAATGGGATCTCGCAGGAATGTATCCCCAAAAATATTTTTAAAGTATCTCAGTTTAAAATAACTTTTACTGCAGAAGACTGGTTTGAGCAGAAAATGTGTTGCAAAAGACATTTTCTCCATAAACCAGATCCTTGCCGGTGTCTAGAGTGGCTTTTGATTGTTAGTAATGCTCTAGCTTTCAACTTTCAATCAAGATATCCCAAAGGTCATTTCATTTAATTTACACATAGTTTAATGTAATTTTCCTAATATTTTGCGTCATTTCATAGAAACAAAATGGGATGTTGTATACTCTTACACTAAGTTTTCAATAAATCCCCCATAGCCCTCTACAAGTCATACATAATTTCCCTGTCTCAGTTACAGAATTGTACATATTACTACATATATATTTTTATAAATCAAAGACACCATAGATCCTCAGGTTTTTCTCGATTTTTGGCTGGTATCCTTGAAGTCACCGAGGAAAGGTATAGCATGCTTGTCAATTACCTCTCAAAAATGTTAATTTAACAGTTCAAAAGTAATTGTGGGACAATATTAGCAAATCTGTCAGGGGGCGAAGTAGACAACAAAGTTTTTTAAATGAGACTCAACATAATGACGAGCTTCGACTGCTATAAAGATACATTTGAATTGCCACGGGCATGACTGTCATTTTAAATCATCTAATGTGAAAAATTTGATAGCATACTGCTTTTTATTGATTGCACTGGCACGGATTTTGTGTGGGAACATTGTAAAATGAACGAGTCCACATTCTTTTCAATTACATCTTCGGACCTTTGAAATATTTAATATACTTTATTTTCAGCGTTTATTTATAGAGTCTACTTCACTTTTGTGAACAAGTTCTCAAAATAAATTGCAATGATAGATTCTGATTATATTTTAAATCCCGTAAACTTTGAACTTCATCCTGTTTCTTTCCCCTGGAACAAATTATCATCCAGTCACTTTCACCATGAGAGTAACCTTTATAGAGACTTTCTCACTTGTCTGCTCTTCCTTGAAGGTCGATTAGGGCTTCAACTCTGTTATCTGTTAGGTGTCTGATGGAGTCCTCCAGATAACAGGGGAGAGAGCAAAAGGAAAATAATGTTTTTGAAGATCAAAAGTGGCTGTTCATTTTGTTATCTGACCCTATCTGTTGTCATAGTAACAGGTTTCTTTTAACCTCTGCCATCAGATGATTTTTCTCGAACCTATCTGTACAGAGGATTCTCTTTGATAAAGAAGTCTTTGCTGGCGCAGGACACCAGTACTGCTGTGTTCCATTCCCAGCTTGGTGTTCAACAATGAGACGCGTCTGAGACATTCTCTCACATGTCAAGCTCGGCATTGTTGCTTTTTTAATTAAAATGTTGTTGTGTTAATCTTTCAAGGCTGAACAAGGTACAACATACACGTAAGTATTCTAGATGTTGTTTTATTCATTGATATGATAAAGATTCCAACCTACAGAAATAAAGTGCTCCATCGCTGGCCAGTAAATGCAGGCACTAAGCTTAGTAAGAACCCCAAAAAGTTGAATAATAGGACACACACGCGCACACACACACACAATCTTACTCATTTACACACAGCCCAACCATACCTATGCTCTAAAGCACTGAAGTATTGCAACAGAAGACATCAGACTCTGCTTCATTGATAACTTTCCAAATGGCAAGTACCATTTTTGTGTTTATAGGAAATGCGGTATAAGACACAGTGTAACCTATATGTCTATTTTATGACATATTTTAACTTATCTAATCTTCTTTAGGTTTTTAAGGTTATATGACGGCTGTATGAAGAGGAATTCATTAATTACTGGTTCAAAAGCACTGAAACATGAAACAATTAATATTGGTGAATAAGCAAACACAGATCTCAAATTAAAAACCTCAAGAAAGCAGCCAAGGAAAAAGGACTTTTTTTTCTTTTTTTTTTTTAGTCCTCATATATGCCACCAGTAGATGTTAGCTCTAAGCAGACGTCCTTCAGGCCACTAACACAAACCTTCCTTTACCGCCCTTGTGTTTGTGGATAGCCATTGAAGATCGTCCAGAGGTAAGGTTAGTTCCAGTCCAACTCCCTTTCCCGATGTTACTTGCTATCAAGGGAGGACAAGACCACTTAACCTCTGGCATAATCATTGGACTTTTTTTGTTGTTATTTTTCACACCAGGCTTTTAGTGCAGACCACACCGCAGCAGACTTAACCGCTCCACATAGTAAGTCAAGACTACTCACCGCCATGATGTTCCTAAGGCAGTCCGCGAATTTTGGGGGAAGTTCTGATTTCCATTCTTTGCAGATCTCTCTTCTCGCGATGACAATTACGTAGAAGATAAACTGTGATGTGCAGCTATCTATACTGTATTCGGGCAAAAAAACAAATAAAACAAGTTTGGGAGACCAAGTTATAGGGATTAACAATGACTCTTCCAAAAAACCACAGACCTGCCTCCAAAAGATATCTAGTTCAGGGCATTCGGCAAACATGTGAATGTCATCTGCTGCTGGTAACTTACACCTTGGACAGAAGTACTGTTCTTCTGATATTTTTGAGAGTTTGGCGGGTGTCCAATAGACCCTGTACATTGTGAATAGGTGGTTTCTTCTCAGATTTGATGGTTTGATAACTTTCTGTGACATTATGAAGGAGTCTGACCAGATTTTTATTATGTCGTCTAAGGTTTGTATTGGAAGGATATCCCATAATTTAGTTATCTCAGCCTCTGGATTTTCCTTATACTTACTGCCCGTTATCATTTTGTACCATCCCGCCGTCTCGCCCTTCCATCCCTTCTGCTTAGTTATTAAGTCAAGTGGGAGGCTCTCCTCTTCCGTGTTCCAATTTTGACTTCCCCACGGATGTATGACGTTATAACGCATACTTTTACTCCGCAGACCATTACAACGCGACTTTTACACCGCATACCGTTACAACGCATAGCGCCTTGGGGCGCTGGATAGTGGTAAGTATAATTTACTATTCTAACTCCAGTCCCCGTGGACCCTAGGGAAGGTGTTGGATAGTAAATTATACTTATTCCCTATCCTAGAGCGCCCCCCAGCGCAATGCGTTGTAATGGTATGCGGAGTAAAAGTCGCGTTGTAATGGTAGTGCGGAGTAAAAAATGCGTTGTAACAGGTGTATACCCTTCCCCACCATGCTGATAATTGGTAAAATTTAAACCTTGTGATAGTGCCCTCTGTTAAACGTGATAATGTTTCCCAACTTAATAGGCTTGAGACGTCACAGAGGTCCCCTCACTTTATAAGGCCAGCTTTCTTCAGAGGGAGAGCTAGTTGATCCAATAGACATTCTGGAGTACCAGGGGAATCCCAAATGGGGGCCTGAGCGTGGTAGTAGGGGATGCCTGTGAACTTCCGTATCCATCGCCAATTATGTAAGGCTGTTCTTAGAAGCTTTAATCGTATTTTAAAAAAAAAGTTTTGGTCACCAAATTTGAACAAGAAAAAATCTGCACCAAATGGGAGGTCTGCTAACATAGCTCGAAACAGTTTGGTGGGAGAGGTGTGGCGCCGCGGCCAGGGCGACTGACGCTGGAATCTGGGGACCACGGTTCCATCCCCGGCTCCGGCGGCAGGTTAGCCCAGCACCATGTGACTCTGGGCAATAGCTCGCTTAATCTTCCCGACGGCCCCCAGCGCCTAGAGACCCTTACGGGTGACTGTGCGCTATACAAATGTGGACTTTACTTTGCCGTGTGAAGTATCATCCAACTTATTGGCTAAAAGTCTAAAGTTCTTAAATTGGAAGGCGTAGCAATAGGAAAGTAAGTCTGGAAGTGCCAATCCACCCAGTTTCAATCCTCTCCTGAGCTTCTTCCAAGCTATTCTAGGGGTTTTTGTAGCCCAGATAAAAGTACCAATTCTTCCTTGTAGGTTAGAAATATCTTTTTTATTGAAAATTAAAGGAATAGAATTAAACAAAAAAGTAGCTTTTGGGAGAATTATCATTTTTACCAGATTCACTCTGCCGTAGATGTTTAAAGGAAGATTACTCCATCTAGTTAGGAGTTTTCTGATCTCTTTTACCACTGTTCCCCAGCTAGTCTTGGAAGTGTTGTCTAGTTTTTGTGTGAGATATATTCCCAAGTATCTAATTTTATATTTTGCTTCAGCAACTGGGGCAGGGTTGTTCCAGCTCATTATTTCGGTTTTATCCCTGTTGATGCTGTACCCTGATATTGATCCAAAATCTTCAGCCAATCTAAATAATCTTGGTATTGCTTCTTCATGATTGGAGGTGTACATAAGTAAATCATCAGCGTACAGAGCTGTCTTCAGTTCGAGATTTCCTATTCTGAATGGTTTTATTACAGGGTCCTGCCGTAAAGAACATATAAAGGGTTCAATATAAATGTCAAAAAGAAGAGGGGATAAAGGGCAGCCCTGTCTTGTCCCTCTGGAGATACTCACCCAGTCAGTAAGGCTGTTATTAACCAGGATCTTGGCTCTCGGATTTCTATATAGTGTTTCAATTCCCTTGATGAATACTTCTGGGAAGCCAAAATTGGTCATCGACTTCCAGAGAAAATGCCAGTTCACCTGGTCGAAGGCTTTGGCCGCGTCTATAGCTACAATAGTGAGAGGTGCTTTTGTTTCAATGGCAATATCAATTGCTCCAATCACTTGAAAAGTCAATTCGTTCAGTTGACGACCTGGTATAAATCCCCGTTGGTCTTGGTGAATTATTGACTTAATTATTTTTGCCAGCCTCGACGCAAGAATACCAAAATATACTTTCAGATCAGAATTTAAAAGTGAAATAGGCCTATAAGACTCAATCCTTTCCGGGTCTTTATTAGGTTTAGCTATTAAAGAGATTGTAGCATCAGACTAGGAGGGAGGTATTTGCTCACCATGGATAAAGATTTTATTGAGAAGTTTCTGTAATGGGGCCAAGATCTCTTCCACATTATCCTTATAGACTTCTGTCGGAAGTCCATCGGGGCCCGAAGCCTTATTTCTTGCCATTTTTTTTAATTGTAATCTAATCTCGGCCTCCGTTATCTCAGTAGCTAGAAAAGCTTTATCCAGATCGTTTATCTGAGGAAGTTCGATTTGGGTCCACCAGTCCTCCTGTTCACTTTGTATCCCCTTAATCTTCTCCAGATATAATTCTTCGTAAAACAATCTGGCTTCTTTTTTTATCTCACTGTCTTCTGATAGAGATAAACCGGTTCCACGCTGTATTAAATATGTAATATTATTTCTGTTTTTCTCCGTCCTAGCCTTCCAGGCTAACAGGGACCCACATTTCTCACCATATTCGAAATTGCGGAGTTTACTAACTTCCCATTTATCTAGGATTATTTTTTCAGCTCTAGTTTTAAAATCTGTTTGGAGATCTAGAATTTCTTTCTCTAAACTTAAGATATTGGGTTTATTTTCCAGGACCGCCAGTTGAAGCTGATGTACTTTTAATTTTATTAATTTAAGCGCTTGAGTGTCTCTATCTTTTATAAGTTTCCGGTTTAACATTATTTGTGAACTGTATATACCTCTTAAATAAGACTTGAATGTGTCCCATACTATATATTCTGAGGCACTATTCTCGTTAAACCTGAAAAATTCACCTATACTTTCCTTTATTTTATTCCCAACCACAGTATCTAAAAGGATCGTTCTGTCGAGTGTCCAGCGAGTTTCTAATGTTTTATCTTTTAGTGTGATTTGTAGCTCTACCGCAGAGTGGTCTGACAGACCCACTGGAATATATGAGACTGAAGTAGTGCTCGATAAAAAGGATTGATCAATCAAAAAAAAGTCAATTCTAGAAAATTGATGGTATTTTTTGCTAAAAAAGGAATACTCTCTTCGGTCACCATATTTAGCTCTCCAAATGTCTCTCAATGTATAATCCTGCATTATATTTTTTAGGACAAGAAGAGATTTTTTGGGGGGATTATATTTAGCTTTTGAAGTGCGGTCCAATTGGGGATCTAATAGAAGGTTGAAATCACCTCCTAATATAACTGGAATTGTGTGCTGTGACATGTATTTTTCTAAATTATGCAGAAAACAAACTTTGTCTTCGTTAGGGCCATAGTATACCCCACACAGTAACTTGGAACCCCCAATCAAAACAACAGCAGCCAACCATCTGCCCGATTGGTCCGTATTCCAATCGCAAACCCTAAAGCCCACGTTGGCTCTCGCTATTATTGCGACTCCTTTGGTCACACCTGTTTGTTTAGAACACAAGATATCCTGGACCCAATTATATCTACCAAACAGATTTTTACATTCTTTTTCTCCCAGGTGAGTCTCCTGTAGGAAAAATATACACGCCCCAGAGTTCTTTAGAAACTCACACACCATCTGTTGTTTCTTAGGGTTCCCCAGGCCATTTAGATTCCAGGAGAGGATTTTACTACTAACACGGGCCATTATCTGGTTTGCTACCCCCTACAAAAATTGATGGTGACCTGTACCTGAATTTGAACAAGTTTAATTTTACATCATATGAGGACATTTTCAACTGTTTTTTCCCTGTCCCTTTCCCACTGTGAGCCCTCCCCTCCCTCCCCCCGAGGAACCCCTCCCTCCTGATGGGCGTCAATGCGCCTTTAGGAGGTCTACACCCTGTCCCACCTACACCTATTAAACGAACCGTGGTTTTCCAGCATTATATATATATATATATATTTTTTCCAACTTTATTTCTTTCTTTTTTTTTTTCTCCCCCATCTTTTCCTCGTCCCCTTCCCTCTTCTTCCTAGTGAGTGTATAAATATCTATGTGCACTTTTTTTTCACTTCTCCTCCCAAACCACTTTCAGTCTTTTTTTAATTTTTTTTAAACTTTTCCCCACTATTTATCTCCCTCCCTCCTCTTTCTCCTCTCCCTGTTGTCATGCATATATGAAAAAAAAAGAAAGGAGATGGAAGTTAAATGACTATTCTTTCGTTTTCATTTTAGCTAGCAATTCCTCAACTTCCTCTGGAAAATGGCAGGAGAACATTTTATTGTTCCACATAATTTTTAGGAGAGCCGGGAATTTCATCTGTACCTGGGCCCCCATTGAGCCCAATTCTGGCATTTTAGAACCCAGCTCCCATTGTCTTTGAGCGGTTTTACCTCCTATATCCGATCGTATTTGATATGGATTTGCACGATAATGCATTGAGGTACGTGCCAGACTCCGACTAAGAATCAACTCTTTCACACTGTATGTTTGAAAGTATACAAGAATCTTCCTGGGTGTCTTGCGATCTGAGTGCAACCTAAATGGGTCCCTATGCACCCGCTGGATCTCCGCCTCCAAATTGATATCTGTTCTGTCTTTCAGGATATCTTCACGGAGTAGTCTGCATACGAACCCCTTTATGTCTTCTACCTCTTCTCCTTCAGGAATTTTTAGAATCCGGAGATTGTTGCGCCTAGTTTGTGTCTCCAATCTCTCCATATCCATTGTCAATGTGCGGTTCTGTGCTTTTAAAGAGTCTATGTCTCTCGAGTTTCCTTTAGAAATCTCCGTCATCGCTGAGACTTTACTTTCCAATGCACCCGTTCTAATACTAACTCCCTCCAATTTGGCCTCGAGAAGGTCGAATCTGTCATGCAGACCTCTCTGATTTCTCTCAGAGATCTCAAATTTCCCCATCAAGTCGTCTCTTAATGTATGAAATAGAGAACCAAGCCTGTCTCCTTCATCCTTTTCCCCAAATAGATCAACTAAATCAACCCTCCGGGGCGTAAGAGCTTGTATGTTAGAGGTAACAAGAGGTAAAGAATGTGCATTAGCATTGCCAATTGGAGGGCTCGGGCAACAGTATTTAGAAATTGTGCCTTGCTTAGATGGTGGAAGGCTTAATTGTGATGGATTAGTAAGGGCATCCTGGTCATCCCCTATATCTCTATCTTGCCCGGTGGAATTATCAGCGCTTAATTCTATTTCTGCTTCTGCTTCTTGACCTCCCAGGGTCGGGTCTAGTACGGCATATTTATTCGTCAGAGGTAAGAGCAAGGAGAAGTGTTGCAGGGTAACAATAACTTTATCTGAGCTATCAGGGCCTGTGTCTCTCACCCCTTCGGGCTCCTGCGCCCCCTCGGGATCCGCTTGTACCGCTACCTTTTCTTTAAAATTCACTGCCGACTCCATGATTTTAAAGAAGCTCTTTAATGAGGGGGTACCTCTGAGTATCTGTGGTTGCTTAACCGCTTTAGTTGACTTAGCTCTCCCTCTTCCTCCTCTTCCTCCTCCTCCACCTCCACCAGTACCAGTCTTCTTTTTCTGCTTAAGCAGCCATGGAAAAAGGACTGATATAATGTAAAACATGGAGACATCCTCCATGCTTTGTATAATGAATACACAGCAGGAGCTAGGCTATGGAGTCAATTTTTATCTCCATTCATCACAAAGTAAACCACCCAAATAGTATTTGCAAACAGCCTCAAATGGGTTTCCAAACAACCATTACCGGATAGGTTTTTAAGAAAGGCACACGGTGTAAATGCCAACACACCATTCACTAGGCCTATTACTGCAGCAGCATCAGAAGTAGATGAAGGTACAGTCATTCCATTCACTTTTGCAGCACTACAATAACTAAGACCAGAGAAACAATCAGTGGTGTGGCAGTTTTGGAACTTTAAATTGGTTCAAAAAATTGGTGCCTAGGAAGTTTTGTGCTGTTTGTGCAACCAGGTTCTGCATTGTGGCAAAGTTAGACAATATCCCATGGTAACCAGTGGTATGTGGCATCACCCGAGGCTATCCACCCCAACAGCATGGCTTATGCTGTGATGCAGAAGATTCAAGCAGCTGAAGGGCAACAGACTGCTTCACAAGCAGTGCTGCATCAACAATGGGAGGAACGTGATGAAAAGATGCAGTATTTCGCAATGTACTGCAGGCACTTCCTAAAAGTAATGGTCTCTGGGCACTGTCTCAAAGCAATAATCTTTGGGAAAATGAATAAAATATTTTTAAAGGATATCTCTACGCGGAACACAAATGTTAAAACTAATGCTAAAAAAGATTTTGAAAAAGTAGTTCTGAACAGCAAAAACATGTTAAAAACACAAAACAAATCAAACCAAAAAAGAGTGAAAACACACAAAAAAATACACAAAATAAAATTGTACATCCACCCATATTCAGTGGATGTTATCTTCTTTTTATTGGCACTCACCCATCTCAGAAACAAAATACATGATTACACTTTAATAGGGTCACATTCTTTTTAAACCTTGAACTACCTCCCATACTCTATTCACTTTAATAACATCACCCATTTAAAGACCTCACATGTCCTGATATATTAAGTCAAGAGGTTGACCTATATGCATTTGCCACTGATAACAGACCGTTTGACACGCCCTATGGATAACCCTCTGTAGTTTTGTAAAATACACTACATAGACTCCTGCAATGAGCACAATGGCCAACAAATGGTAGTGTTAGGCGTGCAACTCCTTTTAAGCATTTAACCACCTATGTTTAGCTTACCCCTACACTCCACATCAACAATCTACAATGCTTCAAATTCTTCAACAAAGTTCTGGAAATAAACAACCACACCTTATAAACATCCTTGTCACATAGCATTTGTTTACAGCACTTTATTACTCCTATTTAGCCTTGGCAATGGCTCAGAAACCCATGGTGGATAATTTATTGTGAGCAAACACTTTGGATTCTCTGCCAGGTTTTTTGCAACAGACGTAACCTACTTATAAATATACCTGTGCAACCCACATCAGGTGTGTTCATCTTTTCCCTTGTTTTACAGGGATTACTACTTGCACCCCAGAGTTTACTGGTTTGAAAATGGTGCATCACATAACTTTCAGGATGCACGACCACACTTCAATTCTATGCACCCATATGTATACACACAGGAACTTTATTTTGTATATGGATATGATGTGATTAATGATGCCAGCAGAAATGTCGCCAATAATGTCATCTGAGATGTCATCATGCATGCCATCAATGATGTCATGTAATATGTCACGATTGTTGGTATTTGTGCGATCATAAGCAGTGGACAACAAGGTCACATGTTACAGTTAGCTCAGTAAACAATAACTAGCGAATTTCAGTGGTGTTTTACTTTTTAAATGTTAGACATTGAGCGACTTTGTCAATTACCTTTAGTGTCCCTTTAAACTTTGTTTTTCTTTAATAAATGTCAGTGTTTTTTCCATAAGAAAAGTGATTTTTGCCATACCCAGCTATAATGCCACTGTAAGCTTTGTTTTTATCAGTCAATATAAATATTGAAAAGTTCTAGAAAAGTATATTATTCTATTTGAAAATAATATACTAACTTTTGAAATGTAAAATAGATGTCATTTTTTTTAAATAATTGAATTAATAAGAAAATATCTATTTAAATTGATTACATTTCAATTCACAATTAAGTTAATAGAGAGTGCAGGGACCAACTAGCTCAGTTTTACCATACTCACCTGGGCTCATAAAACATTCACACTTCGAACTAATGGTCCTGCCTAATTAATTACTAATTTAATCACCCTATCAGTGCTTTGAGTCCTTTTAGGACAAATACCTGTAAACCATGACTTACTAATCCTTTTCACCTTTACTATAAGTCCTAGGGATCAAAAGGGAGTTTAGTTTAAATAGGTAGTATTTAAAAAACATTTTCTTTTCCTGTAATAAACCTCAGACTCTGAAAAGTTTTAAAACATTTATCTATGAGAGATTTTCTTAGTCAAATTGATAGAGCCACAATCTCGTGACTATGAATTGTACAAGCAATAATATAACCAGTAGGACATAAAGTTTGTAGGAAATCACAGTAACACCTTTAGACATTGGTACCTGGGAAGGGCGAGAAAGGGAAATAGCACAAGGACACACCACATGGATTATATTTACCTAAAATGGTGCAATGACCAATCCTGGTCACGGGCTGGGACAAAAGACCAGGGCTAAACTTCCGACTAATCAGGTGCCCACGGGACAGGACAGGTGCAGATCAGGACAGGTGACTTCCTCTAAGAGCAACAGCAGCGTCACACCCCTCTCTCTAGGAAAAGCCAATTAGTACCCTGATTGGGCAATCGATTCTTCTGACAGAGAGCTCCGCCAGCACCTCTGCTCTCGATCACCTATTGAGTGCGTTGGGTCAGTGACAGGTCAGCTATTCGGAGAAAGTCGGACAATTTCTCTATCTTAGCCTACCTTAGTTATACCATTTCGAGGGCAATGTACCACCCCTAAATGTTGCAAATCTATGTGTTCCCCTTCAGTGATTGGTCAGAAAGACGAGGAGAGGTCATCACACCATACCAAGATGAGATCATCTAAATTGACTTGAATTGATCAAATTCCCACCCACAATTTACTTTCTCACGTCTTTATTCGGCCCACCAAGATTGGCATACAAATTATATACATTGTATTTATTTGAGTCGTCTTGCTTCCTGATTAGAGGTCAGTAGTGCAGGTTCCCAGGAACATCGTGGGTAAGAAAGGTATTGGCAGCTATTTATTGCCAATGCTTTAGATATTTCGGAGTTTGAGTGCGCTTGCGCTGAATCGCCCAAAATGGAGGATGTGACAGTATTAAGGCCCAAACTACAAGCTATCAGCAAAGTCAAAGAGAAACATATTAGAATACAAAAATAAATTAATGCACTGTATACCACTTATATCTACTCTAACCCTATTACTTTATTTTAACTTTTTCACCAATGGTTAAGCAAGACGAACAAGCTCAGTACAAGCTGCAGCATAAGCCTAAGCATGTGAGGTTTGAAGCGGCCATTTCTGGCACTAGTGCGCAGAAGCAAAGATTACCCACCAAAGCAGAAAGGACACCACACCACGTGAGTGTGGCAGACGTATGCCCAGTGAAATTCCCGCATTGCAGCAGCCATTTTAATGCATTTGAATTACTGTTAGTAACAGCACATAGGCGAGCTTCGACTAGATACTAGAAATGACGTGAAATGCAAATATTAGTTAACAAAACATGTTGGATATTACATTACAGGTTATTTCGAGAGGGTTGAGTACAAGCAAGTTTCTGTACGTATGAAACCTTGCTCCATCAATCCCCTCTTTGATGATATTTTATATCATCACAAATTAAGGAACCAGATGCCAACTTCAACATTCTCCCAGTTCAAATTCTTCAATTTCCTTTGGGAGTTATTTTTCCACTCTCATTCTGGAAAACCTTCATTCTCTTATATATGTCCCCTTTTAGTTCTTCCATTTGAATTTAATCTAATTTTCCTTTCTTCTTTTTCTCATTTACTGTATATCATTTTCTACTTCTGCAGCATTTGCACCAAATCATTATCACCAATATTAGTAATGATATTTCCATTATTGGCATCAGTACTTTACCTATAATACTTCTACCTACATTAGAAATCCAATTACCAACAGAAGAGAAACCATCAGTCAGTCTCTTCTATGTACTATCAACTTCCAGTGGTTTCAATTCTTCTTCCAAATTAGTAATGTTCCTTACATAACTTCCAATTTCAACACTTTTATCTGGTATGTAAATGCAACAATGTTGCGCTTTCAACATTCTACAGACTCCGCCCTCTTTTGCTAATAATATGTCAAGAGCAAGCCTATTTTGTAAAACCATTGATCTGATTGCAACCATTTCGGTATTGATCAGTAAAAATCCACCAGCAGTGTCAGTCGATAAGCGATCCACCACTGAAGATAATATACAGATTCTTTGAGTATTCAGAATTACTCCTACTGAAGGTATCAATGCACTAAATATGTCACCTACAATTTCTGCAAAGCTAGCTCTTTTATATAGTGTTAGTTAATTTTTGTGTTCATTGCTTCCAGTGATTCTTTTTACATGGTATACCTTTGGAATACTATTCCGAAATAGCAACTCCCATACCAATGATCAGGCAGCTTAAAGTAAGCTTTGTTCCCAAAAATATAATAGACTCCAGGAAATACAGGATCAGTTCCCCCTTTTAGTCCCCATCCCCCAATTATGAGGACATTTTGTTCACATTCACTGGAACCGATGAATACATTGTTATACTCAGTTTTCTTTCTATGTAGACAGATTTTCCCCTTCTTTTCAAAGTCCAAAGACGTAGCAGCATGAGGTTCGCCAGTTGCCATACATTCCTCCCTTTCAGCCCATTTAGGTATCTGAGGTTTCGGTTCAGTGGCATTATTTTGGAATTCCTGTCTCCTTTTCTCTACTAAATTAAAAAATATCTTCTCTTCTTCATGAAGTTTACTTGTTAAATTGGCTTTGTGTGCATCAGCAATATCTATTGTTTCCATCGTTAGAAAGTATTCACCCATAAATTGGGAATCTTTGCTAGTAAGGACAGGATTCATTCTTCTTCAGATAGGAATTTCAGAGAAAATGACATCTATGTTAGAATAATAATACTGTAGTCTTCCAGTTTTAGAAAACAGGCTAGTTATTATGCTACAGGAAATACCATAGGTCAGGGGTAAATGATGGTAGGTAACACCTTCAGCTACTGAAGTGGGTAATTTCATACAGACATAGCAATCACTAATCTGCATAGTCTCTACATAATAGACTAGCAAATACATTCATATCAGTTTCATTTCTGTTTCTAACATGATGTAATTCTATCTCATCTGGTGCTTACAAGTCTACTCTATCTTGTTTATTGTGCGCTACCCTTCAGTGTATACTAGTGTCATTTTGCTTAGCAGCCACCAAGTACAGTATTGCTATTGTCAATCCTAACCATACTACTAGTACTATTAATACACTACAGATACATATCCTACAGCATGTCTTTATATAACTTATTTTCGAGTTTCCAGTAACTCTTTTATCAGCCATTTTTGACTAAGGAGGCTTAACACCTCTTTGAGAATTTTGCACAGAGTACACCTGTGCTTTATCTCAAGTTGGCCTCACTTCTTCAATATCTTGATCAGCGATCAATTCTTTATCACTGTCATCACTGATTTCCAGATTTTCGAAATCTTTAAGGATGACGTATTTCCAATCAGGGCCTTCGAAATTATTGTTCAGCTTTTTCAAGCGTGGACTTCTTCTTGGATTGCTTGTAGATGGTTCAGTTTGATTTGTCACTTCATCTACTTGTTCTGGCTCTTCATCTATTGTGACTAGGCGATATTTAGGTTTTTTAACAAAACCAGGCCATTTATCACCTTTTCTGAGTCTTTTAGCTGGCTCTGTGCTTTCTGATTCTTCAAATGTGCTTTTGTTTCCTTTAAATTGTGCCACAACTTGATTTTCGTCAATTTCAGGTTTCTTCTCTAACTCACCTTGTCCAGGGCTTATTTCTGTTGACTGTTCTGCCTGGATGGATTCTTCTAGAATAATCTGGCCTGATTCAGGATATGACTTTGTTGGGCCTGGAGTTTTTTCTTCGTCCTGAACCCGTTTTACTAATCCTGTCTGGTCCTGCACAGGTCTTGCTGATTCTTGATTGTCTTCTGCCTGTGCGTTTTGACTAGTACCTATCTGTCCCTCCTCACACAATGGAGTTGTGGTAGGGGTTTTGTTGGTCTGAGTATATTGCTCTTTCCTTAACTGGTCCTCCTCATGATTACCAATTATTTGTATTTCTGTAATCTGATTACGTTATTCTATACCTAGCTCATCTTCACTATCAGTCTGACTATCTAAATATGTTTGGCTTTTTGACCTCACTCTTATTTCAGGTATGTTAACTACTGGGATTCATTCATCCTGACTGGTGCTCGGTTGTTCCTCGTCAACTACTTCAGGATCAACTTCTTGAGACCCTTCAGCTGTACAACCTTCAGCCTCAACTTCGTCAGGTTCTGGTATCCGTTTAGTATGACTTGCGTGGATCCAGTTGGGGATTCCCTGTGGTGCTGACCAATATTACTTGTTCTGGTTTTCCCCACCTTGGTGCTAGGCAAGCTTCCAGGGTGTGATTCTTTATCACTACCCAATCTCCTGGGGAAACACCTTTACAACACAACTTTTACATGTCACTACAACGTATACCATTACAACGCATGTCATTACAATGCAGTCATTACAACGCATAACATTACAACGCATACCATTACAACACATAGTACCCTTACACTATCCAACACTTACCCTACTGTTGCACCCCCTGGAGTTAGAATAGTAAATTGTACCCCTATACTATCTAAAACTTACCCTACTGTTGCACCCCCAGAAGTTAGAATAGTAATTTTTACCCCTATACTTTCCAATACTTACCGTAAATGCAATGTAATGGTATGCGTTGTAAAGGTAGTATGCGATGTAATGGAATGCGTTGTAAAGGTAGTTTCTAGAAATGCGATATTGTGTCATGCAATGTAATGGAATAAGCTGTAAAGGATGTTGCGATGTGAAAAATGGGTTGTAAAGGCATGCATTGAAAAAGTATGCGTTGTAACGTCATACAACCATCTCCTGGGTTCAAATCACGTGCTGGAGTTGAATGTCTGGCTTCAGCGTCTTCCCCAACCTGATGAGAGATAGAACATACTTGGTCAGCAAACTCTTTGCAGTACTCCAACACTAAATCATCAGATATAGTTAACAGCTGATGTCCTGGCACACATGCTTGCCTCATTGCTCTTCCCATGAGTATCTCATGGGGACTCAAGCCTGTTTGCTTGTCTGGAATGCTTCTGAGTCCCATCAGAACTAGAGGAAAAGCATATGGCCATTCTAATTGGGTAGATTCGCACATCTTTCCCAATCTTGCTTTAATCGTGCATTCAATTGTTCTACCACTCCAGAGGCCTCTGGGCAGTATGCACAGTGCAGTTTTTGCTCAATATTGAATGCTTCATAGATCCGAATAATTATTTCATTATTAAAATGTCTTCCTCGGTCTGACTCAATTGTTACTGGAAAACCGAACCTCGGTATGAGTTCTCTTAAAAATAGTTTGGCTACAGTTAAGCTATCATTTCTGCGGGTTGGGTATGCTTCCACCAATTTTGAAAATAGGCAGACAATGACCAAAATATACTTCAATCCTCGACAAGCAGGTAACTGAATGAAGTCAATTTGTAATCTAATAAAAGGGCCTTCTGCTTTCCCAATTTTCCCAGGGCACACTCAGTTTTCTTACCAGGGTTTAATCACTGGCATGTTAGGCAACTCTGGCAAAGACTTTCTGCTACATTCTTGAACTTCGCATTGAACCAGTCCCTTCTAAACAACATCACCGTTGTATCTCTCCCTATGTGTGTGTCCCCATGGTACATTCTGGCCATTGGTGCAAGCATACAGTCAGGTAACACTGGTCTCCCATCTAGGTAGACTATTATGCCATCTTCAGATCTCATCTGATACCCTATTTTCTGCCAGTCTTCTTTTTCTTTGGGCTCTGCCTCACCATGCAAATCTCTCACTTCCTCCCATGTATTCACACCACTCAATAGCATAAGTTGGCAGCTATTTCCACATGCTTCAATTTTCTTGTTTATTGCCATTTTATACTTGGCACAATGTTGAGCAACTTGGTTACCGGCTGTCACTCTGTCAGTTCCAGATTGGTGAGCAGCACACTTCACCACGGCCAATTCTTTGGGCAATTTAATTGCTTAAAGTAATTCTTTTATATATTGTCCATTTTTATTAGGAGTTCCTGAAGAAGTCATGAACTCCCTTTGCAACCATAGCTGGCCAAAGTCATGCACAACCCCGCAGCTATCAGTGTAAATTGTTACTCTCCACGTTTTCCCAATTTTGCACGCTTTTATTAAAGCAATTGATTCGGCTACTTGTGCAGACTTGACCCCTGGTAAATAGGATGCTTCGACTATATTCGATAGAGTGCATACAGCAAAAGCAGCGCTTAATCCTCCTTCCTCATGGCGCATATACGAGCCATCTACAAATAACTCATGCTCTGGGTCTTTTAATGGTTCTTCCTGTATGTCTGCACCAGGTTTAGTACTGAATTCAGTTAAGCCGATACAATCATGTTCGACTTCCTCTCTTACTTCCTCAAAGTGAGAATTTGGTAATAAGGTCGCTGGATTTAGAAAAGTACATCTCACTATTGTGACATTTTCTAAACCAAGAATAATTATTTCATATCTAGTCATCCGACTATGTGTTAGGTGCTGAGTACGTGTTCTGGTTAACAGAATCACGACTGAATGTGGAACATACACTGTTACAGGATGTCCCATGACAATGGATTCACTTTGCTCAAGACTCATGCAGGTTGCAGCTACCGCTTTCAGACAACCTGGCAGTGCTGATGCCACTGAGTTGAATGTTGCAGAAAAATATGCTACAGGTCGTCGCATTAATCCATGGATCTGGGTTAGAACTGAAAGAGCACAATTGTCTCTTGTGTCACAAAATAGTGCAAACTTTTTTGAATAATCTGGCATCCCTAATGTTGGAGCTTCACACAGACTGTTACGCAATTTCAAGAAAGCAGTCATGCTTTGATCATCCAACTCGACTGGGTCTTTTGCTCGTTTCTTTGTAATTTGAATCAATGGCTTTGCAAGTACTGAAAATCCCACAATCCACTGCCTGCAGTAACCTACAACTCCAAGAAACTTTCTGATTTCTTTCTGAATTTGGGGTAATTCATGTTTTGAATTATCCGGATTCTTTCTGATGTCACTCTCCTGACCCCTCTTTCTATCTGGTATCCCAGTTACTTTACTGAGGTTGTACAGTATTGTAATTTCTCTGGGGATACTTTATGCCCACCTTTTGCTAGATGGTTCAGTAATGCAATGGAATCATTCACACAGTCATTTCTTGTTCTTGATGCCAACAATAGGTCATCGATATACTGCACCAGAACAGATTTTCCGGGCAGCACCAGTGATTCTAGGCACGTTTTCAAAATAGGATTAAAGATGGATGGACACTCCGTGTACCCTTGAGGAACACGATTCCAAACGTAAACATGGTCTTCAAACTTGAACGAATATAAAAACTTGCTATCTGGATGCAGTGGGATGGAAAAGAAGGCATGGCATAAATCAATTACAGTAAATCATCCTGCTCCCCGGGGTATTTGATACAAAATTACAGCTGGATTTGGTACTACTGGGCAAAATGGGACAACAATTTTATTATTTTTACGGAGGTCTTGGACCTCCCTGTACTTTCCGTTTGTTTTTTTATGCCAATTATAGGTGAATTACAAGGACTGCTCATTATTTCTTCAAACACCCTATTTCTTGTGCAACTTCCGCTTTTATTTTGGGACTTATTTTGTACTGACGAATATTTGGGTAAACTGCACCTTCTTTCACTGTCACTTTTATGGGGTCGACATCTGCCCTTAGGCCTACTTCTTTACCTGTAAAATCCCATACATCTGGATTCACAAAAGTTTTTAGTTCTCCTGGTAAGTCTTCTAGGCACATCCTTTTAACTTCTGTTTCTTGTCTGACTAGCATAATTTTATACACTCCGTCTTCATCTTGAGTCTGAATTTCAACACCATTTGGTGTACAAAAGATTAGGCAGTTCATTTTGCACAGTAGATCCCTTCCTAGCAAGTTTCAGGGCTAGAATCGCACACTACGAATTTGTGCATTTCTCAGAAGTTGCCAATACAGACTTCCATAGGTTCTGTGACAGGGGTCCTAATTTGTTTATTAGAAACGCCCACTAGTTGGATCACTTCTCCGAGAAGGGTAGTTTTGGGATGCCTGCTGTTCTCACAGTAGAACGGGTAGCACCCGTCTCCAACAAAAAGGTAACATCATGTTCCTCCACTTTCCCTTCAATGTAAGGACCTGACTGATCTACCGGTAAGGATATGCCAAGTACGCAATCCTCCCCCCCCTCTCAGGCACCGTCAATCTTCTTCTGATTAAAAAAATTTATCCTGCAAAAGAAACTGTGCTGTTACCGTATTTTTCTTACCACTTCCCTCCCGAAATCAGGCGTCCACACTGTATTTGGGTTGACTCACAAAATCTGGCATAGGGGCTTGAGGCAACTGATTCTGTATTATGTGTTGCTGCTGTCTCATTGATACCTCATTCTGCGTCTGTGGATTCAAAGTTTGATTTTGGACATTCTTATTCTGTATTAATTTACACTCCTTTCTCCAATGTCCCAATTTTCCGCACCCATGACATGGAAACTTTTTATTTGCCTCTTCTTTACTCATTTTCCCTCTGGGTTTGCCCCCACTTCCTTCACCTTGGTCTTCCCCTCTTTTCTGATTATTTGCTTGCTGACTTAACTGAAGTTCCTGTTGTTCTGCCATTTTTACTTGGGCCCACATTACCTTTTCTACTAACTTCTTTCGTTTATTATCAATTTCATCCTCACAGTATTTTGCATACTTGAGATTTTCGTCGACAGGCTTCGTTTGACAACACAGTTCATGCTCTTTAATTGTTTGAGAGATTTCAGGATTTTGTCCTGATAACTAAATAAAATGTGACATGTCCTTATTATCAATGTTTTCTAAACCACTGTACTGTTTCAATACCTGAAAGAGGCGTTCATAATACACATGTACAGATTCATCTTTATTTTGTGTGGTTCTGTCTATTTTAGTCCAATCGGTTTCTATTGGAGGAATCTTTCCCTTTAAGTAAGTTATCACCTGATTGTATTTCTTCATCACATCATCCGATGGTGCTCCTGTTTTTGGGTCTCTAGGGTATTCATCATTTGGCCAATCTACTGTCATTTTATACTCGGTCCATAAATCAGCTGGAACAACAATGTCAAATAATACATCTAAATCTTTTAACATTACTTTTGACACCTTCACAAATCTTTCAACTTGTCGGTACCATTCTACAGGTTTTTCTCTAAGCTTTGGGAAATCATTAGTAAATGATACAAATATCCTGGCGGGACCATGGGACATGTGCATAACCTCCTTCTGGCACTTCTCTCATTGGACACAACCTTTTGACTTTTTCTGCTTCTTTTAGTAAATACTCAGAAGACGTTTTATTTGCCAGTGCCCCTTCCTTTTTTTTTGTCCATCTTACTTTCCATTTGTCCAAATCTCCCCATTTTTGCAACAACAATAATAATTCTTTTATCTGCATTTTCGACCTGACACATTCATGTTTTCCAAATCTTTGTCAGAAAATTCAGCTCTATATGGTTTCTGCAATACCTTTGATTTGCCAATGTAAATTCCCATTTCCAAAGCCAAATTCATTAACTTTTCATGGTATATTGTTGTATTTCGAGTAATAATTCTGCATATAAACAATAATTCATCTTCATCAAATGAGTTCAGTCTGTCCAATCCCACATTTCCCGCAACCATTTCTTCTAATTCTACCCTCAATTTGAATATACCAACCTTTGACTGTGATTTAGGCTTCTCTATGTTTCGGGTCCATCTGTCTAATTCTTCTGGACTTACTACAGTTTCAGGCCTCCTTCCAGAGGATGATCCAATCTGTACCTCTTTTGAACATGGGGGGTGTAATTTTCCTGATCGAGTCAGTTACTGGTTCTCGTATAGGTAAATCCATTAGGGAAAGTACTGACTCACATTCACTTGCTTGATCATCAACTGTTAGGGTTTCTTTTCTTGGCTGTACAATGGGTATAGTCAGAACAGGAGCTTTAAGACTAGCTTGCTTATCTCCATATAAAGGAACCTACAGGACCTAATGTTACAGGTATTGTCAAAGCTTCAGGACTTGTATTTAACTGAGAAATTTTCTGAATGAATTCACTACGCTGTTTATTTAAAGCTTCCTTTTCGCTTTCTTGAAGTACCTTTTCTAATGAGGTTTCATGTATAACCTGCGGAACTAAAGGTGGTTGTAAGAACAGAGCACTAGTAGGTTCTTCATGGTAAGGTGGCGGATTTTTCATTAACAAGTCATCTAAATAATCATCATCCGAATCATCACTAGTAATTACATTTTTCATTTTCCCTGTACTTTTACTTCTTGATGGTACTTCTGTGGTAAATACAGGATATAATCCTTCTACTAACATAGATAGTCTCCACCTTTTCATTTGTTTATCTCTTGTCTCTTTTGGAAATTACGGGTAAAACTTACTCCAATTTCTGTCACTTCTAGACTTGTCTCGCTCAAACGCCTCTGTCTCCCACTCTTCTAGAGCTTCATATTGCGTTAATCTTGGTCTGGGATCTAACTTATTCATACGATTTCTTGAGTTATATAAAATTCTTCCATTAAAGGTACCATGTTCGGAAAATGCCAAAATACCATCTTCTTTAGTGTACTCTATTCAGTTCTTTAACTACACATATGTGTGATAGCCCCTTTCTACCATCATGTATGATGCGGGTGTATTAGTTGGTGGAGTAATAATCCCTTCTCTGGTTTTAATAACTTTTTTTGAAATAATTATTCTACTGAAAAGCGACATCTTTCTTGTTTCTCTGTACATGATAAGGTCTTCCTCTAATTTGTTGTTCTTTCGCAAATCCTAAATATTTTCTATCAGGACGGTTACCTATAAATGCTGGATCTAAATGCCACATATACCGCTACTAAAAGAAAATCGCTTAATTCAATGTATTTGGTTTGTTTACTTTGCAGAAATATTCCTCCAATACCAGCGCGTCGCTTAATTTTAATGACCAATGAGGTTTAGAATTACAAGCAGCGTTAACCATTTATTGCTCGGCTTTTCTGTGACGTGAATCTCACTATCTGCACTCACTTCTCCTTTACAGCTTTCTCACGGCTACACACCTGCTTTTTCTACCAATCCCAGCGCGGCTCTCCGTGACGTCAGTGCAGCACCCACGACTAACTCCCTCCTTTGCAAGGTAATACGACAATTCAATTTCTTTCAAAATGTAATTACACATTTCATTAATTGACAACATCAAAACATTCGCTATTGTGCCTGATTGACTAAATTCAAAAGAAAAGACAATTTCTTTCACAACGAGTAAACCTAATTTCATCTACTCTTCAAACTCTGTGAATAAAACAATCTTCCGTTTACTCTTCACTTAAGAAAAAAGAACCTGCTACTCCTTCAGAATTACCCTTTCTAGGTGATATAAGACCAAAGTTTCACCAGTGAACTCCTTTGCTACCAATCACTCTCACTTTTATACTAGAAAATAAACCCTAACTAGTGCTTCAAGTTTTACCTAACTTTACGCCCCTATTCATCAAGCCAAGTAACCTCTCAGCAGCGTGGCTTCTATTTACCACCCGCTTTCTTTATCCTGGGATATTCCAGGCAACATTTAACAACACAAGCAGGTTTTTGGGTTAGTACATAAAAATCAATAATCAATAATCAACAATCAATATTCGATACACAACTAACTACCTAATTTCAACTAATCCTTAACCATAGCTCTGCTACCAGAAAATTATACTGATAGAGCGAGCAGGGATCAACTAGTTCAGTTTTACTGTACTCACCTGGGCCCATAAAACATTCACACTTTGAACTAGGGGTCCTGCCTAATTAATTACTAATTTAATAACCCTATCAGTGGTTTGAGTCCTTTTAGGACTTATACTGTAAGCCATGACTTACCAATCCTTGTCACCTTTGCTATAAGTCTTAGGGATCTAAAGGGAGTTGAGTTTAAATATGCAGTATTTAAAACACATTTTCTTTCCTGTAATAAACCACAGACTGGGGAAAGTTTTAAAACCTTTATCTATGAGAGATAAAGCCACAATCTTGTGACTATGAATTTTACAAGCAAGAATATAACCAGTTGGACATAAAGTTTGTAGGAAATTACAGTAACACCTTTAGACATTGGTATGGAAGTGTGGCTCAGGGGTTAGAGGCAGCAGACCTGGAAACTGAGATCGGTCCTGGACCAGGGTTCAATTCCCCGCCTCGGTGGGTCTTGGGCTAAAAATTCCACGGACTCGATAATTCTCGCCCGGTGCCTCCTCGACCCACGGGTTCTCACTCTGCGACTCTGGGCAATAGCTTGCTTAATCTTCACAACGGCCCCTTGCGGCGGGATGCCTGACTTTCACCTTGTGGATACCCTGCTATCTCACAGGGGAATACCAGGACGGGTTCCCTAAGCAAGCGCCGGGAAACCCACTGCGGGTAGCTGTGCGCTATATAAGCTCAACTACATTTACATTTACACATTTACATTTACCTGGGAAGGCTGAGAAAGGGAAATAGCACAAGGACATACCACATGGATTAGATTTACCTAAAATGGTGCAATGACCATTCCTGGTCATGGGCTGGGACAAAAGACCAGGGCCAGGCTCCCGACTAATCAGGTGCCCACGGGACAGGACAGGTGCAGATCAGGACACGCAACCTCCTCTAAGTGCAACGCCAGCGTCACACCCCTCTCTCTAGGAAAAGCCAATTAGTACCCCGATTGGGTAATCGATTCTTCTGACAGAGTGCTCTGCCAGCACCTCTGCTCTCGATCACCTATTGAGTGCATTGGGTCAGTGACAGGTCAGCTATTTGGACAAGTCAGACAATTTCTCTATCTAAGCCTAACTTAGTAATACCATTTCGAGGGCAATGTACCACCACTAAATGTTGCAAATCTATGTGTTCCACTTCAGTGATTGGTCAGAAAGACGAGGAGAGGTCATCACACCATACCAAGATGAGATCATCTAAATTGACTTGAATTGATCAAATTCCCACCCATAATTTACTTTCTAAGGTCTTTATTCCGCCCACCAATATTGGCATACAAATTATATACATTGTATTTATTTGAGTCTTCTTGCTTCCTCTTTATAGGTCAGTAGAGCAGGTTCCCAAGAACATCATGGGTAAGAAGGGTTTTGGCAGGTATTGAATGCCAATGCTTCAGCAATTTCGGAGTTTGAGTGCGCTTGCTCTGCATCGCCCAAGATGGAGGATGTGACAGTATTCAGGCTCAAAATACGAGCTATCAGCAAAGCAAAAGAGAAACATATTAGAATACAAAAATAAATGAATGCACTGTATACCACTTATCTCTACTCTAACCCCATTACTTTATTTTAACTTTTGCATTCATGGTTAAGCAAGACGAACAAGCTTAGTACAAGTTGCAGCATAAGCGTGAGTATGTGAGATTTGTAGCAGCCATTTCTGGCACTAGTGCTCTGAAGCTAAGATTTCCCCCCAAAGCAGAAAGGACATCACACCACGTGAGTGTGGAAGACGCCGCATGAGCAGTGAAATTCCCGCGTTGCAGCAGCCATTTTAATTCATTTGAGTTACTGTTAGTAAAAGCACATAGGCGAGCTTCCCCTAGATACTAGAAATGTCGTGAAATGCAAATATTAGTTAACAAAACATGTTGTTTATTACATTACAGGTTATTTTGAGAGGGTTGAGTACAAGCAAGTTTCTGTACATATGAAACCTTGCTCCATCAAAGTTAATACTGCTGCAGCACATGTTTACAATGGTCTACATTAAAAATACATATTTTGAATTAATTTACAATAATGTTTACTACAAGCTTATTTTTGTAATTTTTTTTAGCTTTATAACATTTTTGACATTTCCCTAGACTTTACCATGAGGACCTCTCTTTCCTAGTCGAGGAGATCTGTACCTATATGTGTAAAATTACAAATAGCAATTTATTTCAGCAGGTGAAAACATGTAAGTCTACACTTTCTGGTACATATGCACTCATAAATGATGAATAGTCAAAGTAGTACATTTACTAGAATGTGTAAGAGCAAATTTACCCTGGCATCTAAGCTTACCTTTGTGCATTGGTCCCTACATTTCTACACTCCTTTTTACCAGATTTTACCCATAGCCCCGAGTCATTGTTGCAAGCCATGCGCTGGTCCGGCGTACGCCAGGCCAGACCACTCCGCTTGTGCTCAGAGGGGGGCACACATAGCTACCTGTCACAGGCGTACTCGCTGCTGGTGTGCAGGTCACAGGTCTAGTTGTCACCATGTCACGGCCACTCCCTGAGGGCATGTTTGCGCACACACCACACCCATCTGGCACAGGCATCACAGGCCATATGACCTCGCAAATATAAGGGGTAGACAGCATCACATTCCCCTCGGCTGGTGGTGACTGGATGAAGGACGTTCCACAGTTCTCAATCATAAAGGGTCCATGAGTTGTTGTGCATAGGGTTAGTGGCACCCGAAGCCATGCGGCCATCACAGGCCTACCATCATGTGGCGCTGACTGTCGTTGCACAGGGTTAGTGGCACCCGAAGTCTTGCGGCCGTCACGGACCTACCACCACATGGTGCTGACTTGTGTTGCACAGGGTTAGTGGCACAAGAAGCCTTGCGGCCATCATGGGCCTACCACCATGTGGCGCTGACTGGCGTTGTACAGGGTTAGTGGCACCCAAAGCCTTGCGGCCATCACAGGCCTACCACCACGTGGCGCTGACTGGCGTTGCACATGGTTAGTGGCACCCAAAGCCTTGCGGCCATCACCAGTCTCCACCATGTGGCCTTGACTGGTGGTGCACAGGGTTAGTGGCACCCGAAGCCATGCAGTCGCCACAGGCCTGCCAACGCATGGCGCTGACTGGCGTTGCACAGGGTTAGTGGCATCCGAAGCCTTGTGGCCATCACAGGCCTACCACCACGTGGCGCTGACTGGCACTGCACAGGGTTAATGGCACCTAAATAGCTGAGCGGGTGTGCAGCCTGCGTTAATGACCTGTGCACTGATGTGGTCTCTGCCCTTGATAACTCAGGACTCAGCGTCATATGTGGTATCTGACGCACTGATGTGGTCTCTGCCCTTGATAACTCAGGACTCAGCGTCATGTGTGGTATCTGATGGGCCACGGGCGGACCCGCATGATGTGGACCATGCTATGGTGGCGGAACCGGGGCCTGGAGCTTGCATGGACACGTGGTGTGCCTACTGGTGGACACACCAGTGGCAGCAGGTGAACAGTGGGACCTGTGTGCGCATGGGTGGCGGTGTCTCTCTCTCTCTCTCCCCCTTCCTTTCCGTCTCTCTCTCTCTCACTATGTCTCCCTTCCCTCTCTCTCTCTCTTCCTTTCCTTTCCTTCTCTCTCTCACTCTCTCTGCCTTCCCTCTTTCTCTGTCTCTCGCTCTCTCTATCGCTCTCTCTCCCTTCCTTTCCTTCCCTCTCTTTCTCTCTCTGGCTTACTTTCCTTCTCTGTTTCTCTGTGTCTCGCTCCTTTGATGTGCGCATGACACACGTCCTGATTTTGTGCTTTATTTTCCCAGCTGTGCCATCTAGATTGTCCCTGACGGACCCGATAGGAGTCTTCCGCATTGGTGTTTTGTGTTGTATTTCAATAAAGTTTTTGGTTGTTACTTCAGAGCTGTGTAACTGTTTCTCGTTCTTCTGGCCACACATGTGTGTATTTATTTTGGCAATGTGCGTCATCATGCATTTTTTGTGGCTCTTCTTTCGTGCATGGTATATGTATGTCCGGGGGGGGGGGAAGTGGGTTGCTGGGGGTGGTGGCGGGGGATGTTGTGGCCCTCATGGGTGTCGGAGCTGCATAATCATTGTCTCCATGGCATCTGTGGGTCTTCAGGTGTGGCTCTAGGCTGGGCTCCCTTTCATGCTGTGGGTAGTCGTCCTACTTAGCACCAGCAAAAGGCATGTGTTAAATACCTGGTGCAATCGCGGCTTATCGCCTCATTTTGTTGCGCTTCGCAGATCTGGCAGTTCATTGTTAAAGTGGTGTTGTGGTTTTTTCATGTGTTTTTGCACGGGAACGTCTACTCTGCATCTCATTAGGGTTAGTTGGAGGTGTCCACCCTGGGGGTAAATTTTGGGTCAGTTATTGCAGGAATACTGGCGATAAGTCCTTGTGAATATCCCCCTCTGTGTTACTCTTTCACCCCAGCTCCTCCGTTTTTTCCTGAACGCTTCCTGTTTGGTTGGGCTATTTTTTTGTATTTCTCCCAGCTCCTTAGATTCTCCCCTCCCTTTTTAATGCCACCCATCGGCGGCATTGAAAGGCTCCCTCCTTGCCCCACACGTTCATCCGTTTCTCCTCTCCACTCTGTATCCCGTTTATTATTTGTATTCTTGATATACTTTTTAGGAGGGCCAGAAGCTGCAATTTCCATCATGGATGCGGCTTTTGATAAATGTGAGTTTGTGCACCTATTGTATATTTTCAAAGTTTTCCTCTCCAAGATGTGAGTCTGTGGTCTTGGAATGGTATACCTAAAAAAAATCGCAGCAGCTTCATGATGTAGGTGCACTCATGCATCATGATGCATGCATACTTGTACATTGTGATGCCTTACATACGCATATGTCATCACACTGCAGCTAAAAGGCAAAATGGTTGCTGCATCATGTCCCTTTTTTTTTTAGTGCCGGTTTATATAGCGCAAACTCAACCCGAAGGTATTGGAGCGCTTTACATGAGCACCGGTTACGTTACACAAGGCAGTTCAGGCACGGGGAGATTAAGTGATTTGCCCAGAATCACAGGATGTGGATGTGACCCCGAGGCTTGAACCTTGGTTTCCAGCACCAAAGTCGGCAATCTAGCCGGCAGACCCCATCCTCTCTCCAGGATGTACATGCATGGTGTGGAATGCCCAAATATATGTTAACATGCTGGGACTGCTGTAGCTTGAAGATCCAACCATGCACATGTGGTGCATAAGTGCATATGCATCAACGGGACGAGACTTTTATGTTTTAAGTCAGGTCTCCTATTTTGTCTGCATAAACAAATAGAGACAAAGCCATTGGTTCTCACTTTACTATAGCAAGACACACGTGAAAAGGCGGTATGCTTACTTTTGCTTGTTACAGCCAGACTTATTGGCTTTGCCAATGGTTGTTATGCTTGCTTACACAAGGAAGGACAAATCCCTTTTGAATCAGTACCAGGAAAGGGAGGCAGCCACGTTTCCATGAAACATTTTAAGATGCTGTAACATTTCTTGCTTCCTGCTATTGAGCCTTTGAGTTTGGATTATCAAATGCAGCGTTTATTCCTTAAGGATCCCCAAGTGACTGATTCTTTACCCGATAATGTATGCTAACTGGACATATCACCAACGAACTGTGCAAGGCCTGTCACCATCCTACAGTGGATTTGGTACTTTGCCTTCCAATGAATTATTTGACACTCTGAGGCATTTAGGAGCAAGACGATCAAGAAATGGTATTGATTTATTGTCAGTTATGCTGGCTAACTTCATTCCTATATCATCAGTCATTAAGTACACGTAAACTGTGAACTTTATTCGCAGGATTGACACGACAACTAACCTCATCAGCTTGTTTCCATTTCGTGCACGTTTTGCTCGATTTCTTGGAAATTTAAAGGGCTCACAAAGAAATACATTTTTATTGAGAACATCGTTTTATATTCAAAGAGTCGCATATCTTTAGATATCTACTAAGGACGATCTCTATGAGAGACAAAACATCTGCTAGTATTTATGCTATGGGTGCATATTACACTTTTTGAGAAAATACATTTTATTTTGCAATGCTTTTTAATTGCCTACCTTACTTCTAATAATTTAGTTAAGCAGAATGGCATCTAGCAATAACACATTAAGGGGTTTATGTATGGGGGATTGGTGTAGGGCAGCGACGAAAGTCTTCTTGCTGTGCCTATATGAAAGGGTAGGAATGCACAGTATTTCTGAAATACGGTGCATTCCTGTCCTTTCCCCCTGCGTGTGTGCACTATTTGCTGCCTAGCGCCAATGCGGGAACCCTTGCACCATGGTGCAATGGAGTCTGCATTGCATGCAGGATTGTTTTTTGTGCAGGAAGGTACCTTCCTACACATAACAATCCAGAGAGGTGTTATCCTCTATCTATGTGTGCTGCAGAATGCAAAGAGGAAAAAAATAGGAGAAATAAAAATATGTATCTCCGTTACACCTGCTCTGGGGAGGCATACGCTTTTGGTGCTGCCCCAGTTTTATATGATTAGGGAAATCTGGGGCAATGTCAAAGTCCATGGGTGTTGCATGGTAAAACCCACCGCAATCCCCATGCGGAGCCTCCCAGGTGCAGAGTATGGCAACACAGTGACCTGCGCTGCCTTGACTTGCTCCATATCTATGAGACCATGCAAAGGCACGCAGGGTGGCTTTGCGTGGTCTCATAGATATTGTTGAGAGATTTGTGCAGCCGGAGCATCTGAAAAAGTGACTCTCTGGTGGTGCATGCCTCTCATAAATAAGCCCCTAAATGTTTACCACCCACATTTCGTTCTCCTGTTGCATTACTAACTGCTTTAGGAATTCATCTTGCAACATTGTCTTTTGTATATAAAGATGGATCTCAAAATTGTGGGTTCAGGTTTATTTTTATAGATAACTTTGACAATTGTGGAAGAGAATGAGCAACTTAGGGATAAAATTTAGCTACCTGGAATGCCTTTTTTTGTTAACTAATATTATATACAGAGAGCTTAAGACTGAGACTGTGACTGCACCCATCCACAGGAGTTGTCTAGGTGGTCTTTGGGACCCTCTTCTCCCCTTTCAAAGGGCCTGCTTGAAGGAGCACACTGACTATGTGCCAACTTTATATGGTGCATAGCCAGTGCGCCTCGTGGCGAGTTCTTTAATTCACGTCCCCATTCAAATGAGGGGACCCCCACTCTTGATTGCTCTGGCACCAAATGTGGGCTGGCAAAATCAATATTATAAACATGGCTGGTCACAAATCTATGTCCTCCTTATTCTAATACACCTATTGTGTCACCTAGCCATGCACCGTAATACACACCCTGCTCTTTGGTTGGTTAACTCCATTGTAGAGCAATCTGCCCTACAGGAACAATTTTTGTCTATTTTACCTGCCAGTTGCCTTTATTACATGGGTTATGTTAACAACAACAAGGGACCCCAATTCAGTCAGCAGGGGACCTCGGGGAACATACTTTTTAGAACAACAGCGGTCCCATGCATGTAAGTATATACGAAACAATAAATATAGACAGAGTCAGATCTATATTTGGAGCGACATATCCAGCCGGACAGAGGTCTTCAAATTTACTCAATGAACAAATGATTCATACAGAATACTTTTAACAATTCACCAGTGTGATGCACAAGCCTGTGCCCAAACACTATCAGATCAAATACAGAAGGTAGATTAAGAACATAGAAGGGCTTTTTAAGGCATAAGTAACATTTTCTGTTTAAAATTCAATTGTACAGAAGTATCAAGAAAGCACCATTACATCACATATTGTCAGGTCCCCTGCCTACAGGTCCAGTAAAAAGAAGCCTGTCTTGAATAACTCTAAAGGAATGGTAATAGCTGTTTTATCAAAATTGTGGAAGCAGCATTGGGCGCAGGGCAGACAGCAATATGTCGGCAAGATGCCCCGAAAAGGAGAACAGGTTAGCGCTCTAGTCTGCCAGGAAGATTCGAATGGTATCGGTGAGACGCGCGGAGAACTGCGCACTTCACCTGATCATCGAGAGGAGTAGGAGGTGTATCTGCGCGTCGTGTTTAGTCAGGGAATAAATAAACGCGTCGCGAGGTTTTTCAGAGTGAGAGAAGAGTAGCGTATCAACAGAATTCAAGTAAGACGGTTCCAGACTGTAGAATTATAATTACGTAGCTCGAGTCAGCTAAGCGAAAATTCTCTATCCTTCCTTTTCTTGGGAACAGTATTATTTGAGGCATGAGAGAAATACTTAGAGCGCAGTGAATTAAATGAGAAGAGGTGTAATTCCTGATATTCATAGAAGTACATTCAAGAGACAACTAGAACCAACAAACTAAAGTTAGAATAGACAAGAGTGAGGTACAAGACAAAAGACAGAATAGAATAGATGTGCAACAAGCCAAGTGTATATGAGAAATTTCGAGTATTGAAGCAACTACAGAAAATAATATTTACTTTAAAGGTGAAGCAAGAAGATTACTTACCAAGCAGTTGTTCGCTGTCCTGTAGGGGAGCCCCTGAGAATAAAAGAAAGATAAAGAGGTTAAAAAGGTAGAGACATAATAAATACACAGTACATTTCATTACAGTGATTACAACTCAGAACAGAAGAACACCAGAATAGAAGAGAGGAACAGGCACACAGCTCTTTGGGTAGGTTATCAGTTATAAGAGAAAGCAATAGAGTTAAGATAAGTAAGCGCAGGGAGAGTTATATGTGATTTTATTTTACAGCGTCATCAAGCCAACAGAGCAGAACTTAAGTAGTCATAAGAAAAAGACGAAAAGAAGAAAGAAGACTACATTTGTGTGCATTCTCTTCTCTGTCCAATTCCCCTTTCCCCATTGGGGCTCTTCTGGCTACGTATTTAAAATTTGTGCGTGGCTGGGGAGTTCTGAGGTGGAATTGGGAGCTTGCGTCGTTCTGCTCCTGTGTCACTGGCCAGCACAGAGAAAGACTGGTTCTGACAGAGTGAAGTGCCCACGAAATAGAGGCACCTGAGCAGAATGGCGGAAGGTTTGGATGTGAAGAAGCTAGGAAATATTTTAGATGAAATACAAAACGAGCTAATAGCGGTCAGAGCGGAAAATAGGGAACTAAATAAAGACACCACAGAGTTGGCACATAGAATAGGGAATTTAGTTTCAGGGGAAGGGTTCAAAATATCTTCCCCAGTGTTGGGTTCATTTGAGGAGTCAACTCCATCTCAATCAAAGGTAAACACACAAGTAATACATTCCTTGTCCCCTGTGATTCCTCTGCCCCCCCTGAACGTTTTAGTGGAGACCCTCAAAAGGCACAAGTCTTTTTAACTCAATGCTCTCTGCACTTCATGTGTAGACCAGCACTGTTTCCTGATGCGCAGTCTCGACTAGCATTCATATTATCCTATTTAAGTGGAGATGCCGCGGCCTGGTCTATGCCCTTGGTCACCAGAAGCGATCCTGTGTTATTCAATTTAGAAGACTTGAAGAAAGAATTTATGCGGATTTTTGATCGACGAAAGGTGTCTCAAGCTACAGACAATGAGCTTTTAGAGATTCGACAAGTAAATAGAGAGTTAGTAGCATATTTGGCGCAATTCAACAAGCTGGTGTTAGAAACTGAATGGCCTGAGAAGAAACGAGCAGCAGTATTTTATCAGGGATTAAAGGACGAACTAAAAGACGCCTTAGCACAAGTTCCCAATCGTCCCACTGACATCTCCGCCTTGGTGGATCTCGTGTTGGAGATAGATTTTCGTCAGAGCGAGAGAAGGGGTGAGAAGAAGCGAGATTATAGACCCAGTGTACCACGTTTTGATAGAGCCAGATATGGACCTCACAAGGAACATGATTCTAATCGCGGAGTGGAACCTATGCAAATAGGAACGATACGAGGGCCTCTTACAAAAGAAGAGAAGGAAAAGAGGCGGAATAATAAACTGTGTCTCTATTGCGGAGGTAGCGGACATTTTGTTCGAGATTTCCCTAAAAAACCTAAGACTTCGTCGGCGGAAAACGCCATGCGCCACCAGTAGTTGGGGTTGGACTGGTGGTTGCAGAAACAAATTCGGCTCCAAAGAATCACGCATTGGCAAATACCTTACAATCTGCCTCTCCACATTTGGTAATATCTGTAACCCTGAGTTATCGAAATCACAGAAGAGAACAGATTGCTGTGATGATAGACTCCGGGGCAACAGGCAACTTTTGCGATCTACGTTTTGCTGAGAAGATAGGATTACAAGCAATCCAGAAAGAAAAGAGTGAGTCAGTCAGGGCTGTTGATGGTACAAATCTGTCTTCAGGCCCAATTGTAAGTCACAGTGAATTAGTACATTTAGAAACTGCAGAAGGACATTGTGAAAATTTGCAGTTTAATCTAATTGACGCCCCGCAATTCCAATTGATCTTAGGTTTACCTTGGCTCACGGAGCATAACCCAACCATAGATTGGGCAGCAAGAACAATAACTATGAATTCGATTTATTGCAAAGAAAACTGTTTCAAGGATGGAGAAAACAAGGGTGGTCTATCACCAGCCTATCATTTAAGCAAAAATGAAAATTCTGTCTGCGTGATTGACACGGTGACTCTGCCTGAAAAGTACCAAGAATTCCAGGATGTCTTTAATGAAGCTGAAGCAAAGAAATTACCTCCTCACAGAGAGTATGACTGTAAGATAGATTTAGAACCTGGAGTAAATTTGCCCTGCAGCAGAATTTATGCCCTAACCGAACAAGAGGATAAACATTTGAAGAGTTATCTGGAAGAATACCTGGAGAACGGTTTCATTCGACCTTCTCAGTCCCCAGTTTCTTCCCCTTTATTTTTTATTCCATAAAAGAATGGGGAATTACGCACGTGCATTGACTATAGGGCCATAAATCGGATAACAGTCAAGAATCGATACCCATTACCCTTGATTTCGACTCTCCTAGACCAAGTGAAAGAAGCCAAAATCTACACTAAACTTGATTTAAGAGGAGCATACCATTTAGTCCGGATTAGAGAAGGAGACGAATGAAAGACGGCATTTAGAACAAGACAAGGTTTATTTGAATACCAAGTGATGCCATATGGGCTATGCAATGCTCCTGCAGCCTTTCAACATTTTATAAACGATGTTTTGAAGGATTGTATTGATCAGATCGCGATAGTATATATCGATGATATTTTGATCTACTCAACTGAAGTGGGAACCCATGAGAGTCACGTCAAAAAGGTGTTACAAAGACTTCGTGAGAATGGGTTATTTGTCAAACTGGATAAGTGCGCCTTTGATGTGACCTCAGTAGAGGTTCTGGGGTTTGTGCTTGCTCCTGGGGGAATCGCCATGGATAACAATGAGATAAAAGCGGTGACTGAGTGAAAATCCCCAACTTCAGTAAAAGAAATCCAAAGTTTCATCGGATTTGCCAACTTTTATAGAAGATTTATTCAGGATTTCTCCAAGAAGCTAATCCCAGTCACACGCCTATTAAAAAAGGGAGTACCTTTCCAGTGGAGCACAGAAGCGGAGACCGCTTTTGCACAATTGAAGAAGGATTTCACCTCTGCTCCGATTCTGTTGCATCCAGATCCAGCAGAACCATTCTTCGTAGAAACAGATGCCTTCAATTTTGCCTTGGGAGGAGTGTTATCACAGAGACACAAGACTACAGGCCAACTGCATCCAGTGGCATTTCGTTCCAGGAAGCTAACACCTCCAGAAATCAATTATACAATCACTGAACAGGAACTGTTGGCCATAAAGGATGCCTTCAAGGAGTGGAGACACTATCTGATGGGGGCTCGACATATTGTAACTGTTTACACTGACCACCAAAATCTCGGCGTGGGAACAGACCGAACTACCGACTAACCCGGTAGAATCCTGGCACCATCGGATTACGCTATTGTAACGCGGTTCAAGTCTATTTTGCCCGAGTCTGGGCTCACCTGCCTTCATAGGCTAACACCGCCTTGCCAGCAAAGGCTGACTGTATCGCCCTGGCAACTAGAGGCTTAATAACGTTAAGGCATTAAATAAATGTCCTGATGATGGTCCCCATGATTAAGTAGGGGGACCGAAACGCCGTCGACCTGTCTAGCACCCTATACAAAACTTGATTTATATGTGATGTAATGGTGCTTTCTTGATACTTCTGTACAATTGAATTTTAAACAGAAAACGTTACTTTTGCCTTAAAAAGCTCTTCTATGTTCTTAATCCAACCTTCTGTATTTGATCTGATAGTGTTTGGGCACAGGCTTGTGCACCACACTGGTGAATTGTTGAAGGTATTCTGTATGAATCATTTGTTCATTGAGTAAATTTGAAGACCTCTGTCCGGCTGGATATGTCGCTCCAATTATAGATCTGACTCTGTCTATATTTATTGTTTCGTATATACTTACATGCATGGGACCGCTGTTGTTCTAAAAAGTTTATTACCTGGGTGCCATATGCTGCTACCACTGTCTGCATACTACGTGGAGGGACACACTGGATGTGATACAGTTCTATACGTTAGTGAAATGCTGCGAGCATCATGGAATTTCATGTAATTTCCCTGAACTTTGTAATTACACAACAGCAAATTACACAAACATTTCAAAGCCCTAATGTTAGGTCCAGTCCATTCAAGCAGATACAAAATCTGTAAATAACAATAGTTAACAGGTATTCTGTGTCAGGTTGCTTATAAACATTTCAGTGATTGTATTATTCAAGTTGATTGGGACACTCAAGAAATTGGTACAAACGACACACATTTCAGCGACGTCCATTCCACAGAAAGCTTTCCATAGCGGACAGTCTTGATAAGGGTTTGTTTAGGCACAAGGACAAAATAGAAGGCCTAATTCTCTTTAGATCGCTACCCATAGATACAAAGATATCAACGGGAAAGACTTAGCCATAGAGGTGGTATGATGAAAGGACGAAATGAAGGAATTTACATTAGGGAACTGGGGGTAATCTATAGGGAAACTATGGATTATCAGGAATTAAGCCAAAGACAGAGCACAGCACATACAAGTAAACAGCTGAGTATCCACAATCAGCAACATTGTTTAAAATAAAAAGTGTTCAATGTATAATTAGTTCAGCAAGCAATCTTCATCATAATTGTTCAGTTGTTTTAACAATGATACAGCAGCAGCTGGCACGTGTTTTGTCGCTTCTCTTGCGACTTTTTCAAGGCTCCAAAAGTGCATGTATTCTAGAAGTAGGAGATCGTATTTGTCCTGAGAATATAAGTTCGTAATTTGTCCGGATTCTGTTCTCCAATCATCAATAATTCATGTTAGTGTGGTATAACGCATCCGGAACGGTAACGTATTGCCCCCAAAGAATTATATTCAAAGTTCAAAAGTGTGTAGTTGCAGTATACATGCATTTGCAGCTCACCTCTCACAAGTATGTTCATGTGTGAGACGACATCTTTCAATACGTAATAAGATGTCCAAGGTAATAACGTAAAATCTCCAAATTGTTGTACTGGTATTTCGGGCAGCAAAAGTGGTTATTCTCCCGTCCACATTTCCGCTCTCAGTCAGGAAGGTATTGATTAGGTCTTGAGACACTGTGGGTAATTACCTAGAGCTAAGGCGAGGGTTTTACTAGGGGTAAAGGGAAATGCTCACAGGGTGGACTGACAATTAAGTTAATTTCTATCCCGAATATATTTCTTTATTTGGTCCTTATATGTTCTGATGATACCACATATATTCATATAGAAATCATATATTTGACTTAGCCTTTAACTCTTTTTTAATTGGTGATGTTTCCATATGCATTAATGTAAGTGCTAAATATATTTTACCACCAAGGCAGGATAAGAGAGATGTTGGGTTGAACTTGCTTTATTAAAATAGCCAGATTATCGAATAAAGAATTATTGCAACAAAAAAAAGATATATTTCTAAAGTGGTTCAAAATCTTCCACAATCTATGTATGTACATTGACCTATTCCAGGTGGAATAATTCAGACCTTTACCTATCCATCAGACTAGTTAACTCCCTCAATAATGGGGCTTTAGAGATCATCTAGTTGTGAGAATTTGCCTGAGACTTCCAGTGTCTGATATTTTTATGCCTAGAATGAGAAACACTATAGCAACAAAGGTAGCAGGGTGTACCAGTTAGAGACTTAAATCAAACATTGGATGATTTCAGGTGCCTGTAATAAAGTGTTTGTTAAGTTATACCATTTAGGGGAACATTTGAGCATCCCAAGAGAATACCACATGGGAATATATAAATTGAAAAGTAGTCCACAATTAGTAAGACAATTTTAAATAATTATTTTTTAACAGAAACATAAAAAAACACATTCTAAATATACCTCATTACAATGTTGGGGAGTGTCATTTCATTATGCTCCATCTAATGCTGCTGACTCCAATAGGTGTGGCTGTCAACTATTGATGATGACTCTTTAGGTGTGGTTGTCAGCTATTGGTGGTAAATGTTTTGAGTTGCTGTAAAATAGTGAAGAACACTGGTGAGAATCCTTGTCAAAAAACAAAATAGCAACAAATAGGATTGT
The DNA here is from genome assembly GCF_964261635.1 of Lissotriton helveticus. NCBI lineage: Eukaryota > Metazoa > Chordata > Amphibia > Caudata > Salamandridae > Lissotriton > Lissotriton helveticus. The sequence goes on from NC_136063.1 coordinate 998,562,888, forward strand.
TGTGGATGGGGCAGAGGACCACACTAATCATGGACACACTTATATATCTGTACATCAAAAAAACACAAATTACTTTGAAGGACAATCATGAACCAGCACTGTTATATTTGTTTACCTCTCTTGAAATCTCTTTGCTCAAAGTCTGTGTGATACTGTGTTTGGAGACCTGGTTCCTGACTAATCGTCTTGTCCTAGAAAAAATTTTATTTTGCAACAATGCAGACATTTGTTGCACAGAAAAACTAAATTGTATCTTTTAAAATGGCATATCCAGTCACACATGTCTTTATTGCTACCATTGTTAACACCATAATTACTTGTGAATACACTTTTCTGGATTTTCACCCCTCTCCATTTAAGGGACAAAGATTGCAATAGCAATGATAAGTTGGGATATCTGTGATTGCTTGCAACTAGCCTCTTTTCTCATTAACTAAAGATACATCATTGATACATTGATTTATGTTTCTGTGATAGTTGGTTTTCTCCCGGGCTCAAGTAGGTGCGTTTTCCGCTCTACACAGACATAAGGAGGGACATTACTGCCTTCTTGGGTTAGAAGAGAATTGTCTTATATAGACATTTTATGAATCCGGCATGAATGTCAATGCCTAGAGTGGGCTAAATTAGTTGCATTACTGTAGGGGCGGTCTGAGTTTCATATAAGGGAAATCTTTGAGTAGAACTAAGGTGCCTTGCTTCACTTTTTTCTAGAGGCATTACATTGCATGTTTACATTTTCAAGAGAGAGTAAATATTTGTTCCAGGTAGGTATAGTTTATTTATTTGAGAATTTCCCATATTTTAAACCGTATTTAGTTATTTGGGCTTTATGTATTCTCCGGTAAAATTGTAATTTGTGTTTTTTTATGTGTATTTTAGATTCTACGTGTTTCAGTAGTTTTGTAGTGCTTGAAGCTTCTGTTGTATTGCTTGTTCAGTTGAGGATAGTAGAAACATCTGTAAACATTAGTCAGTTAAGTTGTTATGGTTCGAGGATTGATAATTCTTCTAGGGTTAATGCAAAGTAATGTTTAAATATGATGGCTATCTACCTTTTTGCTCTGGTTTAAATAGGTTAGCCTTTTTATTTATTGTTACACTAGATTTGGTCAATTATATATTCTTGTGTTGAAGTGAAATACCTTTTCTCCTACCACACTTTTAAGGAGTTGTACACTTTCGGAAATCAGTACAGTATCCATATATTTTCCTTTTTTGTGCACTGCAAAGATTTACTTAAAAATGCATGTAAGTTATATATGTGGTCAGTGATTCTCTGATTATAGAGAAATTGTACTGGATTTTTTTTCTCGGCATCTCTTTTTCATTGAGAGATGGCTGGATTAATTTCTTTAGTATGGCACTGAAAATGTTCCCACGGTTTCTATTCTTGCACATACCTCTGAAGTTTTGTGAGATATGGGCATTATTGATATCAGTTTGACTAAACTCAAAGGAAATGACCTGCACAGACGGCCACATTTAGTAATTTTTCCATTGTTTATTACATTGAGGCAGTACTGTCTTTGCCTAATATGTTTCCCAATTAAAAACGCTATATGTTCTGATGAAGGTCCTGCTTATTCTTGCTCTTAAACCAAACAACTTATGTTTATTAGAGAATGACATTAGCCTTAACATAAGACTGGGTCCAGTCTTGTTGTGGCTATCAGTATGGCGGAGGTCTACAGTGGATTTGACACAAACAATTGTCAAGGACAGTTGTAAATTAGATTATTATAAAAGAATTAAATGGTTAAATTACGTAGAGGTCCTTCTGAAAGCGTTAGAGATAGGAGAATTATTCCAGGACCCAGAGTCCCTCAAAAGGATTTCAAAGGAAAGAATAACCGATTTTTTTATTAAGAGTTCAAAGTATGCCCGAAGAGAAAAGAAACGGATTCATCATTCCTCCATTCTTTATGATGTGGTATCATCAAGATCGGGGGAAGGTTTTCAGTATTTGTCACGCATAAATAATGCGCAACACAGAATTATCCTTTTGCGTTTCCGCATGAGCATGATCCCGTTACTCATGGGATACCCCCAAAATATACATAAATTAGTAGACCTCTTACCCTGTCCCTGTAACAACTACGCAGTACAGTCAGATCTACACATTGTATTATCTTGCAAGAACTATACAGGGGAAAGGAAAACATTCATACTCTCTATTCTGAGATACCACAATTTTAGGCAGTGCCGGGTGGCCACGTACTTTTTAAAAACTCTACCGGATCAATTTGGAGGGACATTACTGCCTTCTTGGGTTAGAAGAGAATTGTCTTATATAGACATTTTATGAATCTGGCATGAATGTCAATGCCTAGAGTTTGCTAAATTAGTTGCATTACTGTAGGGGGGGTCTGAGTTTCATATAAGGGAAATCTTTGAGTAGAACTAAGGTGCCTTGCTTCACTTTTTTCTAGAGGCATGGCATTGCATGTTTACATTTTCAAGAGAGAGTAAATGTTTGTTCCAGGTAGATATAGTTTATTTCTTTGAGAATTTCCCACTTACATTTAACCGTATTTAGTTATTTGGGCTTTATGTATTTTCTGGTAAAATTGTAATTTGTGTCTTTTTTATGTGTATTTTAGATTCTACGTCTTTCAGTAGTTTTGTAGTGCTTGAAGCTTCTGTTGTATTGCTTGTTCAGTTGAGGATAGTAGAAACATCTGTAAACATTAGTCAGTTAAGTTGTTATGGTTCGAGGATTGATAATTCTTCTAGGGTTAATGCAAAGTAATTTTTAAATATGACTATCTACCTTTTTGCTCTGGTTTAAATAGGTTAGCCTTTTTATTTATTGTTACACTAGATTTGGTCAATTATATATTCTTGTGTTGAAGTGATATACCTTTTCTCCTACCACACTTTTAAGTAGTTGTACACTTTCGGAAATCAGTACAGTATCCATATATTTTCCTTTTTTGTGCACTGCAGAGATTTACTTAAAAATGCATGTAAGTTATATATGTGGTCAGTGATTCTCTGATTATTGAGAAATTGTACTGGATTTTTTTTCTCGGCATCTCGTTTTCATTGAGAGATGGCTGGATTAATTTCTTTAGTATGGCACTGAAAATGTTCCCAGGGTTTCTATTCTTGCACTTACCTCTGAAGTTTTGTGAGATATGGGCATTATTGATATCAGTTTGACTAAACTCTAAGGAGATGACCTGCACAGACGGCCACATTTAGTAATTTTTCCATTGTTTATTACATTGAGGCAGTACTGTCTTTGCCTAATATGTTTCCCAATTAAAAACGCTATATGTTCTGATGAAGGTCCTGGTTATTCTTGCTCTTGAACCAAACAACTTATGTTCATTAGAGAATGACATTAGCCTTAACATAAGACTGGGTCCAGTCTTGTTGTGGCTATCAGTATGGCGGAGGTCTACAGTGGATTTGACACAAACCATTGTCAAGGACAGTTGTAATTTAGATTATTATAAAAGAATTAAATGGTTAAATTACGTAGAGGTCCTTCTGAAAGCGTTGGAGATAGGAGAATTATTCCAGGACCCAGAGTCCCTCAAAAGGATTTCAAAGGAAAAAATAACTGATTTTTTATTAAGAGTTCAAAGTATGCCCGAAGAGAAAAGAAATGGATTCATCATTCCTCCATTCTTTATGATGTGGTACCATCAAGATCGGGAGAAGGTTTTCAGTATTTGTCACGCATAAATAATGCGCAACACAGATTTATCCTTTTACGTTTCCGCATGATCATGATCCCGTTACTCATGGGATACCCCCAAAATAAACATAAATTAGTAGACCTCTTACCCTGTCCCTGTAACAACTACGCAGTACAGTCAGATCTACACATTGTATTATTTTGCAAGAACTATACAGGGGAAAAGGAAAACATTCATACTCTCAATCCTGAGGTACTACAATTTTAGGCAGTGCCAGGTGGCCACGTACTTTAAAAAAACTCTACAGGGTCAATTTGGAGGGACATTACTGCCTTCTTGGGTTAGAAGAGAATTGTCTTATATAGACAATTTATGAATCTGGCATGAATGTCAATGCCTAGAGTGGGCTAAATTAGTTGCATTACTGTAGGGGGGGGGTCTGAGTTTCATATAAGGGAAATCTTGAGTAGCACTAAGGTGCCTTGCTTCACTTTTTTCTAGAGGCATGGCATTGCATGTTTACATTTTCAAGAGAGAGTAAATGTTTGTTCCAGGTAGGTATAGTTTATTTCTTTGAGAATTTCCCACTTATCTTAACCCCTACGATGCTAATGCCGGAACGGTTCCGTCATGAGCTACGGTTGAGCTGTGCTCATGACGGAACCGTTCCGTCATGACCACGCCCGTTTTAATTAGGGCCCAGCACCGGAGGGGGAATCGCGGTCGCGCTGAAAAGGTTAAACCGCATTTGGTTATTTGGGCTTTATGTATTTTCTGGTAAAATTGTAATTTGTGTTTTTTATGTGTATTTTAGATTCTACGTGTTTCAGTAGTTTTGTAGTGCTTGAAGCTTCTGTTGAATTGCTTGTTCAGTTGAGGATAGTAGAAACATCTGTAAACATTAGTCAGTTAAGTTGTTATGGTTCGAGGATTGATAATTCTTCTAGGGTTAATGCAAAGTAATTTTTAAATATGATGACTATCTACCTTTTTGCTCTGTTTTAAATAGGTTAGCCTTTTTATTTATTGTTACACTAGATTTGATCAATTATATATTCTTGTGTTGAAGTGATATACCTTTTCTCCTACCACACTTTTAAGGAGTTGTACACTTTCGGAAATCAGTACAGTATCCATATATTTTCCTTTTTTGTGCACTGCAGAGATTTACTTAAAAATGCATGTAAGTTATATATGTGGTCAGTGATTCTCTGATTATTGAGAAATTGTACTGGATTTTTTTTCTCGGCATCTCGTTTTCATTGAGAGATGGCTGGATTAGTTTCTTTAGTATGGCACTGAAAATGTTCCCAGGGTTTCTATTCTTGCACATACCTCTGAAGTTTTGTGAGATATGGGCTTTATTGATATCAGTTTGACTAAACTCTAAGGAGATGACCTGCTCAGACGGCCACATTTAGTAATTTTACCATTGTTTATTACATTGAGGCAGTACTGTCTTTGCCTTATATGTTTCCCAATTAAAAACGCTAATAGTTCTGATGAAGGTCCTGCTTATTCTTGCTCTTGAACCAAACAACTTATGTTTATTAGAGAATGACATTAGTCTTAACATAAGACTGGGTCCAGTCTTGTTGTGGCTATCAGTATGGCGGAGGTCTACAGTGGATTTGACACAAACCATTGTCAAGGACAGTTGTAAATTAGATTATTATAAAAGAATTAAATGGTTAAATTACGTAGAGGTCCTTCTGAAAGCGTTAGAGATAGGAGATTTATTCCAGGACCCAGAGTCCCTCAAAAGGATTTCAAAGGAAAGAATAACTGATTTTTTTATTAAGAGTTCAAAGTATGCCCGAAGAGAAAAGAAACGGATTCATCATTCCTCCATTCTTCATCATGTGGTACCATCAAGATCGGGGGAATGTTTTCAGTATTTGTCACGCATAAATAATGCGCAACACAGATTTATCCTTTTGTGTTTCCGCATGAGCATGATCCCGTTACTCATGGGATACCCCCAAAATAAACATAAATTAGTAGACCTCTTACCCTGTCCCTGTAACAACTAGGCAGTACAGTCAGATCTACACATTGTATTATTTTACAAGAACTATACAGGGGAAAGGAAAACATTCATACTCTCAATCCTGAGGTACCACAATTTTAGGCAGTGCCGGGTGGCCACGTACTTTTTAAAAACTCTACCGGATCAATTTGGAGGGACATTACTGCCTTCTTGGGTTAGAAGAGAATTGTCTTATATAGACATTTTATGAATCTGGCATGAATGTCAATGCCTAGAGTGGGCTAAATTAGTTGCATTACAGTAGGGGGGTCTGAGTTTCATATAAGGGAAATCTTTGAGTAGAACTAAGGTGCCTTGCTTCACTTTTTTCTAGAGGCATGGCATTGCATGTTTACATTTTCAAGAGAGAGTAAATGTATGTTCCAGGTAGTATAGTTTATTTCTTTGAGAATTTCCCACTTATCTTAAACCTTATTTAGTTATTCGGGCTTTATGTATTTTCTGGTAAAATTATAATTTGTGTTTTTTTTATGTGTATTTTAGATTCTACATGTTTCAGTAGTTTTGTAGTGCTTGAAGCTTCTGTTGTATTGCTTGTTCAGTTTAGGATAGTAGAAACATCTGTAAACATTAGTCAGTTAAGTTGTTATGGTTCGAGGATTGATAATTCTTCTAGGGTTAATGCAAAGTAATTTTTAAATATGATGACTATCTACCTTTTTGCTCTGGTTTAAATAGGTTAGCCTTTTTATTTATTGTTACACTAGATTTGGTCAATTATATATTCTTGTGTTGAAGTGATATACCTTTTCTCCTACCACACTTTTAAGGAGTTGTACACTTTCGGAAATCAGTACAGTATCCATATATTTTCCTTTTTTGTGCACTGCAGAGATTTACTTAAAAATGCATGTAAGTTATATATGTGGTCAGTGATTCTCTGATTATTGAGAAATTGTACTGGATTTTTTTTCTCGGCATCTCGTTTTCATTGAGAGATGGCTGGATTCATTTCTTTAGTATGGCACTGAAAATGTTCCCCGGGTTTCTATTCTTGCACATACCTCTGACGTTTTGTGAGATATGGGCATTATTGATATCAGTTTGACTAAACTCTAAGGAGATGACCTGCACAGACGGCCACATTTAGTAATTTTTCCATTGTTTTGTACATTGAGGCAGTACTGTCTTTGCCTAATCTGTTTCTCAATTAAAAACGCTATATGTTCTGATGAAGGTCCTGCTTATTCTTGCTCTTAAACCAAACAACTTATGTTTATTAGAGAATTACATTAGCCTTAACATAAGACTGGGTCCAGTCTTGTTGTGGCTATCAGTATGGCGGAGGTCTACAGTGGATTTGACACAAACCATATTCAAGGACAGTTGTAAATTAGATTATTATAAAAGAATTAAATGGTTAAATTACGTAGAGGTCCTTCTGAAAGCGTTAGAGATAGGAGAATTATTCCAGGACCCAGAGTCCCTCAAAAGGATTTCAAAGGAAAGAATAACTGATTTTTGTATTAAGAGTTCAAAGTATGCCCGAAGAGAAAAGAAACGGATTCATCATTCCTCCATTCTTTATGATGTGGTACCATCAAGATCGGGGGAAGGTTTTCAGTATTTATCACGCATAAATAATGCGCAACACAGATTTATCCTTTTGCGTTTCCTCATGAGCATGATCCCGTTACTCATGGGATACCCCCAAAATAAACATAAATTAGTAGACCTCTTACCCTGTCCCTGTAACAACTATGCAGTACAGTCAGATCTACACATTGTATTATTTTGCAAGAACTATACAGGGGAAAGGAAAACATTCATACTCTCAATCCTGAGGTACCACAATTTTAGGCAGTGCCGGGTGGCCACGTACTTTTTAAAAACTCTTCCGGATCAATTTGTATGCTCTTCTGTTGCCTCAATTTTTTTGGGCTTGTCTTAGGAAGAGGAAAAAGGTGGCACGACATTTTAGTAGCAACAACTAATTAATTAATTTTAAATTCTGAACTGCTTTTTTCATAAACTTTTTTACGTGAATATACATGGATCACTGCAACAGTTTAATTCTTATTTTAAATGTGTATATATTTTGTTGGAATTTTTAGATAACTTGTGCTTTTATGATCCTTTTTAAAAAAGATCGAATAGAGCTGTGTGACTGACTGACTGACTGACATTAGCCTCATCCATTTTTTCCTGATAAAAACTCTTTGCACACTTATTGTTCCAATGTAGATTGTTCTCCGGGTATTTTGGCTATGTAGCCAGTCATTTTCACATTCAATCTATCACTATAAGTTATGCAAAATAGGTTTTATAAAGTTATGAATACAAGATTAATCGATTGATATCAAGAGATATGAACGATGACTAGTTTGTCATCTAGTAAATCATTAAGTATGCCCTTTCCCATATAACATCTTTTTATAACTGTTTATAAAGGAGGAACTACTTGGGGAGTTAGTGTAGTGATTCATACTTGGAAAGGATTATTAGATTAATTGTTTTGTAACTGAGCAACCATGGTAGGCACTTCTTTAAGGGGTATGTTGTTTCCATTGATTTCTGCTCTTATTTTACCAACGACATTACAAAGTTCTAATGCTTGTGTATATAGTAATTATCTCCCATTGGAGTTGTGTGTAGTGTCAGCTTGTTAATTTGTTGGTTTATGGTGTTGAGGTAAGTGCTTATGTCCTTTAATAGCTGTATAGTGTATATCTGTAACTGTTCCCATGTTAAGGTGTCTGCATGTTAGAATTTCCCTTCTAGTATGAAAATGAAGGCCTGTTTGCTGTAGTGGTGGGTTAAATTTGTGGTATGTGTATGCAGAGAGGAAAATAGCAGACTCTTGTTGGAATAATAATCAATATTTTAATTCTCATGTGCTTTGGGTTTCTTTTTATTTGTGTTGGGTAATTCTATTGAAGTATAGACTCTGAATTCAGGTATCCTGCAGGTAGTTGAACTGCCATTGTGCACCAGTAGATTTCGTGTTTCATCGTAATTAAACCCCTCTGGTTGGTCGAAGAATGTGGTTAAAAGAAGGAGAATGTCTGTTGCATATAGATATAACTTTTGTAGTGTTCCTATTAAAGCTTAAGAATATTTGACAGTTCAAAGTGACACTTTTTCTAAAAAAAACACTACGTGCCCCAGAAACCCCTACTGCAGTAGGAAGCGTTAAAACTACTGATTCTAAGAAGGCCACCACGATGGTCGTTTGAAATTGAACTGTGCGGGAGGTCTAAAAAAGAGGTACGGTGCCTTATCTTTCTCCGCTTTTTGAATAACTATTATGGAGCCCGTGGTTGACATAGGGAGTAGTACGATTGTTGTTGCGCTTTAGGAATCGCCTGGGAGTAAACTCGAGTCTTGCACTGCAACGGGAATCGGCAGATAACCGTGAGCAGGTACGCATTAACACGCCGTGTTCTACATTGTATCCATCTAATTATATTTTGTGGTTTATACGAATACAAATGTATCCCCTTTTCTTCGCCAGCTTAAATTACATAGAATGCGGCGAACATAAATTAACGCATTATCGAGAGGCTTAACAAAAAGGATTACAGCTGTCCGTATGCGTCACGTTGAAAGGTACGTGACACGTGCTCAGAGAGTTTTTCATAAACGTTTTCTTAGAAACATGTTTTATGAACGGCGAGTAGAGAGAATCTAAAATGATTGTGTTCCATGGTAGATTCTGACAAGAAATAAAGATTGGTGCCATATTTCAACGAACAGTGATATCGGCCTGAAAAATTGAGGTATGAATAAAATAGGGATTTACCATGAAAAACAGATTGCGATACAACAACAAACCTGATAGATATATTCATATCTTCTTCTTTAGGGATTTAACACCATAATCTTTCAAAGTGAACCTTGTTTTCCAAATATATGGACTGAGACATCGCAATAAGAGCCTACCATTAACATCAAGAAGGCTCTATTGCCCAAGTTACTCAGGTACATAAATAGAGCTCCATTCCTAAGTAGTGTAATTGAAGAAAAGAGAAGGAGTTCACAGGTTTAAATAAAACGTAATTCTTTTTCTTACATCTTATACAGAAAGTGACAAAGCCCTGATGAGAATCTGGGAATTGGTTTTCCTGGATGTGAAACGCGTCGGCACAATCAAGGAGCTTATAACGACATTGATAGTTCGAATTAATTCCTGCTATTATTCAAAATTGTTATCATTTGGTGGTTTTGCTCCTTTTTTTTTACTTTGTCTTTCATTCGGATATAGATTCATTCAGTCTGGAAATAGTACAGATATAAGTACATATTGTTGTTTGTATAAAGCTTTGTATTTAGGATGTATGATGTCAATAAGTGTTTGTAAATTACGTTGTCTATTTTTGTAAATGTTATATATAATGTATGGTTTTGCCTTTTCATTCAAAATTGCGATAAAGAGATACATAAAAAAGTTTTGAAATCATAAGGTATAAATAAAATACCGGTGCAAACCAAAAGAATTTGTGTTTGACCAGGAAGTTGATCATTTGAAATTTAAAATGTTTTAGGCACCTTTTGTGTTAATTGATATATGTAGGGCCCTGCCTATTCCATATTCCTAGGGGCCTAACTCCTTAGCTTTTTGTAATTCTATTTTGTGGCAGAAAGTTACGCCTTCTTCATGTTTCTTTGAGAGTTTTCATGGCGAGATCTATAATTTAAGGATGCATTCTGTACTCAATTTCCAATACAAAATTTATTTTAGCGTGTTTTATGCCAATTTATCCAACACAAACAACAGCATGAGAATAAAAAACAAAGACTCAAATGTTTAATCTCAGGTTGTCATACTTTCATAAACTCTTTCTAAAAACGTTACCATTTTAAATCACAATTGTATATCTTCACAATTCTTCATTTAAATTATGATTTCCTTAACTCTACTTACCATATTTGTCCAATCGATTGGACAGCTCTATAGTATAGTACAAACATTTTCTCAGTCCTCAAATTTCTCTCTTTAAACACCCTCTGTCATCCATCAAGGCAAATGACATAGCTGTAGATGCAATATTCACATCCTAATATCTAGAAACATATTATTAGCCAAATATTGGTGGGGTTGCTCAGTATGCAAGGTGTTACCTATGTAACTATGTTTGAAGCAACATATAATTCATATGTTTACTGCTTTATTAGGAGCTAGGTAGTTTTCTTCTGAGTCCCTGAGTTACATGGATTTCTTGGAATGCTACACTCATTTACTAAATTTAAATTGAATTGATGGCATAATAGTCTCTCATTAAAATACAATGGGCCATTGGCATATGATTACATAAAGTGTCCTTCCTCCTTGCCTATGAATAGTCAATGCCAGGATGTAAGATCAACTTCCTCGTGTGTTGAGTTTTTAATTGAGAATACATAGCAGTCTGAACACAGTTCTAAATTTTAGGAGTAAATATGGGAGTGGCTATTGGGATTAGGTTGAAAATTAAGACTATCTACGACAAAGTAGGAAGAATGGGAAAACTACAAAGGGGCAAAAGGAGGGATAGGAAAATATGTAAACACACCTACAGAAGTGTAAGCAACTTGCAATTCACCAAAGTTACACCCACGTCTGCTTCAGTAGCACTACAGCCCAAAGAGGATCCCCTCTACCCCAGCCAAGCCTTGAAGTGAATCACAAACCATACATTGCCACAGACAGGTATCCCAAGTTCTAGCTCAATAGTTACTAAAGAAATCTGCAATATATGCTGGGTCCTCTAGTCCACAATTCTGTCCTTAAGTGAGACATCCTTAGCACTCATTTACCCAGACCCTGGCTCACTGCAGTTACTGCAACTACCAGCGTTCACTCACAGCTGCAAAGGAGAAATAACTATGAATTGAAACTGTCAATTTGGAACAAGCACTTCAATCAATCAATAAATTAACTTTATTTGGTTTTAACATATAAAACCATAAAAGTATCCAGTACATACAAATTAATAAAATAATTACACAATTCATCACACAATAATCCAGATGCCAAAGAAATCTCTAATAATCCGAAGCCTAAAATACAAAGGTAAATACATATTCCCTTAAGCCTAGATAAAAAAAATTAAACAGTTGAAAGGATGGGTCCCAGGACCTTATCTAATAAATGTGTATCATCAGGGTGGCTAAAACAAAGAAGAGACCAACCCTAACCATTGCTAATATTTAACCAAGACAGGCCCGGGACTTCTCCGCAGATTACAGAAAACTAAGGACAAAAAGAATACATTCTTCCTGCAACAGTTGTAAATTAATAAGAGCTGGTCAAACCTGCTTAAAATTCAACCTCTTAAAAATAGGGGTAATAAAAGTTTTCTGGGGGACCGCATAAAATGTACAGAATAATAAAAAATGTAGCAGATCCTTCTGGAGACACCCTTGCAGCCAACACAAGATTGAAAAAATCCAGGTGAAACCTGGTCAATAAAAAACTTTGTAAGGACTTAAAAACCCCAAGAGGTATGGCTCAGTCAATAATGTTCTTTTCAACGTTAAAATGTTTTGGACACTAGGGGGCATATTCACAAGGAGCTATCGCCAAATTAACGACACTTTATCGCAGCCAAAGTCGTGATAAATGTACCTCCCCATTCACAAGCTGGTGTTAACAGCTCACAGCACCAGTTAACCCACGATAGCAGCTGCAAAAACATCGCCACACAGGACCCCCACAACTATCGCTAATAAGATGCAGAGTAGGCATTCCCGTGCAAAAATCCGCAACAACACGACACCTCAACATTCTCAATGAACAGCCAGATCGGCGATAAGAACACAAAACATGCAATAAGGTGCATTAGCAGCATGAAATTAACACCTGCTCTGACCTGGTGTAAAGTTGTATGACAGACTGCACCACTAAAGGGAGCCAAGCCCAGGGCGTCATCGGAAGGGCAACAGATGCAATGGAGCCATTCATCATGCAGCCCGGACACCCAAGAGGGCCACATTACCCACTGCCACCACCCCAACACTCCAACCCCCACCTGGAACACCCCCCCGGACCACCACTGAGGCAGCACAGACAAAGACAGCAGCCCCCCAGGACACGCACTTGCCTCACAGACCCAACAACTGACAATGTCACCTTCCACTACAGGCTGAAAGGGACAACCATCCTACACATCCTGACCACCATCGCCTAACAGGCCTACGGCACCACCACAGTGGGCCACCAACATCCCACCAAACACCAAGCTGCTGGCTGTGCCGCACCTGTTAGCCCCTGGCACACCCCAACCAACAACCGCCAGAGTTAGAGGAGTCTCACAACCAGCCACATCCAAGTTCCCCACACCCCAGGCCTGGACATCACCATTACCCTGGCACCCCAGTCCCCATATGTCCAACACAATGCGCAGGAACTGCTGGAGACCAAGCAAGGACCATAAGCCATAGCCGGATGCACGCATGTGTTGGGGGCAATTCACAGCACACATGTCCTACCTGTGCCCCCTGGTGACACAGCACACAATCACAACTACTGGAAGCACATGTCACACATCAATGTGCAGGCAGCATCAGAACGCCGTGGGACCTTCACCAATGTCGCCTCCAAATACACAGCCAGTGTGCATGATCCCTTCATCCTCCGACAGTCCATCAGCAAACCAGCGTTCCCTAGATGGCACCAAGGAAAATGCACAGCTCCTTGGCAAGTTCCAAATTAACACCCCACTCACTTCAGCTCCACAACCATGCAATCCACAACTCTGGCAATGAACATCTCACAAAATCACAACCAACATGCACAACAACATGGCCACCCACCAGACACGACATAACAACTTACAATGGTAACCTGGGCAAGATGTGAACATGAGCCATCAACAGCATGGCACCTCAGCCACACAATAGCTGAATGTGGGGAGAGGTGGCAACCAGGCATGTGTGAAGGATACAGTAGAACCATGATTGGGAAAGTACACAAAGCCAAGAGTGGAGGCGATGTGCTGGACTGACCACAGATTGCAGAACACACCCATATGCACGGCGACATTAAACCTCTGGTGTATGGAGTGTAGTGGACAGTGGATGCAACCATGTCACCCCAGCCAGTGGGGGTGCTCGCGGATATTTTGAAGTGTGAACAGAGTGGGATGGCCAGGCGTACACCAGACCAGCGTAGGGGTGTGAATAAAAAGCACGTAGCCCTGGGCGTGGTCCTCTTCCGGAAAGCCCAACGTCTCTGCCAGGGCAGCATCTCCCACTCCGCCACGAGGCCGATGCCATCCTTGTGAGTGGAATTGCCTGCGATCCTGTGCGCATGCCGTACGCCGGGCCCCTGGACCACGAACCCATCAGGTCCGCCCCTGCGCAGCCAGGCCAAACTGATCACCTGCCAACACAGGCGTGTGTCAAGGAGGGCTCACCACATGCCTGTGTAGGCTCCAAGCTCCAAGCCCGAGGCCCGCGACCCTGCCAGCCTCTCAGACCTTTGCTGGCTCCCTGATGCTGGTCCACATTACTCCTTCCTCATTAACATACTCCACCAGCATCCTCTGCGGCCCAGTAGGTCCCATATGTGAAACTGTGTTCTGGATCCTGAATGGCAGTGACCCCAAATCCTGGCCTGCAGCCCCAGCACCTGACCCTCACAATCAGTGAGGCATAGTTCCATATGGGCATATTGTGACATATAGTGCCACTAACCCTGTTCAACGCCAGAAGGCGACATGTGGTGCCACAAACCCTGTTCAACGCCAGCCGGCAACACGTGGATGAGGGACCAGGACTACCCTGTGGACCAGTAGATCTCACATCCAGCACCTAGTTGTGTATCAGGAATGGCAGAGTCCACAACAGTGGTCGCACGGAGACAAGGAGGAGGAAGATGCGGCTTAGTCCGGACGAATGCCGGGTCACAGTCATGGAGGTGACCGAACACGTGGTGCCACTGAACCTGAACTATGCAGGCCGGTGGGGCCACCAACCTATGCCGGCAACACTCGGTGAATGGCCCGTGCTGACCGCTGCCTCCGGCCTACACTGCTGTCAGCCTAGGCTGCACTCGAGTAGGTCACAGATTTGGAACTGAACATCGAGTATGCAAAGGCAGATTAGATATCATTGCATGCAAGGAGAAGCGTAAGAGTATGATGCGTGGCATCTTAGCGGAAAAAAAGGATCATCCTTATGGAGGTGATTGTACACTACCGACAACTGCCCTGGTGTCACTAACTCTGTGCATTGTGAGACAATGACATGTGACTGTGGGCAACTGCTGACCGCTGCCTCCGGCCTACTCTGCGTTCCAGTAGGTCACAGAATCCTGATTTTGCAATGGTGGAGTTCATATCAGTGTACCGGCATCATCGCAGACTGCAACCCCTCACAGCCCTGGTGCCACTAAGTCTGTTCCCCAACATTTATGAACACTCACTGGTCGTACATAGGTGGCATCTGAGTCTATGGACTAGGGGCAACTTTGCATCCTCATGTAGCTGATACTGAATTGGTGGTGAAAACGAGGCTTGCGCTTTCCACCCCACAATTTGCTGCTTCCAGATAAAATCAAACCTTCCGCATCATGCCCTGGACTACAACTTCCACTGTCCCCCTCAACCCTCCGCAACATACATCTTGGATATTGATGAGGACCCCCTCAGGTCGCATGGCCCATCTGACTGCACGGCAAGTTACTGTCCCGTGGCTGGGTGCCTGTGCCGGCCGCAGTGCATCCGGGCCACTAACTCTGTGCTGGTCTGGGCCTGTCTCCCTTCCTCTGAGATATTGGATGGCCCCTGAAGCATTGGCCTTGCTCAGCACTCTAGGTGCCAGTGACTCAGTGCACCACAGGCCATTGTCCGTTGCTGATTGTGTTTTGTGCTGTGGAGTGGTTGCGCAGCTATGTCACCTCAAACAGTGTGGGGGCCCAGAGACGTTGATGGGAAGATGATGCAGGTCTAACACACCCCACTGCATCTGCATCAGGAATATATATATATGGAACACAATCCGAGACTTTTTCTTCACATGAGCACGCTCATCTCTAGTGTCCCAACCCCAGTGCATTGCAACTCACTGACACTTCTGTTTACATGTTGGCTGTCCTCTGGACTTTCTCCGGCTCACTCCTTGTTGCTCAGCAGTTGACTCTGTCATGCATGTGTTTTCTGTTTCCCTTGCATTGGTGTCCAATGTTCAAGTGGTTGCCGGCACCAGACATTCTGTGTGGAATGGCTTACACTCACCCCACACACATCCAACACAGGTGTACATGTGGCTCTGCCAATAAAGGGGCCGGGGGCATGTGTCAGTAGCCAGTTCTACATGACATGTGCATGTGTCCCTGTGGTCTTGTTGTATGCATGAGGACCCTGGGCCCTGCAACATTACATTGTGCTGTGTACATTCAATGCAGACATGTCACTGCAGGCAGCAGGTTGGAGCTTGGAATGTAGCTTTGTCGTCATCCACTCAATTCGTAAGGGGAAACGCCAGGGCAATCGTACGCAGAGCCAAAATGGGTGTGTGACTGCTATTTGAGCGCCCCCGGGCGTGGTTCTTTACTGTGAATGTGCATCTGCATGTGTCTCTATGGCAGTGTGGGTCTCCTTAGTGGGGTGTGGGTGGGCCCTGAAGGGTGATAGACATCTACATATGTGTCCTATTTTGCATTCCATGGGTTTGGCCCCCACCAACACCTGTTGGGCCACCTCCTTTTGGCGTGCTGACACATAGCATTGGGTTGCCATGTGTGGGTGGGTGAAGTGTCATGGGCCAGCTGTGCTTGCGGGTGCTTTCTGCTGCATGGTCTGTTGCAGGCTCGGTGATCTCCTCTGAGTAGCTTGGCTGGCCGGGTTCTGGTGGGGGGTTACATGGGATATCCATGGGCTGTTGTAGGGCATCGGTGTCTACGGTGTGCTGGTCCTCTCTAGGATCACAGATGTGTTCTATTCTTTGCTCTGCTGAAGGTGTTGTGTGCCCCTCTGTGATGTGAAGGGGAGATGCATGTTGACTTTGTGTTGACATGTATGTTTGCGCATTGTGCTGGTTTGCATGCAGACTGTATGTCAATGTACATTGTGCCTGTTTGGGGGTGCAGGATTCTTCTGCGGGACAGTGTACATCTTACAGATGTGAGGTCGTACGCGTACATTTCCATTTCATAGTTTCCGCCTCTGTCAGATGTAGTAGGCATGTTTCTGTGCATGTGTGGAGCCAGTTGTGTCCTCTGTTCTGCAGTGACGGCTATGCGCATTGTGCCATGTTGTCGTCAATGTGGGTGTGCAGTGTGCTACACCTCATTGTGCATGTGTGCCATTGTCCCCATCTCCCCGTCCCCCAAGTCCCTGTTCATTGCACTCCCTGTTGATGTTGTGTCAGGTCCTCTTGAGCTGTGTCTATACTCCCTACACCTTGCACCGCCTCCACACTTATGACTGTGGCCTGGGTTTCCTCCAGCTCCTCCTGTGGCACTGGACTGACACCTCCTGTCTCCGTTGCTACCTTCCTGTTGGCAGTGGGTTTTTGCCTGGTTTAGGTTGTCACGTCATGCCGGTGCCTATTGGCCTCCTCGGCACTCCAACTGCGTTCCAGGTGGTCTGCTAGTAGATCAGTTGCTGGTAGTGTTCTGTCACCTCGGTGACGCTGGTCTTGTTTTCCTGTGGTCTGCACCACAAATCCTTTCCCTCTTCTCCTTGGCCTTCCCCGGCCCCTTGTTCCTTGCTGGTAGTCTGTGGGGGTTGTGGGGTGCGAGTTGGCCTTCGTGCTGGGTCAGGGCACATCCATGTTGCAACATGCTTTTGATTATTTCTGGTGTGTTTTTCTGTGGTTTTTAGGTGCATTGTCCCGCCAGACGTGTGGGATTTGCAGGCCTGTGGCTGTTTTTCGCAACTTTTTGTACCGCGGTTGGCCTCATCGCATGTTTTTAGCGTTCGCGTATAGCATGGGTACTCACAAACTTTCTTTCGGGGGCCAAATTTACAGTGTAGTTTGTGGCCGAGGGCCGCACTGGTGGGGGCGGGGTCAGAGGGGGAGGGGGCGGGGCTAAAGCAAAACGAAAACTTGTGACCATGAGGTTGCACACAGGTCCCTGCAGCAGATGCCTTCATCCACTGAGCCACCTGACCCAGCATACACACATCTCTCTCTCCCTCCTGCCCTCCCTCTCCATCTCTCTCCCCCTCCTGCCCTCCCTCTCCATCTCTCTCCCCCTCCTGCCCTCCCTCTCTATATCTCTGTCCCTCCTGCCCTCCCTCTCCATCTCTCTCTCCCTCCTGCCCTCCCTCTCCATCTCTCTCTCCCTCCTGCCCTCCCTCTCCCTCCTCTCTCTCCCTCCTGCCCTCCCTCTCCATCCTGCCCTCTCTCTCCCTCCTGCCTGCCCTCTCCCTCCTCCCTCTCCCTCCTGCCCTCCCTCTCCATTTCTCTCTCCCTCCTGCCCTCCCTCTCCATCTCTCTCCCCTCCTGCCCTCCCTCTCCATCTCTCTCCCCTCCTGCCCTCCCTCTCCATCTCTCTCTCCCTCCTGCCCTCCCTCTCCCTCCTGCCTTCTCTCTCGCTCCTGCCCTCCCTCTCCATCTCTCTCTCCCTCCTGCCCTCCCTCTCCCTCCTGCCCTCTCTCTCCCTCCTGCCCTCCCTCTCCCTCCTGCCCTCCCTCTCTCTCTCCCTCCTGCCGTCCCTCTCCATCTCTCTCTCCCGCCTGCCCTCCCTCTCCATCTCTCTCCCCTCCTGCCCTCCCTCTCCCTCCTCTCTCGCCCTCCTGCCCTCCCTCTCCATCCTGCCCTCTCCCCTCCTGCCCTCCCTCTCCATCTCTCTCCCCCTCTTGCCCTCCCTCTCCATTTCCCTCTCCATCCTGCCCTCCCTCTCCCTCCCTCTCCCTCCTGCCATCCCTCCTACCCTCCCTCTCCATCCTGCCCTCCCTCTCCATTTCCCTCTCCATCCTGCCCTCCCTCTCCCTCCTGCCCTCCCTCTCCCTCCTGCCCTCCCTCTCCATCTCTCTCTCTCTCCTGCCCTCTCTCTCCCTCTGCCCTCTCTCTCCCTCCTGCCCTCTCTCTCCCTCCTGCCCTCTCTCTCCCTCCTGCCCTCCCTCTCCATCTCTCTCTCTCTCATGCCCTCTCTCCCCCTCCAGCACTCCCTCTCCATTTCCCTCTCCATCCTGCCCTCCCTCTCCTTCCTGCCATCCCTCTTGCCCTCCCTCTCCATCCTGCCCTCCCTCTCCCTCGCACTCCCGCCAGCCCTCTCTCTCCCTCCTGCCCTCTCTCTCCCTCCTCCCTCTCCCTCCTGCCCTCCCTCTCCATCCTGCCCTCTCTCTCCCTCCTGCCCGCCCTCTCCCTCCTACCTCTCCCTCCTGCCCTCCCTCTCCATTTCTCTCTCCCTCCTGCCCTCCCTCTCCATCTCTCTCCTCTCCTGCCCTCCCTCTCCATCTCTCTCCCCTCCTGCCCTCCCTCTCCATCTCTCTCTCCCTCCTGCCCTCCCTCTCCCTCCTGCCCTCTCTCCGCCTCCTGCCCTCCCTCTCCATCTCTCTCTCCCTCCTGCCCTCCCACTCCCTCCTGCCCTCTCTCTCCCTCCTGCCGTCCCTCTCCCTCCTGCCCTCCCTCTCTCTCTCCCTCCTGCCGTCCCTCTCCATCTCTCTCCCCTTCTGCCCTCCCTCTCCCTCCTCTCTCTCCCTCCTGCCCTCCCTCTCCATCCTGCCCTCTCCCCTCCTGCCCTCCCTCTCCATCTCTCTCCCCCTCTTGCCCTCCCTCTCCATTTCCCTCTCCAGCCTGCCCTCCCTCTCCATTTCCCTCTCCATCCTGCCCTCCCTCTCCCTCCTGCCCTCACTCTCCCTCCTGCCCTCCCTCTCCATCTCTCTCTCTCTCATGCCCTCTCTCTCCCTCTGCCCTCTCTCTCCCTCCTGCCCTCTCTCTCCCTCCTGCCCTCCCTCTCCATCTCTCTCTCTCTCCTGCCCTCTCTCCCCCTCCAGCACTCCCTCTCCATTTCCCTCTCCATCCTGCCCTCCCTCTCCCTCCTGCCATCCCTCATGCCCTCCCTCTCCATCCTGCCCTCCCTCTCCCTCCCACTCCCTCCTGCCCTCTCTCTCCCTCCTGCCCTCTCTCTCCCTCCTGCCCTCTCTCTCCATCTCTCTCTCCCTCCTGCCCTCCCTCTCAAGCTCTCTCTCCCTCCTGCCCTCCCTCTCCCTCCTGTCCTCCCTCTCCCTCCCCTCCTGCCATCCCTCTCCATCTCTCTCTCCCTCCTGCCCTCCCTCTCCATCTCTCCCTCCCTCTCTCTCCTGCCCTCCCTCTCCATCTCGCTCTCCCTCCTGCCCTCCCTCTCCCTCCCCTCTGTCATCTCACTGTGTGTGTGTCTGTCTGTGTCAGCCTTCAGCCCGGGCTGAGACAGCTTCCTCAGCGCGTACACACAGACAGCCGCACCAAAGTACTTAGCAGGTCTTTAAAAGACCATTTACATTATTGAGGCTTTGTTGTAGCGCCCCTGCATCTCCACTCTGACAATCACCGCTCCCCGGCACCCACAGAGCAGAGGCTTTGTCGTATTTCACCTCTTAGCGCCCCTGCAACTCCACTCTGCTCTGTGGGGGCCGGGGGAGCAGTGATTGTCAGAGTGGAGATGCAGGGGTGCTAAGAGGTGAAATACAACAAAGACTCTGCTCTGTGGGTGCCGGGGAGCGGTGATTATCAGTCTCTTAGTCAAGCGCTGCTGTGGTGTTTGCTAACTAATAAATTATTTTATTAAGCGCAGGTACGATTGTCTGCAAGGTCCGCGGGCCGCCAAGGAAGGCTTGCCGGGCCGTGGGCCGTACTATGAGTACCCCTGGCGTATAGCTTTTTTGCAGTGTGGCGTTGATTTTCACGCTGACATTTGACGCGTTTTCTGGTGTCTATCGCATGCTACCGCCGCATTGTGAATTCCACGTTGACACTGGGTTCTTGACTAAAAGTACTTGACCCACCCCCTTAACCACGGAATCCAACAAGGAGATCGGTCTGTAGCAGTGAGTGCTATCTCGATTACCTTTTTTAAAGACGAGCACTATGGTTGAGGTAGCCCAAGACTCAGGGCAGCCGGTTTTTACTGCTGCATTAATTACTGCAGCAAGAACCGTTGCCCAAAAGGTTGGATCTGATTTAAAAAGGTCCGACAGGATACCATCGGGTCCCGGGGCTTTGTTACTTGACAACCCGACAATACCCTCCTTAATCTCCTCTTTATTGAAAACCAGATCAGAGATGTCTGCCTCACGACAAGAAGGGCAGTTTAGCTCAGGGGGACTCTCAAACACGGTTTCAAAATGGAGTACCCACTCCTCCTCAGTGATATGAACATATACTACACTTCCTTCCTCATGATTTTAAAAAGGGCTATTAATTATGCTCCAAAATCTAGAGCTATTGCCCAGCGTGCCAACCTTGATTAACTCCCTCCAGGCGGACTAATGTCTAACCAATTCTGTTTTATAATTTCTCCGATGTGATGTAACCAAAATTAGGTCTCTTGGACTCCTTTTTAAGGCTTCCCGCAGTTTTTTTGCTGCTAGAGAGTAGGAGAAATCAAACCATCTAGGGGTCTGAATAACCTTTCATCGAGCAGGGTACTTAAAAAGTCACTTATTTTTACAGAAATGGTTTTAAAAACGAAGGTGTAAACAGTGTGGTACACAAGGCTAACTCGTTGGCACACAAGTCTGATATTGACTTATAAAATGCATCTGAGGACATCTGGGTCCATTGTAGCCTTGTTCCACTGTCTATTGTCTCATCACCCCACTCTGCCCAGCCCCTCCTTTGGGCAGCAGTAAGGGTCTGCGAAAATGAACACACAAAGGGTTGTGTTCAGTCTGCACACTAGCTGGATGGTAAATCCTACAAATAAATCTTGTAAGGGCGATGAAATTATTATGAAATCAATAAATGAGCCAACACCCCTCCCTCTTAAACATGGAACAGTGGCCTTACTGCAGGGGTCAGGTGAAGACATGAGAGATGATAAATCAACTTCATGAAGTAAATCATTCAGCACGTCCCCCTGTAGGGAATGTTCTAAATGAATTCCCCTCACACATGGGCAACCCAGATCAGCCAGTCTTAAGACCCGAGGTCACCACATGGGTGGATGTTAAAATCCCAAGCAATTATACAATTTTGGAAAGCAGCGTTAAGATGTTGCATTACAAAGGAACCAAACAGAGTAATGTTACACCAGCAGTTGATAAGACCCAATTTGTTAGACCCCTTACAAAGTACCAGGGACTGTATACAGAGAGTCTCTGTGGGCAGGACCAGTATCCTACATTCTACTGTCAAGGAAATGTAGATTGGACAATCACCTTTTGATCTTCTTACAGATTAAGGGGTGGCTGGGACAAAGAAAGACTTTAGCCTTCTAGAGGGAAACTACTATCAGTCAGCCATGTTTCCTGCAAACATATCATGCTGAATTGTTTTATAAATGCAGTCCACAAAGGGTCAGAAAACGTGTTGGCTAACCCTGCGATGTTCCATGATATAACATTTCTATCGAGTTCACCCAAAGTCCCATTACTTTGCCACAGAGTTTCCAGCTGGTTGCTAAGTTTCACTAAATCCGTAAGAGAGGGCGGACTAAGTAAGTCACAGGCATCCATAGCAGCAAGGGATGAAAAAAGATTTGTCAGCTCCAGAAAAGGTGGACCTGGATCCCGTCGACCTTGCACCGTCCAATTCAAGTAGGTTGGATTAGGAGACAGATTTAAATATGCGTTCCTAATAGGTAGATCTAATTGCATTTTTGACAGTTGAATGTGGCCCTAGTAACATTATTCAAATGATTATGCCCCAATGACTCTGGTTTATAAAAAAAGCCAAGAGTTAAGACCATAATGGTTGACTTGGGACAAAAGGGGAAAGATTCAAATTTGTGACCAAAATCCTTTCTGCGATATGCAGTCTATTAAAATTGATAATAACAAAATCCCCCTTACAGGACTTAAAGTAGCTGCCTATCCAATTGACCCTTTGCCTCATGTTGATGTGTTTCTCTACCCTAATTCCTAGGGTGGTGTTACAAGATAACCAATGAAGGACTTTGTTCTTCAGTTAAGAAAAATCCTCCCTAGTGCCCTAAGGGAGAGTTGGCACGTTCCCCAGTATCACAACATATGGGTTGATTCTGCTGGCAAATGAAAAGCAGGCAGATTCCGCATGGAGTCCTCCCATCCTCCCTGTAATTGCTCCCCAGGTAAGTTACTTTCTAAAGCGGATAGGTCCCATATAGCCAGCCTATACACATGTACATTGTTTGCACTCGGAATTGCCTCTGGGTGGTTCAGAATGGAGGGAGAGATCGGGCCGGCAAGTGCATATCCTCCTGATGGCTGTGGTTATTCCCTGGTGTTTGGGTATGGGACTGTCAGGGTGGAACGATCCGTATCTGGGGGGGCCATTGATGGACCTGGTTCTGAGTTAACGGCTACCCCTCCTGGAGGTACACAACGTTTACGGTCCGAGAGACACTTTTCAATCAAGGTCAAATGTTGAATTAACACAACCAGTTTAGAGTCCATCTGAGCCTTCAAGGAGTCCTGGAATGATTCTAACATACACATTAAGTCTGCCTTGGTCAGTGCTTGAGCGATTGGGGACTCCTGGGGAGTCTGATTAGGTCTTGTTCTTTTGGCCCCTCCCCCTGGCGTTTGGCCCTTTCTTTTCGTGCCTAACCCTTGGCTGACAGGCTCAACAACTCCCGATCACCCTTGCATGGTGAATCCGGCAGCTATTGATTTTACTGGGTACTTGATAGAAGTAACTGCCACATGCCCTAGGTTTGAAGGTGCTTTATCAGCCCTAGAGTTATTGGTCAAAATGGTGGGAGAAAGGGGTAACTGCTGGTCCTTTTAGTGACTATTTAATCCAATGATTTGTAGCATGAGTTCCAGCACAACAAGATTATTTGGTGATTCATCGGTGCTGACCACAGATGATTGTATATCTGTGGACATGTGAAGAGGGCCAAGAAAGATGTCGGTTCACCAGCTCAATCTCCATATCGAGCACTGCTGTGGCCCGTTGCAGAAATTAATCCATGGTCACAACTGAGCCTGCAGTGCCTGCCGTGACCCTCCCAGGAGCTATAGTCACTTTACGTTTCCCCATGTTGTACCCAAGTCAATGGGTTAAATGACAAATAAATAATCTAAAAAAACAGACACAGTCGGTGTCTATTCCTCTACTTGTACCAAGGGAAGTAGCAAAGCACATGTACCCAAGTACATAGAATATGGTGTCCCTTGATTTACTGAAACTCTAGCCCTGTAGACAATGAGCAGAATACAGATGACTAAGATGACTGAGAAAATCAAGATAAGATAAGCTATCTCCCTATTTGCTTCTCTGCCACTTCCCCTGGTGCTGGGGCTGTAGGATAGTCGAACTTACTGTGACAAGGTGCTGGGGTGTGGGAGTAGAGGAAAAAAAAATGCAGCAAAGAGGATAGGCCCAGCCTCTTCCAGTCTCGGACGGGCGCAGACAGGCCTGCCCTTGGCCCGGGCTTTGCCCTTGGCCCGGGCTTTGCCCGGGTGCGGCCTGCGCTGTCGGAGCCCTAAGCACCTCTTATGGACCTCCAGGCACGGCCACAAGACGTAACAGCACAGGGCAGGCTGGGGACTGTGGTACTTCTGCTTGCGGCTGCGGCGGTGAAAACGGCTCCACTCCACTTCAGTAAATTTGAAAACGACTCCCGCTTAATATTCATTCTTGGATACCTCAGTGTTTCAGAACAACAGACTTCCAGTACTGATATTTTGGACACAATTTATCTTGATCATTTAAAAATTTGTTCCGCACAACAGGATCTGTGTGCAACTGCTCTTTATGATATCAGTCATAGGTTTTGAACTGAAGCCTCTCCATCTGTTAGTGTGAAAATTACCTACATCAGTAGACATTTATAATGATGTTGTGCCCACATCATATAGGAATCAAATGTATTTGATTCTACGTCTACCATCACAATCTTCTTGCTGCAGTGCTTATGAGTTGATTGTGTCACATGTTTGATCACAGTCAGATGGTGATAAGGAGTTTGCTTAGATTCCTAAGTGCTTGATACCATTTTACATAGCGAAACAATCTCAATATAGTTAAATTCTGCACAAACTTCATAGCATATCAACATTGCAGTTTTGTTTTGTGACTTTGGAAAGTGTCACTACATCCATGAATACACTCATAGGTAGATGTAACACCCAGTCTACATTTGGCAATGTGTGCATCATCAGTCAGAGCACAGGGTTCTCAAAATAAAGCTTTCTGACCCTTGTTTTACATTGTAGTATCATCATAGCTGTTAATGAGTAGAGTGAGTTGCTACAAATTCAAAAGGCATATCTTTTTGATCACTGTATTAATCAATATAATTTGTTTCTATTTATTTATATATTAAACTGATTTATATAGGTTTTGTAACAAATTGGGTTGTTAGTTGACTGGAGTGTGAGCAAACCCCAAATTGACCTGTTCTCAACCCTCTGGTAGCATGGCACAGAGCAGTCAGGCGTAACTCAGAGGCAATGTGTAAACTATTTGTGCAAACTTCAAACAGTAATAAAGTGAAAAGCACCACAGAAAGAGGAACCCACATCAAGTTAACAAGATAGCGTAAAATTAAATAAATGAAACAAGACCAAACTGAGAAAAATCCAATCGGGAGAACCAGAGTTGTGAATTTTTAAAGATTTTAGTGAAAATAGCACCAACTAGCACCAACTAGGGATATATGGTCATGCTGGACCAGGTGAAGGCTACACTTTCAGGCCGACTGCGGTTGAGAGCGAGTTCACTACAGTCACCTGGTTAGGCCCGCTGAAGTGACCTTTCTCAAATCCATGCCTAGAGTCCTGCTCGCGAAGGAGGAGGCTGCGAGGAGCAGGGAGAGAGTGTTGCTGGAGGCTGCTGGTGTAGTGGGAAGAGCAGGCCAGGTGTTTTGGGTGGCATTGCTGGGGCTTCGCTTTGGCAGTCCCCCGCTAGCAATTGATGCTGTTGCACAAAGAGACAGCTGCCAGAGCTTCGCATTGAATTGCAGTGTGAACGGCGACGTCTCAGTGGGCACGTACCCATTGGCAAAGAGAACAAAAGTTTGAACACAGCTCCCTGAGCCACACCAATGGTCCAAGCCCTGAAGGGCACCACTTGGAAGTCAGTTACTCACTTCAGCATGGTGCAGGGACTAGTGCAGGATGTTGGGGAGCCTTTTGTTAGTTGGGGGGAAGCTGTGTCACTTGGGATTGTGCTGTATTTTCATTTAGCCTTTTTGCCTCAGCCACGGAGAGGGTGAAGGTCAGCCAGCATTCTAGTTGCTGATTCCCGGTGATGTGCCCGATCAGCCATAAAAAGGTGGCCAATGTGCCGATGCATCTTTCGGGAACTCTGTTGACTGTAAATTTACAAAACTTTCATTTGGTGCTATTCTGTTATCTAATTTGCACTTTTACTGCAAGTGTTGCCTTTTAAAAATAACCCTTTTCTGCTAATAATGTTTACCTTGTAAAATAAGAGTTCTTCACTACTTTTTTTCATTTGAATTTCTGTTCTTTACCTGTTCATGTGTTTTTGTTTGTTGGGGGGAAGCTAAGGCACTTAGGATTGCACTCTGTTTTCACTTTGCTTGGGCTAATTTTTCCTCTCCTTAATAGTCATTTTACCTCAGCCACAGATCTGGTGCAGGCCAGCATTTTAGTTGCTGATTCCTGGTGATGTGCCTAATCATCCATAAAAAAGGGGCTGATGCGCTGACACATCATTAGGGAACTCTGTTGCCTCTAAGTTTACAAAACTCTCATTTGATGCTAATCTGTACTTAATTTGCACTTTTTTCTGCAAGTGTTGCCTTTTTATAAACAATCCTTAGATGCTATTGTGACCTTATTTTGAATAAGTGTTCGTCACTGCTTTTTTTAATTTAGTTTTTGCACTTTACCTGTTTGTTGGGGGAAGCTGTTTCACTTGGGATCATGATGCATATTCACTTACCTCAGGCTTGTTTTTCCTCTCCTTAGCGGCCATTTTGCCTTTGCCATGGGGAGGGTGCAGGTTATAATCCTGGTTGATGATTCCTAGTGATGTCCCCGATTGGCCATAAAAAGGCATCTGGTGCACGTATGCACAGGGGATGCGTGCGTTGGGTGTGCCGCTGGCACATCGACGGCCCACCTAAGGCAAGCTCATCTGTGACCGTCCATGCCTGGACTCTGTCAGGGGCCAGGAATCAATCAATTAATCAGAGTTTGTTAAGCGCAACTACTCACACAAAGGGGTCTCAAGGCACTGTGTGGGGGTGGTGCAGGTCCTGGATGTTCATGGCGATTTGTCAAAGAGCCAGGTCTTGAGGTCCATAAAGAACTTGGAGAATGTTGGTGTCTGTCGGAGGTGGAGAGGGAGGATGTTCCATTCCTTGGCCGTGAGGAAGGAGATAGAAAAACCTCCTGTTCTGGTCTTGTTGATGCGCTGCACCATAGCAAGGAAGAGCTGGGCTGAGTGGAGGCATCTTTGGGGTGTAGGTCCGGTGTTGTGGAGGGCCTTTGGGGGCATGGGTTAGAAGATTGAAGGTGATTCTCTTCTTGACTGAGAGCCAGTGTAGTGTCTGCAGGTGTTAGGTGATGAGGCAGTGGCGTAGTAGGTTGAGGACTAATCTGGCAGAGGCATTCAGGATCTTCTGGAGTTTGCAGGTGAAGTTCTTGCTGATCCCTGCATAGAGTGTGTTGCTGTGTCCAGTCTGCTGCTGATGAGGGCATGGGTGATGGTTTTCCACTGTTTGAGGGGAATCCAGTTGAAGGTCTTTCTCATAGGAGACGGAGGGTGTGGAAACAGGAGGAACTGACAGAGTTGATTTGGGGGTCTATTTTGAGTTCAGAGTCCAGGATGATTCCGAGGTTGCATACGTGGTCAGTGGGGGAGGGTGGATTCCAGGCATCAGGGTGTGGGCACATGATGAGTACTTCGATTTTACCTGTGTTTAGTTGTAGGAGGCTGTTCTTCATCCACTGAGTGACTGCTTCCATTCCTTCTCGATAGTTGTTTGGAGATGTTGGGTTCGTTGGATAGGGAGAGGATGAGTTGGGTGTCATCTGCATACAATACAATGGTGAGTCTGGGATCTGATGATGGGTGCAAGCGGGGCCATGTAGACGTAAAACAGGGTGGGGCTGATGGAGGATCCTTGGGGAACTCCGCAGGTGGTTGGTGTGGGATCCGAGAGGAAGGGTGGGAGTCTGACACACTGCGGTCTGCCAGAGAGGAATGAGTGGATCCAGTCAAGGGTCTTGTTCCAGATCCCTGCGTCGTGGAGTCAAGGGTCTTGAGTGCAGTGTGAGACTGTGTCAAAGGCTACGGAGAGGTGCAGGAGGATGAGGGTCACAGTCTCTCCTCTGTCGAGGAGGAAGTGGATGTTGTCTTTCGCAGCGAGAAGGGCGGTTTTCGTTGCTGTGGTTTTTCCTGAAGCCTGATTGGGAGGCGTTGAGGATGTTGTTTTCTTCTATGAAGGAGGCGAGCTGGCTTTTGACTGTTTTTCAATTACTTTCATTGGGTACAGGAACAAGGAGCTCGGTCTGAAGTTCTTGGGGTCGGTGGGGTCCGCCGAGGGTTTTTTCAGGAGGAGCGGTTGATGATACGTCAAAGCTTTGGACAATGGTGTCTGTGACTCTGTGGTAGATGTGGTGGGACAGGGTCAGTGAGGGCCCCAGAATGGGTTGACTCCATAGTCTTCAGGGTATCTTCAATGGTGATGACGGTCCAGCTGTCAAGTGTCAGCTGCTTGGTGTAGGGAACGGTGGGGGTAGGTACCGTGTGTAGGTTGCCGTCATCGAAGTTGTCACAGATGATCTTCATTTTGTGATGGAATAAGGTGCTGAGTCAGTCGCAGAGGTCCTAGGAGGGTGGTATGTCGGCTGTCTCACTGTTGGGTTGGGTGAACTCTTTGATGATGCAGAAGAGTTCCTTGCTGTTGTGTTCATGGACGGAGGAATGCTGCTGGGTCTGACATTATCCTCACAGATAGCATTCATATACTGTACTCTTGGTCGAATTTACTTGCGTGATGTCCTAAAGGTAAGAATGAGGGGTGTAGCACCCTCAAATGAGAAAGTAAAATGGCTCATTGGTACTAATTTAACTAATGATCTGGGACTGCCTGTGTCCACTGTTATAGAAAGGGTAGAGGTTACAGAGGGGATGGGACATGCAGAAGGAAATTACTTGTGCACTAATTAATGCACGCTCTCGGATCAAACACAATTTCGAAGTTTGTGATTTGATTAAATCCCTGTGTTTAGACTATTTGTTCATTGCAGAAACCTGGGTTAAAGAGGATTCGGTAAGTCAAATACAAAATCCCCTTTGGACAAATTACAAACTGGATACTACATATGCAACCTCATCAAACAATATTCATTAAATCAATACAGTCTAGCAAAGTGCAAAGATGATGCAAAGTGAAAATGATATTAAAAATATGTATACAATTTATCATAACACTCATAAGAGCAAAGCTACAGTAAAATGAATATCTATACACAAAGTAATCAGTATACAAACAATAATGACAACATGGGAATAATACATAGAAAATATTTCTAATTAAAATAGAAAAGGACACAATAGTCAGACATAGTTAAATCAAACTCCAAATTGTACATATATCTTCTGAGATGGAGAAGTTAATTAGTCCAATGACTTAGCGTGTCACAATTCAAACTGGCATCGACGCGTTGCGGTTTTGGCAACTTGATTTAAAAGCCAACACCTTCCTCAGGATTAAAATATAAATTCCCACATTTTACGGTAATTCTCTCTCGGGACAAATGGTACTCCAGAATCTTCTAAAACTTGGTCCAAACCTCCTTAGTAGGTTGGCCGCACTGAGTAGCACTCTATTATATATTAATTCGAATTCCTCACAGGGAAACTCGATAGCAGAGCCACTTTGGACCCTTGTGTTTCTAAAAAGCGAAGCTTGTGGACGTTGCACGTAAAACTACTTTGCAATAATGCCTCCTACATCCGAGAACACTTGAGATAAAGGGTAGTATAAATCTCCCATACGGAGCTAGACCACCCGCAGTCTGCTCGTATATGTGGTACAGCGGGATATGTGGGTGTCCGAGCCTCGAGAAAGCATCATATACTACCCTTTATCTCAAGTGTTCTCGGTGAGGAATTCTAATTAATATATAATAGAGTGCTACTCAGTGCGGCCAACCTACTAAGGAGGTTTGGACCAAGTTTTAGAAGATTCGGGAGTACCATTTGTCCCGAGAGAGAATTAACGTAAAATGTGGGAATTTATATTTTAATCCTGAGGAAGGTGTTGGCTTTTAAATCAAGTTGCCAAAACCGAAACGCGTTGATGCCAGTTTGAATTTTGACACGCTAAGTCATTGGACTAATTAACTTCTCCATCTCAGAAGATATATGTACAATTTGGAGTTTGATTTTACTATGTCTGACTATTGTGTCCTTTTCTATTTTAATTAGAAATATTTTCTATGTATTATTCCCATGTGGTCATTATTGTTTGTATACTGATTACTTTGTGTATAGATATTCATTTTACTGTAGCTTTGTTCTTATGAGTGTTATAATAAATTGTATACATATTTTTAATATCATTTTTACTTTGCATCATCTTTGCTCTTTGCTAGACTGTATTGATTTAATGAATTTTGTTTGATGAGGTTGCATATGTAGTATCCAGTTTGTAATTTGTCCAAAGGGGATTTTGTATTTGACTTATTGTCTTTTGGAACCCCACCCCTTTGGCTGTTGGGGTCCCTCTCTTTTATTAGAGTTAAAGAGGATTCGGGCCAGATTTGGCAGCAGTACTCCCTCCAGGTTGTGTTATTTCAACGCTTCAGTATCCCTTTCCCAGGGGTGGTGGGTTAGCCACTATATCAAGGAATTTGATTAATTTGGCTTGCAACACCCTGTGAGGTGGCGCTGTTCAGGTTAAAAGCCAATAGGAAAAACACTTTCTCCGAGAGTTTGATCTACCAATATTAGCCCTCAAACTCACTTTTTCAAGTCTTGGAACCTTTTATTTGCAATTGCATCTTTACTATTCTGAACGATTTGAATTTTCATTCGGAAGATAATTCTTGCAAGGAATCAAATGCCATTCTTGAACTTTTGACAAACTTCGGATTTATCCAGATGGTAAAATCTCCCAATCAAAATGCTGGTCACACGTTGGATGATGTTTTTAAAACTATCCAGGTTTGGCTTTTGAGGATATCGTCCCTTTAAGTTGGCCTGATCATTGGGCAGTGACTTTTAGAATTGCAGTCCAGTTGAGGGTGGCGCAGGTGCAGCGAAAATCGGTATCATATAGAAATTGGAGTAAAATTACAGCAGATGACATGAATACAGCTCTCAAACATTCTTTCTTGGGTAACAACCATCCACAGTATCTTACTGCAGATGACTTTACAGAATGGGTAAAGTCAGCAATAGATAAAGTAGCTCCATTGAAAGCTAAGGTTTGCACTGGAACCAAAGTGGCTGCTCCTTGGTTCTCAGATGAACTCAAAGCCCTAAGAAAGTAGTGTCAGAGGCAAGAACGTATATGGAGGGCGAATTTGGCCCCAGCAGATAAAGAAAAGAATAATGAGTTTTTTCTTATTTACAAGCAAACTATTGGTGTAGCCAAGTCCTCTTTCTATGTTAATAAAAACAGATCTGCAAATAATTCCCCTAATGAACTTTTTAATGTGATGAAGGAGCTCTCTAACCCTCCTGTCCAACAGCCTATGGAGAAATCTCAAAGTTTTTGTGATAAAGTTGCAGTTTATTTCAGAGATAAAATGCTCAAGATTTATTCAGATTCCAACATTAACAAAGCTGGGTTTGACCCCTTAAAAGCCTCTGTTGACCCGAATCCTTCTGCTGTCATGCCTGCTTTCCATCTGTCTCTCC
The DNA here is from genome assembly GCF_964261635.1 of Lissotriton helveticus. Classification (NCBI taxonomy): domain Eukaryota; kingdom Metazoa; phylum Chordata; class Amphibia; order Caudata; family Salamandridae; genus Lissotriton; species Lissotriton helveticus. The sequence goes on from NC_136063.1 coordinate 998,594,430, forward strand.
TCTGCAAATCAAAAACGATCTTCTGAATATGAAATCAGACTAACCGGATGATCCTTGCCCTCTCAAATTTCTGCAACGTGCTCCTGATCAGATTGCAACTTTTTTGCATAAAGTCTTTAACCAGATATTAGAAACAGCATTGTACCCCAGACTTCAAGCTAATGTAATTTCCCTGCAAAAGAAACCGAATGGGGACCCAGAGGACCTAATACCATTTTTCTCCACCTCACTGTTGCCCACTCCAGCAAAAGTGCTAAAAAATATATATTATCCAGGAGCTGGCTAAATTCATTAACACTCATGATCTCCTGGATCCGTCTCAGAATGGTTTCAGAGGAGGCCACAGTATGCAGTCTGCGCTTGTTGCCTCAGAAGATTCTATTAGCTGCCAGCTTTACCAGAGTGGTGCCACCATCTTGGTGATGTTGGATCTTCAGCAGCATTTGATAATATATCATCCTATTACTGGGCCCAATGACTCCATTAGGTGGGAGTGAGGGGCACTGCTTTGGACCCCCTCTGCTCTTTCCTTATGGATAGGGTCCAAATAGTTAGCTGTGGATATTTTACTGCGGAGGCTTTTAAGCTCCCCTGTGGGGTTCTACAGGCGTGCTCCCTGAGTCCCACTCTTTTCAATTTGTAAATCGCTCCCCATGCTGAGTTTGATTTGATTTGATTTAGGGATTTGTATAGCTCATGGCTGCCCTAAGGCTTCCCAACACTGATGATGAGTGCAAGGATCAGTACGAAGCAGATTAATGGTCTAAGGGAAACAGCCAGGTTTTAATTTTTTCCTAAAGGAAAGTTCATTTTGCGTTGCTCTTAGGCCAAGAGGGAGCTTGTTCCACAGTTTGGCTATCAGGTATGCCAAGGACCTGCCTCCCCATCTGGATGTTTTGATTCTGGTGGTGCGGAGGAGATGTAGTTGTGAGGATCTTAGTGGTCTGAGGGGAACGTGAGGGGCTATCAGATTTCGAGGTTTTTTTTGGCCTTTGTAATTTACTGGCCTGTGAGCAATGCATAGGGATTTGAATTTGACTCCCACAAGATGTGTGTAGGAAGCCTTGCTGCCGTGTTCTGCACCGCCTGGAGTCTCTTGACCACTTTGGTTATCCTAGAAAAAGCCAATTACCATAGTCCAGGTGTGAGACTATGAGAGACTGCAGAAAGGTTTTCCTTAGCTGCTCTAGGATAAGCGCTAGCACTGAACATTCTTAAAAGCCCAAAACAGATACCAGACAGTTTGTTAGCCTGTTGGTTCATTGTCAGGGTACTGTCCAGCCATATACCTAAATCTGTTACAACAGGCTTAGGGTCAGGTGGGTTTTCGATGCAGGATGGCCAGTCCTTTAATGGACATGTTACCTAACATCAAGAGTTTAGTTTTCTCTATGTTCAGTTTTAGGCAGCAGCCTGACAGTTTGTTCGGGCTGGGAGCCAGTTGATGGTTGCCTTGGTTGGGGCCATTTGACAGAGAGACAATCAACTGGATGTCATCCACATATGATGCACCCGAAATGCCATTTCCTGCAAAATTGAGGTCACCTGTCTTACGTATATATTGAATAGCGTGGGGCTGAGGGATGACCTGTGGTCCTCTACCATCCCCGGTTGAATCAGTAAAAAACTTGAGGGTTATTTTTTACTTCTTACTTAACTTTAACTCACAGGTACGTTCGATTGCTAGCTCTTGTTTCTTTATCATCAGGCCTTGAAATAAATCTTCTCCTCAAACCATCCTGAACTTCGAGTTGCTGTGGTCATCGCATTGACAACATCTCGCTTAGACTACTGCAAAGCTCTATATCTGAATATCAACAAGTACTTGCTGAATAAGCTGCATGTTATTCAGAATGTTGCAGCCTGCATTATTTTAAATGTGCCTAAACATCTTTTAGAGGGCTGCATTTCGCTCCCTACATTGTCTGCCAGTTCAAAAGCGAGTGGTCTATAAAGCCCTCTGCATGGTCTTCCTGGCTCTCCACCATTAAGTACCTGTACTTTTTTCAACATCCTTCCAATTGTATACACCCAATAGACTGCTTAGATCATCTTTTCAAAGAAAGGTGATTGTCCCCAGGTTCCGCAAAACTAGAGGGTGTGGCCGCTCCTTCTCAGTTTCAGTGGCTAAATTGTGGAATAATTTGCCTGCACACATCGGGATCCTTGAGTCCTTCTCCATGCTCCATAAGCATCTTAAAACCTGGCTCTTCTCTGTTATTTAATCGTCTCAATCGGTTGTTTCCCACGTATGTACTAGCGTTTTGATATCCTTGGGTTTAGGATTTAATGTCCCTGAGGCTCAGATCAGCAGGCTCAAAGACTAGCCCTTGGAGTCACGCTGGTGTCTTGTGATCAAGGGTGAAGTTGCAGGTCCAGTTCTCTTCTCACTCAGGCTACAGGGCAGCAGGTTAGTACATCAGTTACTTCTGAGAAGCAGTCCAGCAGAGTGGCAGTCCTTTCAGCAGCACAACAGTCCTTCCTCCAAGCAGAGTATCCACAGATCCGGTAGTGTATTGAAGAGGTGGTGTCTGACGTCCAATATTTATACCTAGTTCCGCCTTTTGAAGTGGGGGAGAATCTTCTAGAGGATTCCTTTCAAGTGCACAGGTGTCCTGCCTCCCCTGCCCTGGCCCCAGACTAACAACAGGGGATATGCAGTCCTTGTCAGAGTAAAACACAAGCAAATCCCAAATTAACATGCGCTTAACCCTCTGGTAGCTCGGCACAGAGCAGTGAGGCTTAACATAGCG